>NC_140781.1:75201813-75869912 GCF_044657685.1 Stegodyphus dumicola | reverse complement strand
TGGAAATCCAAATAATTTATAAAAAATCTGCTTAATGTTAAGGCATGATTTTTCTGGTAGGAAAAAAATTATATAACATTTTCTTAAAGCTATTTATAATTTTTAACCAGCACTATTTTATACTATCTCCCCAAAATGGATCTTGCTTTTATTTAGTTAAAAACAGATCTTGCTTTCATTCACTTTCAAATATTACTGTTCCTAAATTAATATTATAACCATCTCGAAAGCATGCAAATTATGCATATAAAATATTTTTATATTCGTTTTTACAAAGATAAAAGAAACTAAATAAAATCTAGTACATACAATTCTGAGATTAGAAACTATATCTAGGTTGATAATACTAAATTCAAGTTGAAAAATTAAATGTATAATGGACCTATGTTTAATGCTGTTTAAGATATCTTAGATGCTAACAACTCCGCTCTGCAACGAGGATCTGTAAGCCAGTTCTAGGCACAGTATTATTTCAGGGCCCCCGATATTTTTCTTTTTATCAGGAATAAACAAAACTGTATTGTGATTTTGGATCCCTTAATTTAGGCCTGAACATTGTGCGTCTGTGCAATAATTAGGCTATGGCTTTACTAAGTTGGTGGGGAAAAAGCGTCCTCTTTAACATATGACGTGCTGCAGGAAGCATTTGACATCATCTGAGAAAGCCATGTGTTTTAAACTTCTAGCCTTGTCAGTAAAGTAAAAATGCTTCTTTGGGAGTTTAGACATAAAAATTCACCTGATGATTACATTTGCGAAAATGACTGATATTACTATTTTAAGAATTTATAAAATTCTAAGCTGGTTAAAATGAAACTGTTGAGAGTTACTAACAGAATAATAGTGTCCAGCAACAAGAGCGAACTAGTGAACGAGTTGTCTGCTTTGTTGTCTAAGCTATTTTATGTTATTTTCTAAAATAAAATAAGCTTGCGCCTTTGATATGGAGATAATATTTTAGGTTATGGCAAAGCACGCGAGGACTATCTGGGCTCTCTGGATGAAGTGTCTTCGTGGAGGACCTGTGTGGAGAAAAATAGCTCTTATTCACGCTGTAGATGTAGAAAAATCACAAAAATGGTTTAGACAGCCCTTTCTTCAGAATTTGAACTCCGGTCGGACTTTTGGTGTTCAGAGGTTTTTTCCGCTCGGTCTTTCGATTTTAGTGCAGTTGTACTTTGTCAAAACATCACTAGGGGATTTATGCTGTGGGCTACAAAATGAAATATTCTCACCACCTTTCGGAAATATACCCTATAAAAAGGAACCAGAGGTAACGATTTTACCTTCTTTTTTCTAGCGTACATCTTAGCAAAATTGCCTAAAGCAGGAGCAACGAAATGAAATGGAGTGCTTCTCAGAATTGGCAGACAAGAAACCACAACTGATATGCAGCAAAGTTTTAAACTTTTAAATATTTGAAATATTTATAAACCATGTATTTTATATACTAAAATTATTGACTTAATTTTTTAATTTTAGAGAGTAAAATTATTTCACATGATCATTAGAAACAACGTATTTTAATGAAATATGAGAAAAGAAATAGTTTATTTACCTAGTGTTTTAAAGAGGTTTATCATTATATTCCAAATCTTTAGATTTGAGATCACGTGGATCTAGTGAGAGTGATGTTAAATATGGGTTCAGTAAAAATTTTGAATTAAGATGAAAAAAGTGTACAAAAGGATTTAGGAGCATTGTTCGGTAATCAAAATATGTCAGTTTTATTCCAAAAATAAAGCTTCTCTACAAATAGCAATAAAGACATAATTTTGAGATGCCTTGGTAATTGTGCTCCTCAAATTGTTGGAAGTTATCCAAGCCGTTATACGGTTAAATTTAAAAAAGAGGTTAGAGCTAGAAGAATTTCAGTCTGTATTCATAAACAGAAACAGTATTTAGCAAATGAATAGAAGGAAATAAAATAAATGGAACTTAAAATCTAATAAAGTTACAAAAGGAAACTGTTTTCTTTTCCTTTAATACTTTTCTTTACACTTCAACTCTGATGTGATATGTCATATAAAATATTCTAACTTATTTAACACCCAGGACACAAGAGAATAAATAAAGCTTCTCTACAAATAGCAATAAAGACATAATTTTGAGATGCCTTGGTAATTGTGCTCCTCAAATTGTTGAAAGTTATCCAAGCCGTTATATGGTTAAATTTAAAAAAGAGCTTTGAGCTAGAAGAATTTCAGTCTGTATTCATAAACAGAAACAGTATTTAGTAAATGAATAGAAGGAAATAAAATAAATGGAACTTAAATTTTGTAACTAATAAATTGAATTTGTAACTAATAAAGTTACAAAAGAAAACTGTTTTCTTTACACTTCAACTCTGATGTGATATGTCATATAAAATATTCTAACTTATTTAACTCCCAGGACACAAGAGAACTTGCGTTTCATTAAAAATCTCTATAATGCGAATCAATTGCTGTCAGTTTAGTTACAGAATGCAGCAATAACAAAATAATTTTTTAAATCTTAAGTTTTTCGGGGCTTATTTGTAATAACTCTTCTTTTTTGAAAGGAGTTTGGAAAGTACACGCAAGCTACTTCATTTTACTTACAACATGAGATATTTGGCAGCACAGAGGAAAAGCTATGTAATTTTTCTTGTTTGGGTACGTGAAAGATTTTTAATTTGCTATCACTGGTTGGCCTGGCATTTTGATTTAGCATCTGGGCCAAGCATTTCAAAACAGCAAACTGAGCGCCAGGATTAAGCTATTACCGTGGTATGAGATAGGCTGACTTGTAGTAAGAAAGCTCCAAATATCGCTCCTATTTAAAGAAAAGAAAATATTCTGACGAATGTTTAGTATGAATTTTCATTCACAAGAGTAGAGAACATCTCCAGTCCTATTTGTGTAATATAATAAAAAAAAAGAGAATATCAGAAACTAAGAAGCAGTTTTTTTTTCCCCAAAGGCTAATACAAAGGTGTGGCGTGTTTAATTTGGCAGAGCACACGAGGGCTATGTCTAAGGGGATGGATGCCTTCATTGAGGACTTTTTAACGGAAACTGGTCCGTATGCTAGTTACACATGGGGAAAAACACGAAAACACCCATGCAGCCAGCCCGTTCGTCGGATGTCGAACCCCGGACCGAACTACCAGTGTGTTCAATGACTTTACCGCTCGCCCTCTGGTAGGCCTGCTAATACAAAGAATCATGTTACAAAGTTCTAAAGTTAAGTTTTAAAAACTTAAAACTGGCTTTAGAACAGCGTAAAATATTTATGCTTTTTAAAAGAAATCTGTTATAGCTTTTAAAACGTGCTTATGTTGCTGACTCTTCGAATGGTATCGTATATTACAAATTTAATGCTATTCCATCTCACATTTAAGACTATGTATTACAGTGCAACAAATGACATTCAAATTTTGTTTTTAAATTTATAAATACTCTAAACCCTGAATGAAATTTTAAAGTAGAGCTTCATTCGGCCAGCTAAAGTATTTATTGAATTTTTAGCTGTTCTTCTTTTGTGCTCTGAGTGAGAGATTGAAAATTTAGCGTTAAAGATCATAAATTTTATGTTCGAAAAGATGTAATTCATAACTGTATTTCGTCTTGTTTTTCAGCTTGTAATTCAGCGAAAGTTGTCATGAAAACTTTTTTAATTAGTGAATTAGATTTCTATGAAACTTCATATTCTTTAAAATCTCAAAACTTTAGTCATTGTCTCAATTTCTAGCTTGTTATTGTTAAGGTATTTAAAAGCCAATTATTTCCTCTCTATTATAATGAACGAAGCTATTTTTACCCTAATTTAGTTTTTTTTTTTATATTTTGTCAAATTAAGTGACATATTTCTGGCAAAGCGATACAGAACAATTTTGTTTAACAAAGATTTCTCCACAATGCATAGTACATCCCTTCAAGCTTGAATTTTACCTGTTTTTAAACTTAAGATTAATTTATTATCTATGTAATTTATTTACATGTTTAAGCCTTGTTATGTTTTTAATAAACACTGAGAAGTTAAATATACCTTCCTTTTTGGTAAGTTTTCAAATATGAAATGTGATTTTCTCTTCTCAATTTAACTTGAAAAAAATTATAATGAATTAATTGCCAATACATTATATATTAATAATATTGCTTTTTCATGTGAAATTTAGTATTTTATTTGTGGCCTTGTAATTTTTTTCCAAAAAAATATATCTCCATTTTCTACTCATCTTGTGAATTTTGGAATAATTTAAAGTTATCAGAATGCAATTAGGACAGTAGTTTTAACTGGAAGAAAAATATCAAAATTTGCGAGGCGGTAGCGAGATAATTAGTGAAAATTTGGGCTTTGGTATTTATATGAGTATTTTGCGAAAATTTCTGGGAAAGTTTATATTATATGTTTTAATTTGAAATTTACATTAGTAAATCAGTCAGATACTAGAAATGTATTCAGCATCGTTAGTTTAGATTAATATTACCATTTAACTGGATGGTGGTTTTATGCATTATAATATACACACACATAGTTCCTATATTCAGAAGTATTTAAAAAAATCCTTCAGCATCAAATTACTAATAGACATAGAGGAAGACTTTACATGACTTTTCGTAACAACTTTTTCTCACATTTTTGGAAGTACAGTAAAAGTTAGTATTAATGAAAGTTCTGGCTTGGATTTTGGAAAAGTATTAACTCGTAGTGTATTTTCGCGGAAGTTATAAAGGGAAATTACATTAAAAGAAGGTAACGTACAAATAAGACATTAAAAATTTTAAGGCCAAAAAAAGTAAAGGGGGGAAGCGAAGAGAATCCGAAAAATTTGATATTTGCGAAATTGCATAAAATCTCGAAAGTTTCGCGAAAACAATCACGGAAATTCCCGCCGCAATAAAGTTTCTTTCCCTGATCATAATCAATACAATATTTAAACGGAAGAATACTCACTTCTCTATTAAATTACAGGAACAGAAAAAAAAAATCTCAGATACCAAACCTACTAGACGCTAAGCTTAGGTCACTTGGTAATACTATGTGCAAGAAGATAAATATCCAAGCTGTCTGTTAGGGATGAATATAGACTGGATGCTCCCCCATTTGGGTTTTAGGGGCAAATCGAAACCTCTAGGGTAATTATTATGTCCTCAGATGCTAAGGGAGGAGATGTTATGTGTTATGGTCCCTCTAATCTGTCGGCGAGATTTAATGCCGGGAGGTCTTTCATTCACTCCGTTTCTTTCTGGGGGGGAAATAATCTAATAATAAACCAAAATACAAAGTAATACCCTTGTATTGACTATAGTAGTATTCTAAATCCGAATTAAAGTCGAGTAGCTTAAGAAAGGCGAGTAATTTTGAGGCCGTAGAAGACTTTATATGTAATTAAAGTTTATGATTTGCACTGAGAAGGAAAAGAAACGGAAAATTAGAGTTTATTTGGAAAAGCTTATTTTTATGCAGGCGATTTTCAAAATGCGAGAGTGTTGAGAAAAATGAAAAGATGGCAATCATTTCAAAAGTTTGGTACGGTGCTTAGCATATTATTTCTTGTTAAATTTGTTGTTCACTTCCTTTTATTATCACAAGGATGATCATAAATAATTTCTTCAAAAAGACAAACTGCTTTCTAAAGATGATAAGTGAGGCGCTTTCGTGAATAAATTTGACTAGTGAACAGGAGACAATACATCAGAATTTCTACAAAAGTTGTAATATCTTGTAATAAGTTGCCAACTTTTTACAGCTGACTACGTAATATAGCTGCTTTCTGAAATAGTAATCAGAAAGTTTGTGTTGCCACAAATATTTTTATAATTTAATCCGCTTTGTGACAAAATATTTCGTCATGTTTCCACCTTCAGAGCACAGTTTAAAACATTCTGTTGCATAATTTAATTCCATATTTAATATATAGCTTTTATAATATTTAGAAACTACTGTGAACCAAAAATTCTAAGAATTTCATTTCAAATTTTTATTTTATTTGGAGTTGAGTTTATAAAATGTATTTTATTAAAAAAATCTGTAATGTTTTCGTTAATAAATTTTTTAATATTAAAATATTATCAGATTTTTTGTTCAGTTAAAAAATAGAGCTCGTATAAAAAATTTCATCCAATTTCAAGTATGTACCATTAGCCATTTTTAAAATATTATGCGCGCAATGTGGAAACATAACGAAAAGGTTTGTCACAAAGCGGATTAAATTACAGAAATATTTGTGGCAATACAAACTTTCTGGTTACTAGTTTCCAAAGCAACTACATTATGTAGTCAGCTGTAAAAGGTTGGAAGTATTTGCTTTTAAAATAAAAAATATATACCAATTCTTGCAACAGTCACATATTCGAAGATCATAAGGGGTTTAAGGTGTATGAGCCCCCTTATATTTTTGTATGAAATTTTGTGCCGGAAATTTTTAATAAAGCAATTGAAGTAAATTTTATAAGTGAATGAAATAATTTTGATGAGTATGAAATAAATTTTATAAGTGAATAACATATTTTACAATTATAATATTACGTAAATATCTGTAAATACTTTGTATACATGTGAAAAATAAAAAAATAAAAAAATTATCATCAGATATTGTACTGTAGAATATTTGGCTTATGTTATCATTTCCTGCATATTAATTACTCGAGTTACACAGGTGATCCTTGCATTTCGTAATTTGCCTAACCTTAAATAAAACTAAAGGAATTGGCAAATTTTTGAAGAAACGCTGATGTTTGAGATCTAGTGAATACCTTTAATGAAAACGTGATCTGGAAATTTACGGATTTTATTCTCCTCTGAAATCTTCTTCTAAAATAAATACGGTTAAGAGTTTCCGGATTTTATTCTTCTCTGAGAATTTCCTTTAAAGAAAATACGATTAGGAACACGATCTTACATATGATATACGATTACCTCTCAGTTCACTAAGGCTCAAGCAACTTTCCATAAGTTAGTTAAATTTTATAGGAGCTGCTTTTCAGAGCTTACGTTAATTTATTTTTAGCAAACGTTTCCTTTTGTCCTCATCGTTATTGTTCCCTTTCGTCCTTGAAATTCACGGATTTTATAATACTCTTAGAAGGCAATTTAATATAAATAAGTTATGGAATTTTGGAAGATTTGACAGCGATACCGTCCTTGAGATTAAAGGCAATTAATATCTTTATCTTACTTTCTGAAAAATAGCAAAATTTTGCTTAACTGTAGATGCTTATTATGAGAATGCTTTTCAAGAATACATGGATACAAAAAAGATTATCTATTTCAGTTTGTTTACAATTAATTAAAATATAAACTTAAAAGTTAATCAATGAAGGTAAAAATATTTTATATTTTTCTTTCAGCAGATATGTTTATCAATATTTTTCAGATCATCAAGATCCAATTATTATTTTTTTCTATAGTTAGTTGATAATTGATAGCAGGCGAGGGCACTAGTGCTTTACTGTGGGGTCAACAAGTGCTGTCCTTCGATTATAACTTTCTGTGAGTTAGATTTTTTCAAGGTTTAGTACTTCTCCAGCATTAATATTTGAACAGATTTGTAACAAATAATTCATAGTATATGTGAGACTCTTGTACTTATGACGATGCAGTGTTTGCTATAATTTGTGTTGCCTGAAATATAGTTTATAGGAGATCTTGTAATTGGAAGCTAATGACTCAGTGGCCGTTGTGTGCATGCAAATGATCTGAAGGAGAGGAAAAACTGTTGATGTAACGGAGTTTTTTTTTTTTTTTTTTTTTTTTTTTTTTTTTTGGCGCAAAACTTTTCATCAGAGATAACATAAATCTCTTTGCTACCATATTCATTATTTTGATCATGTTTCTTCTGTGTTTTTCCTTTGCATAAAGAAGGCTATATCTTATTTGTTAATCTCATTTATAATTTCATAATTCATTCACAGTTTATCCCAACCATTGTCAAAACTTAAAAAATATACGCTATAATTACTATTAATTTATACTAGGTTTACCAAGAAATGTTTCGTGAAATATTCTAACTTGCATTCTCCATGAGAGGTAGATTCTGTCTAATTCATAACACCATTAAGTTTTAATAATAATACCGAGTCGGGTATTCCAGTAATTTTTTAAATGTACTAAATTTTTCATGAGCTTATTCGCTATCACAAAACTACTGTAAGCATCTGCAACTTAATTGTATATTTCAATTACTGCAGAATAATTCTGCCCATCTGCACTGAAATTTAATGATTCATGCAACATATTGATGTCCAATCCAACATTTTATATTTTAAATGCGATTGCATTGTTACTTGAATATGCTTTCTAATTAAAATATACTTATGCATATTCATGCAAGATTTCCGAGAAATGCTCTTTTTTTTTCATTTTTGTAAAAATAACCAAAATGAAGATGTTTTGATTGTAATTCAGATGAAAAAAAGTCTTAGATTGAGGAAAATAATGATGTTCTATTTTCAACAAGTGATGATAATTTTTTTCATAATGTTTGAAAAAAAAGGGGGGGGCCTGTATTATAAGCTATTTCTCCCGCCTTCTTAGCGTGCCTTCGTGGTGTAGTGGTTTGCAAGCTTGAACGCGTATTCCAAAGGTCCGTGGTTCGATTCCCGGCGAAGGCGTTGCTCATTTTTCATCACTCCTGCTTTAAAAAAACTTAATGTCTCTACGGTGGCGCCCGAACTAAAAGGGTGGTGGATGATTATTCCCCACACCCAGGATTTGGCGACTGGGTCCCCTAAATCCCCAAAAGCCCTTTAAAAGAGGGAGATATAAGGTATTTCTATCGCCTTCGCTGTGTAGTGGTCTGCATGCTGGGCTCGTATTCCAGAGGTCCGTGGTTGATTCCCGGCAAAGGCGTTGCTAATTTTTTATCACTCCTGTTAAAAAAAAAAAAAAAAAAAAAAAAAAAAAAAAACTAATGTCTCTGCAGTATATTCCTGCATACTCGGATATTGCAAATGAAATGGATTTGCTAATATATTACATAATGATGATTTTCGCTGACAGGCCAGTGGGGAAAAATTGCATGAAGGTCTTATTTAAATGTTAGCCCACTAGCCATACTATATTCGAGGATGCGATAAGTACTTTTGAATATGTCAAATGAAACATTATATCAGACAATAAATTTAGATTGCCCGCTGCGCATACAGCTTACGTACCATTATAATAGTGATGCAGTTCAACCAAAATCAGGATATACCATGCGCAATACTTTGCATCGTTTAAGGTCATTACATTTCAAATTAAACAAAGTCATTTATTGTGACGTTCAGATAGTATGGAGCCCTACACTGACCAAGAATCATGGCGAATTAATCTTCAGCAGTTTGCGGAAATCATTTACAGTGATTTTTCCCACTTCTTGCAACGTATAATGATAATTAAGCTCGCATACGAACATAGCATTGAACCATACTTGGGGTTCAATAGGCCGACACAGAAAATATTCTGGTCTTAAAAAGCATGTTCCTGTTAGATTCTAGGCCCGATTGTTATTGTTTCACTATAAGGTATTTTCTTCTTCCTTTCTACATGCTTTCATGGTGTAACGATTAGCACATTCAGCGTGTTTTCGAGAATTCCAGGTTCGAGTCCTGGCGAGGGCATTGCACATTTTTCTTGTCTCTCGCTTCAAAATAAACTAATAGTTCTAAAGTGGCGCCCGAAATGAAAAGTGGGGGGATGATGAGTTTTCACCACCGGGATTTGGCGATAGGGTCCTCCAATCCCCAGTCGCCCTTTAAAAGGAGTATATAAGGTATTTTCTTCTTCATTTCTGTATGCCTTCGTAGTGTAACGATAGCACACTCGACGCATATTCGATAGGTTCAGGTTCGAGCCCCGGCGAGCGCATTGCTCATTTTTCATGTGTTCTGCTCAAAATACCCTAATGACTCTACATCACTCATGGCGAGCCTATTGCTGATTTTTCATGCTCTTATCTCCTCAATAAACCTAAAGACACTGCAAATATAATATGATTAAGTTTAAATTCATTCAACATTCTTTTGAAGACTGTAAAGATGGGAAAAATCAATATTTTTAAAATAAATATCATGTTTGAAGTCATTTCCTTAATGGTAACTGTGATATAGAAGAACGAGGTAACTGTTCTTTCAAAACTTAATAGTTTGTCAATTTTTAATTCTTTTTGTGTGGCAGATTAAATATCAGCACTCTGTGGCAGGTGCTGACAAAAGTTTAATAAAATTCGTAAAATTGTAGTCAATACTTAACAGATTTTATTTCGTTTTATAACTGCTGTATCAGAATGTAATAGCGACGAAAAGAAGTAAACTTTCTCGAACCCTCATCATTTTGGGGGTTGCTAATCATTTATGAATGATACTAAAACATAAACGAAAACATATTTCAGTTAAAAATCCTTGTTTCGTCCATAAACACAAGCTTGGAAAGATCGTATTGTAAATTCCATGAAAATAAAATGTTTCTATGAAAAGTAGAGTTTAATAACTTGTATATTTTCCATTCAAAATGTTTGAATCAATAGAATACTTATATTTTGTCTAAATATATATTGGAGAACAATAAAATAAAACTTAAATGAAATTACTTCGAAAAAAACGCAGCATTTTCTTTTCACCTGAGAAGGAAAGCGTTTCTAATGTTGCATGTATGATAGAAGGAAAGGCAGAAGCTTGAAGGGGTTAGAAGGCACTGATCGCCAATTTCCGACCTCGGGTTGGAAAAGGGCGCATAAAGCCATTTCCTATTGCTTCGATAAAAACACTGCCCGCAGAGAATCGACACTTCATTCAAATTTCTATGCGAGGGATTTCCTCACGATTACCCACAAAATTGCTCGGGGTACGTGGAATCGATTATTTGACCCAGGAAGATGAAGTACAGGATTCCCTTTTCTCGTTATCTCGGTCTTTTCCCTACGGAATGGATCAGCAGAGGTAACTTAAGTCTTAATCATTAAAAGTGCATTATTGCGATTAAATCCCTCGGTGCAGTCACCACATCAGGGCTTTAGAGATGGCGCTGACCGATTATTTTGGCTCTTTTGGTCTCTCACAGATCAGTGCAGTATTTGCCTGCTTCGCAATGAAAAATAATAGACACATTTCCCCCTTCTTCGGAGCGTTCCCACCCTCTTCAACAATAATATAAAGAAGGTGAGGAATCTAGTCAGGTTCGTGTTTTTTTCTTTATCAAAGTTGTGCGGTTGCAGCATCCAGCTACTACCACATGCCTGGAGGAGGGAGAATGAAGCTACTTAGCACAATAACTCATAAAATCTGAGCATCTGAGCCTACGGTTTTTGCTTCCTAATTTTTACCTCTTCTGTAGATCTTCTCGGCGGTTATCACTTTAAACAACTTAATCGAAATCAGAAGTAAAACTCTTTAAATCGAAGCACAAAAATGTTAAAAAATACTCATTCAAATTTCTATGCGAGGAAATTTGAATGAGTATTTTACCATATAGGTATCTAGTTAAATTGAGTATCCTTGACAAATAGAACTAGAGAAGAGTATAGCGACTATTTGTTGTTGTTCTTAAAACTTCAAAAACAGGGTCCAAAAGAAAGGCTAAAATACCCTTTTATTTAACTTGAGAATATTTATACTCTGCTTCTCTCGGGCTTACAGGAAAGCCTCCATTTGGGCTTTAACCTAAGATAGAAAATAAGAAACTAAACTAATTCTAACTAAAACATATTTGTGCTTCTTCTGAAATGTTTTTAATTTAGCTCTTCATTTACATGTCTCTGCAGCAAGCAGGTGAAAGGAACAAGAGGTGATAGTACAGTAAAAAAAGAATTTGTTAGCAAAATTAATGAAACCTTACATCTATGCAATACGGAATACAACTTTCAAATAACGTATTTGATGAAATAATACTGTCTATTTTTCTACTTAAATTCGGAAGAAGGGAAAAAAATACCAGTTTCCACCTACCACTTCAATTATTATTTCTTTTCTCTCTCTCGAGCAATTGATAATTTCTATCTTTATAACGTGATTATGGCTCGATGTGTAAGCAGAAGGGGGGATTCGACGGGGATTTTCTAGGGAAAATTAGCAGGTATTCACTTTGCTCATGGAGAAATCTAAAAAAAACGCCCGTTCAGCCAGCCTATTCCCCAGGATTTGATTATGGCAAAGCAATCGACCCCAAGATTTGAAGCCGAGCCTAACTACCCAGTGCTCAGGATTCTTTATTTGTTCGGCTACTAGTGGGCTCTTGGATCGAACTCCTAGTATTCAATTGTCAATATTTTTGTTACGTTTAGTTTTTGTTTTTTTATTTAATTAATCTGAGGATATTTTTCCTACGGCTAGTAAATTAATTCATACTCCTGAGAAAGCTAGTCATCATACTGTCCGCGCTGCAAGAGCAATTTTTTTTAAAAATTGCAGCTATGCAAAAATAACAAGTAGTAATGTTTGCATAATTCGTACTTCTTTTGTAATTATATTTTCTACTTGTTAAATTAAGATTTATTTAATATTTTGGACGCTTAACTAAAGAACGAGAAGGCTATTGAACGCAATTTACTTATTTGCTGTATAGGTACACAGAACGAGATTTTCTAGCCTTTCTTCAACAAATTTGTCCGTTACCCTATTTAAGAACACCTCATGCATTTGAACAACAATTACGTACGACGTTATGGATCGCATACTTATAACTGAGATCGCATACTTATAGCAACAATTACCTTATGGATCGCATACTTATAACTGCGAGCAATAATTTTTAATTATTGATAAAGTTCATGTCTCTGCTTTTTCCTGTGACATGCCAATTTCTGTTTTTAAATACTGCTTTCTGCAGCTATGTAATCTATACTTTCATCTTTCTTGTTCTCAAATTAAGTGAAATAACGTATTTCTGGAAGATATCATCTGGATATCATCTAGACATCATCTGATAAAGTGTCATCTTAGTTCGTTAACTTGCTCATAAATTTCGTTGCTGTTAACACCATTTCTTATGAGCTATTTAGTAATCTGTGGATTTTACTTTGATCTCTGACTATGTTAATGTGAATGCGAGCATTCACATGAGTAACAAGAGTTTCGCTATTCATTCTGAGAGTAAAGCCCCATTTAAAATGATAATGGAAGTTAATAAGCATTAAATAGTGTCATATGACGCAGAACGGGATTAATTGCATCTGTGGTACATTGTAAGGTAAAGCAAGTTAAATGTTATGAAATAACTTGCATAATCAGCATGTAAGATTCCTGTGTTTTAATCTAAAGTTCAGGAACCTTAAGAACAGGTAAGCGAATAATCGCTTTAGTTCAGTAGACAGAAAAGGAAAACCTGAGAAGGTTTAATTACCTTTTATTATTCCAAATAAAGTTACAGGCGACTCCTTCTTGGAGTTACAATAAAGCCTCCACTCGGGCTTGAACTCAGGAACTAAGAAATAAAACTTAACTATAAAGGTATAGCCGAAGCTAGCAAGATTCTAACAGAGTTGGCCCCTTAATGCTAACTAACGGTAAAGCTGTCAAGGGCCCAAAGTACGGCCGAGCGTTATACTACCTTAAGAGAGAGAGAGAGTAGTCTAAAACGTCGAACGCGTGCTAGTCAGAATCTCTGGCTGTCTAACGAAGTCAGTAGCACTTCACAGTTAAATACTTCTCCTCATTTGCATTCAAGCGTGATTTTGAAAATACGTTCTGGCCGGAAGTTGTAAGCTGAAATTAAGGAAAGATAGGAAAGTAACTTTAACTCAAAATTAACTGTTAGACAATTAAGATAAACCTTACAAGCGTGATTGTTTTATATGATTATGGTAAAGCCCACGAGGACTATCTACGTAAGCGGGGATCCTTCGTTGAAGAATTCTAAGGAAAAGTGGCTCGCATCCCCGTTACACACGGGGAAAGTCTCGAAAATGCCCATGTGGCTATCTCGTTAGCCTGGATTCGAACTACTTTACCCCTCGGTCTCTGATGGGCTCTAGTCGTCATGAAGTAACTATTTATTACAAGAGAACCACTATGACAAGGGACATAACGAAATGCGACTTACATTTAAAAAATTACGAAATTCTTTGCATAAATCATCTGTTTATCTCGTCATAATGGTAATCAAATCTTGCTATTTAGGTTGCACAAATCCACCTAGACGGTTTCAATGGTTATCTGAATACATCTTGGCAGATATCAACGACCTACACATATTTTTAAGGAAATAATTCAAGGGTGCAACCTCAAAGGATCTTTGTAAACAAGTGAAAAATGTCAAGTAAATGAACAATAACGTAGCCTATAGAAGCTATTACGGTTTTGGGGAATATAACTTGAAATATCAGTTATATTGTTGACGAGATTCGAACCACGGTTTTTCCAACTACTAGTTATGCATGCTAACTGTCTTCACCACTACAGCAAGCACCTGTTCAAGGAGTTACGTCTCAAATGAAGCGAGTCTATTATGCTAAATTATATAATTTGGAATATATGGAGAAAAGTGAAATTGAGAAACAAGTATGTCTACTACATTATCTAAAAACGAACACATGAAAGATATAACTAACGGTGACTAACTACAGAAAACAGCCTTATTACATATTTTTAATACCATATTTGACAAAACGCAACACGGAAGGTAACATGAAATATAACTTAGAAGTATTTGTTATTCTAGGCCTCAACATTCACGACTGTTTGAAATTCAAGTAGTTAAATAATCAGAAATAATTTAATGCACAAATTTATTGAGATCTAGGATGGTCTACATTTTGATCTCTTTTCTGTACTTGTTGAATTAAGATGTGATTAAGTGTGCATTGGTAATTTTAATTTAGCATGTTCAGAAAACAGAAACTTAGAATTAGTAAACTTTTAGATGAACTTTATAGTAAATTTCAGAAAATCGTATTTCAATTTAACAGGAATTAACTGAGAAAAACTACAGCTAAAATTGCAATCAGTTTCTACTTATATATTCAACTTCTACATATGTATATTGTGTTCTGCATATATATCCTTCTCAGAAAAAAAAACGTAGCTTCGTTTGTTTTCATGTTAATTAAAAAAAAGAAACAGACCTCAATAAATTACCTTTGCTACTCATTATAATTTCCATCTCTTAAAATTGTGAGTATTAAAAACTGTTATTAAGTTACTTTAAAAATTTTAACTAAACTTAAAATTAGTAACGTATGAATTATCGAAACTACAACCCCTTTATTAATTTAGAAATCAAACAACAAAAATCAGCGTTATATTTTCAAATTTTCACAGGACTAGTTTCGATGGTTTTACTGAACCATCAACCTCAGCTGCCAAAGCGCAAAAAGCATTTTGCAAATGCTTTTTGCGCTTTGGCATCTGACCCTAGGACTAAGTCTCACAGAGTTATTATCCTCTTGGCAGCTGCTACCACTTCATTCCAAGGAAGAGTCAACAGAGCAGATAAACGTATGCGCAATAGTTATACAGTTTCTTTATATACAGTTCTTTTTATTAAGTTGTCAGGTTTTGGGTGCAAAAGTACTCTCAGCTTGTTTACAGGGAATAATATTTTTCTTGAGATGAGTTAGGTTCACAGATGTTACATGTGCAGGCATATTTCATATGAATTCTTATACATTATAGATAGACTATAAACATCACCTAATAAATATGAAAAAATAATGCACATCGTAATGTAAATTATAAAGAAGTGGTGTGCAAAATCGAAGATATACAAAAGAAAGTACGCATAATAATAATACACAGGATGGTGTAAATAACATAATAATTCACATAATAACACAACTTAATAATACACATAATTATATAAATTATAAGGAAAGGGTGTGCAAAAGAACACGCATATACCCACACGTTCATCCATCACCCCTAGGTCTATAAAAAATACAAGTCCACAAGGTATATATAATACAAATTGTTTAGGCTACACTTGTGCTTAATTACCAAGTCTGAAATAAATTTTAACTTTAGTGGGTGCATTAGATGTGTCTTGATCGGTGTATTGCATTACACAGTAATTTAGGCAGCCTAACCGGGATAAGTAGTTAGTGACTCTAACTGCCGTACCGAAGGGCCCGAGTTCGACTTCTGGAGAAGGTACGGGTGTTTGTAAATGTATAATGTCTGTGCGACATGGAGACATTCAAAATATGAGCAAGCCGAAAGGCCTTTCAAGAGGTTGGTGGTAAGGGAAGAGGGGTGGAAGACCCTCGGACGCCTCCCCTGGGGTGCTCTCCTTCAAAATTTGGGGCGGTCTGAGCAAAGTCGAACTGTCACTTGGACTATGCCCAAGGCTTTTGCCATCGGCAGGCGCAGTATTGCCTACTCATCACAATGAATTCCGTGAGCTTGTTCTGATATCAGACAAGCTAGATTAGTTACAACAACAACAGTATTTCAGATTCTGTAACTGTTTATGAAGTGAAATATTGTTTCGTAGTAAGTTTTCTGTCCACATGGGCTATATGTTTTCACCTGGTAAGTTCGATATACTGCTGATATATATAGAAACAAAATTAATGAAATTTCAATTAAATTACTGGACGAAAATTTCATTCAAAATGCCTTATCTTTTACATGAAACTTTGTCTTAATAAAATATAGCTAATAGAGAATCATAACTAGTTCATTGGCTAAATCTTTGATTTAAAAGTTCACATCGTGCTTGTTGTACTTAACACAATTTTCATCAAACATGTTTCACATCATTTCGAAAAAAAGGAAAGAAGAAAAAGAAAATAAAAACTGTTCGTTTCTTGGTTATTAATTAAGAAAAGATGGAGTATTTGCTCATTAAAAAATTGGATTTTCATTCTTTGTTGAGTTGTGATATTTCATACTTTTAAGGCCCAGAAAATAATGAACTGGCAACGGTTAGGAAATAGAATTCACACGAACTTCGATTACGCTTTAAACATGTTACTCTAAAGTTATACCTATTTAGTGATTTACTAAAACCGTCAGCCAATAATGTTACTTCCCTAAGCCAGAAATAATGGCTACACGAAATGAATTAAAAATATATATCCTTGAACTGAAACGTAATGCATAAATTAAGAAACCGTCTTTCATGGAAGGAATCGATGGAAGGTTTTAAAGAATCGCAATTACCCAAAATTGTAGATGCGTAAGAAGCAGTATTGATTCATATTGTAATATTTATTGGCGGTGTAAAATTCGCTTTTCATAATCACTGGCCTTAATTTAACAGGTAAAACGGGGTCGATCGAAGAAAGTTGTGGGCTTAGTTGAATGAACTATTTGTTCGGTTCTCAAATTCCCCTCAACTTATTCTGTGGGATTCCATTAGAGCGAGAAAAAGGCCAAATATTAATGGGAGCGAATTCGATTAGAAGACTTGATTTCTGAGGCCAGCTCGGATGCCAATAAATAAAGCGTTCATAAAAGGCGCAGTATTAAGCGAAGCTTTTTCCGAGGCGTTGTAATTTTATTTGGGCTGAGCTCCTAAATGGTGTTGGGTCTGCGAGCGTAATTACGGGCCCCATTAGCCGGGAGCGCCGCTATTCCGTCTTAAAGGTGAGCTCTAAAAGGGACGAGCGGAGCAGGTCATCCTCCTGGGGGACGAGGAACGGGATCTTAGGCAACCTATAAATCGGGCTGGCAACAAAGGGCTGAGCCACTTAATAAAACAGGGCTCGGCGAAAATGGGTCGAGCGGGAGCGTCGTTAGTAGCCACGCAAATTGATAATAATGACGACACGAGAGCATCTTGCTCGAGTCGTTGTTGGAGCTACTGATTTATGAGCGTCGGAGGAGCTGGAAGTATTGATTTGCGGCTATCTCGTTACCAGGCTCCTCCCGTTCCCTTTTCATCTCTCTCCCACTTTGAAAACCGAGCCTAATTAACTGAAACCGAGAGCTCGACCTTTTACGTTGCGGCGCTCGGAAGGGTTAAAGTACTGGAGATTACCAAGTTGTCGATAGAACAGCGGAAATGTATGTATACGCCAAAGAGCTCGCCGCATTAAAAGCATCCTCTGATAGGATTGGACTGCGTATCGCAAGAGGCTCGCTCTTTTCCGTTTATTATGGTGATCACGGACTAATTGGCTTTGCAGAAGCCATAATGCGCGACGCCCGCCCGCCAACAAACGGAAAGCTTAATTCAGCGTCCAGAGAGTGTGCGATTAAAAAGATTTTCTCTTTTCACTTGCAAAGATTATTACGCGCAAAAACAACCTGAAACCTGCACGCCCAAACAGAAGAGCGGGATTTTTTACCCTTCTCACTCGAGAGAGAACGTCTTCGAATAAACTGATTTTCATTCGAGGAGAAATGTTCGAAAAAACAGTCCAAAGATTTCGCCCTATACTCGATGCGAACGAAATGGGGAACGAGAAAAAAAACGCAGTAGACTTTTGGGAAGCTGTGGCGCAATGGTAAAAGCTTTAGCGAAGAATGCTACCGCTCGACAAGCCCTGTGATATTAAGAAACAGCAGCTGGCGATGCTTGGCGGATTATCCATTTACATCGCAGCCCATTTCCGCCACAAACAGAAGTTACGAGTTATCCTAGTCTACGTTTTTAATGGTAATTTCACTCTGAACTTAAATTTCGTACCAAACACAGTATTAAACTCGTCTACAGCAACGTTTGCAGAATTTTTCACCTGAAACAATTAATTTAATTTTCTCTTAAGACCATCGTTTTAGCTATTCATGTTTATTAGAGAGTTGTGTTCCTATGTGCATGTTTGCACATATCAGCGGAAAATATATTTTCACATATGTTCAGATTTATACAACTGGGGGGTAATCTGCATCAGGGCTTCTTCAACATTTGAAAAAGCTTTTGATACTCCGTTAAAGATTTTTCTGCTAATCAGGGCACGTTGGCAGTGTCTTTCTGAAAAGATGGCTGCTCCGAAGGTATATTCTAGCGCTATTTTTATTTGGAAGTTAAAAAGTTATTAATTTGTCCCTAAGTTTTTCGTTAAGAAGAAACATTTGGAGTTATTCGTTTATGCAGTTTTCACATTGAGATATTTTACAAAGTATATTCAAATAGAAAATTCACATTTTGGAAATATTTTCAAATTAAGTTGATTTTTAACCGCAGTTGAACAGTAATTTATTCAGGAAAAATTGTCAAAATTTCAAGGAGCGTCGTGGGTTAAATCGCAAAAGTTTCGATATTTAAGTTTTTGGTTTTATCTATTTGATTAAGGTAAAGTACACAAAGGCTATCTGCCTGAGAGATACCTTCGTGGAGGACTTTCTATGAGAAACTAGCTCGTATACACGTTACACAAGGGAAAAACCACTAAAACGCTGATGCAGCCAGCCCGTTCTCCAGGATTCGAATCTCCGACCGAACTATCAGTGTTCAGTGTCGGCCGCTGGTAGTCGCATATTTGCATTAATAATAATCAAGAAGTCTTTCTATTATTTCGTCTGAAATAATTTACTCCTTTACGATAAAGCATCAAAGATAAGTAGTGCATAACTGAATAAGAGTTTTATTACAAATTTTTGACATACTGAATAAGAATTTTATTACAAATACTTACAATTATAAGCCAAATTCCGCTAATAATACTAGTATAAACGCAACATAAAGTAAAAATTTCCTTTTAAAATAAATGACGTTTTGATGCATTACGTTTTTACTTATAGTTTGTGATGTGTTATATTATGCACATTTTTCACTCTAATTCAGTATCTGTTGTCTTTTAAAAACGTGTCTAATTTAGAAAAAGATGGGCCGTTGCTGATGACGCTGTTTGTGAGCAGCGTTGGACGAAGATATTTTTGTGTTCTGAGCCGAAGAAGTTGCTGGCCCTCTCTATGGTAATAGCTCTAGAAAACAGCTTATTAACTTAATTGTTTTGGCTGATTTGGTGCTTCTCCAAGTCCTGTGCTCTAGATAAACGACCGTACAGCACACATTTCTTAATACAATATTGTTTGTGGAAATCGATAGATCATTAATGCCAACTTTATGTTTCTCAGAAAAATAATCACAAAAAATCTAGCAATTTCATAGTTTTGGGAGTAATTTCAGATTCAAAGTTTGTTTTATTATAGGATTAATCGATTTAGAGCAGAATTATTTCGCATTGTAGATTTTGCGCGATTTCTAATGTTAGCAGTATTAAAGCTATCTTAAATACGAAAAATAATTTATAATAATAACAGAAATATGAAAATAATAAGAAAACGTTTTTAAAATTGCTTTACTTATTCATTATTTTTGAACTCCAGGAAAATACCCAAAATTTCTCAAATCGAGCCATGGAAGTTTTCGTTTTGTTGAATTTACTACCATTATTATAGGATAAGAGATAAAAAAGAGATTGTTTCGCCTTGAATACTAGTTTTTTTTTCAGCAGATTTCTTTCTAATACCTGAAATGTCGTTAAGAAAATTTTTTGAGATGTACGGAATACCACTTCAGTGTAATTTATAGTGGCATTTATTCGGCTATAATTGTAATACGTTCTAATACAGTTCTCATAATCGCTCTGAAATAAATAAATTTAAAAAATCATCAAAACTAACCCATATGATCATTCTGTACTTTGCAACCGATGGCTCTTATCACTTAAATTGCTCACAGACGGGTGAGTTAAAAATTTATTAGAGTACAAGTACCTTCTACAAAAAAAAAAAAAAAAAAAAAAAAAAAAAAAAAAAGCATCTATTTGCTAAACACGGGAAGAATTTTACGTGACATTATAAAGTCACATGAAACCATAGCTCTCCTGTCACTCGAACTGACTTGTGCATTCAGTCGACTCGGCAGTTTTAACATGCTACTTTACACATTGACATGCAGCATTTTTTTAATCATATGGTAAATTTACTGCTCACATATGAAGTTTTTCATTAAAAAAAATAATTTAGAAATCAAGCCCATGACTGTTTTTAAGGTACAAACGTTTCATTATAATGTTCGGCAATTCTCTCTTTTTTCCCAAACTAACAAACATTAAAATCCTCAGCATCATGCGTCAATTCTTTAACCTCTTTGTATTCACGTAATTCATAAATCTGGTAGTGGTAGTTAATTCCCGAAAAGCATTTTATAAATCTGGTAGTGGTAGTTAATGTCCGGAAATCATTTCATTAATCTAGCTTGCATCAATGTCAAGCTGTTTAGATCTTTCCTCATCAATCAAGTTTAGGTCTATATTATAATAATCTGAATCACTGCTGTAAAATGACGCTACAGAAGTTTTACATTCAAGTTCATGATTATATTTATTTAAACAAAACTTTTAATACCATATTTTCTTTTCCATTTTCTTCCTTAACGTTGTCTCCCATTTATGCGATTTTGTGTGTGTGATCCTAATTCTGACAAATTTTCTGCAATTTTGGTTAATTCTTCATTCTGGAAGATTAGTTTATCGTACAGTATTACCAAATAAGGTACCTGCAGATCTCAAAACTAGAAGTCTTATTGGTGATTAATATCTATCAGTTACGTAAACTTAAAAGAATCCTAATATTTTGCTACTAGCGAGTAAGCCAATATTTTTGTACAAGCGTTAAGTATGTCGATTCAGTTTAATAAGTCTCCAAGACACGTACTTTGAGGTAGTATTTATCAAATGGAAAGCAAATGAAAATGCTGCTTTGAACATTAGCTATATAAACGAAGTCTTAGATTTTAAAACGGTTTATAATTTCTACCTGAGCACTGAAAAGTTTAGTCAATTGTGTTTTGATTAAAAATACATTTTCTCATGACAACGAATAAGAGTAGTTTCTAGTTTCTCACGAACACATTTTCAGTTTTCAAAGTAATATTTCTGCTGTGTTTTATTAATATAGAGCTTATTAGGAAGGTTTGAAGTCACGCTTCATTTTTTATTAGTTCTTTGATTCAAAATTTAAGATGAGGAAATTTACATACATAGTAACTATACGTACTTAGTATAGACATATAATTTAGATTTGGCTTATTAACTTAAAACTCCCACCAGCCTATAATTCGATGAAGGAATAATACTGATATACTTTGCTTTATTTCTAAATATATATTTCTAATTTAAACGAAGTATTCTTCAGTTATCTATTTTCGCCAGGTACGATCTATTTGCGCCCACCAGCGGCCGAGCGGTAAAGTCGCTGAACACTGGTAGTTCGGTCCGAGGTTCGAATCCCGCGAACGGGCTGGCTGCATGGGCGTTTTCGTGGTTTTCCCCATGTGTAACGTGTATACGAGCCAGTTTCCCTTAGAAAGTCCTCCACGAAGGCATCCTCCTCTTAGGCAGATAGCCCTCGAGGCTTTGCCATAATCACACACACACACACACACGATCTATTTGCTGTTTAAGTCAGAGTCCACCAGTGGATAAAAGCGATGAGCGTTGGTAACTTGTTTCGCTTTGAGTCTTCAGCAGACCGAATGCCTGCAAAAGATTTTCATGATTTTCCCACCGGGTAACTAAAGTAGGAGTTGATTTATCTTAGAAATTCCTCCATTATGGAATCGCTTCTAGGGCGAATAGTCTTCGGATGCCTTATCATAATCTATTAATCAGCCAATTAATTTAAACCGACATCGACGTACGGCTGTGCACGTAAATTTGAATAACAGGTGTTTCATGAGAATTTTGTCAAATTTTTCCTATCTCTGGATAAAGGCTTCTAATATAACAGTTTTCCTCTATGGGTTTAACAAATCATCATGGCATTAGCTACGTAAATTATGAAAAATTGATCGCTTGACCTTAAACAATTAAAATATTTTTAAATTTTACAGTTAAAATCAGACGATTTCTGGAAAGCAAAGAAAGATCTGGAACATATTTCTTTAATAGCAAACGGAATAAATAATGTTACGAATTTTGTATATATGTAAATAATTTTAGTGAAATTATATGTAAATCGTATTATCTCTTGCGTAATGTAACATGAAAGGCATCAGAAGAAGAACAATCGCCTGAAAAATAGGGGTACAAGGTTTAAGTCTAGTAAATTTTAAGGTAAATTGCTATTTCACCAAACTGACGAGATAGCGCCAAGCTGGAGTTGGTTTTGGAGACTAATCTTTGTCTTCAAATTTAGAGAGAAATCGGCAATATTTAACGATATTTTGATCCGATCCCCCTATGTACCTGTAAGTGGTTCGATACCTGCGTAACTGTAACTGGTTCAATCCCTGTGTAACTATAATTGTATCCGGTTCTGTATAACTATATTTGTATCCCCCGCTATATAACAGGAAATGTGTATGCCTCCTAAGAATTTCGATAAATCGAAGCTACTGAAAATTTTTTCTGATGGGCGGGGAAAAACTATATAAGCCTGGAGAGAACAGCAGTTTTCAATTTAGTTCAAATTATTCGGAGATCATCATGCGAGCTATCGCTTTGCCTTGCGTTGTATTCAACATTCTTAATAGTTTGAAGTAGCAACTCCAGATTATGCTTTATCACACTAAGTATAGCTGTATGAGTTCTTCTATGTGAAAGTACAAGAACTGTAAAGCCTTTTTTGTGGACTAAATTTCATTAAGCTATCATCGGTACTGTATACATTCAATCTATTAAGCATGTAACAGTATGTTTGTGAAAACTTTAAAAAAAAAGTTTTAACCTCCTTTAAAAATGCTTTTTTAGTACTATAACATTTAAATACTGTGCAAAATAAACACATTTTTTGTTTCATTTATTAATTTAATTTGATATACAATTCTGTACATTTTCAAAAACATCACTATAGCTAGTCCTCTATTTTAAAATAGATAAATGGATTCCATAAAGTAAAATAAATTGATTCCATAAAGTATATCGAATGTGTTATCCCAATAAAGTAGTGGTTAACAGCAACAAGCAGAGTGAAACCCTATGTGTTTAAGCTATGACACGAAAGGGATCAGATGGTATGCCCATGAACCTCTTCAGCATGGCCCGCCTGAATCAGGGTTGACTGATTAAATGTTTATTAGGGAGAGAAAAAAAATAAAACGCTCGAGCGTAAGTTGCTTTAACCCTTTCCGGCACGCTACCTTTTAAAGTCGGAGTTTTGATTTAAAAAAAAAAAAAAAAAAAAAAAAAAAAAAAAAAAAAGGCAGTCTAATTAGGCCTAGGGAAGTACACAAGTAAAATTTTATGGAGATAGCACGTTTTAATTCTGTGGGTGTGCCCAAAGTGGGCACACTGATTGAATAGAGCTTCGAAAAAGAGTACTGAAACGAGCATTGTTGTCAATGAACTGACCGATGAGATGCGGAGAAACAAAGGATACAGACTCTCAGTTGTTTAGATTATCGGTGAGCACGGACTGGGCACACCTAGGGTTCGCCGTTTGATTTTAGGCAAGATTTCAAGGTACAAATTTAAAACTAATATAGAATAAGGAGATTAGCATACAGCCAAAAAATAACATAGAAGTTTCTTTTCAAACAATTCCTTTTATACCCTAAAAAAATCTGGAAGATTTCTTTGAAACATGGCTAAAATATATGGTCTGGTTTGTGTTGAGCTGCCATCTTTTATAAATAAAGAAGGTTCAGAGTAACCTATAGTAGCCTATAAATCCTTTTTCCTTCAATTTTTCTGTGCGTACAGAAGGAAATTTTTAGGTGTGTCCACACCGGACACACAGTGCCGCAAAGGGTTAGTAGAATTGCTGTCATGAGTACCTGTAAAAATTTGCAAATATAATGCTGTGTTTTGTTGTTTGAATTCTAAATTAATGAAGAACCTTCCAAGGGAAAGTAGAACGTTATTACATTACACATTGGAAAAAACACATGCATTTTCACATGAAATCAAGCCCGGTATACTCTATCGTGTTCAGGGGTCTTATCACCTTGGATAATGGTGAGAAGCATTTCGTAAATACGCATTAAAACTTGTTCAACCGTAAAGAGAATAACCATTTGCGCATTGCCCATCAAACGATATTTTTATCTCCAACTACAAAACACCCGGACTCAGAAAGACCACGTAATATAATTAGATGAAACTGCTTCCCAAAAGGTAATGTTTTTCTGCTTCTAAATAGCAGAAACTTCATCACAAAAGTGAAATTTCTAGATATATCAGTATTATCCTTTGGGATAGAATCCTACAATCGCAAGTAGTGCAGTATAAATTTCTCTTTTGTCTGCAAATCATACATGTGAAAATCAGCCTTGTCTGCAGTGAAAATAACGAAATCTCTGCAGAAAAAGACTAATACCTTATGAAGATGATTTTCGGGTCATTTTGCCAAGCACACAAAATGATGTCTCGGTCACAAGACCTGCGTGGAGCACACCACAGGTAGACTTAACATTAATTGGGCGACTGTCAATTTAATGATAATTAAAAAATCTAATATATCGTGAGATAACGTATTTTTAGATAAACGCGGGATGCAGCAAAGTTAAAATCGTAATATCTAGTTTAGTATTAGTTAATCCATAATTAAGCACTGCGTATTGTAATTTGTGGATCTTTAGATAAACATGTATTCCTAAAGTTTCAAAATAATTTCAGTGTATAATATATTTCATACTTCAACAAAGATGCATTGACTACTATACAACTGCTTCTTTGTAATTCATTTAAGAGCAAAATGATTTAGATAAGTTTGTACAGTACAGCTTGCACAAAAAAATGAGACAGTTTTATATTTCCCGTACTACTGGACCGATTGTCGAATAACTTGCGTTTTCCATGTCTTGAAAGCGCGACTTGGGATATATATTAGATTTATACATAGCATTGATCTAACATACGTATTTTGACACATAATCGGACTTTTTCTGAACATACCAAGTTTTTTCCATATTCCGAGTCTACGACTCAAATTATTCCTAGGTATTAAATTTTGTAATTTTTGGTGAGAAATTTATGGAGAAATTTAAAAATTTATCTTGGCGCATTTTCTTCAGTTTACGCCAAGAATACTCCACTTTGCGAACTTCTTAATTTATAGCAACCTATTTTCCTTTCCTCATTTTCATTGTAAACGAGCGGAAAAAAAGGCCATCAAATAATTTTAAGAAAAATTAATCAAATAATTTTAAGAAAGTGCTTAAATCACATTTGGCGTTCACGTGCTTAAATCACATTCACACATAAGCGATAAGCTTATAACAAATATGCCAAATTTCAAAATGCGCCAATATGTAAATTTACGTATATCTTAGGAAATTTTGAATAGAAAGCTCCCAATTTTTTGCAGGTATGTTTAGAAATACATCTACTTTAAGCTGATGATAAAAATTTTATAGGTATGAACATTTATTCAAAATGTGTTTCGAAAAATTTATAAAAAATATTTTAAAATAAAAATTTTAAAATTAAATCATAAAAATGAGTGAATTTTATTTGGAATGAACCTAAATTTCGAAATGTGAAAAGAAGAATCATATAAGCTTAATAAAAAAAGAGATATTAATAAATATATTTCAAACTGAATTAACATGGAGGAGCTAAAACTTTGAGAGCTAAATTAGAAAAAACTACTCGTACGAGTTTTACAAAATTTGCCATTTTGGCATAATTTGAATCCTAGAATCGAAATATGGAAAAACATTGGTATGTTATTTCAGTTAAAGTCCAATTTTGTGTCAACATACGTGTGTTAGAACAATGCTATATATAAATCTAATATATATCCCAAGTCGCGCTTTCGAGACATGGAAAACTCAAGTTAAATTTAGACAATCGGTCTTGTAGAACAGGAGATACAGAACTGTCTCATTTTTTGTTTTTTGCATGTTGTACGTTAATAATAAAACCACTAGATTAATGATTATCAAATGCAATCACATAAGTATGAAAATAGGCGGATGTTAGTATGGAAAATGGTAGATATTTTTGAGTTGGCTGTAATTTTTACACAGATATGCTTGTATAAAGATATATTTCAGTCGGGGTAAAATTTTTTAATGCATGAATACTCTTTAAAAAGACCTGCCTACATTAATAAATTCCCCAAACTAAAATATAATCAAACTGGGAGAATATTCTTATAACTCATTATGAGTGACTTGCTCATTAATGTTTACTCTCATTCATTAGGAGAGATGAAATTTCCAACCGCGCGTCTTCTTTTACTAATGAACGATTGGCACAAGCGATCGGTAGTCACTAATGATAAGAGATCAACTTCCTGGATTCAGTAACCATAGCAACAGAACTTCTTAACAACGATTAGATTTTCTTTATAACATGATTGGCTATTTTGCTTATTAGGATCCGTTTCCATGCTTTTATGTACGTGTGTTATGGAATTTCTGATGATCCTTCCGCTATATTTATACAGAAAGAAGCACTTTTATTGACCAGTTTCCTCTCTAGATTTTTTCCGCGATTAGTACTCTCAGAATATGTTTTTATCAAGCTAAATAAGACTGTCTCGTAACTCGAAATTTTCATCTGTTTTACCTTATACTCAGATAATAAAATATTAATCGATTTAATTTTTATTCTTGCACTTATTGGAAAAAACACCGAAAAATGGAAGTTAACAAATGAAATCCTGAGAGGAGATCTGTGTAAAATTTAAGGAACAAAAACAAAATCAGCAAAGAAAGATACTTCTTATGTCGAAATATATGTATCACAGAGATATAGCATAGTTATACATTGCAGAGAAGGGTATAGATAAACTACGCTATTTGGTTCAGTTTTATTTTAGCAGAAGCGGTTTCAACGATTGTGGGTTATTGTTTCCTTCAGTTGCAACTGAATAACAGCGAAGTAACACAGTCACTAGACACTTTTAATTTAGTTGAAGTAATTCATGTTTTAATTTAGTTCCATTATTAATATTTAGTTGGATTTGACTCATTAAATAAATTTTTCATTTAGTTGATTATGGTGTTACTGAACTTTCATCAGTTTTGCTTTTTTCGGATGGCTTACATGGTACAACAACACAAACTGGAATTCAGTTCATTAAATAAATGTTTTATTTAGTTGATTAGGGGTTAATCTTCTTTCATTTAGCTACAGCTAAGAAGGAGGAGGTGCTCAATCTTTGAGAGCGCTTCTACTGAAATAAAAGTAACTTCAATTAGCATTGTTTATACGTACTCAGTTTTACTTGATTGGATTTTGCTTAATGCATCAAATGTTACATCAGGTTATTTATTAAAACTACAATATCGTTTTCGAGTTATTATATCAGTTTGTTACAGAAATGTAATAAAATAAAATTTTAACCATTAGAACGATTAACGGCTCTAGCGAAATGAAAATTTTAGCAGGCCAGAAGAATGAATATTTTTGTGACATAAAAATGACAAGAATATTTGAATCATTTCTATAAAAATAGTCAGCACAAAGTCTGAGTTTCATTAAGGCAATTTTACTGAAAGTCTCCATGACACTGTGGAATGTGAGGAAATTTTGGCTTATTAACAAGAGTTTCTAGATGCACTTAATACTAGTCAGTCATTCCTGGAAAATCAAGCTTAGAAGTAAGCACAACTTATTATTAAACATTTTGTGTGATTGTTTAAGGACAGGTTTCCAAAATAGAGTATTCAAAACGAAGCTATTAAGTAGAATGCCGAGACGTTTTTGAGAAAATCCTTTTTGATTTACTTTCATTTATTTTTATTTTATTGTAATTTTTTGCTAAAATTGTAGAGCCTTTTTTTTCCGCTTGAGTCTTTGTTGTTTGCTTGAGTCTTAAGAAAGAATGTACTTTCGATTTTTTCGAATGAGGTGTTAAATCTGATTTAAAGTAATGGAGTTCCTTTTGACATTCAAGATTTTCTTTGCACTAACTACATCACGTTTGAAATATTACCTTAGCGATTATTATCTTATCTGAGGAGAAATTATTATCAATTAATTTCCTAAATTATTTACTTGACGTTAGTTACTATTTTATGATTTTTAACCTATTGCTAGTACTCTTGTATACAGGAAAAGAAATCAATTTTTGATACACTATAGCAAAATGTTAAAAAAATTAATTCATATATTAATTGTATTCTTTTAAGTCATAAACTCTATGCCTGCCGCTCAAAACATTTAAAAACAAATATAAGAGTTGTTTGAGACCCACAAATCGAAACTCTTTGTATTCGGTTATTCAATTTATTTCAAAGCTAACATTTATGAAATCAAATTTCTGGGGATCAAAAGGATAATTTCAACTTCCACGAGTATTATCATTCAGAAGTATAACTACCGCTATCATTCGCTTAAAACAGCAATTGCTCATTTGTTATATTTCATTCTCAACCGTATTGGGCTTAGGCATCAATTATTCATATTAATCGCTTTGATATTTGGAACATTAAGCACATTATAAATGTTCCCTATTTCTTGAAATGCTAGAACTTTTCTAACGGTCGAAAGTAACATTTTCAGCGTAACGACGTCAAATAATAGATTTTTGTTTTTTACCTTGTAAGAATATGTGTGCATATGATGTGCATATTAAACCTTTATTTTAATTTTAAATTTTCATATTATTTAACCTTAACCACATTGTATTGCCTCTAATCGTTAAAAAATGGAATAAATTTTACAGCTTTTATCCAAACAATGGACGTGATTTGCTAAAAGGTAACGGAAAAAAATCTCTCTGTGTGTGAGACGTCACTGAAGGTGTAAGCTGAACATAATATGTATTTCCCCCCGTTTGTAAAATAGTGTTGAATAACTGATGCGTAATTATCAAGTTTCTACAGTGCTGCTTTATAATTAACGCGTAATTATCAACAATTCAATAATTTCCTATTTGTCTCTTAGTTCTTTGTTACAAACAATATCTTTAATAAATTGTTAGCTGTTAATAAAATCCACTTACATGTAAAACGTTTGAAAATTGAACGCACAATAAAGAATTATTATTCAGGATTTTGTTACTTACTTTTTTTCCTTTTAACCAATGGCGAGCTCTTAGCCGACTTCGGCTTGGACACTACTAAAGCCACTTTATTGTGGAGGCACCTATTTAGGTGGGCTACCTTTGCCTCCTATGAAGGGAAGGACAGTTACAACCCTCCCTTCTCTGGGATTCGAACCCGGGCCCTTTGGTATCGCAGTCGGCTCCCCTAACTACTATAAAGTCTGAGCGGCATTATTTAAAAATTAAAAAAATTAAATATATCAAAATAAATTACTAATATACAAAATTAAGCATAATTTTTAGTTAGGTCCTTCTCGGTTACATTATCCATTGAATGCGAGGACTCTAGTTACAGAGCTGCACAAAACCCCTGAATACTGATAGTTTGCAGCAGGTTAAAACCCAAGTAAACGGTCTGGTTGCATGATTGATTTTTGTTGTTTTCCCCATGGGTAACGTGAATACGAAACTGTCCAATTAGTCTTCACGACAGCATCTCTCCCCTTAAGCAGATAGCTCTCGTATGCTTTGCCATATTCAATAAATCTAACCTATTCATGGATCTTCTATCTAATGGTAAAAGGATTTTAAGTATACAGTATTTTTGGTGCTATCATAGGTGGGAGGCAAAGAAGATGGGACCTCGGAATGTCAGATAAGACATCAAAAGTTCCCAGGGAAATACTCATTCTCTCAAAACTGCGGACGGGACAACTTTGCTGATGTTTATGTTTCAGATGTAGAGTAAATCATTACAAAACTTGAGAATATTTGGTGTTCCTCTTATGTAATATAAATACGAAGCAGTTTCCCTCAAAACGTTCTCCACGACAGTGTCTATTCCCTTAGGCAAATAGCCCTCATGTACTTTGCCATATTCAAATAAACTAAACCAAACCAAACCACTGTCTGCCAATGGCATTCCTAAGCCTAATAGATACTATGACAGTGTCTACTATGAAAAATCTGTGACAGTTGCTAATAAAAGGTTCAAGCTGTTAACAAAAGGTGTAGGCGGTTCGTTCTTCTTCATTGAAATTAACTAGCTACATCCTAATTAATAACTGAAGTTGATGCAGAGGTGCCATTCTTGATTTCTTATGATGATGGATTCGAATGAGGTGTCGGAGCAGCTGTAAGAAAAGCAGATGCAAGGGCTTCCTCAAGACAATTGTTCGGTGAATAGATCATCCTATTATTAAAGCTTGCTTCTCAAGTCAAGGATTTGTAGATAATCGATTGAAATGGCATTCAGTTGTACAGCAGAATTCATGTTTAAATATTCCGACCAACCTGAAAGTATTTTTGTGCTGCTTCATAGTCTGCCTTCATTTGTAGATTAACTCTCCTTCATTAGTTTAATCTGGTTCCTAATGAGACTGTCGGACGAATTATGGAAATGTCAATTGAGTCAAAAGAAGGTTTGTAGAAACATTAGGAATTTTTTTTTTGGAAGCAAGAGAAGTGAAAAATGAGCAACGCCTACGCCGGGAATAGAATCGCTGACCTCTGGAATATGCGCCCAACGTGCAGACCACCACACCACGAAGCCATGCCAGGAAGGCGGGAGAAATACCTTATATAATCCCCCTTTTAAAGGTCGACTGGGGTTTTCAGAGGACCCATACGCAAAATCCTGAGTGTGGAGAATCATCATTCAGCACTCTTTTAGTTCGGGCGCCAGTGTAGAGACATTAGGATTTTTTTAAAACAAGAGGAGGGAAAATTGAGCAACGCCTTCGCCGGTAATAGAACAGCGGACCTCTGGAATACGCGCCAAGCGTGCAGACCACAACACCACGTAGGCATGCCAAAAAGGCGGGAGAAATACCTTATAGGTTTAAATAAGTATTTTATTTAAAATTTTAAAGTAAAAAATGTGTTTAAAACTTAAATCTCCGTAGCTTGGAAAATTTCAGATAACACAGAAAGTGATTTCATATTCGAAGTAAAATTAACGCTGAAAATACACAATCGTTAGCTCAAGACTAAATAAATGCGCTACGGGTTTGGCTAACAGAAAGGCTAACGCTGGATTGCGTAAATCTCAGAGCTAGGCTATAATAACGGCTAACTTCAAAAACGGTCAGAGTCTCTGCCAAAGCTCTATTTCTAACTTTCAAGAACTCTGTTTTTATATGCACGTATCTCATTTACATCCTACTGTAAGCTAACGAAAAGTAGATGTGATAATACAGTTTATATAAAGAGATAGTGGGTTAACTAACATAAACCATATATATTTAACTCGTCAGCAGAAATGTCAAGACCGCTTCCGTGAAGAACGCTACCGTCAAATTCTGAAATGGACAAAAAGTAATACAGTATTCCAAGAACGAAAGTTATTTACACGCGATATAAGGGGCACCACTTTCCACGGTGTGTGTCTTATGTCTTCCACATAGTCCCTTTGACGAAAGAGACATCTGTCTAAACGTGGGACAAATTTTGTCACTTGCTGTGTTGACATCTTCGTCGTATAGAAATATGTAATCACCAAGATGTTCCTTGAGAACGTACAGAACAGATAAATGATCGCAAACAAACTGATGCTTGCTCTATGGCTATATGTGGAACAATTATCTTAAACACTGTGTAGCTGAAATTTCGTGAGGCGTGTGTCCAATGTATTCTAATAGCCCTTTCTAATTAACACAAAGCAAAGAGATTATATCTTTTCGATCAACATTATATCATTCAGGTGCAAAAATTTTCGAACGAGAAATAGATTCATATAACAATTTAGAATCGAAGCTGGTAACCATGAAATGGTTCGGGAGTCCCAACGAAAAGAAAGTTTAAAGTTCGTTCTGTATGCTGATAAAGTGCTGCCTGTGTTTTGGGATCAGAATGGCGCATTCTTAAAAAAAGAACAGGTGTAATCATTTAATGGTCAAATCATATAAGGCTGGCTTAGGAAAATATAAATTTTGTGAACATAAATGTGAAAAATTTAATTGAACCACTCTCGCCACAATCATCTTGACAGGAGAGGTGTTAAGATCTTTCGCCATCTTAACAGGATGGAAACAGTGAGATATTTTCGATATTTGATGATCGCAAACTAGAAAAAAATACTCAAGTAACTAGATTTATATGGTACTTTTCCGTTTTGCCGGCGCAAACCATAAAGTCGCCAATAATGGTACAACTGATGCCAAATGAATATCTTCGCTGGTAACCGTTTACGCTTCATTTTCAAAACAAGTCGCAGACATTTCTTATCAGATTGATTGTTTCTTTCAATACTGGCATACAATTACATAGAATGTTTACCTAGATAGTTAAATTTTATGCCCTAAGACCATTCGCGGTAATTAAGTCATTTAGGATGCAATCACACCGCTCACCCGAAGGCGAAAATTAGAAAATGCAAAGTCGAGGGTTAAATTCATCAGTTCTAATGAGAATGCACTAGCAAAGTAAAACACTGCGGTTTTACATAACTTCTGAGTAAGCTATTCGTACGAATTGAAATAATTCTTGCATTTAAAATTGTATTATAAATTAAGATTTAACTTGAAATTAATGTAGATAATTACTGAGAGAATTAGATTTTTGTAGCGTAGTTTACGTGAGATGAGATCACTTGGGGTCACGTGATACGAACCGGCAAATCAGGTTGTTGAACCATGAAAGCATAGTAAATTTTAAATTAATGCCTTTTTACAAATTTATTGTCTTTATTTACTGGCTTTTTACAAAATTTTAAACCATATTAAAATATTTATGCCTTCAAAATAAAAGATTCTTAGAATTGTTAACATTTTTTATATGTATACTGTATGCTGTCGCCAACAAAGTCTGCTTGGCGAGATTTGCACCGGAGAAACAGAAAAGTACCAATTAGGGTATATATATATATATATATTAGTGTGGGCACTAGCGTCTACATCCCAAAATGGCAGCCTATGAGAGAGGCGATTCTATTATTTTCATCGGGGAGTAGGGGAGTTAGAATGGTTCTCTGGTTATATGTTTGCTTACACTTGGAAGTTCAAACAATTGCTACGGTGGATTGCCTTAGTTTCGATGGTTACTTACAGGGAAATATTAAGCAGTTTTTTCGGTTTGCTGATAGAGGGCAAATAGACAATTTACCTTTATAATCCGCGTTTAACTATTTAAACTTCAGAAGATTTAAGATGAAGCGAATATATTTAACACAACAGAACACAATCTTAAGACTTGTAAATCTTTTAAAAGAAAACAGCAAATTTTTAAACATTACTGTAAAAAATATCTTCTCTTCTAATTATAATAAATAATGAGATAATGCATGGATGAATTGTTAATTATATGATAACTATGCATTTATAAAAAGTTTTTAATAATGAACTATAAATAATACTTTTAATTATCGATGTATTGTTTTTTAAAAGATTTACAAGTCTTAAGCTTGCGTTCTGTTGTGTTGAATGTATTCACTTCATCTTAAATCTTCTGATGTTTAAATAGATAAACGTGGATTTATAAAGGTAAATTATCTATTTGCCCTCTATCAGCAAACCAAAAAAAAAACTGCCTAATATTTCTCTGAAAGTAACCGCAGAAACTAAGGCAATCCACCTTTGCAATTTTCTGAACTTCCTAATGTAAGCAAACATCGTGCACTGCCGTTCGCGTTCCTCAGAAAACCATTCTAACTTCCCTACTCCCCGATGAAAATAATAGAATCGCCTCTCTCATAGGCTGCCGTTTTGGAATGTAGACTCTAGTATATGTGTGCTAAGTCATATTTATTATACCTTGAAGAACGCATTTATTTTGTAAATTATCGCATTTCATATTTCCTATTATCGCATAACATTACAAACAATCTGTAAACAAAAATAGACTTAACTGAATCCTCTCTGAAATATATTTGATATTTTACTGGAAAGTCCGATTTTTTTTTTCAGAGTCTTCGAAGTCGTCATGCTGTTGTCAAAAAAACGTTCACTCAAGATTAAAAAAAGACCGAACTTAAAAAAATAATTGAATTCAAGTTTTTAATGAAAGTAGAATTTGATAATTAAACTGCATTAACTCGCATATTTATTTATAATGAATATATAAAAATAATAAATCTTCCATGAGTGAACCAATTTAATTTTCAACTCCAAATGTACATGAATAATAATTTTTGAATGGTGAAAACTTTATTTTTTAAATAAGTTATAAAAACCTATGTTATTCATTACAAGGTTTGTTAAATAAGATGATAATAAAAACCCTTAAATAACTGAAGATAATATTTAGTTGTTAATGACAGTTATTTGCTGAATATTTAAAATGGTTTCGAAATACAAGAACAAACAAACTCACGCTTTACTTTGTTGGCTCAACCTCCGTCGTTTTTTCCATCGTCGCTTTTGTCCATTATTATCAAACAACACGTACTTGCCAATGGTAGCATCTGCTTACATCTTTTAGTTATTAACTTCTGAGCAAAATAAAATGGATTTGACCTACAGCTTTTAATTTTATGTCAGATCTCTCACAGGGCATTTGGCGAGTGAAAACTAAAAACAATTTGACAGAAGATCAGTGTTAAGGAATTACATCAAGATCTCACGGTAACATGTCGCCAATTTTGCAAGACAGCCATTTACTCAATGTGAAATAGACTTTTCCCTGTATTCGTATGTTTCCGGCCGAATTACGTCTCTTTCAAATATTTCACAGAAAATACTGCAGTTTCACAAATTATCTACATACATACAAAATTTATAACAATATAATGTAATGTGCATATAAAGTGCTAATAAAAGGCTGTCTTCTAGTAATTCGTAAATGTTTATCGCTCACTCAGCTAATGCATCATGCAGAGATAAGAATCACGTTTCTGATTGCATAAAGAGAAGTCAAATTTTACCCTATTCCTCTTTAAACTTGCTTTTCCCGCTTACGTATACGTTCTCCCTTTGGCGCGGAATTAGATCTTAATCAGTATGACTAAATTTTCTACAAAGCAGGTGAAATGCACTTGGGGTTTCATCATAATAATTGTCATGGTATTATTACAAAAGGCTTTTTGGTGTAATAAGCAGGATAAATCCTTTTCATATCGCAAGCAAAATAATTTTTTTATTACATGAGCACCAGTCATTGTCTTTCGTTTTTTAATGTAAACAGTCATCAGAAAAATAAAAAGTTTTAAAAAATAGGATGTTATTAAAATCAATTATAGATATTCCGATATAAACAAAGTTCTATATTATCTTATATAGTATCTAATTATATTAGCAGAGAACTTAATAATAAACATTATGACATTCAACTTATAATAATCCCCAGTAAGAGAAAAGATTAATTTAAAAATATTTCAAACCTGTTAGTTTATAAAAATAAAGATAAAAAATCCAAGCAAATATTAAAAAGAAAGTAACATAAGTAATTTATACTAGGAGCTGAAAATCCAAAAAGCTTACTTATTTTCTATTTTTACCATTAATTTTTTAGTATAAGTAATTTAAAGCATTTATGAGAAATTTTATTTTTAAGAAACTAGCTAGACAAACCTGACGCACTGAACACGAAGCTTAAAACCCTTTAACAAATAGAACTAAATTTAATATTAGGATATTTCCTTTATTTTATATAATTAATCGAAATTTTAAATTGAAAAGGAAGAAATTGGATTATTTACATTACAGCGAAGCAGGCGAAAACTGTATATTTAATAACTAAGGGAAGAAATGCCTTCGTGGGGGACTTTTAAGCGAGGTGGCTTGTATTCACGTTACACATGGAAGAGCCCCTAAAATTTCCTTGTAGCTAGCTCGTTCATAAGAATTCAAGCCCGGCTCGAAAGACCAGTTTTCAGCATATGAATAAAATCATACCATAAACAAACAATTAAAAGCTATTTGTTATTCACCATGTCAAATTGTAGTTACACAAATGTCATTCATCAGTACATGCTTAAATTATCTCCCCTGTCAAATGAAGGCCCGACTGTATCTCGTATTATAGAAGGCAATATTCAAATATCGCATAAAGGGGAAAATTAAGATTTACTCTCCAAAAATGTGTAATTAGGTATTAGTTAAAGACGCTGCCTTTCTGAAGAATTTGGCGAGGCTTTTGAAGTTTAACTACTGACATAAAAGTTTTGAAAGAGAAGTCTGGTTATTTTTTGATTACATGAAAAACCTGTGGCTTAAAGCAGAAGACTAGATAATTTTCCTTGAAATTAGGCAGTATATTAGAGGTTTCGTTATTTTGTTTAGGGTTGACCATTCCCTATCTGTACCCTTAGGTTGACCTTTGGAAGCAATTTAAAATGTGTGGGCCCATTATCGGGAGCTTTTTTCCCAGTCATTCAAGAGTTAGAACATCTTACTAAGATACAAGTAATTAATAATTTTATTATCTAAATAAGCGAGAAAGAATGGCGTCAGTTGTAAGAGCAGTGATTACTACTACAACAACTGGAAGTTCAATATCTGTGGCATACGTACAGGCAAAACCACATATGAAAGGACAGTAATCCTATTTTCAGTTTACACGCCTTAAAGCGTAGAAACAACTTAGCCGAGGTGAGTTCTTCGTATTTGCTTTTAAACTGATGATAGATCCTATCATTGATGTCATAGATACAATTTTATAGTTTGCTAACTCGAATCTATCTCCGTAGTTACTGACTTTCTGTTTCCTTGTCAGTTTTCTTTAATTAATTTATCTTCGCTCATCTCTTTTTATTTTAAAATTAATTCAATAGCTATGAAGGGTTAGAGGTAGGATAACAACAATCAGAATGCATAAAAATGTAAAAATTTAGAATTTACAGTTTGAACATAATTTTTATAATCAAGAGTAATTTGATATCCAACTTCACTGCAAAAGCTCCTAAATGCGGTTCAAAACAGACAAGTGTCTTCTTTCCTCCTAAGTAAAAATAAGAAATCAATTACTTATTGAGTAGCACAATTTATAAAGCTTAAAACCTTGATAATACTGAGACATTAAAAGGTTGAAGCATGATAACCTTGAAATCAAGCCGTGCCGCTACAGGGAATCTAATTCAGACCTTCCTACGCTGAGTGTTACTCTAAGGAAGCTCATGTAAGAAATTTGATTTATTCCTAACGATAGCATGTATCTGGTTTTTATGAAATTTTTTTAAAAATAAGAATTTGACTTTCATGCTGAAGAAAAAAAAAAAAAAAAAAAAAAAAAAAAAAAAAAAAAAACAGCTCGTAGTTCGATGAACTCGTATAGCCCTTTTTAATGTTAATATAAATTACATGATCTGTATAGTAAGCCTCCAAATATCCGATTCCCGTTATTCGAAATTTCACTTATTCTGATCGCTCAGTCTTTGTGGGAGAAATAAAAGTACGCCTGTTCTAATTTATTTGAATATCTCTATTTTTGATATTAAATTATAAAAAAAATTCTCATTCTCTCACGCTTGCTTTCGAAGTGCAAGTTGTTAATACGTCCAGCTAGAAACTGAACATCAGTGGTTCGAATCGCGGTAGGGGCACATTCGATTGTTCCTGTTTCCCGGCCCGAAAATCCTAACGATCGGCGTCTGAACTAAAATCTGGTAGATAATAATTTGCAAGCATTTGAATTTGATTAGTTTACTCGTCGCCTATTAAATGGGGGAAAATATAATGAGTTATCACTTTTTCCCTTGCGGATCCTCATGGTGTAAGCTATAAACAAGCCATGCTATCATTTTGGGAGACCCGTGATAGTTGATCCTTTCCATTTTCTGCTCTGAAAAGACTTCTACAAATACTATAGTTTCTACAAAATACTATAGAAAACTGTACCCTACAGTACATCTTTCTTTATCAGTGCGCTTTAAGATATGTTCTGCAGCACTGTTTTGTGTATGTAATAAGGTGCATATGTGATTGAAATAAAATTTCACCACAAAACAAAGGATTTTCTTTATATTTTTCTCTTTGAAATCCAAGTTTATTGCAATGCACAGAAGTTTAATAATATGCAGGCTTAGGTTTACTTTAATAAAATAGGTTATATGTTTTGTTCTGCTAAAATAAATTTGAAACAATAACAGAAAAAAAAAAATGTGCTTAATGTTATCATCTACACAAATAAAAATTCATTGTCTTGTGTACTGTTGGAATTAGAAATGGACTTTGTGCTTCAGAAAAATAATAAAGGATTTTACTGTTTGATTTTTTGAAAAATAAAGTGTTTCGTAGTTTGCTTTGCTTAAATAAAAAAATTGACATAATATTCTTTGTCGGAATGAAATCTGATGTCAAATCAAATAAATAAATGTAAATATTTCTCATATACAGTGTATCGTGCTTGGCCTTGAGAAAAAAAAAAGTGGTTCTTAAATTTTTGAACAGCTGAGTGAAATGTAATTCCATTGAGACCAGGATGATTTGTTAAGATGCTAATATGCAAGTCTTTGCCTACTTTCTGCTCACAGTGACAGGGCGATAAAATAATTGAACACTGGTAGTTCGACGCAAATTTCAGTCCTTGCGAACGGGCTGGTTGTATAGTTTTCATTAGTTTCTCTCATGTGTAATGTAAATACGAGCCAATTTCTTTTAAAAGTCCTCCATGAAGGCATCCATCCCTCTAGACAAATAACTTTAGTGGATGCTGACGTAATTAAATAATCTACACCAAACCTTCACCTATTTCTGTATGTCTCCATTGAAAAATGTTTAAGCTAACATTACAGATAAAACATGTTTTGAAAAAAATGTATCATTTTTACACAACGAAATTTATTTGTATGACACAATTTTTCAAAAACAATTTGCATATTCCGAGATAACCACTTTGTTTGCAAGCTATAAGTCTGATTTCACTACTTTGCACCCGTTAAAATTTTTTTCTAGTTACCATCAGCCTAACTTTACATTTCAGAGAAAGTGTGTCTTTTATGAGAGATTGTTAATATCTATTGAAGTAAGAGCAATGTGTTAATTTAATACCGTTCTTCTCTTCCCTAAAGTAAAAAGACTATAAAATAATTAATTGTAAATGGCTATCTAGATCCGATAGGCTTCCGAGAGCCTTCATTACAGTGTATATGCAAAAGAAGTAACTAAAATAATTTTTTACCTCATGTGCCTTATTTTTTTCATAATTTCAGAGAAGTAAAAGTTTTCAAACTTCGGCATTAGACGCAAATTTAGTAATACATAACTCAAATCTGATCATTATCATCACGTGCTAAGACACAGTGATTATAAACTGTTGGTCCGATCCAGCCACAGTCCGAACGAACGTAGTGGTAACTACTCGTACTATTCATTAGTTATTGATCCTGGCGTAGTAGGCTGACTCACAGAACTCGTTTTTTAAGAAGTTAGCGTACTTTATAAAATGTCCAATTTCGTCGAGTCAACCAATTAAAAAAAATCTTGCAATATAACATAATCATTTCGTTATCTCTTAACAACAAAGTGAACAAATGCATTTGTCTTTGCAATGTGGGTCCGTTTGACCTATTTGCTCGGCCAGCCATTAGGGAGGAAATGGAAGAGTCGGTGCCAATGATTAGTTCCTTATACATATTAGTTGATTATATAGGATGTTAAGTGTCGAGGCGAGCGGGTGGGCGAAAGCCAGCTGTTGATAAAACTTCTCATCGAAATTAACGTAATTGAGGAGGCTCCCAGTGAAGAAAGCGACTCGCCCTTGACTTCTATGTTACCGCTTGACTCTTAAATAGGAAGCTTGCGCCATCTACTCACAGTCTCATCAAACATTCACGACTATTTTAGGCGTTACACGAGATTTGAATAATTGAAGGTCCAGTAAATTCATCGGCGAATGACAGTGGGGTTCCAGTAATCGGACGTTTAGCAGCGGTACTAACCTTTAATGGTTACCCGTGAAACAAGCGTTATCAACGAAAGCATTAATTTGAGTCCGTACCTGCAGTTAAGAAGTCAGGACAACGCCCAAAGCTTTTAGCTCTTCTGGAATAGTGCTACACACCCTTCCGCTATCGTTCGATTCCAAGGGGAATTATTAGGCTAGGAGATTTTAATGTTTTCTTAATTGGAAGGGATGGGATCTTCTGTTCTCCCCAGAGTTGCTTATTTAAGCTTTTAATTAAATATTTGCGACGCAATTATTTTATTAAAAGTGTAAATAATTTACTGATGCAGAGTTAAAAAGAAGGGAAAGGCGTTTCTGCCACCATTTTCTGTGCTTACAAAATGCAGTCAACAAAGCTTATCTTTTTTTTTTTCCCTTTTAGTTTCTTTTTCTTTCCATTTTTTTCTTTTATTAATTAAAGGTTAGATAAAATTTGCTCACTTGCATTTAACCGACAAATAAAAAAAGGGGGAATGCTTTTGAAATGAATTATTACAAGTTTTATAGGAATACGTCACTGATGGTTTCTACTTTTATAAGACATCGACAACTTTAGAAAATTAGATTCAGAACACATAGCCCAAAACAGGTAGGGATAAAAACATTTTTTGTGTTTGAAACTGTGAGAGGTTTTGCATTCTTTGTTTTAATGCAGAAGCAAAAATTTATTGCTGCGGTTTACACTCAAATGCATTCTTCATTTCCTGTTACGTTTTCATCTTTTCATTTTAATCATTAATTCAACAATTTTCGTAAATACAACGACCCCATCAATGACAGAGTGATTAAAATCGCGGAATGGTAGTTTGACCTGGGTTCGAACCCTGGCGAACTAGCTGACTGCATATTTGGTTTTCGTCGATTTACCCAAGTTTAACTTGAATACGTACCAGTTTCCCATAAAAAATCCTCCATGAAGGTACCCCTCCCGTTAGGCAGGCACTCGTGTGCTTTGCCATATTGAAATGACAATCTAACGTAACCTTAAGTATAACGCATCTTCATATCTAAAGTTGCCCAATTTAAATCTACAGGAAGAAAAAAAAAAACCGTTGGGAAGATACAAAAATTTGAATTCGTTGCAATAATGTTTCCTTCATATTATTCAGGGCATTAGCACTTGGCTTGTAAAGTTGCTTGGCTAGAATTAATTTACATATTTATTTACCCTTTTTATTGATACCTTGGTAAATATTTATTATGGGATAATTTCCCATAATATTTGGGATTTAGAGATTCCTGTTAGCTACAGTCAGCCAACTGTTTACATTTTCCTGTTATTGATACTGCAATCAATCCAAAGGTAAAGGAAGAAGATTTTGAATAGTTATTAAATGAAAGCAAATACAAAACTGTTATTTTTTACTATAAATAATTTCATAAGATTTTTGCCAGTTTTACATCACAGAAAGATTGTCAAATTTATGAAGACCAATTTAGAATACTTTTCTTCAGTTTTATCATTGTTAGTTTAAAAATCTGCTTTCCTTAATTCGCTTTTGATGAATTTGAGTGCTTTTGATTAAAATTTACCTTAAGAGTATTTAGTTTGTTATGCTTATGTGATTCGCATCTTTAAATACATAACTAGTTTCTAGATTACCATTTCGGTACTATTCCGTTTTGAGGACCGTAAAAAAATTGCAGCGAAAATGTATGCGCAAAAGCGCCAAATCTAACAAACGCGCCCATTTAACAGCGCGCCAAATCTAGCGTACATGCTGATTTCAGATTGCGTAAGTTTGTAGAGTTCTATATTTCTTAAGACGCCATCGAAATACTAGTTTAATTTTTAAATCATTTTTTTTCATTTTAAATCCTTTTTTGATATCCTATAGATTTAACAATTTGGGAATTGCCCATGACGAAAAGTGTGCAATAGAATTTTGGGTAAAGTGCAGAATCACCCATTGCTTGACGCGTTAAGAATTGCACATACTCGGTATCCATGTACACATCGACCCATTTTCACTTCAAAAAAAAAAAAAAAAAATCACAGAATTGCACAAAAATGGCACTGCCCACACCCTTGACTTTATCTATGTACACATCGATCTATTTTCACTTAAAATGTAAAAGAAAATTGAGAAAAATCCAATAGTTTTTACCCTTGTAAAAAGCGGCAAACAAATAAGTGGGCGATTCTGCAGTTTACCGAGAATTTTTTCAAAGAAAAGGCATCATTCATTATAGAAAATTGTGTTTGAACAACCAACGAGATGAAACTATGCTTTAGCGATAACTCGGTAGCGAAATAACGATGCAGGCATCCATTCAGTTATGTTTAGCAATTTTTATGTAAATTATAATAATGATCTGAAATAGTTATTTACTCTTATGCTTCCACTCAGTCATGTTTAGCCTTTTTTATATAAATTATAATAATAAAAAAGTATTATATGAGATGAACCTTTCATCTAAATTAAAACATCAATCTTGGATAGTTATTTACTATTATACTTCCTTTCTTGCTTTAGGGTTGCCGCAATTATTTTTGGCAGCACTGGCATCAACAATAGTTTGGCGATTTTTTAAGGCCCTCAAAACCAAATAGTATCTTATTTTTTTTTCTTAATTTCTCTCTGTATTTCAAATTCGGGATACAAATTAAAAACTTCCTCTCTAAACTTTGACTAAATAAATGACATATCTAATTAATAAATCTAGAGTATTTTTGCTCAAATGTCTTTTATTTGATATACAAATACTGAAACTTAGAATTCTATGCTAACAACCGAAGGTATAATGATAAAATTACAAAGCACGCAAATATTAATATTTCAAGTAAAATCTCATATAAAGTAATAGCAGGTGCATTCAAATCTTTGCAACTTTGACAGCAAGTTATAAATACTGCATACGGATACAGAAAATGTACTATTCTTATAAATCTCGGTATCTGAAAGTCGCAGTTTTGAAAGGTATACCTAATGTAGCATAACTTAAGCATTGATATTTAGCAATTTTCAGTTTATATTAATTTATTTTAAAAATTATTTTAATTCCAAAACAATATATTTAAAATCAAATTAATTTCAAGTAATTCATCTTTTACTAGCACTCGTCAACAAGTTATAAGAAGCTTAAATGGAAACAAAATCTGAATTCGAACCATAAAAGCCTGTCGACATGAATATGCTCGCCACGTAGGTTTTCTTTATTACGCACTTAGCCAGACACTACACGGAAAGGAGTGATACCTGTGGAGGACGTTTTTAAGGGAAACTGGCTTGCATTCTCGTTACACATGAAGAAAACCACAAAAACGTTCATGAATTCAGGCGGGACTCAGAACCCAGACCAAACTACCAGCGTTCTGCGGCGGCTTTTACCTCTTTTCTGCTGGTGGGCTCTCTACGTAGTTAATGTAGTTGATGTTAAGCTTTTTCGCTCGTGCCATAAACGAACAGACAATAGCTGGCTGAGTTAATATCACGTGTCATGATCTGAAGAACCTTCTTGTTTACAATATTCGATATGCCGTCAGAACCGTATAGCGATGAGTTTTTGTCTACATAGACCGCAACTTCTCGCATCAATAAAAATTATTAGGACTATTTACGGTAGCCTCAATTCTCTCAAACCACTTAATGTTAGAGAAACTTCTCTTTAAAGAAAAAGCTGCAAATTTAGAAAGCAATCATCCGACCGATGTATTCATATGTTTCATCTGCGTAGAACACCGGAATCAATAGCGGCTTAAAGAAATTACAAATCCTACAACATCAAATTCTCCGCCTTACAAATGCTCCGTAACAGGAAACTCCACTAGGATTTCATATTAACTTCTACTATATAACTAAGTAGTAATATATATTTGATCTCTATATATTACTGTAACTTGCTTTGATTCGAAATTCAGTAAAAGCCACTGATCTGCTGGGCTCGCCCTGGTGGTGGTGGAGGTAGATAGTAGATAGTTTCTACAGATAAGGTATATTCCGATTGGTTTAACCTTAGGACGGGAGCCTGGTCTGTAGTGTAGATAAATACATTAACTTCTACAACAAAGTAACAGTTTTTACAATAGCTGTTGACTGTGGAAAATCTTATAAAATAAAGCTACGAAATTTTCGAGGGCATTTACAACCTGGACCACATGATAAACAACTATTGAATATTAGATAAACTGTAGCTACAGTGAACTTCTATTAGTTCCATTATTCTTGCTTACGCCCAGCGCAGCACCTAGCTGGATTGCACTAGAGGAAGTTGTGAGTTTGGACCTTACTTGTAAACTCTGCAACTGGAATTTTTCCACCTCTACGAATAATTAGCTTTTTCAATCTTTTTAACATGCTTTCTATATTTAATTAAGAATCATTTCATTCTGTATAAAATTGCAGATAACCTGTCTAAAGTTGAATCTCATTCTAAATACAAAAATTAAAAAATACACCAATAATAAATTACTTACATATTCATTTGGCAGCATCTAAGACATCAACTACGAAATGACGATAAATACTGTTGCGTGCGTACGGGTTCATTACGAAATCAATGCACAAGTCCGATGAAAAATGAAAAAAAAATATTATTATCACAACAAATATGCTTAAATTTCCTAAAGTATTCGTGCAGTATTACAATATCTCACAGTAGTTATCTTTTAACTACTTAAACGTTCAATCGAACTTAATTCAAAACAGCTAAAGAAAGCTAATCCACGAATTCGCTACAGTCAACAAGAGCAGTTTTCTAAACAACAACAAACTAAGTAACTACAACGAACTGAGAGGTTTTCCTCCTTTTATAAGATTTTAAAATCGCGTGCGAGAATTTTCTAGTACTTTCTCGAAATCAAAAAGAGATATTTATTAAATGTTACATGCACGCGCTCTTGTATTTTCAATTTTCCGGCTTAGCTTTCTTTTAATATTCATCACGCGCTGCACTGCGCGGGAAATAAAACCATTTAATTTACAATTCAACTAACATAAGCTATTTAAATACCCAATCCGTAAAAATACTCTCTTTTAAGCCTGCGAAGACATTTCATGTAAATAAGAAACAATAAAATATTGGTTTGATAAGCCAAGTATAAATGTTTGAGATAAAGAATATCATTATCAAAATTATCATAAAACGTAAATATTACTAACAGTTTTTAGTCATCTCCTTCAGTATCTTGAGTATTTAAAGAAAAGAAAAGTACAGAAAACATTATAGCCACCTTTTTCTTAAGTTTGTAATAATCACTGTGAGTACTCTAAGAAAAGTCTTAATAGAATGGAGGCAAATATAAGTTATTATTCACATTTGAAATTCACAGGATATAAGTACTTCAACGGAGTTAAGTTTTAATTTAATTACAAGCATATTACTTCAGATATATAAACTTGTTAAATGCAGAAACTGGAGACATTTCATTTTATATGTAGAAATAAGCCATCACATAGAAGCATTACAAATAGGAATTTAATATTTTAACTTAATTATATTTTTAAATAAAAAGGCATATTAATTTCTTTACATAAAACTGACTTCATTTCTGCCTTTTGTTGTAATTTTTCTGCATAATCAATTAGATTTAAATCTGCAATAACTAAATTTCATTGGAAGAACTTTACTTTGTATCTGTAATAATATTAAAAGAAGGATCAAATTATATGACATTTTATTTATTTATTGTGCAGATTCTTTTAAACTTACTAGAAAATTATTATAAAGATTGTTTATGAATGTGTCTCCCCACGCACATAAACGAAAATAATGAATTGTTAAAAAAATCTCAAGCTGATTTTATCATGTGATGAAGCCCTTTCAAGTCATTCAATTCTCCTATAAAGTATATAGTTGAAACCATCTTTATTATTCTTAATTTGCATTAAAACTTCTTTGCGCGTATAGTAACTGTTCAATCTTTTTATGCTCTCTTCTTAAGCTACATATTAAATAAAATTTCATAATAAAATTATTAAGTGGCCTACTCTTTCGAGCAGACCACAAAAACAGCTGATGAAATGCTTTGTACTTGCAGACTTCTGCGACTGTCACATGACTTTTTCTGCTCGGTAATTCTGCTGGATAAACTCAGACTTCGCTTGGACGAATTTTCACTGGCGACATTTTCGCTCGCCGACTTACGTCGCTAGCTTGCTAGCGCTAGTGAATGCATCTTAACTTAAACTGATTTATCAAGCTTTGATTATGTAACCATTCATTGCTGCTCTTGTATTAAACATAAAATTTCAAAATTTCAAATCAAATATTGTTTACACTGCAGAATTTTGAACTTAAACATCTGTGAGAAGGATAACTTTGTTTACGTTTATGCAGTTCTTTTTAGACTGCTGAATAGCAGTGCTGCGTCATGTGCTCAAAAATGTTGGCACCTGCATACAGATGGACAGTTTCTGACAAGGCAGAAATCTTCACAACGGTGCTTCAGCATAAAGAGATCCACATCCTTATGAATATCAGCTTTTAATATGAAAATATGAAACCTTCTTAATAGTCCCTGCCTGTGTATTCTAATGCTGTGTTGCACTAGAATTTTCATTTGCTGTATTAATCAGAATATCAAACCAAACTTCTTTATAACACAACCTTTGTAGTTGAGGCATTTCTGTATAAGAAGCAATATCATTTTATTTATTAAACAAACTAAACTTCTACAAAACTAACATTTTTAGTCAGTCAACGTATCATATACACTGAGCTCAGTGTATTGCTTGAGTAAGAGATGCGTTTCTGGAAAATAGGAGAAAGCAATATAAACTTTAATTGATTGCCTAACTTAAAAAATAAAGCCATGTAAATGTTTTATATTGTAGCTTACTAGTTAACAAACTGTTACAGTTATATTTCCTTGCAAAAGATATATGTGAGTTAAAAAAATAAATAATTAGCAAAATAATAATAATAATAATTATCAGCAAAAAATAAATAGGTATAATAAAATGAATAGAAAGGCATTACGCTAGGATTTTAATAAAATCCCAAGAAATTTCATAATAAATTTTGATAAACTTTAATTGATTGCCTAACTTAAAAAATAAAGCCATGTAAATGTTTTATATTGTAGCTTACTAGTTAACAAACTGTTACAGTTATATTTCCTTGCAAAAGATATATGTGAGTTAAAAAAATAAGTGATTAGCAAAATAATAATAATAATAATAATCAGCAAAAACTAAATAGGTATAATAAAATGAATAGAAAGGCATTACGCTAGGATTTTAATAAAATCCCAAGAAATTTCATAATAAATTTTGATAAAAGCTAGAATGGGTAAAATATCTCAAGTTAAATATCTAAAGCTGTGTGAGGTAAATATTTCGGGCAATTAATTGTTACATTCTTCCATCTTTTGCTAACGAGGATTTTTAACTTGAAAGATCGCGTAAATAATAAAAGAAACAAGAGGGAAAAAGACGACAACCCTCGTTCCTTTGTATTTTTATAGATGAGTTTCTTGAATACAAAACAAGAAAATATCCCACCTTTCTTCGGCGCCATTCTCCATTAGCAACGGCAAAGCTTCGACTTTGAGTGGTGGTCGCACATGATAATACCCATATTTCCCGTTCTGCTCTCGCTCATTTTCTCCTATGAGGCTTTCATTTGCGCATCGTTGAACCCCTTTTAACGGCGAATACCTCTTTGGTGAAACAAAGCATAAGCGATGCCGTTATTACTCGAGTGATAAAAGCCGTTTGAAAAGCGCCTTTTTGAGAGGCTGATTGTTCCTGCTTTCGGCTTCATTTGTTAGTTGATCGATAGGAAGTGAAATGAGAAGTAAACAACAGCTACCGTCTATAATTTAGCAGCTGCTTCCCTGCAAGAACAAAAGCGAAATTAATCGAGACTTTTTAAAACTTTCGATTTTGTGGTAAAATAAGCAAGACATGAACAAAGTTTAACATAGAACATTGGTATCAGATAGGCAGTTTCCACAAAAGATTCCCTTTCTTTCAAAACAGAGAATCCCCTAAATAGTGAAAATTTCAGCTCCTCCAAATTTTTAAGAACCATATCATTTATATTTTCAAAAGTAATCATTATAGTTACTATACAAACTTAGTTACAAAAGCATATGAAATCATAAAACTTTGAAATATGATTTTTGTAATTTGCATTTAAAAACTAATTCTGGAAATTATTTCCCGTCTAAATAAGTCGTCTAAGACACATAGTGAGTTTATTTTAACTGCTATTTTTTTTAATTAGCTTTGAATTTGGTAGCCTCTGAATTTTGAAGCTTAGATTTGAGTAGAAATTTCTTGTTGAACAGTATACTTTAATAGAAGTGAAGTCGAAAGATTATTTATCTCTTTTTTTATTTTTGTTAATTTATTTATTTGAGAACTAAACTTCCCCCCCCCCTCAGAAAGTGCTCTAGATTATTGTAGGCATCTATTACTACAGGAGCATAAGGAGGTTGGTGAAAGCGCTTGACATTTGAGAAATATATGATATTTTTATCTAAAAATGAGGCATGTTTAATCACAGAATAATAAAGTTCTCTGTCACTTGAAATATACATGATAATTTTATGTATTCAATAAGTATCTGTGAACCAATAGAATGTTCCTTCGCATTCCCAATATCTGGGAAGCCATTTAATTTGTAATAAGTATGGTTGTAAAGTTTTTGCCCCCTTTGTGCGCCTTCGCAGTGTAGTTGAAAAGCACGTCTGGCTAGCAATCGGAAGGTCCGGACTTTAATTCCGGCTAGGAATTCCACATTTCACGTTTCCTTATCTGCAATACACCTAATAACTCTATGCGGTATCTGGCAAATCATTTAAATTTGCTCCACAGATGCTAATTTATCCAAATGAGACACAAAGCTAAATATTACGCAACGTTTTACAGTACCGCAGTACTTATAATGTTGTAGAAACTAACAACAAGTACTTCTAAAGTACAGAGAATTAAAAAAGAAATAAAATAAAATAAATGGCTTTGAATTATCAATTTCAGGATTAGCAGTGTCGATAAATATGTGAATCAATATCTGTAAAATTCAGCACTTCTGAAATTATTTAATTTGGGATACTTTCAGTAAAGCTATTAATATTTCCTTCACAAATACTGATTTCTTTGTAAGCAAGATAAATAAATGAAATATTATGTTTTAGTTCTGTGACTTAACATAGAGTATTGCGAAATCAAGAAGAGAAACAAAAATAATTAGAGTTATAAGTATGTAAAATACAAAAGTGTAGCGAAAGAAAATAAAGCTTGTAGCATAAAAGTATGAATCACTAAAATTAGCACAGAATATTAACATAAAAGGACAACTATTTGTTCAATTTAGCAGAGGGGCATCAGCTTATCTATGACTCATTTGAACTACCATAGAATTATAGGACGTTTTACGGGGACGCTGTAAAATGTTAGAGTTTATTTATATAAAAGCTTCTAACTCAATATTCAGACTGTTTTCGTGAAACTCTGGATCAGATTTTGAACTACTTTCCTGTTGGCTCTAGAAGAGGTATCCTATTTAGAAGATTTCCGAAGACCAAACAGTTAAGAACTTTGTAGAGTCTTTAGGGTTTTTTTTTCTTGAAGTCGGAATCGTGAAAAATGAGCAGTGCCTTCCCCGGAACTCGAACCTGGACCTCTCGAATACGCGCCGAGGGCGATACCGTTACACCACGAAGGCATGCTGTAAGGAAGGAGAAAATACTTCATGACTTTTTAAGCAGGACGGTTTATTAGGACAAAATGTTTATTGAAAGCTACAAAACACTCAGGGAATAGCTTTACAAAAATCGGCAAGGCTTTTAAAGAGACAGTTTAGAAATTTTTACACTGTTCTATAATAAATTCATTACGTAAATTTAATTTATAATTTCAAGTTTAGTAAATCTAGCTCATGGTAGAAAAGCCTTCTTAACACACTGAATACAACTGAGGCCAATTCCAGATACCTTCTGAAGAGTAGAATTAAGTAATTATTGTTGATTTATTTTATCAGTTGATTAATTAGTGGTCATCAGTGGCCAAATTTATAAGACATCTGAGCACTCCTAATTCAACTCGAGCTCAATTCTCTGCGAACAGACTGGATAGATGTGAGTATCGCGAGTTTCTTCACGTATAACTTAAATAAAAGTCAGTTTCTTTTATACAGTTTCGACAAAAGCATCCTTTCGTAGGCAGGAAGTTCTTTAGAACTTTATTTTCATTAATTAAATGACATTAAGTAATAAGATCAATAAGCCGGTTATTGAAGTAACAGGCTTATTACTTTTCATTCTGGATCAGCTTTGTCGAATGAAAACCAGTAAGAACATTTTTCGAGCCTTCTGTCATCTAATGGCCACGTGAGTTCAGCATTTTCATATCGTATCATAGGACAGTCGGATACAATAGTTAGATACAAAAATCAGTAAAGAAATTTGTAACATTTCTTTACTCCAAACATTTAAATTGAAAATTTTCCAAAAATTGGTCAAATTTCATAAAAAAGTATATTTTTATTTGGGAGTTAGATTTATTTGGGCGTCAAAAATTAAAAACGGAAACTTTATATCCGGTAAAATTTATGTACACGTTTCCTGAGTTTTATTTAGAAACTTTTAAAAACAAGACTTGTTAGAGAAAAATACTTCTTTTTGAAAACCGGCTTATCGAGCTTCTACTGGATATGCCTAGGTTTATAAAATATATAGCTACCTTTTGGGTATTTAGGTTTATAAAATATATAGCTACCTTTTCGGTATTTAGGTTTATAAAATATATAGCTACCTTTTGGGAACAGTCTTTATAAACTATATATTTATGATTTCCAATTATTTAATACGTGAAAAGTGCATAGTTGTATGTTCATTAATTGTATTCTACTGTATGAAATGCATCCGACAGGCAGAGTTTGAATTAGATACACATTTATAGCCAACTTCAAAAAAATACACTTGAGTGGGCTGTGTGAATCGGCTATGAATAAGATAATATTATTTATGATTATTTCCAATAATTATTATTAAATGCTGCTTTTAATTAATTTAATGAAGAAGAAAATAATTTTCATTGAACTGTAAAAGATGTCTTAATTTTAGACCATTAGACAGCGTGCATTTAAATTTGACGCAATCAAACTCATTTGCTTAAGTTGTGTTCAAGATTTAAAAAAAAAAAAAAAAAAAAAAGGAATAATTTGCTTTCAAACTAAATTTTTAGAAATGATAGATCCAGAACACAACTGGTATCGTTCCACCTTGGATGGCTTAAACGTTTAAACAAAAAGGGGAATAAAAAATAATGAGAACTCCAGAACATTTTATTGCCTTTGTGACACAGATCTATAAAATTCCACAGGAAAAGTTATCGTTGTGAATAAATAACATAAAATGTATAAAATTAGTAATGAAAGCGTAGGGTTGTTCTCTCTTGTTCTACATAAACTAAATTAAATCCTACAATGACCTGTCGAATTCTCGCACAGGCGTGAAAAGCTACCAACGCAGAAGAATGGTGACAAATTACTCTTTATTAAATTCACAATAGTTAATAGAAAAGGCACGATCTTCGTGCATTACATAGTCACTGTCAAACTTGCGGTGAAACTAAAAACGTAGAATATAATTCAAGTCAAAATTAAAATGAGTAGTGCTAAACAGCACTTATACGCCTAACCAGTGGACTCGTAAAAACCTAACAGGAGTGATGATAATTCCGATATGGCCGAGAGGCTCACTAGCGTAACAGCGAAACAACAACGTAACGTGCGCTGGCAAGCAAAACCACGTTCTGAATAAACTCAGAGATTCACCTGTTTAAATATGCACTTCACTTAACTTTAAATTTACATCCTGGTGAAATAATGTGAGGGAAAATTGAAAAGTTAAGATAGAGGTATCAACTTAAAATAACTTTGTTATGAAAAATAAGGAAAACCGTACGCACAAAATTTTTCAATTTTTATTTTGAAAATATCAATCAAAATTATTGTCATTCAAATTGAAATAAGCACTATCACAAAAACAAAAAAGTGGTAGCAATTGCTTATTCTGAATGAACTAGCAAGAACGTGCTCCCGTTTTCCTTGTCAGCTATTTGATTTGTGGGACTTACCACTATCTCATAAGGCACTCTAAGTTTTGTTGTTACAAGTCAGAAATTACAGAATTTTATGACTTTCAAATTTTAATAATAGTTAAGCCTAGATGTGTGTCTTCTCTTTGGTTTACGTGACATATATTTTCTAAGACCAGAAGGTCGTGTAAAGACCATGTGAAAAGATAGATAGGTTAGCTGTAAATCAAGCTTTTTGAAGCGAACGCTTGCGGGCCGCCTCGGAAAAAGTTAGCGCCATTTTGTATTGGAGCGCCATTTGGAGGTTGTAGTCTTCCGGTTGTTGTACGGTTGTTGTTGTAGTCTTTCGGTTCCGGTTGCTGAGACTGTTGAGAGAAGGCGGCAAGGAAAGAGCAATAGCAAAGGAAAGAAAAAGAAAATCAAATCATGAACTTGGAAGAAGAAATGTGTTTTACTTGCTGGTGCAATTTGAATGAAATATCATCTGTGTCGTACTCTTTGCATTTTATGAAGATTCACATATATTGTTGCCCAATCCTTACAAACTATATTAAAAATTTAAAATTTAGTCTAACTTAATTTATTGTTGTATGATTATTTTCATTTTAACAACTTGTTTATGCAAATAATATCAATTATTGCATGATTATTTTAATAGCAATAATAATTAAACATTAATTAAACCAATATAATTATAGCGCAGTCTTTAATTGACCTCTTGCACACAAAGCTATCACTTAAGAAGGGGTATATATCCAAAAATATTACCTTATTTGAACTAGTTAAGTAACTAACACTTACAAGTTCTCATTTAGTTTAATAACCAGTTATTTTATGTTAAACTGCTTTCCTGTCCTCCTCGTTTTCTATTTTCCTTTCAGAATGCAAATTTCTGGCTTGGTTGATACTGAAATGGGATAGAAGGGAGACAGTATTTAAAGAAATGTTTTAGAGGATAGAATAAGAGCGTGTTCTGTCTGTTGAAGACCACATTGCTAATTCGAATCATTTTAGAGTATTATTCTGCGGCACTGCGTTATTCTCGCCATTAGAATTGTCACGCCTACTTTAGGTCAGAGCCAACTTGCGAATTATTCTAATTGTGTAGCCGTTAGGCTATCTTACTTTTACTTAATTAAATCAAATTCAATATCTTTAATTTAAGCTATAAATGCTAGCTTCTGTAAACACAAATGGTGCCTTCTGTTAACTTTTATTCAAGTTAAATAAGAGGGACCTTTACACTTTTCAGTTTCTGTGATACTTTACAAGACACAGTGATAACTCATTTTTAAGTCGTTTCGTTCCCAAAGAATAAAAAACGTTATAGACCCATTAATTCAAAAAGGCATCTATTTCAAAATTACTAATTCGAAAGTTCATTAAAGTGAGCATTGCTATTTTTAGCTGCATGCGTTTTGATAAATATTCTCTAGCTTGTGCCTATTTTCAAAAAGTGTGGATGAGACCAGGTTGTTTGAGGAAACAAGTTTTCAATACGTTTGCATGAGATAAGGGTTAAGACAACAAGCTTGGATGAAATCAGGTTATTTGAGTAAATTGTTATGACCTAAACGTGGATGAGCTCATTGCCTAAAAGTATGAAGCTGACTAGAAAATTCTAGATAATTTTTCACTTAACCGGCAGCATTGAGAATAATGAGGCTCTTTGATGTCAGCCCGATGTTTTAATTAGCCTACAACATCTTCTCGTATATAGAGATAGATATGTGTGTGTGTTTTTAAGTACAGATTGCTTATATTTTTAAATATAAGTGTTGCCAAACATAACTCTGAATACGTTCTGTCAAGGTATATAAAATGTTTCATCCATGTTAGACTTATGGGACGTCCTCTGCAACCTTTCCTGCAATGTATGAGAACTATATATACTTGCTTTCAGAAATTTCCTTTGCACTGTATTTTAAAAGACTAAAAAATAGTCAGTTTTAATTTACAGGCGTATTTAAGCATGACCGAAACGCGATGCCATTTGACTTTTTATTTAAAATCATTACATAAGGTTTAAAATTAGTTGGTCTTATATTTTGAAAAACCCGAAGAAAAGTTGTATTTGAAACTGATATTTCAACCAAAGGTTTCATTTCAAATATATTTACTGCTACTTATAGATAGATATGTGTGTGTCCCGCACGAATGAGAACTAAATTAAGATTAAAGTGAGATATCTCAAAGTAAGAAAACGAAGGCTTATTACAAGGAGACGTTAAAGAATGGTGACATAAAGAAAATCTCTTGAGTTGACATCTTAGTATAATAAGAAAGCTTCAGGAGAGTGTCAAGCAACATTATAGGTATATGAGTGTAAGAATGCCACGAAAAGCTATGTAGTAAGATTTTTTTCATGAATTCGATCCTAGGTCGAATTGAAGGAACTGTCAGTGTGGTCTTATCCATTCGGTCACTGAAGAGCTGTAAATAAAATTAGCAAAGGTTACATGTTTGTGCCTCAGCTCTAGCTTCTTTTGTTCGGTTGATAGTAGATCGATTTAAAAAAATGCTGCAGCGAGACTGTTGGTCTACCAAACTGCAGTTTGTAAAATGAAGAAAAATAATTACAGCACATTGCTTTTCATTTTCCTCGTACTGATTTATCTCAGCTACATTTAATTGGAAGGAGTCAAGTTCGCCCTGCGGCCATGACAATTTCTACAACGGCTTTTTAATTAACTGCTTGCATAAAATATTTTTCATGCAATTGCCTTACTCAAATTCTTTTAATTTAAGCAAGAGCCACTCTAACTCGCCGTTTTTGCTTCATTTTACAGAGAAAAAGAAGAAATTCTCTGAAAAACTTGCTTTGCGAAACGCATTCAACGAGCGTACTTGAAACGACCGAGAAAGAAGGATACAATTTTGCGCAGATAAATTTCCTTTGATCTAGAGTTAATTTATTCAGTTGTCAGACGCCCTGCATCTCGCCGAGACAACTTTTGACTCGAGGGTAATTGAAGGAATGCAAATAAGAGAATCAAGGATCAAATACAAATGAACTGCTCTCTGTTTTCTAATTTATTTTGCTCTCCGAAATAAAAAAAAGGGAAAAAATGTGTTAAGATTATGATAACGTTTCGAAAACCGAGACTAAAAAGAAAGAAATAAGAATTAGATGAGTTTTTTACGGTAATATGACTCGAATATTTCTTTCATTATGTCATTTACATCTCAGAGGGGAGAGAAATTTTCTTCCTTTTTCAAGTCTCATCTCAAGATAACTTCAAATTCATGACATTAAGCTTTTCCTCGTTTCTGAATTCGAAAATGATTGCCCCATTATCTGAGTAATCAAATCTTTCGGTATCAACTCTTTAAGGAACTGCATATCCAAGTATTTTCTCCCTTGCTTTCGAAATAACCATAAAAAAAGACTTAAGGAAATGAGAAATTTCTCATTTGAAGAAATTTAAGAGGATTTCAAGGCAGTGAAAAATTATCTAAAAAGAAGCATGGAAATTCCTTTTTTTACAATACCAAGAGGTGATTTCGAAGTAGAGAGAAATTACTCAACGGAAGAGAAAAATTTCTTCAGAAAAAGAGTTCAGCTCAACAAAATAAAATGACTGCTGAAAAAGTTGAAAATTCTCCATTTAGAACTGCTTGAAAAATTCCTAAATAATAACGACAGTAACAAGATTTAAAGAATTAAAGATTCTGAATGAAGAATTTCCTTGTTTTATGATTAACGTCTCCTTTGAAGTAGGCATGAATGCTAAAATTAGGAGAAATTCCTAAATTTGAAGGAATTCAAAAAGAGTTTGAAGTAATCTATGATGTAGAATTTTATCACTTTAAAAATATCGAAGTAGTAGTGACATAAAAATATAAACATCTCGGAATGTCCCAAACAAAAGTCTCGAAAATTAGAGGCTTAATTCCCGAGACTTTTTTTTTGTTTGAGTGAACATAATAAATAAACAAATACTTATTTTGCAAAACTCGTTTACCGAACTTTGCTTAACCAAATAAACAGAAATAGAGAAAAATAATTTTGAATCAGTGAGTCTTTTAAAGTCTTAATCATCAAACCAGTCTTTTAAAGTTTTTAAAATCAGTTTTTATTGTCTCATAATTTGGATGTAAGTAGGGATTCTATCGGGTAATCCGGTATCCAAGATAAACCGAACGTAAAGCAAGTAGTGTCTCTCATGTTTGTTTATCTTCGGCCACTCGATCATCTTACAGTTTATATCTTCATTTGCTTTGGTTTCGGATTGCCTCGCGCCTTCTGGTATAATACAAATGAATGATATAAGTATACCACGTGCAAAAATAATATTTTCTAAAATCTTCGGCCAGAGGACTAATCTTTTATCTGTATTGCTCTACATTAAAAGATTTCCTTAGATACCAAGAAACTAGCGAAAACAGAAATATCGCGTATGTTAACAAATTATAAGAAAGCATGTAATAATACATCCGAAGTGAATTCTTGACACTCTGTACGGACATCTGTCAATCGACTCTCAATGATGGTGAGTATAATTAAGGAGAAGATTTTTGAAATTAGAAACTTAGATTATTTACAACGCGCAATGATTTCTTTTATTTATTTTTAATTTTTAATTTCACGTTTTCTGTAAGCTGCTTTTTGTTTATTAGTACTGGTATATTTTAACCGCGCTAATATTAATTTTCGTAGAGTATTTTTCCAAATTATTTTATGAATCGTTAGTTTGATAGATCAAAAATTAATTTCAATAAAAAGAAAATTTTAGAAATTTTTCTTTTCAATAACAGATGTGCATTATTTTTATATGGTTCATTTGATGACTACAAAATTTCGTGTCCTATTTGTAAATAAAACAGAAAAGACTTGCATCTGAAATAAAATAGGTTTTTGTTTATGTATTGTAGAGACATTAGGTATTTTTTGAAAGCAGGAGATGTGAAAAATGAGCAGTGCCCTTCCAGGGACTCGAACCACGGACCTCTCGAATACGCGTCTAGCGTGCTGAATACTACACTACAAATACATGCTAAGAAGACGGGAGAAATACTTTATATACTCCCCCCTTTTCAAAGGGTGACTGGGGATTACGGGACCCAATCGCCAAATCCTGGTGCTGGAGAATCATCATCTCCACTTTTTGGTTCGGGCACCACTGTAGAGCCATTAGATATTTTTTGAAAGCAGATGTGAAAAATGGGCAGTGCCCTCGCCGGGACTCGAACCACGGACCTTTCGAATACGTGTCAAGCGTGCTGACCACTACACCACGAAGGCATGCTAAGAAGGCGGGAAAAATACCTTATAGTACGATATATTCGCTATCATTTTCTACAGTTATCATTCGATGTTTCACAAGCTTTACTTTAGTCGCTTCTCTTCGAAATGCAAATTAATCAACATATATAAAAAACGTATTTCTTGAAGTTAAGGGACAGCTTTTTGGCAATAATCGCTAACTGTCTCCGATCTAGTATTTTCGTCCAGTTGCTAGCTCTACCTGAACTGGCTTTAGCCGTGTTTGCTCCTGTGATTAGAGGACCTGAGCCAAAATTTAAAATATTGCTTTGCCTTGTGAATGACACACTTAAATTACTTAAGTTTCACCTTAACTTTTATGTTCTGTAAAATTCTAATAAAAAAGGTTTATTTTGAACTTTCTTCGGAGTTAGACGTTGTTTCTTAGAAGACATAAGAAGAGGTTATAAATCGACCGACTATCTACACGGAATCTGAGTTACTGTTTAAGACTGTTAAGCTCCGTACAATTTGACTTTTAACAGATTCTGCATAATGAAGCTTCTTGCCATTCAAGCTATTTTGCAGAGCTCGGAGAAGACGAAAATCTCTCAAGCAGTTAGATCTCTATAATGTAGTGGTTCCAGCAGAATGTTTCATTTTAACTTCTTCATCTTTTAGAGAATTACATGGTCAACATACAGTCTGCCATTGCCATGACTGATGATGACAATCGAGTGCTTAAAACCCGATGTTTTTGGTAAATTGCAACAACTGAGTGTGGTGAGTTGCTCATATTACTTGTTCACCGCCATTTTTTGCCCGATGGGAGAAGCTCGAAGGGAGCAATCCCCTGCAGTCCCACCCAAAAGAAACGATACAGTCATTAGACGAAAGACAAATCTTAGCATGGGATCTGCAATTTCACCTGCTTACTTTCAACTCCTTTTCCATAATATATTCTTACACGGGATTCATTTTTCCTAGCGTGTTATAGCTTGATATAAAAATAGATCTTTTTTGTGACTTCGAGGTAAAGAAACGAGGTAAAAAAGAGATTTTGCAGCGAAAAAAAAAAAAAACTGCGGCGCTCATGTATCGAGTTTAAAGTAAATCAAGGTTCTTATATATGGCACAATGTAGACAAATTGTTAATCTTAACCTAGAAATCTCCTTAATCCTTATGTTAGATTCCCTCTAATTCATCGTCATTTTTGATAGAAAGCCGTCAAAATCGGTGTTTACCACCCAAATTAAAAGTTATTGCTTAGGAATTTCCCTAATCAATTTTCAGTGGGCTAACAGTAGAAGCACATTCCAGATACATATCTCAAATACTTTTTTTATGCTTCCAACAACATAAAATTGAGATAATGTAATAAGATGTATTTTAATTAACAAGCTATTTCTTATATTGAAACTTACCCTGCATTTATTCTGTCTTATCTGCTACACAGGAATATATAATGAGAGAGATTTTTTTAAATCTCTCTCATTATATAGGAGGAGCAAAAAATATGAGGAGCAAAAAATATATAGGATCAGCAAAAAATAATAAAAATATAATTATTAGGGAGCAAAAAATATGAGTTTAAATGAGAGCTTTGCTAACTTCAGATGGCCTGCAGTAAAACTTCTGTGCGATTGTCTTTTACTGATAAGTAAGAAAACCTTGCAGTGCAGTTTCAATAAAAAGACCTATATTCTTTATTTACCCATTTGTCAACCTATTTTAATGACATATGCACTTATGCTATTTAATAATATCAATGTCACTTTATGGGTTGACTACAGTACTTGAAGCGGTCCTGGTTCGAATCCTGGTGAAGGCATGGATTTTGTAAATATATTGTGTCGTTTGAGGCACGGAGCATTCCTAATATACGGCGAGCCGAAAGGCCTTTCGTGTGGTCTGATGGTGGGGAAAGATCGGTGGAAGACCCTCGGATCGTCCCTAGGGCTACTCGGGCTGAAAACTGGATGATATTGGTCAAAATTGCGCTGTCACTTATCCGGTGCCTAAGGCTCTTGCTAACGACAGACGCGATCTTGTACTCCTTGCCATGATAAATTTGGGAGTTTGTTCTGATTAGGTCAGACAAGTGAGATTAGTTACAGCAACAAATAATAGTAAATATACTCTCAATCTGAAAACTTTAGCTTACACTTTAAATATTCGGAGAATTATTATTATTTAAAATAATAAGAAATAGAAAAGCACATATGAAACATTAACAGTATTTAAAACCATGCAAATATTTTGTTCGAACAAAAATAATATCTACTGTTGCCAACATATAAAACTGAATCCTGAATGTTGAATGAATTTAAAATTTAGCTCAAAAGAAATTTCAATTTTAAAGGCTCTGGCGTTTATTGTCGTATCTCTTTTTTGAAAAAGAAAAGTAAATAAACAGAAAAATATCAAAATACATTACTGTTTGAAAGACATTAAAAAAAAAAAAGATGAAGAAAAAGAAAAGAAATATGTAAAGAGTGGTACAGTCTTTAGATTAGTACAAAATTTCATCATCAATATTCAATTTTTTTTCGAATGCAGACGCTACAGGACACTAGAATTCTAGCTTGAAATTTTGCAATCAACTTATTTTAGCACTGAGCGTGAGAAAATACAAAGTTGATTGAAGCAGATTTTATTTTAGCTGAAGGGCTTTCAACGGATTCTTTAAATGAAACGTTTTGCATGCTGTATTTTTACCTTTCAAGAAAATTATTGCATTCAAGTTGATTGCAGCCGCCTGTGATTCGAAAAATATTTTAAATTGCGAATTAACTTTGTTTCGACTTGCCATTAGAGACACACGATGCTGAAAACTAAATGTATGATCTTCATTTGACTGCCGCGAACTCGGTTCTAAAGTTCACTGGAAATATTAGTGTAAAACCAAAACGGTTGTAAGAGGCGTATAATGATTCCGCCTTTGAAACTCCATAAACTAATATCTCTGCATTATGGCTCCCAATTTATAGAAAAAATGTCTCCAGTTACCGCAAATCCCATATTTATTATCAGGATTGGAAATCTATTTTGTTTATGACACTCATGATATTAAGTAATATTTGTTGCGACACTCATGATATTAAATACTATTTGTTGCAGAATGACCTCAAGAAAGCCACAAAAACGATTTTTAAATGATTTCATTTTACGAGCAATGCATTTTTAATTATAATACTGGCCCTTATTACTGCGTACTGCTTATTGACAATAAAGTCTCTTTATAACGGACAGGAATTTATAACCAAGTGAAAACCACCTATCTCTTCATGATGATAAAAAATAAATTTGAAATTAAATGGGAACCTCGAAGAGTTGAAATCGCTAATTTTCACTGTTATAAAAAAGTAATATTTGTTTACATCATCGACCGAGTTCAAGGTTAGAATATTTTACGAACAACAGTTCCTCTTTGTGAAGCGCTTCAACATTCGCGGAATTTCTTCTCCGGATGTTGAAGCAATCTGTGCCGAGTTTGGGATTGGCGAAATATTGGGCACTTTAAAGGAAAGCAAGTCTAATCTAGATGAGTCGAGGCGCGAAATAGGAGACTGCCCGATCCCCATTGATTGCACAAAAAGCTTTGGCGAGCAGGATCCCGCAGCGCACGCAAGCCGCCGTTTTAAACGTTTGACAAATGAAAGCGTTGTTTGACACGACAGTTAATAAACACCTCAGGTCAGCCGTTAACTCTCCCCCGCGAACCTCGTTAGCCAGCCGTCCTCCCCCGGGTGCCATTCTCCCCCGCTTACATCACTCAGGCAGCGCGTCCACCGCAATTACTTGGCCGCAGGCTGGCTTAATTAAATATCAATTATTAAAGAGCGTTATTCTATTAACACATTAGGGCCTACTGCTGATGAGGGTGGGGACGCGACAGTTGGCGAACGGCTCTCCACACCCTCTGAAACGTTTGCTCGAAAGTGATCGCTGTTTTAATCGAATACGGTCCCAGAGGATTGGCCGCTTACAAATGGGGTTCGAAATCATTCCTTTTTGATGTCCGGTGTGGCCTCTATCAAGACACGAAAAACTAGACTGCACATTTCGGCGTTTGAAAGAGAATCCGGTCAATTTCCGAGTAGCATATTTTCTGTTGCTCTTCAAACCAATAACTGGGATGTCTAGGAAATGAAAGCATCGAATTAGAGCTGTAGAGTGCGCCGCAGTATTCAAAACTGTTCCCAATATTTCTATATAAATTAACGGAAAGAACTCACTTATCTTGAATATATTATATTGAATTAAAATGTTGTATAAATAATTACAAATCTTAAAAGCCTTTTATTACTTTCTGTTAAAAAAATCGGAAATACGATATTATATTGCTGCCAATCGTCAAATAAGGTTTTCTTATTTAACTTCGATAATACAAAAATGCATTACACATCAACGCAAGAAAATGCAACATTTAAAATCTTTACTCTTTTGATATTTTAATGAATTTTTCAACTTGTAATAATTTATACATAAGTGGAATAAATAAATGTAAATACATCATAAAATTTCTATACAGCATCATCTGTGTCAAAATAAAACTGCAAGTTGATGATAAAATACTGCAGTAGCATAAAGGTTGTAGTTCTCATTTATTCTCTCTCCCTCTTGTTATATATGTATTACTTTACTCAAAAGAATAAAATACATTATTTTAATAGTTGATGATTTCTGTATAGAAGATTTGTTTCAACTATAAAATGGGGAAACGTATCTCAGAGCTTTTATGAATGATTTTTGTTTGGTGAGTTTTAATTTTATTTAGTAATAAAAAGGAAAATGACATTTTCTTCATTTAAGAAGAGAAGTGAAGTAATTGTGTAATATTTTTACACATTTTGAATATTTTAATCTTAAAAAGTCTTCAACTATAAACTCTTTTTTGAGGTATCAAACTGTAAACTGAACTTTCTAGTTTACAAAATGTTTTCAAATCATGCGAGAGATTCTTTCAAAATATTTTTCATATTTGTTTATTTCAAATCCTACCGAGACAAAAACAGATCTAATGTTAATACACAATATGTACAGTCTTTCTTATGACTTTCAAATGACAAACTGTGCACTCTTTTTCTGTGTAACAAAATGAGTTAATTAAAATGAAATGCATCTTTTAATAAAAGTTCTGTCTTTTCTGTTTACATTATTTTACGAACCGAAAGGAATAACAGGCACAGAAGCAAACACTATAGCCTTTAAATTTGGAATGCTCTTTATTCTTGGTTTATACACTTAAACGTTCTTGCTAAAATCATTCTGACAGCGCTGAAAAGAAATCTGTGTACATACCTATTGTCATTAAATTTTAATTACCGTAAGTATTTTATTCTTAACGTGTAATTTTGTTGGTTGCCTTAGTGATAAAATTTTAGTAAAAACAGCTGCATCACTTAATGCAAGGCCGAAAGTTACTTCAAAGTAGAGTATATAATAAGAGGAATTTTATTTTATGAAGAGATTGAAATTTCAGCTAGGAACATGAAAGAAAAAGCATGAAAAACATGAAAACATTTCTTAAACACATGAAATTAAGGTGTATTTTTATATAGGATACACATTGTTATGCACAGCATCGAAAAGAAAGAGAAAAATTATACATCGTTTGATCAAACATATAGGTTAGAAAACCAAATTTCTAAATGAATCTGGTATTTGATATGATAAGATATTATTGTGTTGCAAAGCAGCTTGGGTTTTATCTACCGTACTGAAAATACAAATTAATTTGCCAATGAAAACTTTTACATTCGGATAAATTTAAGCAGCAACAGAAAATAATATTTTGAAAGCTGTTTCAGACCTTTTAACAGGCGAATATTTACAAAACTATCAGGATCAGCCTTTGAAGTTTATTTTTCTTCAGAACTCATCTTGTTGCAAAGAAACGGACTTTACAAGCGTTGTTGCTCAGTGGAAAGCGCATAAAGTTGATAGCTGTTGGGCATTTTAACGTAAGAATACTGTTTACTCCATACAAATTAACGCAACCACAATTTTTGTAAAATTATTGCAGTTAGTGAACAGTGCATCCAATCATATTACTTCCACGTTCTTAAGAATATTAAAAAAGAATTATAAATCATTGGCTTAGGTAGTTAAGTTACAGCACGTCCCTGTACAATCAAGAAAGTACTGTAATCGGTTTGGTTTTGGTTTGGTTTTATAAGATTATGGAAAAGCACTCGAGGGCTATCTGCCTTAAGGCTTCGTGGAAGACGTTCTAAGGGGAACTGGCTCGTATATACATTACACATGGGGAAAACCACGAAAAACGCCCATGCAGCCAGCCCGTTCGCAGTACTGTAATCGAGTGTAAGCAAAGACCATAGCTTTTAACCTTTATTTAAAAAGATAAAAGTTGTTAAAGTGAAAATATTCAAGAGATTTTCTATGTTTTATGACTGCGTGAAATTATTCTACAAAATTCTGATGCGAAATTCTTGTGTATAATATGCTATCGTTGGTTTTTTAAGACTTCGAATATTTTCTTAATTTTCATATCTCTTCATTATAAGAGAACATCTTTTTGTACACTAATTTGAAATGAAGTGTCGTAGCATGAAATATTATAGGGAATCAGGAATGAGTGATTTATTGTTTTTGAAAAGTGAGTAGAGACATTAGGTTATTCTGAAGCAGAAGTTGAGAAAAATGAGCAACGCCCTTGCCGGCGCTCGAACCTCGGACCTCTCGCGCCGAGTGTGCTGACCCTAAACAACGAAGGCATGCTAAGAAGGCGATAGAAATATTTTATATACTCCCCCTTTTAAAGGGCGACTGAGGATTAGGGGACCCAATCATCAAATCCTGGTGGTGGAGAATCACCATTCACCACCTTTTCTAGTTCGGGCGCCACTCTACAATCATTAGGATTTTTGATAGCAGGAAGCTGAAGAAAGGAGCAATGCCCACGCCGGGACTCGAACCTCGGACTTCTCGAATACGCGCCGAGTGTGCTGACCACTACACCACGAAGGCATGATAAGAAGGCGGGAGAAATACCTTATATGTGTTTATTTTTGTATATTCATCATTTCCCAGGTTTATAATATTAATATTTTTTTAACTGTGTTTGTTTAATTGTATAGGGAAGTGGGGAGAACTTCATTTACAAGACAACTGCATGCATATAATCTTTAAAAGGAAAAGGGTAAAAACGGTAAAAAGCATTTATTTATAGACGAAAGTTTAAAGCTGCAATCAATCTTTCAAAAACAGATGTCGCAACTGATCTAATACCCTTAGATACTTATATTACAAATCAGATTATTACCAAAGTAAACATGAGAAAATTTCTAAGAACACACTTATCTTAAGCTCATTAATGGTACATGAAAGCTAAAAATGCTTTTTATTATGAGAGCTGCATGGTATATTAGAGTAAATTCTTAGAACACCTTCGTTTTCATGGGGAAAAATGTTTGTTGATGCTGAGTGTGTAAGAAGACATTTTCAACAAGGATTCATTTAGAAACCTTTAATATCATTATGAAAGACCCAAATTTTAAAATCGTCTAATGTTCTTAATGAGATTTTGTTATACGAACTAAATATTCTTAGCGATTTTTAATAATATAGGATGTTTTATATGTGCTACTCATTCGAATTTGATTAATTATGAATTTTTTTTTTGCCTCATTTTGATTCCAATTTCATCTTCATCTAAGGGTAGCTGGGTCGATATAATTGGAGCAGAAACATGCCTATGCAAATTTTAAAATGGAGTAAAAAACAACTTATTGTTTGTTATTGGCCGACATTTTAAATAAAATTCTATTGGCATAAATTTTGAATAAAATTCAGGTTTATATAATTTAATTCAAAACTGTATTTCAAAATAGGATTTTTATTTAAAATTTAGGTCAGTCTAAGGCTGTTTTCCTGCCTAAATATACAAAAAGCTTTGGAAAGAGCTATAATGCTTTCGAAACGTTCATTTATAATTTATTAGAATATGGAAAAACAGAATAAAACAATGATTTATTAGCTAAAAAATTCATAGATGCCAGATATCCTCATTTCGCTGCTTTGTTAGCAGAGAATCGTAAAAAATTACTGTTATTAGTGAGCAATATTTGATCTAATGTTAGTAAATACACATAATTATTCAAAAACAATTCATAAAATATTTTAGTGATAAACGGCGATAGATATCATTTCATAAATGTAGATTTTAATAATATTTTTATTTCAAATGTAGAGTGATACAGTTAAATAATATAAACGAGAGATAACAGTAACTGTGTCAGTGCGCTTACGCTAGTAACTGATTCTGGTTTTCAATGAGATAGGATGCAACTATTACCTTGCTATTTTTGTTTAGCATAATTCTTAATCATAAATTTCGCGCATATGATTTCAGTGATTTGAGCATCCATTAGTATTAATTATAAACTTATTCAAAGTTAAGCGAAGACTTTTTCTGTTAATTGCAAGCTTAAATCTACTAGAAAGGGATTGGGGACTGATGTCAGTTAGCCTTTACAGAAATGCCGGTTAATGACAATGCTCTTTGTTATTTTTTATTTAATATAACGCAAAATCCTAAAAACGAATGACTTTTTTCTTCTAATAGCCGTGCAATTTACTACTGCAGGCTCCACTTAATGTGGACACGTTTGTCCACGACTGATTTAATAACTTTAAACGAAGACAAAAAATATACTTCAAAATGGCAATGAAATTTAATTAATTAATTATAAATTCTTCTAGCTATATTAAATAATATAGCTAGAAGCACATGAATAGGCCCTTTCACAGTATTTGAATTATGAAAATGTAAAAGTTTCTTTACGAACTGCTCATAACATTCCTAGAAATGTTTTGACCGATGTCATACCACTAATTTTAATACGCGGAAGGGGTTGAAAGAGAGCTTTGCCAATGAAAAATTGTAAAGTAGACTAAAACACGACCTTAGTTTAGCGTAGATGTTTAAAGAAAAACATTCTGCAAACATGTTTTGCTCCTGTAGAAGAGGGACCTTTGTCTTTACTCTTAAAAATTGATAGTGTTATTGACTGAGTAACTATCAACCTTGGTCATGAAACTCAGAATAATGTTGCTTTTTTTTTGCCTAATTTTAAATAATTGACTAAAATCGAAATCAAGATACTTGGCGACATTTTTCTGTAACTTGGTTATATTTGTAATGTATTTTAATCTTATGTAAGAACTTAAAAAATTCAGTTTAAAATATATATTCTATAATATTTTGTTCATATTAGCCGAACAGTTGATTACAGTAAGGGACGTCTTTTCCAGGCTTTCGTATATAAAAGAGTGGGACTTCTTCAAGCAGATGACAATACCCAAATGATAACAATAACCGCGATCACATTAAGCGGCGTCTACTATAATTAAAATTAGCTTAGAAAAGTAAAAATAAGACAAAAATATAAAAGCTTTAGAAATAAATTAACATCTAAGTGTACCCTATAAGTAACTCATAAGTAACCTCTAAGTGTACCTTATAAGTATTATAAGTAACTCATATGTAACCTATATGTGTACCTGATAAGTAAATAAGTTATATGCACCATAACTAAGTATTTTAGTAATAAGTTCTTTAATTGTAAACATGGAGAAAAAGCCTCATCAACAGGTTGGTTCAAGTACTCATCTATATATTACAACAAACGTTTTTTCTTTACCTTAATAACAAAGTAACTCAAATGTGACCACGTTTTTTTCATTTAATTAATATTACAAACTTTAGTATAATTCAACGACCTATTTGGATAGAAGATTTTCTACATTCTGATGTGATAATATGCACTCTCTTTAAGCAATACTCGTAATTTTAAATTATCAAATTCTTGCCGTTAAAAATGCCCATACCTTAAAAATACATTTTTCCTTGACTTGATTAGGTTTCGAAAGCGTTATTTTGTAGTAAAATAAAATTTTAAGAAGCAATATAGTTTCAAAAGACACTTTTTTCATTCTTTCATCTCAAAGGCATTCTGGGAACATCGACACTGAAGGTAGCCGCGCCCATAAATGAGGGCGGTATTCATGCAACCGCATGCTCAATAGATACAAAAAAAGCATCCTTACAGAAATTAATTTAACTCTCTAAGCAGTTTGAATCTCAACTCCGTCGATGGTTTGTTTGCGGTTCAGCATTTATTTCTCTCAGATAGCAAATTCAATGGAATCAAAGAGGAACAAATATAATTTGGTTGTAATTATTAATTTTATTTGAAAAGATGGGCTTCATTCCATTTCATTTTTTAACACTGAGCCAATTATGATTAAGCTGGATTGAAGCTGCTGCTCTCGATAACCATCAAAAGTATTCTATTATATCTGCAGATATTTAAATCCTTTTTAACGCATTGTTATAGTACTGGGCGTCGATTTATTTAGCTAATCATTTATTTGTTTTATATTTGTGGCCGGGTTTTTATGCAAGATTTTTTCTCTTATACGAAACTCCTCTCTAGGTTTTGAGTGTAGCAACGTCTAAATTGTAAACAAAGAGTTCAAGCAGAAGTTGAGCTATGAGCGGCCGATTATTCATGAAGCTTCCAGATCACGCCCGTACTCGGGTTTTATATTATAAATACGGCTCCGAAAATAGACAAAAATCCAGAGGCTCAGATTGATACAGCAGCCATAAGAATACAATAAAAAAACTTTGCATGGCAACGGTGATGATATTTCAAGAAAATCTTGTGCAGAAAAGCCGAGCAAAAATACAGCTTTGAAGCCCCAGTGCTCAGAAAAAATGAACTACATAATATCAAAGTACAATAACTGATCCATAAAGCAACGGAGAATCAAGACCCAAATGGAATATCCATAAATGAGACCATTAATGGAATTAATGGAAACTCCAACTGGCAAGAAAAGGCACCCTTTACTGCGACTTTGTGTGATTCCTTCTACTTGCGAGATGGAGTTTTCTACCGCAAATGGGAAACTGTTGACTGAAAGATTTTAGATAACAGCTCATCTAGCCGAGATCTCGAGTCCCTAGTGTTCCGTCAGAGCTTCATAGTATCCCTACTGGAGGTCATTTTGGCACTCCATAAAGTTCGTGAACGAACGGCCACGAAGGCACTCAGTAAAGTTCGCGAACATTTCTTCTGAGACAAGACTAGAACAAACATAAAGTGGTGAAAATCCTGTGATGGAAAATCCTTAACATGATAACGAGAATTCTAATGATGAGTTGTTTTTAAATATTCCATTAATTTGCTGTTGAATTTTATGTGGTGAAAGTTTGAAGAAAGTAATGTTTAATAAATAGAGTTAAAAATGCAAAACATTAATAATAAGAAGACAAAAAAAAAGATTGAAATAGTCTAGAACAGTAGTACCGTCTTCTTTATGAAAATTTGTTTTGTATTTGCAACAATGGAAAAATCTGTGAAGGTCATGTAACTGCATTTAGGGTAAATCATTGAGGAACAGAAACGAAAGTCATATCTGGTTCTAATTCATCGAATGAGCTAGGCGATTCACTCTCACTAACATCTAATCTTGTTCAAACCCACCAGAATATTCATATTCGTTAACCGACACTTTTAACGTATACAATAACAGTGTAAAATAGCCCTAAAGAACATACAAATAATGTGAATCGACTCGGCTTGTGTAAAGAAATATCGTCATTTATTCATAGCTAAAACAATATTCATAGTTTAGCGCCATTTATTGACTAGTACCTTAACTAAAGTCTACCGCAAATTTTAAATATTTCTGGTTTATGAAGCAAAATTATTGTTTCTCTAGTCCGTAGGAAAACGCTGGACATTATTCTAGTCTAAAAACATATTCTGTCATGCGCTAGGAAAACTCTCGAATTATTTTCGACTATAATCGATTATGCACAATAGTTATATATGTTTGTCCGAACATAAAGCGTTTCGACGAGATTGATACGGTTAAGTCAGTTCGAATTATCTCGGGATAAAAGAAATTGTAAACATTATATATATCGATTTAACTCGTGTGTGTGTGTGATTGTGTGTGTGTGTGTGTGGTTATGGCAAAGCCTCGAGGGCTATCAGCCTAAGAGGAGGGATGCCTTCGTGGAGGACTTTCTAAGGGAAACTGGCTCGTATACACGTTACACATGGGGAAAACCACGAAAACGCCCATGCAGCCAGCCCGTTCGCGGGATTCGAACCTCGGACCGAACTACCAGTGTTCAGCGCTCGGCCGCTGGTGGGCCTCGATTTAACTCGAGTTATGTCTTTAAGCGGTTAATTTTAAAATTTGCGATTTTACTGTTGAATTTTAATACTCGCGTTATCTTTGAACTATTTCTGGCTATTTATTGTGTTGTATATACCAGCGAACCCGTAACTCGCAACACTACATAGAGTCCCTTAGGATTTTGAAAACAAAAATATTTAAAAACAAGTACGCCTTTGCCGAGATTCGAATCAACGATCTCCCATTTTCTAGATGAATGTTAGCAACGTGCATCCCGAGAACACGCTAACAAATTCGCGATTCAATTCATTCTTCCGCACAGCTACTAGGAAGAGATATGGCACCTGGTGGACCAAATTCAGGTGGTGACTGGTTATTGTCATTTAGAGTAAGAACTTTAGAGCGGGCGCCACTGTAGATACCATTACATATTTTAGACATGGAAACATGAAAACCTAGCAATGTCTTCACCGGGATTTTAACCACGGATCTCCTAGCCAGCATTGGATATGCCAATTAATTTCACCACGAATAACACATGAGGTGGAATGCAATAATACTTGACAAATGTACCTTGTAATTTTATAGCTATTTCTTTCTTAGTGCCTGATGAATTACATTGTATTCGTTAAAAAACTTCCTTAGCGACCTACCCGTTCAACCAATCGGAATGAAATTACAGATATTGTTATTTGAAAGTATGAGCTAGAAATATGATAATTTAAAACGGCTCTCACGGTTACGGTTACAGTAAAAAAAATACCCAAATTTTCGAATGGTGACACAGTTTTCTTTCTTTTCTTTTTTTTCCTCCCTTTTTTTTCTTTTTTTCTTCTTTTTTTTTTTTTTTTTTTTTTTTTTCCGCAAATTGATCAGCGTATTGAAAAACCATAAATGGCGTTGGAACGATAATCGTATGACGGAAATTGCCAACATAAAACGTTTACAAAAAGTGCATTGTCAAGAACAAATGACAACACAAGAGAAAAGAGTTACAAGTTTTCAGAGTGGACAACATTTCAAGATACTCAACTCGCGTAACTTAGCAGTTTCGTGGCTACCGCAGTTTCTCGACCTCACTCCGATGGATTTCTGGCTTTAGAGTTATCTGAAATCTAAGGTGTAATCATGAGATCCAATAGATTTGTTAGAACTGAAAGATGCTATAAAAAGTGAAGTTATACAGATTCCTCCTCCGATGATACAATCGTAATTGTTGTCAACAGTCTCCCGCATACAATGTGTCATCGAAGGTGGGCGATGTACAGCGTTGTATAAAGTAGTAGTAGAGGAAGAGTTGTTCATTAAGTCCTATTGCAAAGTCTAGCTATTTTGCAGATGGGAAAGTTCAGATATCTGTAACACTAAAATGCCTCTCTTATCGGAACACATCTTCTGGAGTAATCGAATTAATGACTGCCGACATCTGCAGTCTCTTCCAGTTACTCCTGAAGACACCTGATTTTGAAGAAACTTTTATGAAAGTAATTATTTACATGCCATGTAATAATATGTGTGTGTGTGATTATGGCAAAGCCTCGAGGGGTATCTGCCTAAAGGGAGGGATGCCTTCGTGGAGGACTTTCTAAGGGAAACTGGCTCGTATACACGTTACACATGGGGAAAACCACGAAAACGCCCATGCAGCCAGCCCGTTCGCGGGATTCGAACCTCGGACTGAACTACCAGTGTTCAGCGACTTTACCGCTCGGCCGCTGGTGGGCCCGCCATGTAATAATAAAGTAAATGCACTTTAAATATTCATTTATTATTAATAGAGCTGTCTTACAGCTATTTAGCCGTGTTTCTGTATCTCTTTTTATATCTGTACTGTACGGGAAAAATCTCTTTTTGGTTTGTTTCGTATCCGCAGGTCTACTGTTAAATTTACTGACTCATGCAACAAAGGCTTGTTTCAGTGTTTTGCTAAGAATTTAAAAGACTGCTTTTTTAAAGCGTGCCTCAGATTAAAATTGTTGTTAATATTGCGCACGGCTGTTATCATTCCTACTGTACACCGTGACCACAAAAGCCTTTTCCCGGCCTTTAGTTTCGAAACCATTGGTAGTAAACATATACTTTCAATCGCAAAAATGTTTTAAATGACGCTAATTTTAAATGACGTAATTTGTAAACTTAAAATTATCAATTTTATACGGTGCTTCAGGCCATATACTCATATTTGTGAAAATTTTAGGCTTATTATTAAAAATACAAATTTTGACTCCCTTGCTACAAAAATTGACACAGATATTTAATTTAAGTATGAACATGAGTATTTGCATCAATTGAAACACTTTTGTATTTAGAAGTCTATGCCTTCAACCCATGATTACGAAAACGAAGACCGGATAAGGACTTTTGTGGACATGGTGGATAAGTCTGTTATCACTATTATCGTCTAGAGTTCCTCACTTCGTAATTATAAGTTACTGTTGGAAGTGAAGAATCTTAAGAACTGATAAGCGAATAATCGCTTGAGTTCGTGTGACAGGAACCAACAATATAGAAGGGTAAACTAACCCTTTATTATTCCAACCAAAGATTAACAAAACTCCGTCTTGGAGTGTACAATAAAGCCGACACTTCGGCTTGAACTTAAGATACTAAGAATTAACCTAAACTAATCTAAACTAAAGAGATATAGCGGAAACTATCAAAATTACAACAGAGTTGGCCCCTTAACGTTAATAGACTGCGAAGCTATCAAGGACCTAAAGTACGACAGAGCGTGATAATAGCTTACGAGGGAGTAGCCTAAAAAGGCGGACGCGTGCAGCCAGAACACCTGCTATCTCTCTCACTAAGACCGAAGAACTTAGAGGTTAAATAACGCTCTTCCTCATTATGTATTCAGACGTGATTCTCAAAACTGCGTTTTGGCCGGAAGTGGTAAGTTGAAGTTAAAAATCGATAGGAAAGGAACTTTAACTCAAAATATAACTGTTAATAAAATTAAAATAATCCTTACAATCGCTCAACGTTTCCTTCATATCTAAAGCTTAATCATTTGTACAAAAGAATTGTGCATTAGAGCAAATCTAAAGACAAATTCCTATGTTGTATCATTCTTATGTTGTAACAAAGTGTTAAGGAGATGTCTTAGGTAGAAGGAAAAACGAAATGTCAGTTAATGATATTCTACATGTGTTTGAATGAAATGAAAAGAAAGTAAAGTTGTAAGTATTTTAAGTTCTACTAACGTTTATTTTCTTTTAAAACTTCGCTATCCTCTCTTATTTTCCATTTCCTGTCAGAATAAGCGCGAAAGAATTGTTTATGCTAATGAGGTTGCAAACTGTATAAGTATTTAAGATATGGCTTTTAGCCAAAAGAGAGAGAGAGAGAGAGAGAGAGACTTCTCGCTGTCTTACCACACGCGTGCTTTTCAGTCAGTTCGTGTCTGCCTTTAAGAGCATATCTTAAAGTTTCATATCTGCCAGAACTTAGTTCTCGCTGATATTTGAAGTCGTATTGTAGTAGACGTATTTTGCATTCTGCTCACTACATACGTAGTGTTAAAAGGCCAATCTTCGCGTTACTCCTCTCCGTAAAGCATCTAAGTTTAGTTAAGTTAGTTTATTTTATATTTTCTACGTTTTAGACCATAAGTGCTGGTCTCTGTATCTCGAAGTGCGGTAACGGCTGTACGCTGTGAGAAATAAAGGGTAAATTTAACCCTTCGTATTTGTAATGTACCTTCTACACACGCACGAACATAAGTTTTGAGTAAACTCCCTGTTCCTACTCAGGCTTCCAGTTATGTTTCCAAAGGCAATTAGAAGAAACAGCAGTCCTGACAAAGTAAAAATGTATTATTAGTTTTTGTTATGTTTATCTTATTGAGAATTTTCACGGATGTAAGTTTTTGCGAAATGAAGCAAAAATTAGGAAATGTTACCCTTTACTTAGGTACAGAAATTTCTTTAAATGTTCATTTATGTTTTGGGATTATGCATTTATCCAATACTAAGGAGTTTGAATGTAGATACTAGTTATTTAAGTTTTAGAAATATCTAATAAAATGTTTTATTACTGAAACTTGATTTGATAAATCTATTTTATATAAAGCTTCTCATCCATCTGTTCTAATACATAACCCGATGTCATTTCCTTGGGGTTGTATAACTCGTGCATCTGTGGTGTAAAAGTAAGAACAGGGAATCTTAGAGGTCCTATTTATACTGGCTAGAGTTATTTATTATAGATAAACACTAAATTTGTCACTTTTTTAAAGGCAAACATAGCTTTATTAGGTTTACTTCAGTGTACTGAAATAAACATTGCGACTTTTCTATCAGTATTCATTTCGGAATTAATAATATTAATACTTTTAACACATAAAATTTTTTAAAATTATTAATTAAACAGTTTCTATAAAAGGAACATCTGTGGATTCATGAGGTCTGTCGCAGCAAGAAACATGAAAATTAGGAATTCCGTCGCTTGGACTCAAATTTCTATTGCTAGACCGGGCGTGCTTCCACTTAGACCATTTCTCCTTTTATGCAGGCTCGATTCAGGATATCATCGCTCTTGTGCACAGGGGATCTCTTACCTATCTCTTTTTTTTAGCCCGTTACTCTCTTCTCCTCACTCTTTAGCCAATGCTTTTCTTATTCATTTCAAATTTTCATTTCAGTGATATGGAGGTAGTTGTTAGTATACACAAATATATTGGGTGTATAATTAAATTTTGAGCGAATTTTTTTAAATTTGAAGCTTTATTCAGAGTAGTTGGAAGAAGGTATTTTATTCAAAGTATTGTCCATTGTTAGCTACGACCTTTCGTCATCTTTCAGGTAGCATACGGATTCAGCGTTTAAAAATTTCCTTGTCTTTTGAGGAGATCCAAGAATCGACCCGATTTTTTGGTTTCTTCTTATGAAGTGAAGTGCTACTCGGCCAGGTCATGAGTCATCGATAGGAACAAGTGGAAGTTGGAAGGAGCAATGTCTGATGAATGTGGCGAATGGGGTAGGACATCCCATTGAAGGGCCTCCAAAGATTCCTTGACGACTTTTGCAGCATGTGGGCGAGGGTTGTCGTGCTGAAAGATCACTTTGTCATGTCATTTGGCATATTGGGGAAGTTTGAGCTTCAATGTTCGGCTCAGTTGCATCAACTGTTGTTTTTAACTTTCCCCAGTGGTGGTTTCGTAAGGCTGGAGTAGTTCATAATAGATCACTCCGAGCGGATACTACCAGATGCACAGCATTAACTTCTTGCCATAAATATTTTCTGCGCTTTGGGTGGTCGAAGTAGATTCATTTTTCGTCCCCCGTCACAATTCGATGATAAAACCCCTTCCGATTTTGCCTTTGGAGCAGTTGTTCTCCCGTCAAAAAACGGCGTTCGACGACTCTTGGCTTGAGTTCATACAGAACCCAATTTCTCTGTTGTTTGTTGAGTCACTTCCAAGATTTTGGGGAGCTTCTCTTGAGTTTGGCATGAATCTTGGTCCAATGTCAAAATCGCAACTTTTAAAATGCCGAAAACCGTATTTACATGTTTTTATTGATGGAACATGTTCTTCTTATGCTTCACAAAGCAATAGATGTCCATCAGCTGCACATTTCTTCAAATTAAAACAAAAAAGAAACGCTTCCGGCAAATTTTGTTTTGTTGGTACAAAGGTTGACATGGGCTTAGCGCAAAGAAAGTTTGTTGTTTACACTTCAGAAAATGAAACAGACTGATTTTTTGATGGAAATGCTGGCGCTTTAACATCAAAACAGTTACAAGATTGTCCGATAGGACTTAATACTAGCAATGCCATCTTACGTAAATCCCTCAAAACGTATCTGTACACCCAATAATTAGACAGCGAAGGAAAGCGGTAAGGAGGGAGATAGTAACTTTAAGTAACTCTGCATTGAAGACCTGGTAGTTCGTAGTTCGTACTTACACGCAAAGAGAATAAGAATTGTTTAAGATATAAAATCACCTACTTTCTACTTGGAAATTCCCCTGAAGGGAGACAAACAACCGCTTTAGGAATGGCCATTGAGGGTGCATGTTAGCGATCTTTTCTCGGCCACACGTATCAAAGCATACACCCTTATGCCCTGGAGACAAGTACTAACTGCTGTAGATATCACTGCACCCATAGCAGTCCCTGAACAAGACATGAAATTTATGGCTTAGTGTCAATTTCCCTTATTTGGCTTCCGTAAAACACTGTCGGATGTCTGTCCCTTTTCCTAGTGTTACCGTTTCCTTTGTTAATGTGCCCGTAAAAGGACATTTTATACCGCTACCTCGCTTTTCGCTCAAAATACTGATTAATGAAGTCTAAACCTTTCATGTGTTCTTATTGACATATCATCTGCGTCGGCTGCTTTGAGAAATTAGTACTTCTAAATAAAAATGGATGGTAAACTGAAAAGTAATAATTCAAGGATTGTTATGCAAATATATAGAAATCTACAGACATGAACTGCTATGTGCTTCTTCATATGGCATATAATTGAAGAACATATTTTGTTAATGAAATTTAAAAACAGAATTAATGCGCGCTCGGAGAACATCAAATAGTTAAGAGACTGATGGCAGTTATTTTGTTTAATAATTCCCTCAAATTATTTAAATTTAATTACAAAGTTATTAAATTTCATTACAAAAGAATTATTTCTATACGTTTGTTTAACAGATTACCAAAAAGCGATTTCCTCATTTAAGTGACATTAAAGTTTAACAGCTTTTGTTGTTGTACATTAAATAGTGGTGCAAGATGAATTTGATGGAAGGATGAGTAATAGATTTAGTTTATAACTTAACCTGTGTTCCAACCAGGAATTTGTGATTGCCGGGACGATATTGTAACTACTTTATTTCGATCAAATATGAGTCGCACACACACTCACACAGACACCCCCCCCCAAAAAAAAATTTTTTTGAAAGGCTTCGAACGTTGCATCAGAGGGCGTTTTTAAGGCCTTTTGTGCTCTCGTTGAGCTGGTAGTTTATCTATTTGTTCTTAGACTTATTCCTGCTGAGACAGTCTTTTTTTTTTTCACTTTACTATTAAGCATCACTTTCTTCGCACTTTCGATACATAAAGTTCAACAGCAGAATCGTAAACGTTTTAACAAACAATATATATTTAGAATTTCCGAAACAGTATCCATACATATTGTAAGCCAGAAGATCTCGAATCTCATTTTTTCGAGGGTCCACCAGCGGTCGAAAGGATAGTGGCTGAACACCGGTAATTCGGTCCAGGATTCGGATTCCGGAGAACGGGCTGGCTCAATGGGAAATTTCGTGGTTTTCCCCATGTTTAGTAAATCCAACTAGTATAACTTAACGAGTCCAGCTGGTAATTAATAAAAGAGACAGAGAACTGCGTTTATAGCTTTTTTAATCGTTTAATTTGTTAATCAATAACAGGCAGATTATATTTAAAATCAAAATTAACTATCTTATGCTTAGCCCAATGGCAACAAATTGCAGCGTGAAAGTTAAAGTTTTACTTTCTTGTATGAAGTTTCAAGGTATTTCTCCCGCCTTCTTAGCATGTCTTTGTGGTGTAATAGCCAGCACACTCGGCGCGTATTCGAGAATTTCGTGGTTCGAGTACCGGAGAGTATATTGCTAATTTTTTCTAGTCTCCTGCTTCAAAATAACCTAATATCTCTTCAAAGTAAATAAAGTGTTGTGATCGCAAAAAATCTCAGGTATCATGTTTCAACGGCAATATCCATTTCGCCCGTTTCCGAATGCACTTGGACAATTTGTTTGGACAATTTTGAGTGAAGACTGTACGTACACACACGGCCCTGAGCTGGTCACTCGTAACGTCCATATGTTGGAAGTGAACACCATGGGGAAGATTAGCTGCTTTCACTGGACTAGAACCACCTCAACGATCGTTTCTACGGTGGTCTGTTCAGGCTCGACAGGGATCGTAAGGTCAAGTCTGTCTCGGGCTGTAGGATCACTATATATTAAATAATTATAAGTGTGGTCTTTGGGGGTTGCGGTCTCCCAGGATAGCCTCTGGAGTTGGAACGCAATTTGTGTAAGAGCTTAAAAGCCTAGGTCACAGCTACTTCTCCGGTGCAATATGTGTACATACAGAATAAAGGCAGGGGCGTAGCTAGAGGGGGGCAAGGGGGCATCTGTCCCCGGGCGCGGAATCCAAGGGTCGCCAAACTGATGTTACGACATTTTAGAATTAAATGTTTTCCATCCTTGGCAACCAGTAGGGGGCGCGAAATCTTCAGTTGTCCCTGGGCGCTTGAAAACCCTAGCTACGACTCGGAATAAGGGATTCTTTTTGCCAAAAGCTATTGTAAAATGGATTCAAAACTGATTTTTTTCGTGATGTCTAGATATAGATATGTATGTATGAATCTCACAAAACTCAAAAATGATTAACTGTAGAACGCTGAAATTTTATATATGGGACTGCTATAACATCTAGATGTGTACCTCTTTTCTTTTCTTTTCTTTTTTTTTTTTTTTTTTTTTTTTGCAATCGATAGTGCTAAATATATGTATATATCCTGTATATATAGAGGGGCAGGTATATATATAAATTTAACAAATATTCTCTATTCGTATAAAGCAAATAACATTTAATTAAGAAATTTTAATTGCAAAGAAATAAAAAAATTATTATTGCTGCCAGCTAATTTACAATATCATAATGATTTTTTTAATTCTTTTTTTATTATATATATATATACCCACACCTTTACTCGAGATTTATTTCCGCAATAGCTGATTGTAGCCATATACTTCCAATTACGAAATGTTTTAGTCCACCAGCTGCCGAACGGTAAAGTCCTGGAATCGGACCCAAGATCCCTGAACAGTGGTACTTTCATCTTGGGTCCGATTCCAGGCGAAAGGGCTGCCTGCATGGGCGTTTTCATGATTTTCCTATGTATAACGTGCATACGAGCCAGTTTCCCTTAAAGTTCTCCCTGAAGACAACCCTCGCCTTAAGCAAATAGCTCTGGTGAGCTTTTCCATAATTAACTAATCCAAAACCGAAACAGAAGTGTTTTAAATGATGAAAATATTTATATTTTGGTAATGTTAAATTTAAAAAAATTAATTTTCCGCAAATGACGAAATCTAACTCCTAATGTGGTCTCCTGGTTCCTATACTTATATTTTTGAAAGTTATGAAAAAATAGTATTATAAGAAGTTTAATATTCTTACGATGAAAGTCGACCGGGATACTTAATTTCACAATTTGCAATCTTTGATGTCATTTTCAACTTGCCCTGAGGGATCGGCTAATTAAATTATAATAATTCGAGAAAACAAGTGCAACAAAAAATGTGAATAATTTAATAGGCCGTACAAGGATTTCACGTTGTATCCACATGAGATTTCTTTATATTATATTTCATATATTATTTCTTTAAAAATCACAAATAACGATCAAATTTGATGGCACTTTTTGAAAAGTGATGCAGAAACAAAAAGTGAGGTTTGAGACTAACAGGACCTCTGATATTTAAAAGAAGAGAAAAATTCAAAACTTTATAAAATTTTAATTAAATACTCTTATAAGGTATTTCTCCTACTTCCCTAGCACGCCTTCGTGGTGTAACGGTAGCACGCTGGGCCGCTATTCCAGAGGTCCGTGGTTCGATTCCCGGCGAAAGCGGTCGCATATTTTTCATCTCTCTGGCTTCCAAAAAAATCCTAATGACTCTACACTCTTAATTTAATTAAATTCTTTGATTAGCTCCCAAAAAATTCATTATTTTAGATATCTAATCGCGAAGATTATCACTTCGGATATAAGAATTTCCAGATAGTATAAGCCCACCAGCGGCCGAGCGGTAAAGCCGCTGAACACTGGTAGTTCGGTCCGAGGTTCGAATCCCGCGAACGGGCTGGCTGCATGGGCGTTTTCGTGGCTTTCCCCATGTGTAACGTGTATAGGAGCCAGTTTCCCTTAGAGAGTCCTTCCCGAAGGCATCCCTTCCCTTACGCAGATAGCCCTAATGTGCTTTGCCGTAATCTTAATAAACCAAACCAAACCAGATAGAATAAATTCTTACGAAAGAATAATCCTTTAGTAAAAATAAATACTTTTTCTCTATTTGTGTTCTGCAGTCTTTGTACTTTTCAATACAGACATAATCAGGTCTCACTTAAACCTCCAACTTTTGAAATTATTGTGTTCAACATAACAGTAGCAACAAATATACAAATCTAATAACTTATTATAATGGAAAAAATATAGTGTGGGCACTACATAACTTCCTTCTACGCCTATTATATACTATTATATTATACACGTTTTGCTGGACTTCATATAAACTTATTTTGCCATCATTCCATTTCATCCTTCTGCCAGTTTGAAAACTGCACGGATTCTCCAGAAGTTCAACATTTCTTTTATTTTCTCACCTATTAATAAAATGCATTGTTCGATTTTTAAATATTTCATCTATGACCTTAGCTTTTGTGAAATTTATAGCACATCTTTCCGGTAGAATTCGAGATATATCGGTTAATCTAAAACAGCATCAAAATTTCGCATTAAGCAACACGAATCTTATTTCTAAAAGAAGAAACAAATAAAGCTTCGATAGCTAATCATAGTTGGAAATTAAATCATAATATTGTATTGGGGTCTGCTAAAATTATCCATAAATCTTCTGAAGTTGAATCTTCTAAAAACGTTGGTGAATTGGATTTCTTTGAAGTTTTCCCATTCACAAAATTTACCTAGTTTAGTTGATGACATTAACTTCAATTCAATCCATTCTAACATCTTTTAAAATTCTAATATCTTAATTATTATTTCTTTATTATTTCACTGGCACCATGATTATGTTTGCTTTACTCTGTCCTTTGTTTCAGGTATCTGTTCATTGTTTCTGGTATAAATACGGTCATGGTTCCACCGTTCTTTGCACAATTGTTTTGCTCCTGATGAAGAGGAAACTGTATCTGTTCTTCCTCTCAACCGATAGTTTTAATTAAGATCTACACCAAACACAAGATTACTGTTTTGCCTAATTTTAAGTTTTATTTTAGCGGTAAAACTAATGTTTCTTCTCGCTTGACATTTCTATATGTAACAAAAGTTTCTGTTTGACACCGTGAGTTGTTTCCAGATCTGAGTTCGTTGTGACGTCTTCTTTCAGAGGTAGCCTGCTTTGCTGTAACCTCTGTCCCAGTAATAAGATTTTGGAAAAACGTCTTAAAAAAACAGTCAAGAATCTTACCAATTTAAAATTTTTAAAATTCTTTTATATGCGTGAGATACAATATTGAGGAAGAATTTCGGAAATGGAATTTACAAAAGTCATGAACTGATAACAAAGCTGAAAGCTGAAATTACTTTTTTTGATTCTAAGGTGTAAGAAAGCGTCCCTTAAAATTTAGACACAAAAATAGTGTTCATAATGTTACTTTCGAGCAGTTTGATGTTTGTTGTAATTTGTTAACTAAAACTAGATCTAGTATGTTACTGATTCTTGCACATTTAGAATTAGTGGTCAGGAAGAGATAATTTGACGATAAGGTGTCAAAGCATTAAACTGATATGGCAGAGTGTCAGAAGTTGACGAAAAAGGTCTTAAATGCTATGAAAATTACTGGACTATTTTTTAAATTCTTCTCAGTCATTCTAAACTTTGAGATATCCCGATTTTAGTACACTGAATGCATGAAAGTGATACGATAATTTAATTTATTAAGTTTCAATTTTACTTTAACCTTTGAAATCATATGCAGCGAATGCCTCCGTTGCAAACCAAATTCTAGATTTTTCCATTTTCGATAAAATGCCACCTTGCATTGAACTATCATGACATTCTTATCCTCTTTCTATTAAAAATGCTTCCACCTGCTTCTTAACATTTAACGATTATTTAAATCCTTTCTTTATTTTATATAATTACGCATTTTGGAAAATTCTTGCCAAAACTTTTCTTCCTCTGGAACTGCAATACCGCTGCAAAAGATAAATGTAAAGAAATTTCCTTCAAAACTTGAAGCAGTAGCTACTGTAATTTTTTGCTGAACTTTGTAGTTGCAACTTACTTTATCGGTTAAGCACATTTCTCACAATTCTGAGGTGTCTGCTAATTCCAAACCTAATTCTTTTTCTTTTTTTTTCTTAAGTGTGTTCTCTACTCGGACGGAAATGGCATGAGTCTGGAAAGTTCGTGTCCCACAGCCAGTAGTTTGATGAACACTAGAGTTGTCAGAGAATCTTCTTAAGGGGTACCCTCCCTAAACTAAACTAAAGATATTACACAAACGCGTGTTCGAATAAAACGCGCTCAAAAACTCTCGCCCGCTTAGAATTTTGACGGCTGTCTTGATGTGATTACGTTGACGGGGAAACCAAGTAGACAAGACGTCTTCTGATCCTATCAGTCAGCACACTGCGGATTACGGGAGGCAATCCTTTTATTCTACCATTTTCGGCACTTAAGCTGAATGATTTCAACAGCATTAAAACGTGGGTTCCTTCCCTCCAAAGAGAGGAAGAACACTTTTCCCATTTCTTTCTTGATCGTTCCTTCTCGAAAAATTTCCTCTTCGCAGGCTTCTGACAAATATTTATTTATTTATTTTCCCCTGGTGAACATTTATTTCGCTCTGAATATTTACTTTGGCTGCCGTGAAGAATAAAAGGAGACGGGATATCCTTCCGAAGTCTTGGCTTCTGTTTTGTATTTTACGAGCCTGCCTTAGGAGAGCTCATTTCTGTTCAATTAATCTGCTATTTTACAGCTTGTGTTATTCAATGAAAACTCCAGCTTTGTTTTAGTAATGAGATTTGTATTAGCAGACTTGCTTTTCTTTTTGTATTCTCAGATTTTAATCGAATCGCTTTAAATCCATCAATGATTCCTGAATAGACTGTTCAGCAGTCAATGAGCCATGTGAAAGTATAATAAAGAGTAAAGCATTCACGTGAAAAATATATTTACATAGAATTTTAAACTACTAAATTTTAATTAGGAATGCTGAGGAATTTCTTAGTGAAAATTTACTCTGTTGAATTAATAAAAAATGTTTTAAAACGTCCTTCTTTGTGACTAGAAGAGAAATGGCATTTTTTCCGTTAAAATTAATGTCTCCTTTTATACTTATTTTGCAATAATTTTATTTCCTTTAGAAACGACGAACGGGAAGACGGAATGAATTTCACAGAAGTATTTCTATCTTACGATATCTGTTAATTGGGTAAATTACTACTTCTTTGATCGAGAAATGAGAATTGTTTCTACATTTTGTGTAGATTATAAGAAATAACTTTTATGAGAATGTTACTCAGGCGAGAAAAGTAACACCTAAATACTCCGAAAGAGATTTTTGAATGAAGTTTTTTACATTGCCACCTTTGCATTTAATTAAAAGTATCTGTCTATAATTCTGTTTGATAATGTTCCGCAATAAAACAATTACAAGCTTGGTAAAGTATATTTCTATATACATAAAAATGATTAAAGACAAAGATAAGAAAATGAAAATGGAATTTGGAAGGAATTTAAATATTTTATAGTCTTACTTTAAAATTTTCCTAATGATAAAAGGATTGAAATTGCGATTGTTGACTCAATTAATCAAATCTCTCATATCCATATTTACTAACATTCTACAAAATGCTGATTTGATAAATTGCGTTGGGATAACTTGAATTATTTAACTACGGTAAAGTACATTACGGCTATTTGCCAGAGCGAAAGAATAATTCCCCCTAATGTTTTTCTACAGAAACTGATTTATATTCAGCATGAAAACATTCAAGCAGCCATGCCGTTTGTCAGGATTTGATTTCGAGTCAAATTACCTTGCTTCATTTGTCTGATCCTCTTTGCCAGTTGTGGGATAACTTTCAGATTATTTTTATGCATATATTATTAAGGCGTAAATCGTATATATTACTTTCGTTGTAAAAACCCTTTTTTATTCTGTTTTGTTTACATAAAAATCCCTAATAAGAAAAGTAACTCTTGGAAAAGTAACTTTATTGTTTTTGACATGTATTTACTATACATATAAAAATATCCTGTTCTTTAACAGTCAAATTTTGAAAGTAAAATATATGAAGCTGATATGTTTTAAGTTCTAGCTAAATTACTTTGAAGGCTAGATCTTTACTTTAACTTAAAAGCGACCATTCGTTAAAATGTCTCAATGAAAATGTTTCAAGTATTCAAATGTCTCAAGTATGAAAAGCCCCCTTTATTCAATTCAAGAAGTAATTTACAGTCGGCGCTATTGGTGCTTACAAATTTAGCCAATACTTTTGGTTGCAGCTCAGAATAGAAATGTAAAATTAAAACTAAGTTTAAGTTAAATACTCTAAAACTAAGTTTAAGTTGATAATAGCCTAAGCTGCACAGAGATAATTAACGCGAGTTGGCTCTTAGCCCTACTACCGACATACACAAATCGGCAATTAATATTCACTGTTGTAAAATAACATGCTCGACTATCAGCGAAACAACGTGGCTGAACTGCAGAACACCCTCTGTCTGAAATAACTCAGATACCTACTTAAATAGTATCTTTCTACTTACTTTACAAATCACGAGAAACTGAAATACCATTCTGGCAAGAAATGGAAATGAGGAAAGATAGAAAAGATAAATAACTGAAGAGAGCTGCTTACTATAAAATTAAAAAGTAACATTCTTTACAATCTTCCCTGCCAGAATATAAGTACCCGAAACAAAGGTCTTGAATGGTCGCGTTAAAATTTCAAATTTTAAGGCGCCAACTTTTAGATTCAAAAGCTAAATCTAAACTAATATTTAAAGTATCATACATTATAGTCTTCTGGCAGGAATAAACAATATATAATTTCTTGAAGCAGCTGCTCTTCTTCCAGTCTACTGGAAGAAAAATACATTAGTATTTTTGCTCGGCATCTATTACAGTGATTCTTACTTATATCACATCTTTCGAAATCAAGTCATGTGGTTTCTCTTAGCATTAAATTTCAGCTTTCATTCAATTTAAGGCCCACCAGCGGCCGAGTGGTAAAATCGCTGAACAGTGGTTGTTCCAACCTGGGTTCGAATCTAGGCGAATGGGCTGGCTACATGATTGTTTTCGTGGTTTTCCCCGTGTGTAACGCGTGTAGTAGCCAGTTTCTCTTAGAAAGTCTTTCCCTCTTCTTAGGCAGATAGCTCTAGTGTGATTTGCCATAATTAGTTAAACATAAATTATTCAATTTCACTTATTCGAAGATTAAATTTAATTCCCAAACGCTCTTCAGAAAAATGTTCAGTAAAATATTTCGAGTGTGTTTCTGAGTTTAGTGTTTCAAACATGCTACCTCCTGAACATCTTCATAAGTGTTAAAAGCTTAGACACACCAGACCTCGATAACACCTAATATGCTAACAACGTAGATGATTTTAAACTTTAGTGTAATTTAGAGAGCCTAACTTAGGATTTCAAACATACTTCAATTTGCTTTACAATAAATTCCTTTAAATTCCTCCGAGATAGTTAGATAAACGTTTAAACATTTCTCATACATCCTTTAACAGCTAACTTCAGATATTTTATTTTAAAAATAAAAACTTCCGATCTTGAAACAAAATATCATTACAATACTTAATGCATATTTACAACACAATACACTGAGAAATTTAAAATATTCAGTTACACTTTACATCAACCGTACATAGTTGCTTTAATATTCTTTTACAAAATTTTGCCACTAATTCTCTATTTCATTTTCAAAATCTGAGTCTTTCGACTAAAATCAAGCTTTCCAATAAATTAAAAATATCGCGAATATTGGCGAAAACAAATTCAAAGCTTCTTAATTAAGATAAAATAGTACGTAGAGCAAGTATTAATTTAGAAGTCAAACAACAAAAATACAAACAGCAAATATAACGCTGATTTTTGTTGTTTGACTCCTAAATCAAAGCTTGTTTCTTATAAACAATACTTAACAACGATGACCTAGTACGAGTTAAAATTAAAATTACATAGCAACTTCTGCACATGTTATAAAATCAAACTGACTTTGGAATCAGAAGGAAAGTTTTGACTTCTTTTTTTTCCCCTTTCGAAGTCTGACATTCTCTTGGCAATGAATTGGTCCCACGTCGGATATCTGTTCAACTGCTGATTTATGTTGTCCTTTAGGGACGACCTTCTGAGTCTGTTTGGTAATCTTTCCTTTTAGTTCCTTTGTCGAGGAATCATCCAAACTTCCTCCGACGTTGTGGGAACTCGAATTCCAAACCCCTCTTTCTGGCCTGTGGAACCCTTATCGCCATCTCTGACTTGCTTTCCTCTTAAACTTTCTTCTGGATGGATTACCTCAGTTTCCATGACCAGGTTCTGTTGCGAAGACGTCACGTAAGCCGTGTGCTTGTGCCTTAAACTCATGTAGGCGGGAACGTCGATGACCGTTAGAGCCGACGTTTGATCTTTTGCATCTCTGCCTGGGAGCCGCTTTTCTGATTTCTAGAAGAACTTTTCGAACTGCTTTCGCTGATTTCTTATTGACATCCTTAGCCGTTTTGACCTTTCTTGCCCATTGTGCCTGTTTGAATCCCCTTTGCTTTTTTCTGAGGATGCTATGCGGGTAAAGTTGCCCTTCTTTTGCTTTCCAGATGTAAACTTCTGGAGTTTCTGCAGCACTGGTAATAGCTTCACCACCGGTTTTTGAAAGTCTTTGAAATATCTTTACGATCAAAATAGGGCTTAACCTGGTCCATATTTTCCGCGCTTTGTTGGCCATTTTTGTCTCTGAGATAGAGAGTCGTTTATCGAACACTGTCAATCATGAACGGACCTTCAAATTTCCGCACAAATTTAAATACTCTATCTTCTTGAGCTCACGATAATGCGTGCTTTATATTGAGAACTTTATTTCCGAGCTTACGTTCCACCTGCCTTTTTTTTCTATCATAATAACACTTCTGCTTCCCCCTTACCATATCCGAGATGTTTATCGGTAATTAATAATGCTTTGAATATATTATACTTTGATTTCCGCCTCTCTCTGTTGGATGAAGAATAACTTCGCCACGGGAGTTAACAATTTTCTCCCAAGAAATAGTTCAGCAGGCGTTTTGTCAGTAGTATCATGCTCTGATGTTCTAAGTGCAAAAGCTAGGTCATTTTCACAGTCAACCCAACCTCTGAAATACCCGCTCAGTGTACTGACCACTGCATCACGAAGGAACGCTAGGAAGGCGGGAAAGATACCTTATATCCGTATGCTCAAAATTATCAGGATCTTCGAAATAAGCATTTAATATTTATAAAATCGAGGTCTGCTTTCAATTCTGCAATAATTGTATCTGGGGAGTCAATTATCTTTGAGGTCAACATAGCCCATTTAATTGGGTTCCCCTCTTCATCTAGATTTATTCTAGATAATGCTTCAACAACACTTTCTTTTCCCAGTGTGTGCTTTGTAAATAAATTGTACTCTTGCAGTTTAAGGGCCCACCTGATGGGTCTTCGGGATAAACGTTCTTGCCTGAATGTAACCGACCGACGGCAGCATAGTCTGAGTACACTATTATTGCCGCCTTTACCTAAAATATACTGCAAGCTTTTGAATTATTAGTAAAACAGCTAATGATTCCCTTTCTGTAGCCGTATAATTACTTTGCGTTGGGTTTAGCATCTTGCTAAAGTACGCCACTGGTTGGCCGTTTTTCGACAGTACGCCGCCAACTGTATAGTCGTTAGCTTTTACTGCGATTTCCAAGTTCTGACGTCTCTCTGGAAATGTCAACACCGGAGCCTGAATTAGCGCTTGTTTAAGCTCTTCGAATGCCGTAATGGCTTTTGCAGTTCATGTGAATCTCGTTTTCTTTCTTTTCTTTTCAAAATTAGTAAGAGTTCAACTATCTCCGCGAAGTCCTTTATAAACGATCACATGCCGAGAAAGGATGACAATTTCTTTGCAGCGAATTTACTATTTGATACTTTTATTTTGTGGTCAGCTTTGCTTAACAGCAAATATGCTTTATTTAAATATCAATGTGTTGGTCAATTGCTTCGTTACTAATAATTATGTTGTCAAAGTATATGAATGTACTCTTTTCGAGCATGAGCCTTAAAAGTATATTCATTGCCTTTTGAAATGTTGCCAGAGCTCCACATAGTCCAGGTGGCATCCTTAAAAAGGCGCATACTCCAGATTTAGTGATGAAAGCCATTTTCAGGACGTTATCGTACTTTACGCCGATTTGATAATAGCCGAAAGTTAAATCTAGAGAGATCATATATTTTGTCGATTTTATTTTCCGTACGATTTCTTCTATTATTGGCAGCGAGTATATTGGATATTTAGTAATACTACTGAATTTACGATAATCGACTGCAAATCGCCATGATTTATGGTCCGAAGGTGGGAGATTATTTTTCTTACGGTGTAACACTACAGGACTCGCGTATGGACTGCTCGCGAGGATTATAGTTTTATTTTCTAACATTTCCTCAATGTGTTTTTCGATTATTTGCTCTTTAATTTTATCATATCTATAGGGGTTAGCTCATAAAGGAATGGCTTAGAATCTAATAGTTGCGGAAACTTTCTTACCAGCGTTTCTAATTTAGCCTTTTCTTCCTTCAGTAAACGGCTGAGTTCAACTTTCCTTCCAACACCCTCCTTTTGTATCTTGTCTATCTCTTACCTGTAATGTGGCTTTCTGTAAATCAATTTTGAGCCCACCGCGCTTAAAAAATCAATACCCAGTATTACTGTCGCTCGCAAGTTTTTTACTACTAGGAAAATAATTCATTGTTTTTCGTTTCTAATTTGGACATGCAGACTCACTCTCGCAAGGGCAAGCAATGCATACGCCTTGAAAACGAGGCATATGCATTACTTGTCCTGAGCGGCGATAATTTTCTGTCTTCTGTCCCGTCACTTTAAACGCATCTTTTAAATTTTTTCTTGAAAACGTCTTGCGACAAAAGCTTCACTGGGCTCCAGTGCAAAGCAGTAGCTGGCACAATATTTAACAAAATTTGGATTTCCGCCAGAGTTAAATTTTTGATGACCACTGTATTTAATTTAACTATAGAAGGCTTTTCTTGCGCGACTTACTCCGGCAATCTCCAAAACTTTTCCTTTTCCGATTATCTGTTTGCCGGTAAGGATATTGCCTATTCTGGCTAACCTGTGACCTTTGCTGTGGTGGAAATCTGAAAGCTGTCTAACCGGCCTCTGGCAATTTCCCGCCGTATGCATGCTTTCTGTTGCTCCCCGGCTTTCGAACTTTACTGCTAGTCAAAATAAATTTTCGAGCGTGATAGAATTTCTCACTTCGAAAACTTCCTGAATTGAGGAAGCGGCCTCACTACAATCACTTTGATCTCCTCGACATCTGGCCTCCTACCATACCATATATATATCGAAGTTTTCTTAAAATAAACTCGATCAACTCCTTGACCCTATTCTGATATTTGCTCAAAATTTTAACCTCCAGTTTAGCTCGGTCTTTCATCACTGGGAATGCTTTAATTAACGCATTTTTAGACATTTCCCAGGTGTAGGTGCCACTTCCTGGCTCAACTAGTAGGAAATTGCCAAAGCCTTTGTGTCATCTTTACGCTTCGCCTTTCAAACTTTCCTTTGTAATCGTAACTATTTGCATTTCAAGAACATATTACAATATGGAATGCAACTCCAACTCTTCCAGAAATGATATAATGGAACTCTTCCTCAAAAGTGGCAGCGGGTTTTATAGCGTCTATCATGATCTTGAATATAAAGTCAAAACTATCCACTGGGTTAACTGGTGCCTGTGGAACTTGAAGGCCTTGCAGAAGACAAAGTAAGTTTTCCATTGTTCTGTGACACAGTTCTTATTTTTAGGGTGCCAAATGTAAGATTTTAGCTAAATTAACTTTTTTTGATGGCTAGATCTATACTTGAACAACTATTCACTAAGTTCAAACCGTATCAATGACAAAACGTGAGAAGGGTGAAAAGCTCCCTTTATTCAACTAAAGAAGTAATTTACAGATGGCAATCCTAATGGCTTATAAACTTAACCAATACTTTTGGCTGCAACTCAAAACAGAAAGGTAAAACTAAGTTAAAAAAATCAGCCTAAGCTGCACAAAATAATTAACGCGAGTTGGCTTTTATCTCTACCACCGACGTACACAAACCGGCAATTAATATGCACGGCCGTAAAATAGTAAGCTTAACTATCAGCGAAAAAAACGGGGCAGAACACGCTCTGTCTGAAGTAACTCTGACACCAGCTTAAAACAGTATCTACCTATTTTACTTTGCATATCACGCGAAACTGAAGTATTATTTTGTGAGGAAATGAAAATGAGGTAACACAGACACAAAAGATAAATAAGAGAACAAAACTGGCTAGCTTAAAACTAAAATAACATTCCTTACAGTTTAGGTTAATATAACACGCCGAATAATGATTATTTGAGAAGTTAAACATCAGTGTTGTATTTGTAAATTTTTCACTACTAGTTTCGGGGATTTAACTACAGAACCATCAAGACTAGTCCAGCAAAATTTACAAATATGAAGCTGATTCTTTTTGTTTGACTTCTCCAATAATTTCTTACAATTTAAATTGATTATTAAGATTTTCTCCAAATTACTTAAAAGTTTACTGTGGAGAAAGAAATGTTGCTATAAAGAAACTTCTTTTAAATTTTACTTACATTTAATTTTGCTTTATTTTAAAATAGTTTGTCGAGTTGACTCCGTTGCATGAGTTGCTTTTAAAATGTCAAATTTCAATGTTGCTAAGTTTGAACAGCTTTAAATAAAGACTCGGAAAATGTCCACAATGTTCACATTTGAGTATTAAAATCTCCGAATTAATGACACTTCTAACTCATCGACTTTTGATAAATTTCTCTTCTTTCTACTTTTTATCAACTTCAAATATTTATCTTTAGCAGCAAGAACAGTGTTCAAAGAGATTCGTATCTTTAGTAGTAAGAATAGTATTTAGACTGAACTGAAATAGAGTTTAAAGATGCGCTATGAAAGCATTCACTTTAAAAAGGATTTTGCGTAACTGTCTTTGCTTTCTTTTGGCCTTGCAGAAGACAAGATGTTTATATTGTTATCTTCTTCTCGAAATTAACTTTTGAATGTTTCGGAAGTTTAATAAAGAAAATATTCTGTAGAGAATTAGACAAAGCATTAAGAACGTAAAAGAAATCTGGTGAGGAAAACAGTTTTATTTTCAGTTGAAAATGAAACAGTTTTTCTTACCAGACTCAGAATATGAACAAGGAAAGAAAAAAGATCATAAGAATCCATCTAATAATTCATAAGTTTATAACGCGAAATCTATTTCTGTAATGATCTAATTTATAACATTTAAACTAAAGCTGTAGGAAAAGGGAACGCATTACTCAATATTTTGATGCTCAAAACTTCACGAATTCCTTGATAAGACAGCACTTTTAGGAATATAGCCAGATTTTATTTTGTAAACTGCAACTTTGTAAAACTCCATAGAAACACTCTAGAGGAGGTATAATAGATTAAATTTGTCTCTTTTCTTATTTAAGCTTCTTAGTTGAATAAGTATTAGAAGCGATGTTTTACTGCAGACATGTTGAAAGTACAAATTGAGAGAGATTTTTGTAACGGAAAATTGAATTGCAACGTAAAAACGGTATAGGTTATGTAAATAACTGAGGTACTTTGGAATTTTGAGAAAAAAATGTGACAACCATAGTGAATTTGCATAGGTAGCAAACGCACCAAATATAGTGACATTCATTGCACTATTGCATTAAAAATCTATCGTTGTAATTGATAAAAATGTTAAAAACCTGAGACTATGCTATTATTCAAAGCAATAAAAAAAACGGGGTATTGTCATTTTTTTATTATTTAAAACATCAACAAAAGATAATGTTATAATTAATTATCTTATTCTCTTCTGCGCGATTTGCAGAAACATCAGGCCTTTTGTTACGACAAAGATGAAAATCAGCTACACCCTTGCGGCTTTCCAATTAAAGATCATCTTGCTGGATAAGTAGAAATGTTGCCAGTTACACCACGAGAGTACGTACGGTTAGGAAGGGATACTTCCTTATAGGTTAAATTTATTATCCAGAATGTAAACAAACAACCATGTTACAACTTTTCTGATCTCTACCTATTATCTGCAGTTTTTCTGTCATACCTTCTACATACTGCTGTCGGTAGATTTTCATCTCCGAATAAATTACTTTAACGTACAAACACTTTTCCAGGCTCAGTTCAGAAACTTTTATTTAAAAGTTTATAGTTAACTTAAAATTGCTTATAAAAGAGAAAACAATGCAAAAATAGATTTCATGTTTAAACATTTTAGGCCTTTCTAACATAATATTTTCATTCGGAAACAATAGTGCGTATCATTCTTCGTATCATTCTTAAGATATCGATAAAGTAATCTTTACGATGTTATTTTTTTAAATAGGTTTACCGTTATCATAAAGTTAAGTCCTAACATTCTTTTTAAATTTTGCTTTCATTATTATAACGAATTTCAACTTTAAATGTATGAAAAATGCAAAATAGAATGAAGCTTTAAATTTTTAACCGAGAATATTTTTTGTGTATACGTAATTGAAAACCTCATAGAAAAATAGCTCTTTTCTTATAAACTGTCCGACGAAAAACCTCGAATTTTTTATGACAATATGAAAAGCAGTTTTATCTGCAGTAAATTATAATTTTTCTTTTTATCGGTAAATAATTAATTCAGATATTAATGCCTTGGGAAAACTTATCTTTAAATTTACTAAGTTGCATTAAGTAAATCTTATCCGCATTTTCTTACTTGAATTTCACGACCGCAGGAAATTTAATTAATGTTTATATTTTATGCGAAAAGAATTAAATAATAGCTTTTTAGTCATTATTTTCAATTCATGTGGAAGATTTAGTTACAGATATTAAAGCAGAATAAATAGTAAAAACTGCTCTTGGTACTTGTTATTAAGAAGGGTAAAACTAAATTTTTATGCCAAACAATATTTTTGGGACATGCAGGTGCATAATAAATAAGCATAAAATAATAAGAGTAAATTCCTTATTTTTTATATCAATTTCCTTTTTTTATATCGTATAACACTTTACAGGAGAATTACGTGTAATGTATAAGAAGAGGTTGTTCTCATTTTTTTATGTCATGTATTTTTTATGTATTTTTTATTGGCCTGTCTGTGGCATTTATATTTAAGTTCATTAATCAAATGTTACTTAATTTATGACTTTCTATTAGCATCATTTTGCTGCAAATTTCGCTAATTACAGAAATCATGTCAATTTGAGTGGTAAGCAAATTTACTCTAAAGAGAGAAGAGGTGCTCATAGCTGTATGAGACAGTTTTGGGCTTTAGGCCACACTGCCTAGCCGTAGAAATTTTTCGTTTTTGGAGACTCTAGTGCTGGTCTCTAACTAAATAATATAGCGCAAGGATAAATTTAGGTAGGTAAGTTAAAAATTTGAACCTCTGTCGCGGTCTAAGACGAAGCTCTGTCAAAAATATATTAAGCTGTTTGGATTAAGAGCACGTTGAAGGAAGCTTGTAGTATTTCACCGAGACTCATGTGAGTGATAATTTTAATTTAACCCTCACAAGTAGTAAGGCAGAATAAATTTAAAATTATCCTTTTCCTATATCCGTTTGGATTAGAGTTTAAAAATTCTAATGGAGAAAATTCACCCATAGAACCTATGTATTAGCTGGGTGATATAGCTTTACTGATCAGAACGGCACACATTATTATTAAACTAGGTTTATTAACGAACTAATTATTTACATATTTATATCCAAGTGTATGCTGGGAATCAACACATCCTTAGCACATTTATTTTCGCTCTTCTGTATCTCGGGCACTTAGTTTTTCGCCCGCCAACGAAGGTTTTCTTACAACGTCATTTATCAGTGTTTACATTTTCGGCTATTCTGACGTGGGAATGTCCCGATTGCCCAGAGGTATAAATTAAGTTTATAACTGCTACATATTTCTACACTAAATTCGTAATACGCATTATCTAACATGTATACTGCGTTTACGTTAATCTTATAACTTGCAATAAACATTACTGCTACATTAAAAAATATATATTATGCTAAAAAGTTGACATGCTAAAGAACATACATAAATTCTTTAAATACACTCGGATAATAATGGAAATTTTCTCTAAAGTATTTCTAAACTTAAATTAATTAAGTTTACTCTAAAGTATTTCTAACTTAATTTCTAACTTTCAAATAATAAAATTGAAATACTACATATTCATTTTAAGTCCTAAAATAATCACAAATTAATATAATGCACAATAAGCCTGTAGAGACGTTAGGTAATTTTTGGAAGCAGAAGAGATAAAAAATTTGCAACGCCTTCGCCGGGAATCGAACCGCGGACCTCTCAATTACGTGTTGAGTGTGCAGACCACTACACCCCGAAGGCTCGCTAAGAAGGCGAGAGAAATACCTTATAAGTCTTTCAATCTAATGTTCAGTAAGTTATATAACTAAATTCTCTTGAGACCTTGTCAGCTATCACATGCATAAAAAGGAAAGTTCTTACCTTAATCATAGCAAAATTTACTATCATTAATTCTTGTGAACAGATCTTAGATTTCTTCGAAGAGTCAAGCTAAGTAACTGTTCTGCATCTTGGTCGTCTTTCTCCTCAACCTCAACATTATCAGCATAAATGTGTTCGCACTTCCACGGTTTTAGTTGACTCACATGAGCTGTGCTAGTGAAACAGTGACCTCGATCCTTTGCTTCTAGTTGTGTTATTCTGCAAGCATCACTGGGGAATACTTCCGTTATTATAAATGATCCTTGGTATTTCGACTGTATTTTGGTAGGCTGACCTGTAGCTTTAAGAGCACATTTCATCATAACAGTTTTCCCTTGTTCAAATATTAGCGTACGACATCTCTTTCTATCCTATCTCTCTTTCATTTCTGTTTGCTGCTCTTCAATTCTTCCTCGAATTTGTTCTTGGATTTCTCGCGGGTTATTCCATATACCTACATTTCATCTGCTAACTTCCTAAGGATACCATGATTAAATCTGAGTGAAGATCCATGTAATATTTCAAATGGTGTCTTATTCGTATATTTACTTACCATGTTGTTCATAATTTTTTCTGTATCTTTTATTTCGGAATCCTAGTCTTTGTGGTATTTATCGAACAAGCTTGTGATTATCATTCCTAAAATGGCTCAGTTGACGCGCTCTACCATACCACTGACAATTCTACCAATTATCACTAACAATTCTTTGTTACCTCTTGAACTGTTTATGAAATGACTCAAATGATCAGTATGAACAATAGTAAAATGTCTTTTACTATGTTTTATGGGATGTGGCAATCCCTGTTGCTTGCTCCTTGTGACTTTAATCGTAAGGCATTAAACGCACGCTACCTTCTTACATATCGTTTCACGGCTGGTATCCAAAGCAATGCCTTAATTTTGCTAACTGTTCTGTCCACAAAAAAAAAGCAGCTAAATAAATCATGAAATTTTACTGCTACAGTTTTCTTCATGCTTTTAGGGATCCCATAGAGAAGTTTCTCTTCTCCATCCAACACGATTTTCCAAAAGCAGACTATATTTTAGTGTTCAATAGGGGGCATTTGCTAATTCGAAGATCATCCTTTCGAGTTTTCCTGTTTCATCTGGGGTAATGAACGCTTTCTTTAATTTAAAATCTTCACTTAGCGGTATTTTCAAATAGCCATGGGCCTAATCCAGAATAGCAAAAAATTTATATCTTCGTAAACATTCTAAAAGATTATCTATTCGAGTCAAATTTATCTTTTATTGTCTGAATACTTTGTCTGTGGTAATCAACCACCAGATGTTCTGCCGTTTTCAGTTTTACTAGTAATACTGGACTAGAAAACTGGGGTCTAGTTTTGGAAATTACCTCATCATCTTTACATTCCTTAATAATTTTTTTATCACATTACTTTCACCTGCATTCGTTTTGTAGGGGAGGCGAAGATACAGACTTACTCCTATCGATTACTTTAACATCCATTTTCCTGTTCAACCTAATTCATTTAAGTTAAGAACAAAGTAATCCCTAAACTCATTTAATAATCTTAACGTATCAGTTGTCTCATCAATGTTATTTAGCATTATTGCTCGAAAGGTTTGAGAAATGGAATATACATCGTTTTGATCTTCATCTTTGTTTATATTAGATATGTTTATTTCCTTTAATTCTCAGTTTTCTGTTATATCTATTACCCTGATAACACACTGGTTTCCTTTTAATCGGATGTTTTCAGGTCCTATGCTCATATGGAACTATCTTTCTACCATTAGTAGCCCTCAATACTGAATTTGGACTTCCATGTTTGTTTTTAAATAAAAGTTAGTCCATTATTTATATCTGGGATTACAGCCTGCACAAAGTTTATTGTATTGCTTTTTCATTTCCATTGGATTCTCAGCATGTAATTAAATGTGTTTACATTCCACTTTATCTTTGTACTTCACGAATGGAATTTTATTAGCATGTTAAACTTGCATCATCCTGAAAAAGTTAACACTCTTTAGCTTCTTTTGCATGTCATAACCATACCATGTACAACACTTTTTCAAACTTCTATTGAGGAACAACATGTGCATTCAGAATTGCTCAGCATAAGTGCAAAATAAGACAGCTGGCAGTTCTTTTTCCCTCAGTCACAGATGTGAGAGAAGCTGCATCTTGAAGCCTCCTTGTGATGCACTTTGCTCTTTGTTTTCAAGTTCCTTCTATAGTTTAGATTAGAACTTATTTCGGTAACCTTTCTCTGAAATAAAAGTGATGATGCTTTTGCATTAAAAATACTAAGCAGTCATTTCTGACTGCTTCAATTGTTTTGAAGATCTCTCAAAATTTGAGTTTGGTAGTTATGATTTGGATGGGTGACGTTTCCTAATTTGACGTCTATGTTACAGTACTTAAAAGTGCTTTAATTTCGTAATTATTTTTTAAAAGTGTCAGTAGTCTACGTATTAGCAGTAAAAAATGAATGCTCTTCCTTCCTCCACCTAATCCATAAATCTTCTAATGTTTGTGTAATGCTTGAAATTTTGCACTAGAATTTTTTTTTATGATTGCTACCAAGATTTAAAACTATAATACATATATCTGCGTTAAGCTGTCCTGTTGCCATGGAGGTTGCCCTGGGATTGGGTTTGAATCTCGAATATGGCATGAATGGTTTAAAATGTGTAATGTCTTTGTGACGTGAAGGCACTTAAAATACAGTCAAACCTAAAATTCTTCCAAGAGATTGGTAGTAGAAAAATGGGAGATATCCATCAAAACTGAGACAGAGATTCAATTTTCCCATGGGTGTAACTCAGTCTTTCCTAGTGGTTGCGTCTGGACAATGTTCTGAGTGATGAGATGACTAAATCACCAATGAGTGTTGACCATTCCCAATGAATGCGTTAAGATTAGTGTACAGCCATTTGAAACAGCAATACTATATTTACTCTAAGAGAAGCAATCGAAACTGTACATGTACGAAACTTGTATATTTATTTCAAAGAAAATCTCTGGCTCCGTGTAGATAGCCCGACTCGTCTTAGTCTTCCAGTGAAAATAACTCGGAGCTCAGAAGAAAGTTTAAAATAAATCATTTTACTAGACATTCAACTTAACAACTTATATGACTCGTGTAATTAATAAAGTCGCAGCTTGATTAATTTAACAGAACATAAAAACAGAACTTAAACAATTAAAGTATAAATTCACAAAAGGAAGTCCTACTGTAAAGCTCAGACTTTCTACTCACGCGAGCAAATAAAGCTAGCAAAAAGTTAAAACCAAGTAGATCTAAAAGGTGGGCGAATCTTTTCTTATACACGTCAACAAATTTTTATCCTGGTGGGAGCCAGAGAAAATAAAAATGACTGCTCAGATAAAAATAATAAGATAATGGATCAATAAGCATAAAACTCCACAAAGGTACTGTGTCCTATTCTTCCTAGCACCATGCAGTCGAAAACCATATTACACGAGTTCTGATGTAATGTGTTTGTGTTCTTTATAGACGACAAAGCTTTATTTACTTTCCTAATTTTTTTACGCCTCCTTCTTCAAAAGTTTACTTTACTTACCCTTAATATGATGTAGCCTTTTCAAATCTGCGTATCTTCCTGTAAAATTATTTTTGCGGCGTTCACGAGTAAAAGTTGTATACAAGGAAGAAATCGAAAACCTAATTTTAGAGCAAATATGCATTAGAAGAATAAGCTTTGCACCGAAGATGCTTTACGAATTGTTATGAAACACGGAATTTGCTTAATTCATTTATCACAAAATAATGAGCAGAAAGTAATTGGAACTCATTATGTCATGTGTAAAATTTGGCGATGTTTCAAAGTACAGGCAAAGAAAAGGGAAAATAAGTTTTTTCTGATATTTGAAATTTAGAACAAGTTTATAATGAACTGCCAAAAATTCCAAACTCAAAATTTTCATCTAACAGCAAGATGATCAGCTATTACCCTGTAAGTACAAGTATTTTTTTCCAGACCCAAAGGGAGTTGCGTAAAAGTAAATAAATATTTGTCAAATGTGTGACTTATCATTAAATATGTTACGGATTTCATTATGGATCGAAATTTACAGATATCAAAGGCACATGCTGTAACGCTTCTTGAAATTTGTTTAAATAGCATATTTTAAGTAAAATGGTAGAAATACTTCGGTACCGTTGTGACCGTTGTGTAAGGAAACATGGAAAAAATAACCTTTAATGTTCTTGAATTTCAATCCTTATTATTTTTTACCTTATTTTATTCGTCTTCATTGAAATATGGCTTGTAAAATACAGTAAATTAATGTCTAAGATTTACCTAGGTAGGCAGATTTCTCGGTATATCTAGAGTGAAAGTTTCATACGTTCATGCTTATTAGCGAATCTCAAACAAAATGTATTCACATTAGTGACTTGGTTACACTGCAGTTTTGAAATTCCATTTAATGAAGGTTACTTAAAGAGTTCCGCATATACAAAATGGATAAAAAGTATAAAGTTATTTATGGGAAGATTCATAAAATATATATAAAGTATTAAATGATGATCTTACCAAAATATACATTTCCGCAAGAATTTTTATTATCGTTGATACAGCATAATAGTTTTGAAATAATAGGGAAAAATGAATTGCCTAATTCCTAGGTAGTATACGAAATTTACAGAAAAAAAAAAAAAGAATTATTTTCATAAAGAAAAGAAAATTTTAAAGTTTCGCTGCAGTAAAATCCTACTTTCGAAGAATTGGACACATAAAAACTTATATTTTTACTCACCTGAAATAATATTACAGTTACTAATTTTTAAATGTAATAAATATTCCTCCCCCCCCCCGCTAACGCGCAACAAAGTTTCTTATTTTAGGCAACTCTGCATTTCTTATTTTTTTAATTCAGAGAGCCAGACACTTTTCATTTATCGTGATATTTTTATACCCTTTAATGTTTTGTTACTTAAAACTTTTACTCTGCACATTTATTCCTGAACCATCATCCTAGCTTCAGAAAGTTAACGAAAAATGCTTGCAGGGCAGCTTTGGAGACAGAAAAGTTATTAAATACTCACCTTCGAAGTAACAACTTTCGGTAGTTTTTCCAACGTTCCTGAGGTTACTAGGAGGGAAGCAAAAATATTTTGTTTTCGTGTGTATCATAGACTAGCCATCACTTCATTTTGTAAAGCGTAAATCATCTGCAAACTTTGGCTCCGAAAACTGTGTTTACAAGAGAGAGAGGGAGCGGGGGTAAAGAGTTAGAAATTTAACATATAAGGATAGTTGTGGCATGGTAATGATCTTAGATTAAAGAAATCCGGGATTCTTTACTCCAATTGCCATGTTGAATGGTAGAGAGATGCTGTAATTACATTTACACAACAACGCTAATTATTCTGTCCCGGATGATATCACTTTATATATTTCTTCTGCAGAGTGCAGGTAGCCGCCCAGCCGGTATAGTGGTTAAGTGATGCTTACTACAGCACCAATGAGCCCAGGCTCGGATCTCACAGAAGGTATGGATGCTTGTAACAGTATAATGTCTGGGTGGCAAGGGGCACTTAAAATGCATTGTGAGCTGAAAGTCCTCTCGAGAGGTTGCTGGTAATTGAAGAATGGCGGAAGACCCACAGACCGCCCTGGGGTATTCTTCCTCAAAATTGGGGCAGCAGCTTAACAGTTAGCTAAATTCAGTAATTCCTCAATTACCTGTATTACTACAGAGGTGTTAACCTCTGTCCGCACCTATAGAGAACAGGTTAACGTCTTCTAGCTGCAAAATTCAAGTATTGCAACTTTTATACTCCTGACATAACTTTTCCGCAAATTTGTTAACAGAACATTATACTTAAATTTGTGTTTTCCAAGCCAGAGTTTGACTTTAATTAAAGTATAGCAAGGCTTAACATCAAATTATGCTTTTTCGTCCAAAGATTCTTAAGATTGAATTGAATGGTTAAAATACATTATTATTGCCTTACGGTCAGCAAATAGCAAAACTTCCGCCAGTCCCAAATGTTATCATTTGCCTTCCAAATTATCACAATGCAATGTTTATTAGCGTAATATATATATATATATATATATATATAAGAAAACAATTGCAAACTTCCTCTTGTTTCATGAGTGTCACGAGGTTTACAGAAGTAAATAAATAGCTCGATAATACAAAGGAGATGTAATATAATAATAATACATTAAGATTTATTATTATATTACATCTAGATTTGGAGAGAATAAGGGATTTATGTAATAATACAAATACTGCTATAATAAGAATAATAAAATACACTATAAATAATAGAACTGTAATAATACTATAATGAAAACAATCACGTAAACTGCAATAACAATGTTAATACTATAAGGAAAATAATCATGTGAATTATAATAATAACAATAATACTTATAAAGAAAATAATAATTTAAACTATGATAATAACAATAATAATATAAGGAAATTAATAAAAGTGAAAAACCTTATCATTAAAAATACCTACATCTTAATAACGTTCTACAATTATTGTTATTAACGATTATAGCAAATTTTAATACAAAATATAAAAAAAAAAGTATTTTACCTAAGCAAATAAATAAATAAACAAACAAAAATTATCCGAGTTTTGCAGAGAATTTGAAAAAAAAAAAAAAAAAAAAAAAAAAAAAAAAAAGAATGTCTGGAAATTGTATAGAAATTTAAAGCTGAATAATAAAGCACTTCGCTTCAATTTTAGTTCCATAAGTTTCAGAAACCACTTAGGTTTCAAAGTTTAATTTCGAGCATCAAATTCTCTATTTCATTGAAAAGATTTCTTCCGTTTAGTATTACAGGAGCGTTTGAGATCGGCGTAAAAATGTTTTAAACTTATGTGAAAGATATGTACGCATACACAGACACACGCACACACATATATATATATATTTCAGAAATGGTTAGCATTTTAACTTGTTTTTCCGAGATCCGTTAAAAGAAATTTAAAATGCAATATTCTGTAGTCTTTTGTTGCTGATTCAGACTTTTAGAAAAGTCTTGGATATAAATTCATCGCTCCATTTTTTACCAATTTTCTTTAGAGAAGTTTTGTTTAAATTTAAAAGCTTTTCAAAGATGTTTAGTTACTTTGCGAACTCCTGAATTTCATTTTTTGATTACAACCTGATTTTTGTATAGTAATACGTGATTTTCTGTGCTCGTGACTGGTTCCTGCCTTTATTTTTCTCTTCAGCTATTGAATTTTCTCATTTAAAAATGTGTTTTAAAGTAGTAGATAAGGAAATAGGTTTAAGAATGGTTTAGGTTGCCGTGTAGCGCGGTTGATCCGGTAAGTGAAAAGGTAAAAAGGGATTGTCTTAATTTAGACAGTCTATAACACAACAAAAGAAGCTCTTTGCATTTTGGCATGATAGTAACAATAACAATAATAATAATCTTGCTAGTTTCAGACATATGCAGACTCGTCGGATTTTGAACTCCGTCATAAACACTTATTCTCCCACACAGGAATTTAAGAAATAACAGTGGCCATATTGACTCCACTGCGTTTTGCCAAATGATTTGGATAACAACCACGCAGTCCTCGCTCCCAAGGCTGCCCAGTAGCGCGGTCGGGCGGTACAATGACTACACATAGCAAGCGAAGGCACTGTGAAGTAGAGAACGGAAACTCCGCAGCATTGAAAGGTCTGAGTAGAAGTACACCACCTTTGATGACTCCGACTTCTACCGTTTCCTGCTTGCCTTTAAAAAACTTGCCGCTAAAAATATTTTCTACTTAGTTGATGCCTGTAGTAAGGGTAGTAAAACCGTAAATATTTCTTATTTCTTTTGAGAATGCTTAAAAACCTTTACGTTTCTCTTAAGAACTTTTACTAATACCATATATAAAAAATATGTTAATATATTTCTCTCAAATGGTTTGTAAAGAAAGTCAAATGTCTTTTGTTTGAAGTTATGTTTTTCGCATTTCTGCCTTACGCTTCTTTAATTCCATTCCAACGTTGACTGCCGCAGTGAAGAAATTAGCCTCTATCTTAGCATTTGCCGAGTTTACTATGCAAAAAAGAAATACTTAGGATATTACTAACTGGATTAGTCATTTATAATCTGTCCATAAAATCTTCTATTCTTCATAGTAATTTTGTAATTCCGTATTAACTGGAGAATTTGCGCTACTCGGTAATCGTCATATAAAATCTCAAAATTTATAAGAAAATTTCGAGAGTCATCTCTCAAGAATTGCTATTTTACTGCGCTTCGAGATTCCTGATTCTCCAGAAAATTATTGGAAAGGTTGACGATTAAAAAAAAAAATAGTAATCATTTTTGCTGGTCCGAAGGTTTAGAATTTCTGAAATTCGAATTTGGGTTTCGTCTATCCAACTGTGCACCTGAGCTATAGCCTCTGGTATAAATATGGTTCAGATATTTCGTGAGATTAACCGAAATTTCATTTTTAATTATATATTTGTTTAATTTTCTTAGGCTATAGTCGACTTATTAAACTTGCCTTCAAGCTCCCCCCCCCCACTCAAGAATAAACTTAATTGAATGCAACAAGAATCAAATTCATTTTCACTGCAACTCTTAGATATAAACAAAGCTTAACAAATCCTCCTTGAGAGTTCTGGAATTTCAACAAAGTTTACATGTGTAGAAAAGAAATGGTAATTTAAGTACCTAATAATCCAACTCCAAAAGTGTGGGCACGAATTCTAAGCACAACTACTAGCAAAGGTAAAACGGCAGTCACTGAAGCCAACCAAATCCCATAAAAGGTACTTGACTACACATGACGTCCCATTCCAGTGCCAATGCATTCTTTTGTTATGAAGTGAAGTCCTTTTTTATAAGGACTACTAAATGTTTTTTACACGTAAGTATAGAAAACGGAGAAACGTATAAAAAATTAGGTCGTAATTTTTACAGAAATAATTTCTTTAATTTAAAAACACGAATACATGAATATTTAAGTTAGTTAAAATGCTTTTCTAACTGAAAGTCTATATACATATGTGTGGGGAGGGATATTTTAGAGGTTTGCAGTCGTGGTACGTTGACAGAATTTAGCAAAGAGCTGATTAGAGAAGATGAAACCAATTTAATTTTTAGTCATGGTTTAGAAAACTGCTACGTGGATATGTCTGGAGGGAAAATTACAACTGGCTTGATCGTTAAAACATCATTTTTATTTTGAGCATGAAATTTCTTTACAGATACATATTTGCTTAAATTCTTGCAACATTAAAAATTTTGAACGTGCTCCATAATTTCTATATATGTAGTTTACATTTTAGATAACTGAAAAAGAAACTTTGCGAAGAGACATGAATTTACCACGCAGAGCAAGCAGGCAAAAAAGTGATGCGTACTAATTGCGCAGTCGTATTTATAAGCTCGGAAAGTCTTTCTTTTAATCTTGAACAGCGATTGGGCAAAAGATTTCACTGTGTAGCGAAATTGCAGGTAAAGAGTGACGTAATATGCTGCAGAGTGACGCAAAATGGTGCAAAGTGTATCCTATAAGAGGGGATATATTTAATTAAAAATTATGAATTTAAAGATCTACTGCCAGTTGGTTCCAATTACATTTAATAATTTTGTTTCATATTTTAGATTTTGCGTATACATATTAAATAAACCTATAGTTTTCATTTTCATTTTTTTTTTTTGTGGTTTTTCTTGCTCATTTTATTTCTTCCTTTTTAGAAGCATGTTATTTTTATTTAAAACTTTTTTAGAATATCGATAAGAAATCACTAACTCACAAAATCTCGGATGAAGAGAAAACAAAAACGAACAAAAAGTAAGAGGAAATACATACATATGTATACATACAAGGAAGATCACCGAAACAAATTCCCTGATATATGAACCTCTAGAGGCCTGTATTCATTCAGCAATCAAAATGAAATTTCAGATATTATTATTTGAAGGTATGCACTCGAGATTGTAATGCTTTAAAAAGTACAGCTCTCAAGGTAAAACATTTCGATATTTTCGAATGGTAACACCCACTTTTCCTGCGCAAATTGATCAGCGTACTGAAAAATCATAAATGGTCTTAGAACGATACACGTATGACGAAAATCACCGGCGTAAAACATGTGCAAAGAAAAGCATTGTAAAGAAGAGTGCTGATATGATGAAAATAGCAGACGGCCACTGCGGTTATTACGGATGAATGTGGATTATGGATGGCATTTCTACTTAACTGGTAATGAAAGCTCCAAGAACTGCATTCTTTGGGCTAACGAAAAAACACGACGCTAAAGTTACTGGGTGGTGGGGCAGTGCAAGCACATTCATTCTTGGTCCGTATTTCTCCGAAGAGGTCACTTTTACAGGTATGAAAATGTGCCCCACCGCAAGTGCTGGTTATATAACGATGTTGCAGTATTGCGTAATTCCAGAATTGCAGCAGCGAAATGTTGTATGGATGAAAGAGGTGCTCCTTCACACGTCGCCCCATGTGTTTGGCAAGTGCTGCAACAGCACTTCGGAGATGAGAGTCAGTTTCGTGACCACCGCGATATCCCGATTTCCCTCCCATAAATTTTTAGTTTTAGGCTTATTTGAAATCTAAGGCGAACGCATCAAATGCGGTTTATGAGGTTTATCAGAATTGAAAGATGCCGTAAAATGTAATGTTATACCGATTCCTCCTGCGATGTAACGTTCGTAATTGTGAACAATCTCCTGCATGCAATGGGTTATCGTCTGCGACGTTTGGCATGCTGGAAATTTGCAATTCCAATGAAGTTTATTCCCCCCTGTCCAGTTCTGTGTTATAATAGTACTTTTGCAATGCTCTTCTTTACAAATGTTTTACGCCAGTAATTTTCGTTGTGTATGTATCGTTACAACGCCATTTATGGTTTTTCCATGTTCTGATCAGTTTGCGCAGGAAAAAAAGTGGGTATTGCCATTCGAAAATTTCTAACATTTTTTACTGCAACAGTAACCATGAGAGCTCTGCTGTTTTAAATCATCATGAAATCAAACGCATACCTTCGAATAATAATATCTGTAATTTTGTTTCGATTGGTTGATCGGATAGGTCGTTAGGTGTTTATATATCGTTGAAGTTTTTGTATGATCCTCCTGTATATATATAACGACCCTGTATTAATTTTTTCAGTTTCCCTGATTTTCTTCTTCATTTTGTTTCTTTCTCTTTTTCAAACATGTCTTGAGCTAAAATTTGTTTTAGAATCTCGAGAAAAATATTAATTCAGAAATTTTTAAATCTTGAGAAACACAAGTCACTGTCTGAAAGTCTTTTGTTTGGATGCAGGCTTCATTGAACGGATATTGTGCATTTATTTGTAGAGTATACAATTTTCTATTTATAATCATAAATTATGCTGCAGATGGATCCGACAAACGACTGGATAACGCGGTTTACTTAGAACTTTCTACCTCGTTTCGAAAATTTTCCTGAATATTTCTAGAATGAGCCTTTAGAAATGGATTATTTCTGTATATGTTCCATAAAATTAAGTGACAAAAATTCTTCCTTCTTTCAGAATGATCACAAACTACAGATGAAATTAGAAGCTTATCTGCTCTTTCAACAGTTTGAGGGTTTTCTTTGACGCTGTCGTATTGGTAATTTCTCAGGACTGCATCAATATTGTTAAAGTCTTATCTGATCCTACTTGATTTGAAATTTCACATGACATTATATCCTGTCATGTTTTGTTAGCTTTTTCAGAAGAAATATCTAACTGTAAATGAAGAATAAGTTTTACAACAAAATGAAGAAAGAGTTTGTGAACAATCTCCTGCATGCAATGGGTTATCGTCTGCGAAGTTTGGCATGCTGGAAATTTGCAATTCCAATGAAGTTTATTCCCCCCTGTCCTGTTTTTTTAGTACGTAGAACTGTAAATGACGAATATTTTTATCTCTGAAAAATGCACAAGAACCTCTAAAAAATGCACAACTACCTGAAGTAGCTATTCTTTTTTAAGAAAACAACTAAGAAGAAAAAATATTAAAAATTTTCAAGTAATAAAGAGAGTCCATAAAAGATTTAGGTAGCACTAATACCTCGAGAAAAGTGAAATGCAAAAGGTTTTCATTTCCCGGGTTTTCTCTTACATGCTAAATTGATAATAAATTAAGTGTACTTTTTATTCTTTAACTGTTGAAACTTTTTCATTTTCTTAAATTATTAGCACGAATACATCGTAAAATATTCAATATAATAATTTTTCACTCTCCAGACTTTCTATTCCACGTTTAATAATAAATTAGGTATTATTTATTTTCTTAACTTAAACTTCCCACTTTCTTGATCGCTATTTTTCGCTTTTTTTTTTACTACCAGTATAGAAACTATCTTATTAAACGTATAAGTAGGTTATGCTAATCAACCATTATTCCGGCATTAGCCATTTGCTAGCCAAAGTTAAATCGCTTCATCAGGACTTTGAGCCAACTTAATTAGGTCAAATTTATGTAGTCGCTGGCTACGATACTTTTTTAAATGCAACTTTAAGTTTATATTATTTTACGTCCGCACCTCGTACCGTCTGTTAAACTCCAGTCAAGTAAAATGTTTTATTTAAAACCTTAACAGGACTTATCATACTTACATGCACTATAACTCGCTGATCAATTTAATAGGATCTGAAAGATATTTTAGTTAATTTGCACAATTAATACTCTACGAACTTCGATTATCTTTCTAGATCAGTTCCCTATATTAGTTTTATCACGAGAGAAGAATGAAATTTTGTAAGAATTCAGAAACTATGATCCCTTCCATTTTGATATGTTGTATGAAAAAATTCTAATCTTCCTTTAAATAAGCTACACATAAATCCTTGTCCTATGAAAACAGCCGAAAAAGAAATCACAGAATACAATGCAAATATTACGGAAGTAAACGCTCGCTTCAGTCATCCAATCGAAAAGGGCGGTCCCATTCTTTCGAATTCAGACTGTTTCGAATCGCGCCTCCCTTTTACTCTATTCCGGAGCTCCTTTTTGTAAGGATTTGAGCCACGGAAGGCTATTAGCTGAACCAAAGCCGCAGTTTCGTTGTTCCGGCTGCTTTGAAAGGAAATAAAAAAGCGGTATTTCAGGAGAAAGCGGGAAAGAAAAGTACATTTTCCAGGAAACTCAAGAGCTCGCCGACTGACCTTTTGCAAAAACAAGTAGGTCTAAGGAAAAGAGGGGAAAATGCGGAAATCCATCCAGCATGTCGGGAAAGTGACCGGTAGGTACGCTCTCTGATCCTATCGAACAAAAGAAGGCCCGCGTCCCCTTGGGCTGCGTTGAAGCACTCTTTCGAAATCAGATAACCACTGAAAAGGTAAACTGAGTTTCAGGCTTTTATGCGGAAATGCAAGAGAGGGGGCGAATAGAGAAAGAGAGAGAGTGGCAGGATCAAATTCAGACCAGGCTCGAAGACAACAGTTTGATATCATTTTTTTTCAGCTGCTTTCGCTTTCAAACATTACTTTCTAAATCAGTGCCAAAAACCACGTCTCATTTTATTTTGTCTCGAAAATAATGTGACGACGGGGTGTCTTGTCAGGTTTTGGGATTACTTGGTTTCCATTGGTAACTAAAATGAGTTTATTAAATGAAATTTTATGCTTTTTATTTATTTCATTTTCCTTTTTGAACCCAGTAAAATTATTACAAAGTTGCATAATCGAATAGCAGTGCTGCTGCATACTTTCAAGCAAAATTAACATCAGTCAAAAAGGGCGTTTAATACATTTTCAGTAAATAATAGGCAGCATATCATCTCCCTATTGTTTTAAAACATTTTCCACATTCTCAATCGAGAACACTTCGAAGTTCTGTTAATGTCCGTATGAAAAATCAGCAACAAGCTTTTAAAATGTAAATATTTAGATGTTTGAGCAGCAATTATAATTTTTTAACACACAAATTCAAAGCACTTTAAGACTATCTGCAGTTCTGTACTTCGACAAAGCAACGAAATCATCTATAAATTTCTTAATATGATGATCTGCGCTTCAATAAATTTTGAATTTCAGAAAGTTCATTTACCCACTTGAACAAACATCAAAATATTAACGTTGCTATTGTAATATAAGCTGCGTTGTAATGTACTCTTATTGCTAATGTTTTGCTGTATTTGGGGACGCAAAAATAACCGGAATTTCCTGAAAAAAAGCATGGAATTTATTTATTTATTTATTTAATGCACTTTTTTTTTTTTAAACTACAACTTTAATCACTTTCAAAGTACTCTTGCATTAGTACTAATGCACGTATCCAAACTTTCATTCCATTGTTAGAAGCACCTTGAAAATGCGGCCTCCTTGATACCTGCAAGCGCTGTCGTGGTATTGCGTCTGACTTTCTTCGCATCGGCAAAACACTTGCCTTTCAAGTCCCTTTTAATCTGGTGGATCAGCAAGAAGTCCGCGGAAGCCAGATATGGACGCGTGGGTCAAAAGAGTCATCTATGTTGAGGCCAAAAACCTGCGAACACTGAGAGCCGCTATAAGGTATTTCTCCCGCCTTCTTAGCATGCCTTCGTAGTGTAATGGTCAGCACGCTGGGCGCGTATTAGAGAGGACTGTCGTTCGAGTCCAGGCGAAGGCATTGCTCATTTTTCATTTCGCCTGCTTCGAAATAACCTAATGTCTCTACACCTTGTGAGCGGGAGCATTGTTATGATGCAGCAATTCCCCAAGTCCGGATGTTTTCGCGCCATAGCTCTGCGCAACCATTTCAACACCTCCAAACAGAGTTTTTGATTGACGGTCTCGTTTTGAGGGACGAATTCTGAGAGTACGATCCTTTCATATATATATAAAGATTAGCATTGTCTTCAAATTCGATTTAACCCCTGACCAGCATTTTTTGGAACAGGCGAACGAGGTGACTTCCACTGACTTGACTGTTGTTTACTTCCGGGATCGTACCCATAGCATTATGCCTCGTTGCCTGTTATGATTTTGTTGAAAAATTGTGGATCGTCTATATCCTTCATTTTTACAACAGGCTTCTAAGCGACGATCTCTTCTATAAGAATTCTAGGCATAGACTTAGCAGCCATTCTTCGCGTTTTAAAATCTCCGTACAAAATCAATACCGTCTCGAAGAATAAGCCATGAGCACGAGTGGCGGACTGGTCAGTGACATCATGAGCAGAAGACCAAAGCGAAGCACCGGAATACTTCTCCCACAATCATGCAGCAATGAATCTCTAATTTGCGAGTTTTTCTCACTTTCTAAATTAACGAATTCTGTCTTGCACTCAGAGCCTAATTTTAAATTAAAATTCCCGATCTACGGAAAGTTGTTTAGAAATTATGAACAACTAAAAATGTAAATACTGTGTGTAAACTTATATTTCTCTCGCCTTTTTAGCATGCCATCGTATAGTAGTGGTCAGCACGGTGGGCGCATATTCCAGAGGTCCGTGGTTCGATTCCCTTCGAGGGCATTGCTCATTTTTCATCTTTCCTGCTTCGAAAAACCTAATTTCTCTACAGTGGCGCCCGAACTAAAAGGGTGGTGGATGATTTTTCTCCACACCCAGGATTTGGCGATTGTTTCCCTAAAAATCCCAGTCGCCCTTTAAAAGGGGATCATATAAGGTATTTCTCCTGCCCTCTTCGTAGTGCAGTGGTCCGAACGCTGGGCGCGTATTTCAGAGGTCCGTGGTTCGATTCCCGGCGAGGGTGATGCTCTTTTTTCATCTCTCCGGCTTCGAAATAACCTAATGTCTATGCAAACGTTTTCTCCAAATCCCGACACTTGCTTCTCAAGCAGTGTTGGAGTAATTAAATTAAAATAAAAAAATAAAGGCTAACTAATAATCAATTAATTTTAAATAATGAAAAATATGCACGTAATTCCAATAATAATAAATAATTATGAAAATGTCACTTAACTTAATGAACAAGCAAAGGGTGAATGAGAAAATTACTGATATTCAGCATGATACTTCAAAAAAACTAGTATGAAACAACAGTAAATACTTTGAACAGTATTTCATTTCTCTTATAACATATATTTGTTATTCATATATTTCGGGGGAAACAGATAAAAGAATGTTTTCGGGAAAACATAAACATCAGACACTAAACTTTTTAAATTCAGTATATGCAAAGCTACTTGAACAATAAGTACGTTAAACTGTCTATTCTAAATTTAGATTTTTAACTGAAGATTTTTTAAGGAATTCTTCTAGGAATTAATGAAATCGTCACTTCAACTGAAAAACACAATAAATTGAAACTCGCACTACAAATGATTTGTACACGTAGAATAAAAAAAAAGCACAGAACATAAAGCGTATTCTAAATTACAGATTTTATTTTTATTGTCTAACTTTTATAAATAAATATTTCCTTCTATGTAGATCAAGTTAAGAATTTACACGAATTCCAACAGACTGGTCTACTTAACATGAAATTACGGTATACGTCCTTCAGCAAGTTTTTTATTTGGCGAAATTTTCTGAAAAAATTTGCGTAAAGGTTATGCATTATATTTACATATTTATACAAATGTTTGTGATTGTATATCACTTAAAATTCATGCTTTTGTTTCTTGAAGACTGTTAATCCCTCTTTTTGATTTAAATGTTTTTGATTTAATTCGCTATTTGTTTCACATAGAAAAAAAAAAGTTAAGCTATAAACTTCATATATTTATGAAAGACTGAAGATAGAAAATTAAAGTATAATGAAATTACTGAAATTGTTACTGATTCTGATATAAGAACTGATAGATGTCAGTTATAGTTGCAATGCAATTAAACAATTACGTTTGTTTGAATATGAACCATTTAAAAATAATCAGAAATATTTAGTTTATTCAACCACGATTAATCAGTTATTTTTTTTTCAGAACTGTTTGTTCATTTAGACGCATATTTTCAGGACATTATGCTGAAGACATAATTAAAAAATAAATTTGGTTATGTTCAAATATCTTGATAAAAATTATTATTGAAAAAGAAATAATGTAGCTGAATAGAACCCTAAATGAAGGAAACTTTTAAAAATATTAGCGGGTTGCAGAACGTATATGGCACATAACACAAAACACAATGGGGTGCCCCATTATTTTGTACCCCATCCCAATAATGGCTCATAATACTATCTTTGGTAAGCTCGTTTAAATTAGTTTAAACACATTATCGTAAGGAATACAAATTTAATGCTTTGCTGTTTAATTTTGTTAATCTCTTGTACAGTTTATTTCTTCCAAAGTTATTTTTATTTCTTGTGTAGTTTTAATTTTTTTAATTTCTTGCAATATTTTTTTTCTCGCAAAGTTTTTTCACTTATAGTGATTGTGCTGTGTAGATTTTTTTTTCCTTAGGCTGGCGATCAATAATATAGTCTTAATAGTTACTTTTTCTTCATTATAAGGGGGTAAGTTTTTGCAGATATTTTTATAGTACTTATTATAACAAATATATTTGAGAACAATACGTGGCAGACATTACATTATTCAATGACATACCTTCTGATGAAAACATCGGAATGTACATCAATTTAAAGTTTTATTTCTTTTCTAAGAATTTCTTGAATAAAAGCTTCATTTCTTTTCTTATAGTTCTCGAATAACGTTTTTATTTGGGAGAATCTTTATTTCTTTTGTTAATTTCTGATAATTTTTAATAATGATTTTATTTGATGCAAATAATTGTTTTAAAAATATTTAATGAATTTTTTGAATTATTGACAAAATTTGTTTACAGTTTATTGCATTTATTTATATTTAGTTTATTAATACTTAATTATCTGTTTAATTTGACATATAAAAGTTTTTACCTAACAAAATATTCTTTGCTATTTTTATAAAATGTAACGGTGTATCCGTTATTAAGTACGAAGAAAGATAGTAATTTGTTTTTCAAAACTTGCATAGGTTGATCTTTACATTATGGTAACTTAACGATTTTTTGGCGAAAATTTGGCGACCAACTCTCCTACAGCAACCCTCTATTTTTTTTTCCCCGCCGCCATTTTGTCTTCACGAAGTAAAGACATGTTTCTTTTCTTTTTATCTACTGAACACTTCTTCCAACAATCTACTAGCCGAATTACACTTATGCTACAAATTTTATCTAACAAAACTGCTTAATCATGTCAAATATTCACTGCAAAATTGGGAAAAAGTGCACAATACCATACTCCTTACGCGTTTTTCAAAATAACACATACACATAAACCATGTACACGTCGACTTATTTTTACTTAAAAAAACATCCCAGAATTACACAAAAATGGCATTGCGCACACTCTTCACTATATCCATGTACACTACTTTTTTCTCATAAATTAGAAAAATTTCACGAAAATACATGACAATTTTCTGAATCTTTAAACCCGGTAAAAAGAACATATATGAAATTACCTTATCGCGAAAAAGTATATACCCTTTCCAAATACGAACATTTCCACATATAAAATAAATAAAATATCCAAAAACTTTTACCTCTAAATCATCTATTATATTCTAAACGTCACCAACGAATTCATACCGCAAGCATTACAAATACTTAGTGTCAAATATTTAAATTATTTCCATGCACGTTTACTTCAACTAAAACGTATACCAAATTCCTACAAACATAAAATTCATAAAATAACTATCATTTAATTAAAATATCACTAAACCATGTACACGTCGACTTATTTTTACTTAAAAAAAATCCCAGAATTGCACAAAAATGGCATTGCGCACACTCTTCACCATATTCATGTACACTCCTTTTTTCTCATAAATTAGAAAAATTTCATGACAATGCATGACAATTTTCTGAATCTTTAAACCCGGTAAAAAGAACATATATGAAATTACCTAATAACGAAAAAGTATATACCCTTTCCAAATATGAACATTTCCACGTATAAAATAAATAAAATATCCAAAAACTTTTACCTCTAAATTATCGATTATATTATAAACGTCACCAACGAATTCATACCGCAAACATTACAAATACTTAGTGTCAAATATTTAAATTATTTCCATGCACGTTTACTTCAACTAAAACGTATACCAAATTCCTACAAACATAAAATTCACAAAATAACTATCATTTAATTAAAATATAATTAAATTCAAAAACACTACTTAAAATATAAATAAGCACATACATTAAATTAATAAAAATTAGCTTACAATCCTAATTACTTTAAACTAAATCATTGCTAATAACAATTTTCCCAATAATACCAAATTACTGTACTTCCACCTTACATTTAGAACAATGCATAAAAATAATATCCTCAAATAATTAAAAATACTAACTTACCTAATCTTCTTCAGAATCTTGATTACGTGTCCGATAAACTTTTCTTATTTCCTCCGCTAAATAAAAAGCAAGCGTATGTGCGCCTATTTCAGGATCTTTAAAATCATACTTATACTTCACAGCAAGGAACCAGGTAAAATAAATAACTTAATAAAACATCTTTACTTCTATCTCGCACAACCTTAAAGAAACACTTATTACTACCCCTTTCAATCCCACTAAATACCCATTTCGAATTCACTTTAGTTAGGGCCATGGAATCCAAAAATTAACGAAAACTGTTTCACACAACACAGAATAAAGCCAAATACAAAATTTCCAGATTTTTTCCCGATTTCCCCCCTTTTCCGATTAAAGAACCGTAATTCGTCCATTAATATCACATGACATATCCCATGATCTCTCATTTCCCTCACACAAAATAATGCGTAATCGGAACTGAGTACTGCTCACATTATTACCAAAGTCTCAGGTAGTAACCTTTATCGCCTCCAAAATGTCGCCAAACTACCAGTTACCATATTCTAAAGATCAGCCCTTGCATATTTTGTATTGTAACAATCTTTATTCCCTTTCAAAAAAAAAAAAAAAAAAAAAAAAAAAATTCACTGCTTGCTAAATCAGAATATTTGAAATTAAATGGTTAAAAGAGAACAATGGCAAAATAGTAAAAATCAGTTTTAGTTTCATTTAATAATAAATTATGCGAATTAATAGTAGATTAAACTCATTGTGAATTTTACATGCACACCAGAGGCCGAGCGGTAAAGACGCTGCAACCTGATAGTTCGGTCTGAGGTTCGAATCCCGCGAACGGGCTGGCTGTATGGGCGTTTTCGTGGTTTTTTTTATGTGTAACGTGTATACGAGCCAATTTCCCTTAGAAAGTTCTTTATGAAGGCATCTCTTCCTTTAAGCAGATAGCCCTCGTGTGCTTTGCCATAATTGAATAATCAAATCCAATTCTGAATTTTACATCTTTATGAAATCTGAAGTCATGGACATGAATTTCATAACGTCACTTCATCGGAAAATTTCATCCGTTTAATCTCAGGTAAATTCCTTCAAATATATTCGAATAAAAATCAGGTTTTATTAATCATGTAATTTTCATCAGGTTTTAATAGTCAGTAAAGAGAGAAAATTAGAAATCAAATTTATTCATCAGTTTTCATTTCCTATACTTTACGATGCAATTAAAAAAAAAAAAAAAAAAGAAAAAGAAATGTTCATGTCTACCTGGAATAATACATAAGGTTTAAATTTTAAATTCCACTGTGAATTTTTTTTTTTTTTTTTTTTTTTTTTTTTTTTTTTAATTTTAAATCGCGAACAGTAAATGAAACAAACAAGAAAAAAGCAAGAGCTAAGTAAATAAACAAGCAAAATCAGGGGTGAATAAGGACCGGAGCGGCGAGCAATTGATCTTCTGCTGTGAAGTCACACTTTCATGCTCAGGCCTTGTAACTTTCTAGTAGGTGTTATTGGCAAAATGCGTTGAATGGAGCTCCAGGACAACCCGGATAAGTTTTCGGGTTGGTCGACTGTTCTGCGTCGATCTCCCCTGATGAGATAACGGATTTTCGCGATTTATCCTCGTTCACACACTTAAAGGACAACCGGAACGGACCGGATCCTTAATGGTCATTTCCCCCCATTTAAACCCAGAAAACTATTCTTACACTTTCGTTTTACTCATAGCATGTTTTTTGTAAGCTGTTAACGTCATCGCAACAGTTGCAGTTGCTTTCTTATGGAGTAAAAAACGAAACTTCACAGCCGCACGTTGTTCGTGAGAATCTGCCGTTTATTCACGTAACAAGTGCACTTCAGACACACATAACTGCCACAGAAACTTCACTTGTCCGTTCGCCTACTCGGGATACAGATTCAGGTACATCCACAGCGTCCTAGTATCGCAATCTCGTACTATCGTACTACATACACACGACGCGCAAAAGTATGATTTCGGCTCTTTTGGGGTCCTTAATAGTATACACAGTAGAGCCCATTGAATTCAAGCTAATGTTTACTGACAGACTATCGACTTCCTGAAAATGTCGGGTTTTACGAAAGACAGATGGGTTATTCAAAACTCACATTTCATCCAACACTTAAACCCATGGCAAGTTTATGAATACTTTCATCTTTGTTTAGTCTCTTAAGGCAACCAATTTCGTTTATTATCATCATGATTTCTTTCCTTTCCTTCTGTTTCGATGTTTTCACTTTCACAGACAATAGAATACTTGTAAACCTGGATATAAACCGAGAAATTTTACACAAAATGAACTCAAAGTTTAGCTTACGCTAGGGTACAGCCGTAAACATTCAAGCAAAGCTGCTAATGGCCAATGTCAGAAAGGATGTGATTGGTAATCGACAACTGACTGACTTTTTTTTCACTTGTTGCTGAGAGAAGGAATGGGGTAGACTGGAATTTCTATGAAAATAACTACATCTGTCACTATACATTTATGACGTCCAAAAAATGATATCATAAAGATTGCAAAATTAGAATTCATAACAAATGTTTGAGATGAAGAGGGAAACATACAGACATTCATATGCATAACTATGTATTGTAATTACAATAATCGAGCAATTAAAGCGTACTTATATTGTTTGCACCGTATAGACGATGTAAGAAATTTTTGCAATCTCTAGCTATTAATAAATTACAACATTATTTCAGAAATAATGTTCTACTTGACCAACAGAGTTTAAATATTAAGAAAGTGATTGTCAAATTATACGGAAAGTCGAGCAGTCGGAATTATGGTTTGCGGGTTTCTGCTGTATGTAGTTTTATTTAAAAAAATGAATTTATTGTATCACTTACTATTTTATTTAATATTTAATATTTATTAATATTATTAATTATATATAAAAATATTATATTAATTATTTAATATTTATTAATATATTATTTAATTTTTTAAAAGAGGTAATAAATGTCAAGTAAATTGAATTTTAACATGATTATTTAATAACTAAATTTTATATTATTTAAATATATAACAGTAATTTTTCATGTATCACGTATGTAATTTTTATATATTATTCTTATGAATTTTTATTTACACGATTATGTATACTTAAAAAGGGTACGAAACATTAAAAAAAAATAGCTCACACTAAGGGGCTCACACTAAGAAATTTTTGCTTGTTTTTCTATTAAATCAAAGTTTTACTTCCGAAAATTGCTAAGTATTCAACTAAAAGAATGCATTCAGGTGACAATGCAGGACATAATCCCTAAATTCTCTAAAGTAGGTTTCGCGATGCAAGTGATCAATTAAAGTGAAAGGAAAGAGAACTAAAATTACGAATTAAATAATAAACCTATAAATTAGATTTTATCTTAAACGATTTAGTCTACAATTTATTAATCCCTGCCTAGGAATTTAAAAGTAAGGAATCAGGAATCCTGGATAATTTAACTAATATAAGCCAATTAGTTAACATCTGAGAAATAGAAATAAAAACAAAGCTGAAGAACAAGCTCAGAGTGGAAGTCAGTAAAAATGTAGAAGCTAAATTTGAACGGAAACAAAAATCTTCGATTATGTTTTCTTGTGCAAATGGGTATGGAAAAGCCTGCAAGGGATATCTGACCAACAGAAAACAAGACTTCGTTGAGGATTCTGGAAGGAAATTGGCTAGAGCTTACGTTGCACAGAAGGAAAATCATGAAAATATCCATGCAGCCGCTGTTTTGCTGAGACTTGAGGTGGAGTGAAATTGTTACTTTTCAGATATCATAACCTACTTAGTCACCATTTGTGTTAACATCTAGGCCTAAGTGCTGAATTAGTTTTCATGATAATGAAGGACCACATCGACATTTTAATGTTAAAGAAATGTCTGACTGCAATTGTTTAGGAGTACATGCATATTCCTTATATAATTCTGAGACGACTCTGAGAGATGATAGATGAGAATACTATTGTACTATATCAGATGATGACGATGAGGTTGGGTTATTTGGATATGGCAAAGCATATGGGGAATCTTCGTGCAGGACTTTCTTAGGAAACTATCTCGTATTCACATTGCGCATGAGCGAAAATATCGAAATCCAACCACTTAACCAGCCAGTTCGCCTGGGATTGAACTCCAAGCATTAGGTGACTTAATCGCTCGGCCGTTGGTGGGACTGATGAGGATAAGAAAAAATCGTGCTGTGAAAGCTCATTTCTGTCTTAAATTTTTATTGCAAATATCGCATTTTCGCTAAGTAAATACATCTTATATAATTTAATCACATTTTCCTTCTGTTATAACCATAACGTTATACAATGAGAGTAGATAGAAAATGGGGGTTCTGCGACAGGTGGATCAGTGGATCAGGGGGCGTGGTCAATGACATCACAGAGGGCGGGGCCAAAGGCAACGTCATCACACCAAAGGGGCGTGGTCTCGAGTTGAGTTGAGGTGTTGGTAGACTGCTGGTTGAGTTGTAGACCTCCTGCTTTTCATTTAAAGTTAGTTTTTTTATATTGGCAACGGGAAATATTTTCTGCATCTTAATTTTGATGAAATGGCGATGCTGCCCTCTATTAATGAAAAAGTGAATGATATGTTTTAGAAACATATTTTTACGTCTGGTGTTAAAATTATTCAATGCGCGACTCTGAAAACAAAAGAAACAAATATAAAAAAAGACTTTCCTTTAATGAAACTACAAGATAATTTTTTTTTATTACTCAATTTTATTCTGATGCTTTTATTCTTTCTAGTTTTTCCATGAAACTTTAACTTATTTCTTAGGTTTTCTGTTCATAATAACATATTCATTTACTGTCATATTTTTTTAATACTTAACACGTTTCTAATTTGTAATATTTATTTAATTTCCACATACTATTTTTTTTTTCATACCTTTCATAAATTTCAGCATACCCTGATTTTTAACTTATATGTTATATTTCACAAACGTTCCCGCACATGCTGTTTATTTGTTACATTACTTAATTTTAGATGCAATTTAACACTTTTTTTAACGTTATAATGTTCAATATATTCTGAATTTTAACTTCATTTACATTTTTTAAACCACTCTAGTATTCTATACACACTTTAACTTAGTGGTATGAAATTGTATTTAAAAAGAAACGTTTATTTTTCGTGATCTGAGTTCTTTTACTAAATTTTCTACAGAATTTCTAATTTCTTTCACGTGTTTAACAATATCTTCCTTACATTACCGAATATATTTAAAAAAACTTAAGTCTATAACTGTTAATTGCTTTTCTTACGTTCATGATTTCCCTTCTGTGTTTATATTTCTTAATTCTAGCTTAACTTATTTATTATAATGTTTTTATTTCTGTCTCATCACTCGTAATTCCAACATTTTATCCCTTTTTATTCATTTTAACGATATGGATTGTTTTCATTTACTCCATATTCAAATATTTCCTTACAATTTTTATAATACTTGTTTTATTCCTCGATCATAATAGATCATCTACAGGTTTTACTCAGAAATTTCCATTATTTTAATTAATTTAATTTAATACCATTTATATCTAAATGTATTTCTTTCTCATATAGTTTTATGGTCTTCAAAGTTTCTAACATCATATTTAGTTTTAAATCCCGATTACCTTTAAGTGTGTTGATAATTTTCATTTCTAATTTTGCAACCACGTTCAGTGTTTCATCCACACATACCAAAATATTTCTTACATTTTCTGATATTTAGTCTATGTCATATTTCAGTACTTCAAATGAATTTACACTGCTCACACTATTATTTTTTCATGTTTTAGAGACACTAATTATACTAATTTTACTATTTTTCCTGCACTAATTGCATCTATGTCAGCACTCATGCTAAACTAGCAATTGTTTTGCATCACATGCATAAAGAAATTCTTAAAACCAACTTTTTCAATATCGTACTCAAATTACTGTTTTCCAGATGGGAATTACCAGTATTCTTTGGTTTTACTCTGTTACATCTTTTTAAATTTTAACATCTTACTTTTAATTCTAACATACATCTTTTAAACAGTTTTTTCTTTTAATGATAGCCTTACCTTATTTGTTCAAATTAATTCTTTCATCCACCTTCTTTACTACCTTTCAGTACCTTCATAATTCACTATGCAAACGCAATGTCTTTCACTGACATTCTGTTTAATAATACCACAAGTTTCCTTAATTGACAAAAAGCGAATTATTTCTCATTTCAAAATAGAACTACTATATTTTTGCACAAACATTACCTTTATCCATTCAAGCCACCCCTTAACCTGTAACTGACGTAGCGATAGGAAAGGAGATTCTTATCATATGCTCTTTCGACATTTGAGGTTTCTAGAACTTCTTTGACAAGTATATCAATACCATCAGAAAATATACTTAACACTTTTACCCAGTTTAAAGGCAACATACTGTTATAAGAATGGTTTTAGTTAAATTTATAACACAAATAAACGCATTTTGTGCTAAATAGGCATAAACATTTAGATTCAGAATATTTCTTTTTAATCCGATTTAAGACTTGAATTTCATTCATGATACGGATTGTCTCTTGATTTTCTTTTTGTTTACCTTACACTAATAGAATATTTTTATTTTACAAGTTCAGCTTTTAATGAAATAGAAATAAAAACTACGATACACCTGCTGTTTTTAAGAAAAGGAACTTTGATATATTTCTGGAAATGTAAATGCTTTTAGAGTTTTCTTTCAATAACGTTGATTTTCATTACTTTACTAACTTCAATAATTCTCTTATTAGCTAATATGAATGAAAGAAGATTGTCAAAAATGTGACACAGTATAATTCTTACGAACATATGTACCTTTACCAGCATACAGATATTACCGATTGAAATGAAGAAAGATACAGATATTTTACTCCAATCTACATTAAATTAAAAAAAAATATTTAAACTTTCATACATTCCAAAGAATAAACGAAAACTCAATAGATATTGTTATGTTTGTATATATGAGATAAAAGTTTTATGAATGGTATCTAAAGTAATGCTTAGAACTTCATAAAAGCGAACATTCACTATGTTAATACACATATCATCAGTTATTTAGATTAATCAATGTAATATTAATCATTACATGTACTATATGCATATATATTTAAAGTTTAATTGTCTTACAATTGAATAATTAACTATTGAGAGAAAGAGGTTCATATCTTACACTATTTAATTCACATGGAACAAAATTTTCCATCAACCACATTGAACCACGTTTATTAAATTCGCCAAAGCTCTTTTATTTCTGCATTTTCACACTCACGACACATTTTAAATGTAACTATTGATTACCATTTCAAACACCGATATCATAACTCAGTGTTAACTCAGTGTAACTACATCATAACTCATTTTTTCCCTACTAACTACAATTTTATATATTCAAGAAGTACATCTAAGACATGATCATTTTCTATGTTCTAGCAAATCGATTCAATTGCGAACATACTATTAAGACTTGCGATTTTAGAAGACTTGCATGTATTAACGATGTCAACGTTTCTTCGTTTTTGTAAGATTCGTATCAAACCATGTCGCATTCGAATGTGGTGTAAGAGATCACTTTTTCTTTTAAACACTTGTAAACAATGGATGCAATTTATAAGAAGAGAAGTATCATGCTGTTTCAAAACATCATCATCAGCATATTTCTGTTTCTTTTGACACCAGCAAAATTTAAAAAAAAAAAAAAAGGTTCGTGAGATTTTCTTCAAATTCTGTTTTACTTGAAAAAAATGTCCGAACATTTAATACGATGTAAAGATTCATATTGTTTTAAATTCTTATGCTCACTAAATATTTTTTATCACGATTTACTCTTAAAAGTAACTTTATAAGTTTTCATATCCTTTTTACATGAAAAGAACTTGTGATTATTCACTACAAAATTCTAAGACGAGAAGCTTCGCGACTTTTCAAACTACAAACTTAAATTTCTTAGGACATACACTACATCTGATGTTTCTTTCATGAGATTTCAAATATCTCTTCAGATTACTCGTATTCAAGAAACCTTACAAATATATCACATAAGTTCAGCGAATAATCGCTTCATAAACTCTTAAATTTTCAACACGAGTGAATCACTTGAAGCATATACTGCACTGTAAGCATACAATACTTAAAAAAATTGTTATAAAAAATAAAAATACATTCATTTCACCAAGAAGCTTTTCTATTTAAATACATTTATTTATTTCCAAAGAACAAGTTTCTGTATTATACATAAAATATACTTAGAATTTTCTTTCATTAGTTAATATCAAATTAACAACAATATCCATTTACTGATATTTGATATACATGTTTGCTTTAAAATTAAAACTAAAATTTCAATATATTTCTATTAAAAAAACATAATGAAAAAAAAATACTCATAACATCAACCAAAGACAGAAATTTAAATAGAATAGCTGTACTTATATTAGTGCATTTTTATAATCTTCATAACATTTCGATTCAAAAAACCTATTACAAAATAAATGAAACATTTTTTTCTGCCTTAAAGAATCTCTTATATTTTTAAAATTAATACATAAAAATATATCTTCACCAATATATTTAATTCTGTCCTCAACACTTATTATAATGCAATCATGTCTTGTTTGTGAAGGATGATTTACAATGCAACCTTCGCATTTATATAGCTTTTTTATCACTGAATTTAATTCAGTTTTGATAGAGTTTATGAGTTCTTTAAAAAGTTCATCATCATCACTTACCATATACGAACAATTGTTTTTACATTTGATTCGCAACGGTAAAATAATTTCAAAAATACTTTTATATAAAGTATTAGATACATCAGGAATAATTTCTTTCAATTTTTTTAAAATATCACAGTTTACTTTTAGGTATGTAGGTTTTAGTTTAAAAGAATTTTCATCTTGTTTAAAAACTTGTTGAAAAATACACTCACCTTCTTTGTTGAAAACTACCAACTCATTATTTCAAATAATGCTGGCACTCGTATAGACCAGATTAAATTCATATATTTTTGAGGAAAATTCTTGCCATGTTGCAGGAGTTATAACAACACCGCGTGTAGTAGGGTATAATATTTTATTTTGTTCCACACATTCACGTAGATGAATGTTCATTCTGTTTTCAAACTGATTTATGGACACAAAATATCCCCAACCAAGAGTCCACTGTGCAATCAACTTCGAACTTTCTTTTTTCTGTTCTCGATTATTCGGCATGAAGATATTTTCAGGAACAGATTTCATATAGTGGGCAAACCAGTCATCCTCTGGAAGTTCATCCTCATTATCTTCCAAGCGTCGTTTTTTGATTTTCGAAATTTTTATGTTTCGGAATGTGATACTAATTCTAGGATCTTTAACGTCAGGTTGAGAGGGTATTCCATGCATCCAAAATTGGTTCGTTGGGGGTTTCATTACAAGGAGAGTTCCATGAGTTAAGTCCACGCTTCGAGATGTGAAATTTCGCCTGGTAAATACCATTTGACGTTTTGCACCTAAACTGATGATAGGTATATCACTTTCAGGTTCGAGACAAGTTTCATTGTCTTTATGCGTTGAAATTTTCGCCACTCCGTCAGGATAATAGTTCAATAAAGCAAAATTATATTTTTTGCCAGTTATCGTTTCAACATAATCTTTTACATTTAGAAGAGTTTGAGTCCATGGTTCTGCACAAATGCTCGTTCCAGAGAATTCGTAACTAAGTCCTTCATCACCAAAACCGAGTACTTTTCTTCGTGGAACATACTGAGTCCCATTAATTTCAAAACTAATATTTTTAAAATCATAATTTGATAGTTCATCTAGCAAAATATCAGCTTCATTTCGTGAATAAAATTCTTCGTATAATTCCACATTTAACTCTGTATCACATATATTCCTCATATTCGCTTTTGAATCTAACGACAATTCTGAATGATATAGAAATACGTAGCATTCTTAAATAGCAAAAATTATCTAAAACATACATTAACGAAATGATTTCATCAACACTTATCGTAATACATTCTTGTCATGTCTTGTTTGTGAAGCCAGTCTTTCCGGCGTCATATGTGTAAAAATAATCATGATAGGATAGTGGGAAAGAGTTATAGTGTCCTAATGTTGTTATTCTGAACCTCGATATTACATATATGCATAAGGAGAATCTTAAAAGCATCATCCACTTATCATGATAGAGTAATGGAAAATTTCTAAAACTCTGATAATCATACGCAAAAGAATGTATTATCTTAAGGTTGTTGTTGCTATTCCAAATTTGACAGTACATACAGAAGTGAAGGAAGATCCTTGATAAGCGCTGTAGACTTCACGTTATCATGATAACGTGCAGCACTCATCAAGGGTCTTCCTTCACTTCTGTATGTATTGTCAAACTTGGAATAGCAACAACAACCTTAAGATAATACATTCTTTCGCGTATGATTATCAGAGTTTTAGAAATTTTCCATTACTCTATCATGATAAGTGGATGATGCTTTTAAGATTCTCCTTATGCATATATGTAATATCGAGGTTCAGAATAACAACATTAGGACACTATAACTCTTTCCCACTATCCTATCATGATTATTTTTACACATATGACGCCGGAAAGACTGGCTTCACAAACAAGACATGACAAGAATGTATTACGATAAGTGTTGATGAAATCATTTCGTTAATGTATGTTTTAGATAATTTTTGCTATTTAAGAATGCTACGTATTTCTATATCATTCAGAATTGTCGTTAGATTCAAAAGCGAATATGAGGAATATATGTGATACAGAGTTAAATGTGGAATTATACGAAGAATTTTATTCACGAAATGAAGCTGATATTTTGCTAGATGAACTATCAAATTATGATTTTAAAAATATTAGTTTTGAAATTAATGGGACTCAGTATGTTCCACGAAGAAAAGTACTCGGTTTTGGTGATGAAGGACTTAGTTACGAATTCTCTGGAACGAGCATTTGTGCAGAACCATGGACTCAAACTCTTCTAAATGTAAAAGATTATGTTGAAACGATAACTGGCAAAAAATATAATTTTGCTTTATTGAACTATTATCCTGACGGAGTGGCGAAAATTTCAACGCATAAAGACAATGAAACTTGTCTCGAACCTGAAAGTGATATACCTATCATCAGTTTAGGTGCAAAACGTCAAATGGTATTTACCAGGCGAAATTTCACATCTCGAAGCGTGGACTTAACTCATGGAACTCTCCTTGTAATGAAACCCCCAACGAACCAATTTTGGATGCATGGAATACCCTCTCAACCTGACGTTAAAGATCCTAGAATTAGTATCACATTCCGAAACATAAAAATTTCGAAAATCAAAAAACGACGCTTGGAAGATAATGAGGATGAACTTCCAGAGGATGACTGGTTTGCCCACTATATGAAATCTGTTCCTGAAAATATCTTCATGCCGAATAATCGAGAACAGAAAAAAGAAAGTTCGAAGTTGATTGCACAGTGGACTCTTGGTTGGGGATATTTTGTGTCCATAAATCAGTTTGAAAACAGAATGAACATTCATCTACGTGAATGTGTGGAACAAAATAAAATATTATACCCTACTACACGCGGTGTTGTTATAACTCCTGCAACATGGCAAGAATTTTCCTCAAAAATATATGAATTTAATCTGGTCTATACGAGTGCCAGCATTATTTGAAATAATGAGTTGGTAGTTTTCAACAAAGAAGGTGAGTGTATTTTTCAACAAGTTTTTAAACAAGATGAAAATTCTTTTAAACTAAAACCTACATGCCTAAAAGTAAACTGTGATATTTTAAAAAAATTGAAAGAAATTATTCCTGATGTATCTAATACTTTATATAAAAGTATTTTTGAAATTATTTTACCGTTGCAAATCAAATGTAAAAACAATTGTTCGTATATGGTAAGTGATGATGATGAACTTTTTAAAGAACTCATAAACTCTATCAAAACTGAATTAAATTCAGTGATAAAAAAGCTATATAAATGCGAAGGTTGCATTGTAAATCATCCTTCACAAACAAGACATGATTGCATTATAATAAGTGTTGAGGACAGAATTAAATATATTGGTGAAGATATATTTTTATGTATTAATTTTAAAAATATAAGAGATTCTTTAAGGCAGAAAAAAATGTTTCATTTATTTTGTAATAGGTTTTTTGAATCGAAATGTTATGAAGATTATAAAAATGCACTAATATAAGTACAGCTATTCTATTTAAATTTCTGTCTTTGGTTGATGTTATGAGTATTTTTTTTTCATTATGTTTTTTTAATAGAAATATATTGAAATTTTAGTTTTAATTTTAAAGCAAACATGTATATCAAATATCAGTAAATGGATATTGTTGTTAATTTGATATTAACTAATGAAAGAAAATTCTAAGTATATTTTATGTATAATACAGAAACTTGTTCTTTGGAAATAAATAAATGTATTTAAATAGAAAAGCTTCTTGGTGAAATGAATGTATTTTTATTTTTTATAACAATTTTTTTAAGTATTGTATGCTTACAGTGCAGTATATGCTTCAAGTGATTCACTCGTGTTGAAAATTTAAGAGTTTATGAAGCGATTATTCGCTGAACTTATGTGATATATTTGTAAGGTTTCTTGAATACGAGTAATCTGAAGAGATATTTGAAATCTCATGAAAGAAACATCAGATGTAGTGTATGTCCTAAGAAATTTAAGTTTGTAGTTTGAAAAGTCGCGAAGCTTCTCGTCTTAGAATTTTGTAGTGAATAATCACAAGTTCTTTTCATGTAAAAAGGATATGAAAACTTATAAAGTTACTTTTAAGAGTAAATCGTGATAAAAAATATTTAGTGAGCATAAGAATTTAAAACAATATGAATCTTTACATCGTATTAAATGTTCGGACATTTTTTTCAAGTAAAACAGAATTTGAAGAAAATCTCACGAACCTTTTTTTTTTTTTTTAAATTTTGCTGGTGTCAAAAGAAACAGAAATATGCTGATGATGATGTTTTGAAACAGCATGATACTTCTCTTCTTATAAATTGCATCCATTGTTTACAAGTGTTTAAAAGAAAAAGTGATCTCTTACACCACATTCGAATGCGACATGGTTTGATACGAATCTTACAAAAACGAAGAAACGTTGACATCGTTAATACATGCAAGTCTTCTAAAATCGCAAGTCTTAATAGTATGTTCGCAATTGAATCGATTTGCTAGAACATAGAAAATGATCATGTCTTAGATGTACTTCTTGAATATATAAAATTGTAGTTAGTAGGGAAAAAATGAGTTATGATGTAGTTACACTGAGTTAACACTGAGTTATGATATCGGTGTTTGAAATGGTAATCAATAGTTACATTTAAAATGTGTCGTGAGTGTGAAAATGCAGAAATAAAAGAGCTTTGGCGAATTTAATAAACGTGGTTCAATGTGGTTGATGGAAAATTTTGTTCCATGTGAATTAAATAGTGTAAGATATGAACCTCTTTCTCTCAATAGTTAATTATTCAATTGTAAGACAATTAAACTTTAAATATATATGCATATAGTACATGTAATGATTAATATTACATTGATTAATCTAAATAACTGATGATATGTGTATTAACATAGTGAATGTTCGCTTTTATGAAGTTCTAAGCATTACTTTAGATACCATTCATAAAACTTTTATCTCATATATACAAACATAACAATATCTATTGAGTTTTCGTTTATTCTTTGGAATGTATGAAAGTTTAAATATTTTTTTTTAATTTAATGTAGATTGGAGTAAAATATCTGTATCTTTCTTCATTTCAATCGGTAATATCTGTATGCTGGTAAAGGTACATATGTTCGTAAGAATTATACTGTGTCACATTTTTGACAATCTTCTTTCATTCATATTAGCTAATAAGAGAATTATTGAAGTTAGTAAAGTAATGAAAATCAACGTTATTGAAAGAAAACTCTAAAAGCATTTACATTTCCAGAAATATATCAAAGTTCCTTTTCTTAAAAACAGCAGGTGTATCGTAGTTTTTATTTCTATTTCATTAAAAGCTGAACTTGTAAAATAAAAATATTCTATTAGTGTAAGGTAAACAAAAAGAAAATCAAGAGACAATCCGTATCATGAATGAAATTCAAGTCTTAAATCGGATTAAAAAGAAATATTCTGAATCTAAATGTTTATGCCTATTTAGCACAAAATGCGTTTATTTGTGTTATAAATTTAACTAAAACCATTCTTATAACAGTATGTTGCCTTTAAACTGGGTAAAAGTGTTAAGTATATTTTCTGATGGTATTGATATACTTGTCAAAGAAGTTCTAGAAACCTCAAATGTCGAAAGAGCATATGATAAGAATCTCCTTTCCTATCGCTACGTCAGTTACAGGTTAAGGGGTGGCTTGAATGGATAAAGGTAATGTTTGTGCAAAAATATAGTAGTTCTATTTTGAAATGAGAAATAATTCGCTTTTTGTCAATTAAGGAAACTTGTGGTATTATTAAACAGAATGTCAGTGAAAGACATTGCGTTTGCATAGTGAATTATGAAGGTACTGAAAGGTAGTAAAGAAGGTGGATGAAAGAATTAATTTGAACAAATAAGGTAAGGCTATCATTAAAAGAAAAAACTGTTTAAAAGATGTATGTTAGAATTAAAAGTAAGATGTTAAAATTTAAAAAGATGTAACAGAGTAAAACCAAAGAATACTGGTAATTCCCATCTGGAAAACAGTAATTTGAGTACGATATTGAAAAAGTTGGTTTTAAGAATTTCTTTATGCATGTGATGCAAAACAATTGCTAGTTTAGCATGAGTGCTGACATAGATGCAATTAGTGCAGGAAAAATAGTAAAATTAGTATAGTTAGTGTCTCTAAAACATGAAAAAATAATAGTGTGAGCAGTGTAAATTCATTTGAAGTACTGAAATATGACATAGACTAAATATCAGAAAATGTAAGAAATATTTTGGTATGTGTGGATGAAACACTGAACGTGGTTGCAAAATTAGAAATGAAAATTATCAACACACTTAAAGGTAATCGGGATTTAAAACTAAATATGATGTTAGAAACTTTGAAGACCATAAAACTATATGAGAAAGAAATACATTTAGATATAAATGGTATTAAATTAAATTAATTAAAATAATGGAAATTTCTGAGTAAAACCTGTAGATGATCTATTATGATCGAGGAATAAAACAAGTATTATAAAAATTGTAAGGAAATATTTGAATATGGAGTAAATGAAAACAATCCATATCGTTAAAATGAATAAAAAGGGATAAAATGTTGGAATTACGAGTGATGAGACAGAAATAAAAACATTATAATAAATAAGTTAAGCTAGAATTAAGAAATATAAACACAGAAGGGAAATCATGAACGTAAGAAAAGCAATTAACAGTTATAGACTTAAGTTTTTTTAAATATATTCGGTAATGTAAGGAAGATATTGTTAAACACGTGAAAGAAATTAGAAATTCTGTAGAAAATTTAGTAAAAGAACTCAGATCACGAAAAATAAACGTTTCTTTTTAAATACAATTTCATACCACTAAGTTAAAGTGTGTATAGAATACTAGAGTGGTTTAAAAAATGTAAATGAAGTTAAAATTCAGAATATATTGAACATTATAACGTTAAAAAAAGTGTTAAATTGCATCTAAAATTAAGTAATGTAACAAATAAACAGCATGTGCGGGAACGTTTGTGAAATATAACATATAAGTTAAAAATCAGGGTATGCTGAAATTTATGAAAGGTATGAAAAAAAAATAGTATGTGGAAATTAAATAAATATTACAAATTAGAAACGTGTTAAGTATTAAAAAAATATGACAGTAAATGAATATGTTATTATGAACAGAAAACCTAAGAAATAAGTTAAAGTTTCATGGAAAAACTAGAAAGAATAAAAGCATCAGAATAAAATTGAGTAATAAAAAAAAATTATCTTGTAGTTTCATTAAAGGAAAGTCTTTTTTTATATTTGTTTCTTTTACATTGTTTTCAGAGTCGCGCATTGAATAATTTTAACACCAGACGTAAAAATATATTTCTAAAACATATCATTCACTTTTTCATTAATAGAGGGCAGCATCGCCATTTCATCAAAATTAAGATGCAGAAAATATTTCCCGTTGCCAATATAAAAAAACTAACTTTAAATGAAAAGCAGGAGGTCTACAACTCAACCAGCAGTCTACCAACACCTCAACTCAACTCGAGACCACGCCCCTTTGGTGTGATGACGTTGCCTTTGGCCCCGCCCTCTGTGATGTCATTGACCACGCCCCCTGATCCACTGATCCACCTGTCGCAGAACCCCCATTTTCTATCTACTAATGAGCTTCAGAAGTTACAAAACAGATCTTGAAACAAATACAATAATAAATAATATTTACAAAGTAATGGTTGAAAGTGTAATAAATAAATAGCTGAGGAAGAACCTTACACTCTTGTTCTCATTGCATTTAATGTGTTTGTGTGAACGAGTACGCGGTATTCATTCGTTTAAACGTGCTAGAAAGAGAAGTAAGTTTCGTAATTACTTGAAACTCCTGGGATCCAAAGCATGGCTACTGGCCAAAAAGAGAAAGAAAAAGATCTACGTTAAAAAGAGACATTAAAATGAATCGAGATCTTGATTGGAAAATAAGTAAGCATAAATGAAAATAATTAAGATACCAAAGCATTTAATTATTCATTTAATAAGTAATCTAAAAGGGAGCAAAACATGAAACATTTTGCATTACTTCTTTATTTTTTCTGAAATACAAAATGGACTTTGAATTTCATGTCGTTACACTAGGCGCATTTAATACATCTAGATTTTCGTATTCTCAGTAAACTAATTAAGATAGATTGATTGAAATTTTTGCTCTAAGGAGACCATATAAAAAACGCTAGATTTAGTACTTTACAAAAATTTAGGCCCGAAGGAGTAAATAGAGTGAAAGATCCATTGTGAATTTGCCGAGATTTGATCCTCGATTCTTCCAATCGCTATCTGGATGTGCTAATTACTTTCACCGCAAAAGCTAGCTCCGGGAGAGGGATGCAATAACTTCTTACTTAAAAAGCAACTGGGAAGATATAAGTGACGTAGTCATTTAAAATCGTGGGTTGATAATTGTAACTAAATCAAATATATTCTTAACACTTTTAGTTTGAACGCCTTTGTGAAGACTATTCTTGAAAAATCGATTGAGCCATTGCCGCTATTCGAACTACAGATGTTAGACGGATGTGCTAATCACATCCATCAGACTAAACCAGTCATATCATACACATTATTAGTTTTTTTTCCACAACATTTCCTGGGCATGCAATAATTCTCCAGACATATCCTTTCCATTCACATTCTTGTGAAAATAGTTCCATAAAATTCTTATATTATTTTCAGAAACCCAATAACTGGAACTAAATGTCAAGGATTAGTTTTCAATGAAACACCACCTTTCTCGAAGACTTTGTATAATAAAACTGTATGTGATACATAAAAATTGATGTACAGTAGACGCCATTTCATGTGATTGCGGTTAATGATTCGGATATTGTGATAGAATACCCGAAGTCCATCCCGTTTGTATACGTAAACAAGGAAAGCATTGTGATCAATAATTTGGTTAATGTGATAAAAACATTGCGGAATCAAAATTTAAACAGAAGTAATAACAAAAGAGATTACGATAACTGACAAGCGACAGAGATATGTTGACAGGTAAGGGCTTACGTTCATGAACAGCTTGGTTTCGATTTAAATAAACCATTTAAAAATTAAGCCAAAAAAAAAAGGGCAAGCTTAGTTTGGCATAGACTTTGAATAAATCTATCGATTTTTGAGAGATCAGGCACAGTCTCTTCTTCTTCTTCTTCTTCAAAAAAAATAAATAAATAAATAAAAATAAAAATAAAAATAAAAAAATAAATAAATAAATAAAAGAAAATCTGGAGAATTTCTCTCCTTTTCCTTGTTTTGGAAAAAAAGCCTTAAAAACTTAAGGTTGCTTTAAAAAAGTGTAAATATTAAGATTAGGGGCTCAGCATCGGTCAAATAACTTATAACGAACAGTTCATAAATGAACTTTTGCGTTAAAGACATTGTGAACATTGCCCGTTCCTAATTAAAATGATGTGAAAGTACCTATTATATGATTCTGGTAATATTTCTAATAAATTATTTAAATTCTATTGCTGTTTTAAAGTGCTCGTTTTCTAATCGGTTAATATTATCATTATGTTAATGTTATCAAAACAGTCTTGAACAAACGCGATCACATTAAGCGGCATCTACGGTAGGCATATTTTTTTTTAAATTCGGATCTGCTGAAAAAGCTTGAGAACTGAAAAATTTCTTGTAAGCAATAATTAAAGAATAAATAAAATATAGAAAAATAAACAAAGGGCAATTTGAAAGAATAAGCAATTATTCTAGAGAGGAGAATGCGATATAATGTTTACTTATTTTATGAATACCGATTTCTTTTCATAATTTTCTTTGTACTAGTTCATTTGGCTAATATCTGTAACAATAACCAAGAGATGAAAACATTCGACATGTCAGATTACCATTTTCAAGAGCTCCTGTGTGATGAAAATAAAGTTCTTTTTAAATGTCAGAAAATTTCGTTAGTAAATCTAAATGAGAGTTCTGGCACGGGAGCTTAGTGGAGCTAGTTCTGGCTCGGGAGGTTAGGGAGCGGAGCTAAGAGAGAGTTTTCCAGAAGGAATGGTCAGCGGAGATAGCAAGCCTTATTTGTCAGTGGATATGGGAAAACGTGATACATCAGAAAGGAAAGACCTTAATTCTAATTATTTTCCTTAGAATACGCTTGGTACTTGTGCACTCCGTATGAAATAAATAGGAATTCATGAAACTATTTTCTTGCAGCAAAATTTTTAACTTATGTGTTAAAGATGCATCTGAATCAGTGATTTCTTTCGTATAGATTTTTTTTTCAGTGACTTCTTTCGTGTAGATTTTTCCTGCAGATAATTTTATTTTTATAATTAATTTCTTACTTTCAAAATTTAGTACTATTTTTGCTCATTCAAAATCTTTCCATTTTTCCTTTGAAGGATTTATTTTGAGAACATCACTCTTTGTCATCTGTCATTATTCAAAGGCCGCATATTTTTCCTCATTTATTTCCTATCCCCTTCTAAATTTTCTTATTCTTTATTGACACTTAATACTATTCCATATTATTAATACACACACTGTCCAATGAATTAGAAACCTTTGAGATTTCCATTTGAATGCGTGCTAGGGAAGAAGTATGCAATTTTTTTTTTTTAAGGACGCGGGTTACACGTGGTTAGAATGATAGTATAAGTATGGTGTAAGAGTGCTTTTCACTGTGAATGAAGTAAAATGCGAAAAACGACAAATCTTTCAACATTTAAAAAAGGGCTTACTGTTAGTGCCCGTTTAGCAGGAGCCTCGATTACGAAGACAACAAATCTCACTGGGTTCTCAAAAGCAGCCATAACAAAGGTTTTCAAACGTTGGAATCAGAACCCATAGTCCTTCTCTAGAAGACGTAACTGCGGTTCGAGCACAAGCAATTGCATGGCAGAACAGGAGCTCTAGTGGGATTCAACTGACACAGATCCTCAACCAAGACTCTTCTCCATAGATTTCAGCTCGAACCATGCGCAGAGAATTCCAGAGGATAGAAATACTTAGCCGGGTGCCTGTGAGAAAACCACTCATTTCTGCCCGACATGCGAGAATTCGTTTGCAGTGGTGTCGGGAGAGAAGATACTGGACAGCTGAGGATTGGAAATGGGTAATGTGGTTGGATGAATCACGCTACACCTTCTTTCGCACTGATGGAAGTCGTCGAATTCGGCGAGAACCCCATGAAGCCATGGATCCATCTTGCTTTACTCACACTGTGCAAAGGTCTGCTGGAAGTATCATAAAATGGGGCATATTCTGCTGGCATGGAAGTGTTGCTCTGGTGTTCCTTGAGGGTAAACAAACAGCCACAGCTATGAGATACCTAGATATACTGGAAGATCAAGAGCATCCTGCAATGTTGCATTTTACCCTGGTGGCAACGGATACTTCATGGACGATAATGCAACTATACATCGAGCTAGAAGTGTTTAAAATTGGTTCCTTGAACATCAGTCTGACTTGCAACACCTTCCCTGCCGCATAGCCCGATCTTAACCCCATAGAAAATGTATGGGATATGGTGGAAAGACGCATCCGACAACGCTTCCCTTTTCGCTCTAATTTACAAGATCTAAAAAGCTGCATAGCCAATGCATGGTATTCTTCTGGACGTAATTGTACTCCAGAAGCATGCAGCCTCGATGCCCAAAGGAATCAGAGCAGTTATCCATGCAAAAGGGTGTTCCAATAAAATATTGATCTTGGGTTTCTAATTCATTGGCCAGTGTGTGTATTAGTGTATTATTCGTTTGGCTTCTAATTTTGAATTATATTTCGGTACTTATATTTCATATTATGTTTAAATTAATTATGTTTCGGTACTTATATTTCATATTATGTTTAAATTAATTATGTTTCGGTACTTATATTTCATATTATCCTAGCTCTTAATTCTTTTCCCTTGGAATCTCATTTTATTTCTATCATTATTTCGCATCAAAATTTATATTATTATTCTTGAAAAAAAAGCGAGTATTTAAATTTTTTTCCGAACTGAATGAAGAAGTTCGATGTTTCCTTTTTTTACGTACTGTTCCACAATATTTTTGTTTCTTAACATCTTACTCATATTTTTATTTCCTTTAAGCCACCTAACAAATTAATAAATATTAATACGCGTTTGCATTAATAATATAGGTTGTCCAAATTTGAATCAAACTCTCATAATTCTTTGCATCAGATCTTCAATTTTTGTTTTTAGTTTTTATTTCTAATTCAATGTTCTTCTGAATTTTCATTTAGGTGGAAATTCGTTATAAAGAATTTTCAGTGTACTTTCATCTAAGTACTTAGATGTGTATGACAATGAAAATTTGAATTTTTCTAAATTTCTGAAAGTGCCCCAATTTTAAGAGATGCAGTCCCTAAAGCATATGTAATTCCACTTTTAAGTTATAATTTATACAAATGAGACTGTTACATCTTATTTTATACTATTATAAATCAAAATTATCCCAGAATGTTCATTCACATTTTATATTTTTATTAAAAATTATACTTGAATTCTGGTTGAATAGGATTTTTCAAGACATGTTTTCCCATGTTTCAGATATTTACTTTTTATTTTGAACACTACTTTCTGTGAACCTTTCCCTGAAACTAGTTTCTATATAATTATTCAAGGTTTACAATTTATGCATCTGGTAGTTGCTTGTTTCATCTGATGGACGCTGATGGTTGGAATAAAGCAAACGACATAATGCCTTTCAGAAACAAATCCTAATAAAAAATTTCCATTAAACTATTCAGTGTTTGAACCAACATATTAATTTTAAGAGAAACCAGTATTAATCACTGTCCAGTGCTGCCTGTAAAATAAGTCTAAAGTTTGAAAAATCTCCTCATTAAAGTAAAAAATATACAGCTAAATGTTGTATAACCTAACTCTTATTTAGAAGGGATGCCGATGAAGTTCGAATTTAGGCATAGTTTCAATTATGTTTCCTGTTGAAAAGTGTATTGTAAGTTGTACTCAATGGCGCACTCAGTTTGTTCAAAAACTAATTTGAACATGCCCGGTATATTTAGACTGAATCTCATAATAATATTTTGTTGCGTTTCTTTCTGCTGGACTATAATTTAAATATGGAGGTTTTTTTTTTTTTTTTTTTTTTTTTTTTACTCTTTTCTTTTATATTTCCCTTTGGACTATGGTACTACACAGAATGCTATAACTAATAGAATACTGTAACAGAAAGCATTTAAATTGCATTTAATGATGGATAGATTTAATGATATTTTTAATCCCTATAGGATTATAAATGACTATTTAAATTGACTATCAGAACTAAAATATTTGATATTATGATTTATTGCCTAACAAAGTTAAAGAATGTATTTAAGATTAATATCTGACAAATACAAAATTTTAGTTAAAAATGTACAATAATCAAACAACTCTTGTAAAAATACACAATAATATTTAATCTGTAAGTCTCGGAGACAAAGCTTCATTTGAGTTAAGTTCCTTTGGGTGGTTCCTTATCAGTGCGAGATAAAAATCTCAGAGAGAAATGCAGAAACTGGGTTTCAGAAATCAACAAAGGATGAATGAATATATTCAAAGAAAATACAAAATAAGAAAAAATAAATAGTAATTGGAAAATAAAAGTATTTTTATTAAAACTGTTCTTAATATTTCGCTTATAGACATAGATTTCCGAGAAAGTACCCAAGGAGGGCAGTTTAACTTCATTTATCAAATAAGAATATTTCTAAGATGCGTAGAGATCGGGAGACCTTCTCTTCCAAAATATACGAATCCCAGATACATGCATTTCTATTCTTTCTGCATCTGTATCAGATAAATTCTAATTTCTACATTGCATATTCTGAAACTATAAACCATAGAACTCCCTGTGTTTCATAACTTGCATTCTAGAGTGTACATTAATCTACCTGTAATTAAACTTTTAATATGCCGTACATAAAATGTATATAAATTGCTTATGAATAACTAAGATTAAATTCAAGGATAAAACGGTTTTCCAAGACATAGAAAAATTTATATGCTAACCAGTTTTCCTTCTCGACGTTTCCTGAGAAGATATACAAATTAGCAAATTTTTAAAGAAATCAGTAAAAAGAGAATTACGTTTGATTAAAATACTATACGAAAAAAGGAAAAGTAATTTTAGAAGAACTAATCTTAGTAACATGTTATTTGAAGAAAACCAAATAATGAAAAAGGGATATAAAATTTGAAACAAAATGTTAAAATTTAACTCATATTAAGGAAAACTAGACACGGGCTTCAGAAATTGCAAAGTAAAAATATGAAGAAATCCTGAAAAATAAATTTAATTCATGTAAAATAATCCTTGAACCTCCAGTACTTGTTTCTGTTAAAATTAATATGTTGAATAATTTAGTGGCAATATTTTATTAAGATTGCTTCTGAAAGGCTTTATGACATGTGTTTGATTCCAACCATCAGCAACATTAGATGCATAACTTGTGAACCAGGGAATAACTCTGCAAAAACCGTTTGAGAGAAAGATTCACAGAAAGTAGTCTCTAGAATAAAAAGGAAATATCTGATACATAGGAAATGATGTTCTGAAAAATTATACTCATCCAGAATTAAAGCACAATTTGTAATAAGAACACGAAATGTGAATGCACATTCTGGGATACTTTTCATTTATAATAGTATAAAACAAGATATGGAGATCTCAATTTTATAAATTTTAACTTAAAATCGAAATTAAATACATTTCTGTGATTTCGTCTCTTCAAAGCCGTGAACATACTATTATAAATCAAAATTATTATCACTGTTTTAGAAAACTTCAAATTTCCCGTATCGTGGGGACAAAGAATAATAGTGTACTGATAATAAAAAGGGCAAATTATTGTAGCTCCTATGAGATAATTTTTTATTGTTTAGTTGCATATGATAATGAAAATTTCTTATAATAAATTTCCACCTAAAGTAAAATTTATTAATTCAAGTAAATTGAATTAGAAGTAAGAAAAGATCGAATATCTGACACAAAGTATTATAAGTGTTCAATTCAAATTTGGACAATGTATATTAGTAATGCAAATGCGTATTAATATTTATTAATTTGCTATGTGATTTAAAAGAATTAAAAGTATGACTAAGATGTTAAAAAACAAAAATATTGTGGAATAGTGCGTGAAAAAAGGAAGAATCACACTTCTGCTTTCAGTTCGGAAAAAAATCTAAATACTGGTTTTTTAGTCAAGAATGATAATATAAATTTGATGCGAACTAGGGACAGAAATAAAATTAGATTCCAAGGGAAAAGAATTAAGAACTAAAATAAATAATATTCAATTTAAAGACCAAAGCGTAATACAATATTAGAAGCCAAAAGAGTAATATTAATAATATGGAATAGTATAAGTGTCAAAAAAGGAATTAGCACATTTAGAAAGGGCTGGGAATAAATGAGGAAAAATATACTGAATCGTAGAGACATTTGGTATTTTTTGAAAGCAGGAGAGATGAAAAATAAGCAACGCCTTCGCCGGGATTCGAACCACGGACCTCCGGAATACGCGTCGAGCGTACTGACCACTACACCACGAAGGCATGCTAAAACGACGGGATAAATACCTTGTAGAATAATGATAGATGAGAAAGACTGATGTTCCCAAAATAAATCATTTAAAGCAAAATGCAAAGCTTTTGAAGGAAAAAAAAATATTACTGAATTTCGAATGTACGAAAGAATAAAATTATTTGTACGAAAAATCTACGTGAAAGAAACCATTGAAAAAAATATATACGAAAAAGTCATTGCTTCCGATGCATGTTTAACACATAAATGTTTCTGCCAGAAAATAGTTTTATGAATTTCTATTTATTTCTTAATGAGAAAGACTGATGTTCTCAAAATCAATCATTCAAAGCAAAAGTGAAAGATTTCAGAGAAAAAATATATTACTAAAGTTCGAAAGTAAGAAATGCTTATAAGAATAAAATTATCTGAACGAAAAATCTACACGAAAAAAAAATTGTACTAAAGAATTCACTGCTTCAGACGCATTTTTAACACATAGTTAAACATTTTGCTGCAAGAAAATAGTTTCATGAATTCCCATTTATTTGATAATGAGCGCATAAGTACCAAGCATATTCTAAGGAAAATAATTAGAAACACGTTTTCTTCATTCTGATGTATCAACACGTTTCCCCATATCCACTGACAAATAAAGCTTCCTACCTCCGCTGGCAGATAAGCCTCCCTACCACGGCTGACCATTTCTTCTCGAGAACTCCCTCTTATCTCCGCTCCCTAAGCTCCCGAGATAGAACTTCCATTTTGCTCTACTTTCGATGATTGCGTACATTAACCAGAATCTTTAAATGCTTTTTTAAATTAATTTTTTAAATATGATGCGAATAGAAAGAATAACACGAAGTCTCTTTTGATGGATAATGAGTTAGAGCACCAAATAAAATTTGGCGCAAGCTTGAAATCATGTACCAAACTATTATGTTAAGCAAAATTTCTGAGTATCTTTGTTCCATGACTCTCTTAATTTTTTTCTCATCTTTCGTATGCACAAATTATCTTCCAAAATATATAGAGGAGGATGTGTAGCGTGTGGCCTTTTTTTTTTCTTTTGTATTTTTCTAACTAGAAATTTTGGAAAATTCGATGTATTATTTATTATCTTTATTCAGAGTGATGGAGAGCAATTCTGAAAACATCGTTAATTACGTTTTAATCATGACATATGCTTTGTCTTAACATGCACGTTTCTTGAACCTCTTCCATTAAATCTTTGATTTTTTTCAAATGGATTTCTTCTTCTGAAATTACATGAAAAAGATTAACGGCGAAAAATTCCAGATTTCTTTTAACTTGAAGGAGAGAGCACCTGGAACAACTGCAGATATAAGTTTAAATTATTTTGATTTCTGCCCACTTGAAAGAAAAGTCTAGAACAAGTGTAATCATAAATTCCAGTTGTTCTTATTCGCATGAAGAAAAAAGTCTCTTCATGATCTACAGCCATGAGATCTACACTTTCTTTCTGTGTTGTGAACTGAAAGGTGATTATCATTTCAGTGCACACGTTGTTCATTATGCACACATATTAACATTGTAATGCTTTTAAGAATCTATGGTGGCTATTAAATGAAGTAAAAATAATTCAGATCCTTACATAACACTGACTACTTTAAACACCTCAACCGCCATTATTTTTAGATCGCCCTCTTTGTAAATTCTAAGCATCTGCACTTTCATCTAACTTTTAAATAAGACATGTTTCCCAATTAAGTTTCGTCAAATGTAAACTACATTCATCAGAAGACTTAGTCAAAAAGAACTTCCATGATTTATTTCTTTAAAATAATGAATTAACAAATGAATTTAAATTTTGTTTAGGTAACTGTAGTTTCCCATAACTTAAAATAATATTGCATTTTGTTACATTAAAGAAAGTATTGGAATTTAAGCAGTTTTTGCAAAAACTTTCACAAAATTACAAATTAAAGGCTTCATTTCGAAATTTACAGTGTAATTATCATTTACAAATATACAGTGCTTTCCATATTAGAAAATGCATGGATCTGAGTATTGATTTCCGATAAGTTTACATTTGTATCCCGGTGTTGAAAACAGAATAGTTATAATTTAATTAACCATTTTCCTAGCTACCCTAATACTATCAACAGATATTGATGAAATTTTATATACACGTTATAAAGTGTTTCTCCCTCCTTCCTAGCGTGCCTTCGTGGTGTAGTGGTTCTGCACGCTGGACCGGTATTCCAGAGGTCCGTGGTTCGATTCCCAACGAAAGCGGTTGCTAATTTTTCATCTCTCCAGCCATCAAAAAAATCCTAATGTCTCTACAAGTTCTTCTAATATTTGGGCCACTTAGTGTAAGCATAAGTTACTTACTGGTATCACAGGAAAGAAATTTCTGGAGTGAGAAGGGGCTCCGAATTTGTCCACGAGGGGAAAATTTCTGTAAGACTGCAGTTGTAAAAGTAACTCTAAACAACAAAATATGTATTTACAAAATTATATGCTCAGTGCAGTGGCCGTTTCTTTTCCTGCTTGTTGAAATTGTAAAGTCATTTAATGAACAGTCGCTCGAAGCAAATTCAGGAAGAAAAGAGAACTACGTCGCATTATACTAGCCTATGAACTTAAATGAAAAGTATTGATTTGCCCAAGAGAAGTGGTTTTTCAAAGATTCCTAGAACCGGAAGTCATAAGAGCTTAAATATAAGCAATCTGTAACTAAACAACTGTAAAATCCGTGAAGATGAAACGACCGTCACCGAAGTTTTTACGAAATAATATCTTTTTTCACCTGTAAACTATGTTGCATCTTTGATTGAGACAACAGTATCGAAACGTTCTTTTTTATGTAAGATAGAAACCACGGGTGGTGCAAGAAGTTTACTGAAACTTAAAACCTTAACTTCACACCTCAGAGGATCTCTTACAAAAAAAAAAGGGCTTAGAATGCATTTGGATACAAATCAACATCGTACAGTAACATAATGAAAATCTCTTGCACTCATTTCCCTATTGCTAGAAAATCATGCCTCTTCCAAAACTCCAAAAATACATATACATCTATTTAGAATTAGCTTTTATTTTTAATTTCCATTCCATATTAATTCCCTCACAGGGCAAAATTCTTCTTTGGTTGATAGCTCCTGATATAAAGGATATTCGAGTGTCATGTTATTTCCTTTAATTCTTTATGAAATTGTAAAGTAAAATTATACGTTTTGTTGAGTCTTGTTGTTGAACCATATATATCTAATTGGGAGATACCGCTTTTGAATAAAAGCTTACGTATCTTAGAATAAGGAATGGGCAATTTATGTGACACTGCTAGATCACTTACTGAATAATATGGGGTACGTGCTCTCCGTCCACCACTTTTCCCTTGATTGGATTCTTTTCACTCGCTGGTAACATGCTTTAGACTGTCAGTAGTATCAAACTACTTTATTATTTTCTTAAACCGCGTTTCGAATAGGCGGTTTTCATTATCATTTTATGTAAATGTGTTTTCAGAGTGTAGCTGAGGCATTCTGATAAAGCAATTTTGCTCTTGCATCCTTCCTTGATTTAAAGAATGGTGAATAAGGCAGAATAATTTCAGGAAACCAAATCTTCTTGCTGTTTTGTGCTGAGAAGTGAACATTTCACAGGGAAAAGGGATTTCCTCATTTCTTTAGAAATTTTTTTATCCTAGTTTGAATAGCACACACGTCAAGAGATTCCGTAAAACCTATTAATCAAAATAAGGCCTAGATGACTTTAAGTAAGAACAGTTATATTTTAACTACTTTGCACTTTTCAATTATATTGTAAAATGTGTATTAAGTAAAAGTTTTGGCATATTTTGTGTTTTGTTAATGCATCGAAAGCAGAAAATATTGCAATTCTCTTACATTTCTTAATTCGTGTTAATTGCTTTCTGCATAACAAATAGAAATAGGCAGCAGTTTTTAAATTATAATACAACTTGCTGTAGCATAAATCGCATTTAAAGTGTGTGTTTTTCTAGTCTTATGAAAAGTTCCTTTGGGATTATATGTTTGGTACCCCTGTCATAAGGAAGTTTCCTTTCTCTTATTGATTGGAAGATTAATAACCTCCATATACTGAGTTTTTTAAACATCATTTCTACTGAATGTTAAATCAGCCACTTCATATTTTCTGAAAGAATTACTAAATCAAAATGAGGCATAAAATATAGTTACTTGTTTAAGTTATCTGTCAAAATCCTTTTATAAAGGAAAAAAACGCTTTAACTATAAAACAGATATTTTTTGTAGCAATTAATGACAAAAAATATAAAATAGTAACACTGCAAAGTATAGAAATGAAGTGTATTGAGAAGTTAAATCATTTCTCTTTAGCAACAATCATTAAGAAATGAAACGATAACATTTCAGTACATAGAAATGAAGCACTAAATGGTCTGTAAGTATGATGTGTAAAGAAAGACATTTAACAATAAAGAGTTTCGAAGTGTTAGTTAATCGCAAATTAACCTCCCCCCCCCCAGGTTTAGGGCGTGCATTTCAACATTAATGCAAGCAAAATCTTTATAAAAACTGGCTTTGTAAGATGAATTCAGTACTAGAGCCATTGTTGTATTTATTATCGTTTAATCATCAACTATATTTATGTATATTTATACGAAAAATTTCCTTAAACATCTCATAATTTAGCTAAATTTTTCCTTCACACTGAGTTCATATGACAATGTAGAACAAATTTAATTATCCATTAAAAATGCATTAATTTGAGAAGCTTTAAATAGCCTTTGGTATGAAATCTTCCATCTTTTGCTCTTCCTCTGCACTAAATCCTCTTTAAAAGTATGCATTTGTATTTAGTACCGAGAAAATATCGTGGTAGTATAGTTTGCGTAGTAAATAATAGAGAAAGTGCCAAGAGGTGGGCGTTCTCACAAGCTTTCTGCTTCTAAGCTCGTTTTGTCGAAATTATTATTGCTGTTATTGTTGCTTATCCCGAGAACAAATCCATTAATATGTGTACCATTAGGAAATCCAAAACGAAATCTTGGTTGCAGCAAAACCCGGGGCAGTCCAACAAATGAGAAAATATGGCTTTTGGAGGCTCATTCGATGTAGCATTTTAGGAGAGTTAAAGATATCTTTTGGCGTTGGTTGAAAGAGGGGAACAGGACATGACAGCTTTTAGCCTGCAAAGAGCTTTCGTCCATTTTCTATCACCCTCATATGCGAGTGGTGCTACAGCAGGTCTTCTTAGTACTAGTGTTTCTCAACACTGGAGGATTTTCTAAACATTATTATTTAAAATCTCCGTACTGGTCAAGATCTCTTGATAGGCAAGTGGAAAAGGTAAAAACAATGGTTCTGCCGTCTGACGTTTTGCTAACTTATCAGCAAAATTATTCCTTCCTGAAATTTACACGAGATTGAACTCATTTAAAATGAAAATCATTATTTAACAAACTTATTTACGATTTCCTCTTCTGCTATATATCACCTTTTTTCAGTTACTCAAAAGATAAAATCAGTTCCGAACTGTTGCGAAATATCTAAACACTTTTTGCCGTTCTGAAGAGTTACTGAGATGCGCCTCTAAAGGTAAATCAATTTAATTTAACTCTCCAAGCGTCAACGAGCTTCTAAGGTTTCCAAAATGGTCATGAGTAAGGTGTATTTTATTTCTAAATTATATTTCTAAAATGGTTTTCCCCCAAAAAATGTTGTACCTTTACCACTTTCCTTCTAGTATCTATACTATCCAAATTGTCTGGGCACGTTTCACGATGGCTGTCTATGTACTTAAAGATTTCATGACCAACATTTTTGGTATATGTATATGTATATATATATATATACTGTTTCACCACTGAGAATGTTTTAATAGAAGTAGGACCGAGTTGATGAGAACCTATAGTTTAGTTGGTCATTTATTTGATTAAGTTCCGAATTCATTAAGATTAAATATTAGGATTCCAACCTTGACATTGAAGTTTGTATTCTAGTCTCTACAAGTGTCAGTTAACCCTTTAGTTGTAATTCGGTTTTCTACTAATTTGAAAGTTCGGTAAATTTTCTATTTTCCATTTAGTTAAAGTATGAGGGCAATAAATCCTGTGTAATATGAATTTTCCTATTGGTGAGTAAATTAGTAAGTGAATTAATCATTGGTAAATTTAAATCTCTCTGAAATTATTGAGTGAGAACTATAAGTGCCATATTTTAAATTCCTGTTACTTTCATTAAATATTGAGTAATTCTTTTATGATTTAGAAGCACTTTCGTGAAACATGTAGAGTCATTAGATTTTTTTGTGCTGGATACGGGAAAAATGTTCAGTGCCCTTTCCGGTATTTGGACCCTGGACCTCTCGAATACGCTTCGAATATGCTTCCAAATACACCACGTAGGCATGCGGAAAGGAAATACCTTATATACTCTCCCCCTTTTAAAGGGCGACTCGAGATTAGAGGACCAAATCGCCAAATCCTGGTGGTGACGAATTATCGTCCACCAACTTTTTAGTTCGGGCGCCAAATGTAGAGTTATTAAGTTATATCGATTTTGGAACGTGAAAAATATGCAGCGTCCTCGCCTTGACTCAAATTCCTTTCCTCCCGAATACGTGTCGAGTATGTACACCGCGAAGGCATGAGGAAAGGAGGAGAAAATATCTTAACAGACATAGAGCGATTCGCTGCGAAAATAAAAATAAAAAAAGGCCTAAATCAGGGAATAAATTGTTTTATGAGGAAAGGAGAGAGAAAATACCTTAACAGACACAGAGCGATTCGCTGCGAAAATAATAAAAAAAGGCCCTATATAAGGGAATAAATTATTTTATTACACTTTTTGTTCACTGTTTGTTTGTTTTTATTACACTTTTTATAAAAAAGAGTACTTTGAATAACATTTCTGCTCAAAGAACTGTACTTCAATGCTAGTTTCTAGAAAGCTAGCGCTCAGAGTTTAATTGGTCAGCTTCTTATACTCCACCTCGCGTCTTCACGACTACATAGAAATTTTGCTAAACATAGTGAAAGTTTTTTTTAAAAATTAAATAAAAATTCGTCTATGAAAGATTACTTATTTTCAAGTATAAAAATAAAGAATTCACCAGGTTAAGTTAAAAAATAAATCAGATGTTAGAAATGTTTCAATTCATAAAACGAACGAATTCTGGTAAAGAAACTTAATGTATGTAACAATAAATACGAAATTAGTTTTATCGTCTTGCGAACTTCCACGAATTTTAGAGTAATTATCTGGTATTACTCTAATATGAAATAAATCCCCGAACTTCGGATTTCCTATTCTTTTGTTATTTCTTATTATAAATGCTATTCTTTTATTTAAATAACTTTACTCTTGCTTTACCTAGAATTTATATTAAAAATGCATTGCGAAGTAACTCCATTTCAGAAATAAAGTGCTACTTAAAACTAGCATTATATTTTTGCAAATAAGAAGAAAACTTACTTTTTTATTCATTTTCATTCATTTTTACTCTTGAAGAAGAGGACCATCTAAAATTTGAATTAAGTTAATTGTGCCAGAATTCTCAAATCTACATCGTCAGTCTTTGTGTCTGCCAATACCCACAAACATTGTCATTGAAGATCGATATTTTCTTAAATATGGCCTACCAAAGACAGGGTGTCTAAGACCCCGAAACACAGCTCATTTTTGCCGGTTTTAATAAACGATGATTGAACGGGGCTAGTTGAGAGAGGTTTTCGGGGATTTTCATATGTTTGACGTAAATACAGTCCATTTTCTGTTAGAAAATTTTCCACAAAATTATCTCTTCTCATGGCTAATCAAGTACACTAACCAAATTCAATATTTTTTTTAAGTTTAAATATGTCTTTCAGTGCATCAGTTGTGACAATGAAGAGAAAAAATTATACACGTACAACATAATGTATCAAATAGAATTGCCCAGTTAAACGGAATCTTGATTTACAGCGGTGCTAAAATTTGGCTTGTTTATAAATGTACAAATTTCAATTTTAAAATATAAATTTTATGATGTTTATGCACTAATTATACGTATTACAAATTGGTATCTAGTGAGCTGTTTTTTTAAGTAAACTGCTAGTGAGTTTTTATCAGTAATATAAATATTGTTTCTTATTTTATTGAATTATTTTCAAAGTAAAAAGGAAATTTTATATCAAAACCAAGATTTACAAAGCTTTTATTTGGAAATTAAATTTTTTCTCATGCGGTTCATTTCATATCAAAATAAAGTTGTCGCCTCCTTTGAAAGGCCTAATTTTCTGATTAATTTTCTAATTAAAAATGATCCTAATTTTCTGAAACACACATTTGGACCACTATAGCTCTGCCTAATAAAGGCAATGCTTCAAATATGCAGTTAAGAGAATAAATATTTTTAAAAATGTAATAAAGATACCCCAAACAGTACACTTATGTTAGCTCATATAAATCAAAGTAGCAATCCTCCTCCACTTTCCCGCATTACCTCCCTTATATTGGATATGCTATTGACTAGTTATGACTGGTTTGTTTGAAAGGGAACTTGGTCATATTACACACCATGAAAAATATGATAACATCATGTAGCTATCTTGTTCTTTGAGAAATGAGCTGAGAACAAGCGTTGATCGGTCTTATCCATTCGACAACTAATGGGCCTCTGGTTTCATTGTAAGAAACTATGTAAAACATTATCAGAAGGATATTTACTACATATGTATTACACAGACAGTATAAATAAACGTATTCCAAATAGCCAAATAATATGTTTATATCATACATGATTTTAAAAAAGTCAAACTGAGAAACTAAATCTCTGGGTTATAGGAGATGCTAAAGTGTAACCGTCATTAATTTCCTTTTACTTCTAGACCGTGATCAGCGGATAGTAAGGCCGATCTCAGTTTATCTGTTGAGACAACCTCAATCATTACTAAACCTGGAAGAGTAGGGCTTTCACTGCCTTGTTCTATAAAGCAGATCATAGTTCATCAGTATATTATATTTTCATTACTTAAACCTCATATATACTCCGCACCTTCGTTGACTCTATGCGAATTAGTTTGGAAACTGAACTGCAGAAATGTAACCAAATCATTCAGATCGTTGATATGGCCATCGGCATTAAATAGCACAACATCTAACTAAGATAAAGAATAAACATTGCGAAAATATATTAGTGCTGTTCTCCAAAAATCTAACTCAAAGACGCATCAGCATTCTAAGTATACATTCGAGAAATTATGGATAAAAAAGAGAGTCAACCTCTTTACAAGCACTGTAAATAAAAAAGGATTCTTGCTTTTTCTTAATCCTCGGACATCTAAGCATCTTTGGTATCGAACGCATATATGAACATATAGCTCTTGCAATGGCAGTTAAAGAACACACAGAGCTTATAGTAAAAATTTCATTGGTTATTTCCTCATAGTGAAGGATTTTTTTTTGTTTTGTTTGTTATGTTACAGATTTCTCATGTCTAAAGAGTTAATTTTTACACGGGTAACTTTTTAACATCTTAAGCCATTTAACATTTTTAACATTTTTAACATTAGCCGTTTAACATTTTTAACGTTAGTCATTAACATTTCAATGCATTCCATATTTTTTAAGTTTGCTTGTGGCAAATTTCGCATTTCCCTTCGCGTGCTATTGGGGATGTAAGAGGCTAGCACATCCAGCTGGCTTTTGGAAGATCCATTTTCAAATACTGCCTAGATCATAGTTGATTACTTATGTTCCCCGCACCGAAGAACTTTGTAGAATAGCGCTTGAACTAAAATATGATACACGCCACGACTTGGATTGGTCGATCAGGTCTCATGCTTTGTCCCATTTGCCGTTTAATCGGAGGAGAATGTAGCGAGTTATATTCCTCCGTGCATGTTTATTTTGGTATAAATGGTTAATATTAAGCCAGCAAACGGAGGATCCTTGATTCAAATCCTACCAAGGGCACTTTTTTTAGGCTCCGCAGATTTATAATATCGTGTATTACTAAGATATGCATTAAGTTTCGATCCATATCTTATCTCCGTCATATAGATGGAATCCGCATACTCTTGTCAGTATTATATCCTTTTATGAATTATTAATCTTAATTCTTTGAAAGTCCTTATCATTAACAATTGATCGTTAGGAATATGTTTTAGCCCACAGAAAAACGAGAATAATAGTTAAATTCTGACTACTTAGAGCTAATTCTGACTTCTTAGCTAAATTCCGACTACTTATTATTAGAGCTCTGCTGGACCATCAGTCACCAAGCGGTAAAATCCTTGAAGACTGATTCGATCCGCGTTTAAATCCCTGTAAAACGAGATAACTTCACTGGAAGTTCCCTAGGTTTCTATGTGCAATGTAAATGCATGTCTGTTTCCCTTAAAAAGTCCTTATAAAAGCATTCATTTCCTTAGATAAAAAGATCTGACATGCTTTGCTTTATCTAAGTTGAACTTTGTCTTTTGTTTTTCAATGCATTGGAGATCTCAGCTCTTTAGTTATTTTTCAGGTAACATTTGTTACTGTTTGTTCCTTTTAACATGTACAAAAATTAACCGTTATTCTAATTCCAAAAATTTAGTGAATGAATGAATCATAATTCTTTGTTGATCGTCTAGAAAATTTTAACCATTATTGCCATGAAAGTACGAAGTTAAATATCCAAGAATTTCTCGGAAGTTTTATTCTTTAATTCTTTTTCTTTTTATTACCTATCTAAAATTGCATGTTGAGGATTCATTTAATTTAGCTATATAACAAATGAATATCGTCGGCAATGCGCTGTACCGACGATATAAAGAAAGCACTCAGTTCAACGCACGCGAGCTGCAGAAGTGAGATGTGATTGTTTGAACTCACGCTCTGAAATTTTAAAAACTATTTTAATGTAATTCCTTTTTGAGTTTTATCGTTTCCCTGTATGTTGTTAGGTGTTAATAAAACGTTATTTAAAATTATCTACTAATTAATTAATTTATTTTGATTCTTTTAAGGATCAATACAGCTAGCAGTTAATTTTTATTTTAAAGCAACTTTTCTTTGATCTTCATTTTCACCCACGCTTTCTTTCCAGAATGTTAATAAGCTAGCGCTTGTATATTCAAATGAGGTAGAAAGAAGTGGAATTTAAAGGGAGCTTTTGTAAGGTTATTTTAGAAAGCACTGAGGCTGCTAACGGCCAATACTATCTTGAATTACTAGCGATTAGATTTTTGTGTCTTTGAGCGCTTCTAGCCACTAGCTTGTTTACGCCAAATTCTATGTGTCAGAGCCTTCCTGCGCATTAAATTACTCTGTAAGCCGTTAGGCTAAACTTACTACATTTAATTTTAACTTCATCGTTACATGTTTTGTGTTAAGCCAAAAGTAATGGCTTTGTGTACGCCCAAGTGGGGCCATCTGTGAAATTATATTGAGTGAATAAAGAATTCTTTACACCCTTCTAACTTTTTGTCCTAACTAAGACCTGAAGATAATCCCTCTTACAGTCTTTTAGGTCTCGTAGTTTATGCTACCCATGTCTAGAGACTCTATAAACTTCTGAATCCTAACATGGTCTTTTACACGTTTGAAAGTATGGCTTCTGCTTTATTCAAATCTACAGAATTTCGTAACTTGAGAAACATTCAGGCTAGAAATCTGAAAGAAGCTCGTTTCATTAGCATGCGCGTATCATACTTCGTATATTAATCAAATTAGACATAAGCGCGTGTTAGATACTAATTTTCATCATTTGTGACATTCTTGGCTTCAATTTTGTGGAATACTTTCCTAAAATTTCATAAATCAACCTGAGCTCTTTCAACATTATGAGGGTCGAGCTACACATTAGCAACATTTTTTACGTCATTTGTAGCAATGGACATTATCTATCGTCTTCGGCGTTATAGTGAGAAATTTTTGTATGAAAACTTCTTAACCTCCCAGTCGTTTCCCCGTTCCCTTTTTAAAAATGTTTTGTCTTTATTCTTCAGTTAAAATGCTCATTCCTGCTATACGTTTTTATTACTAACATTACTGATAGCTAAGTTTTAGTTCAGTTACCTAGAGTAAGCGATGATGGGTGTAAGGCGAATGGTCTTTGCTTTGATCCAGAAGGGCAAACGTTTCCGGCTAGTTTAAAATACTTCCATTTAGCTTTGCTAATATACAATACTAAATAAACGCATGCAAGCTCATTTTGTTTAGAAAATAATAAATTGTGTGAGTCAACGTTAGCTTTAAAAAATTCTAATTAGCGATATATCATGTGCAGTGCGTGATTTCGAGTATTTTGCGAGTCATGTCGGATTGGAAGATTGAAAAGATCGAAATATATCTTTCAGCTCTAAGACTATATATTCGAATAATATAGTCATGTCACAGGGATGCCACCTTAGAGCATGCCTATAAATTTAAAAACATAGAAAACACATCAATGTTTCTGAATTCAGTAGTATTGTAAAACCGTAATTGCATATTTTTATATGCAGCAATGTACTGAATTGTCGATTTAGTCAGTAATTTTAAACAAGATGAGTTGAGAACTGCCATGTTCTCTCTTTTCTAGCCTCCCAGCAAGCATGTGCATGCTGTGAAGGGGACCTCACCAGTGAAGAAGTATTAAGCTGGAAAATAAAGCTTCTTTCTCCTTTTCTCCCGCAACATGGAACAGCAGCGAGAATTTCGACCAGTTTGCATGAAGTCGCTTAATCGTTATCACGGGAGCTGGACTGTTATTTCCCATTGAATTTAATGCAGTATTTGTTTTAGTTGCGCAACAGGTGATTTTTTTTTATTCGAGGTTTACTATTACCATGTAGCGTACATTTACTTTTTAAAGATGGCATGTTTTCATTTCTAAACCTTTCCCATTGCTCTGTATGACAATGCAAAGTTAAATCTTGTAAAATTGATTAAAGTACCTTCTTTAAAAATTGCAAGCTTTCTGTGAGAAACAAGAAAACTTCAAATAATACAATATACATATGTTTAGATATAACATGTGAAACGTGAGTGTATAACGTGCGTATACTAACTAACTACTAATTTTAATTTAACAATAATCCTTTTAATTTGGTTATCTTCCCTTTCTATTTTAAATTGTTTATAATAATTTTTCTGGACTGCTTCTTTCCAAATTAATTAGTTTCATGTTTCTTATGTAATTATAATGCAATGTGCGTAGCTGTCATCCGATCAGATTAAAGAAACTATATTATAAATAAAATTTTACTATAAATACCGCTATTATTACTGTCAAGCCCCTCTTTTCCTACTTCGCTTGCTGCGTGCTGGCACACATCTCTTTAGCCGACAAGTGGGATCCCTCATGTGCGGAATAGAAAATTCATTCGCTTTCCTTATCAGTATTTAGAAATGGAAAAAAAGTGTTCTCTAAATAATCAGGAATTTAATGTTTCAAGAATCAAGCATTAGCATCGATTTCACGGTCGTCAAATCTTGGCGTTTATACGAAAGAGCTTTCAACTGCCTGCTCAAATAGATATTTATCCACTTCATATTTCCATGTTTTGACTTATGATTAGTAGATGTTTGTCTTTCATACACCTTGATAATTATTTTCTTTCAATATAAGCATGTGAAGTTGTAATTATTTCAGTGTTACAGAAGTGAGAAATACGCTACGGACATTGAATTTCATATCAAGTATTTTTGTTTAAAAGCTATTTTGATATTGCTGTTTTGACAAACGTACAAAAGTATCGTTGAGACAATGAAAACTTAATTATTCAATATTTTTCTTAAAAGATTTTCCATTTATAAATTTCGTGAGTATGCTTAGTTTCACTATGTACGGCCTCAAAACGCGGAGATGAGGAAAGAAAAAATTCTAAACTAGCCAGTTTTGCAATCTGGCTAGAACTAGATTCCTAAACGAAAAAATATCTTTTGCTGTACTCAGATTCGGAAATCACATTTTGTATATTACTCTTTGCATCCTCTCCTTAGGAAGGGTGCAAGCAATGATAGCATATACCCGTTGTCCCCCTAGGTATACTTCTAATTACTCAAATTAATTTTTCTAGAAGTTATGGCCACGAATTTGTTCAGTGTTTTACCAGTCACATGCCTCTAACCTTAGTTTTAGTATAAAGTGCTACTACATGTACACGGTAATATAAAATTTTAATTACTAAATTTGTGAGACTTAACTTGAGGATACAGTTTATTCACCTTAATTTGAATTTTCCTATATTTTTGCTTTTATTTCAGTTATGCAGTAATGAAAAATTTTATTGCCATACTTCATAATTAATTACTTTGATATATTTGTACAATGCTAAAAGCATTGTGTAAGAACCTAACCTTTTTTATTTGCTAATGTATTTAAGCATCCTACAGTCATCAGCAAGTAGTTACACTGATTGGCTTTGTGAGGACGTGCCCGTTTTTATCAAAGTTGTTTTCTTACTGTACTGTATTCTGTAAGTCTTCGGTGTGGCAGGCCTCCTGGGTCTCGGGAGCTGCCGGTTTAAGATAGTGGAGGCCGTGGGACATACACCTGCTTACCTTGTTAGACAATAGTTGTCTCCGTCCTCCGTCACCTGTCACTCGTCTTATTGGTTTCTAAAGCTCATTTTACATTCCTTTACAGCAAGAAAGTATAGACTGTTTACAATGAGTAAGTAATTAGTTTTAATAAAACCTCATGAATACCTAAAGGGAAAGTATGATTTTATATTGAATATAACAGTTTTGCAAAGTTCTTTCATAACAAGGACTGTTAAAGTTACATTGTGATATTCAAGCAAAGAATGTTTCAAGGATTGTGAACTTATATAATTATTTCTAGAAAAAAAAATTAGACTCAATGTCCACAATATTTTCAGTGGAAAATGAACTTGCAAATTTTTAAACTTAGATTGAAAAATTCAGTACTCTAAATTTTGCATTCATTCGTCAAAAATGTTATATTCAAAATTTAGATCAAGATTTTATGATTTTTCACGAAATCATCTTTTTCTTGTTTTGCTAATCCTCTAATGCTTTCTTCTGAAAATATCTTCCTACCACCAGACCTTTTTCTCTTTGAAGAGGAAGACTATATAAGAAGTAGAGTATGAAAGAAAACTACTAATTTTAATTTAGCAATAGTTCTTTTAATTCCTCATTTTAATTTGGATCTCTCTCCATTCTGTTCCAAATTGTTTTCACTAATTTTCCTGAAGTGCGCCTTTCCAAATTAATTCGTTTCATATTACTTATGTAATGTAATGTGCTGCAGAAAGAACACTGACAATTATGTATGTTACAGAAAGAACATTTAGGATTTTATATTTATCCATCATTTACTTTTACCTACACTAACACTTCTTCTTTCCTCGGCTTCCTCCAGAATGCAAATTATTTTGTATAAGAGCAGAGTTCTTGAAGTTAAGAGAGAGCTTTCGGCAGCGAACTCTGACCATCTCTGATGTTTTATAGCTTTACATGAATCGGCTTTAGTCTTTGTTAGCCGTGTTTTGCTAGTGTGATTAAACAGCCTGAGCCAAAGCTTCCAGTTTTACTCTACCATGTGGATTGAATAATTTAGTTATTTTAGTTTTACGTAGACTTTCATATCCTGCTAAATCCCGAAAGAAGCAGTAATGACTGTAGTATTGATGATACAGTAATGACAGCAGTACTGACTATAATGAATAAGTAATACTGAGAACCGTAAGTAGTGCGCTTTTACTCTAGTACGGTATAATATGCAAAAAGCTACTGCCTTTAATGTAATGAGTGACGGGCAACGTAAAATGTATTTAATGAACAGCATATACATTGAATGTATCAGATTGTACCCAATGAATAAAGCATTCTGTATTATAATAAAGCATTCTGTATATTATATATAAAGCATATTATTAAAATATTACAACAGTAAGTTTTTTATGAAGTAATTAATTTGAGCAATTTTGTATTATGTTTTGTATAATGTTCAGCTATTTCCTGTAATCTGTATTATATGTTTAATTTTTTTAATTATAATTAATGTATTATGTGTATTAGATGCCCATTTGAATTTATTAAGTACTAATGTCAACGATTATGCAGAATGTAAATTTAAGAAACTCTATGCGGCTTTTGCAGGGCACCGGAGAGTCCACCGGATGTCCGGACCTACTCTCACCTGCTCACTTGTTATTTGCACGAGACGAGCTCTGTTAATCTACGAGAACGAAAAATATAAATTGGTAAAATACCACTGAATTTCAGAAGGATGCAAGGCGAAAGCTGAAACTACATATTCAAAAATCACTGGCATTGCTAACTATGGGGCAGTAATATGGCATCAAATTTGAACAAAATGAAAAGAGAATTAAATTTACCATCCAAAGGCCTTTTCTCTTGCAAATCACAAAGGCATATAGAATGACTTCTAACCAAGCTTTATGCATACATGCAGGAACTCCTCCACTCTATCTCTATACAAGCTCTAAATGAAGCAGCAAAATCTTAAGTCACCCATTCATAGTTTATAATCACACAATATCTGCAGAAAAATACGAGATGCCTGAACCGCCATACATAAGACACCCTGCATCAGATCTTAAAACCCCATGAGCGGCATGATCGGCTTTATCTGCTCATGAGATTTTTTTGTCTTACGAGTGGATATTTTATTGTATAATTTAAGATATCTTGCTTTCTTACTTTCTTTAATAATGTAAATATCATCTTAATGAATGTAAGTTTATGAAAATAGAGATTTAAATAAGTAGTTATGCAAATTTATCTAATAAGTGCTGCGTAAATATAGGTCTTCATGAGCAGATACGAAGTACCGTGCCACTCAGAGGGTTAATATAATTATTTCAGTGAAATATAATGAACAAACGGATAACTATCCAATAATAGACACAGACGATTCAAAAATTGAGCAAAAGGTGGATGCTGCATTATGTTTTAAAGAACAATAGTAATGATTCAGAAATGTGGCAAGGAATATAGGAAGAAAACAACTGTGTTTTCCAAGCTGAACTTTTAACCATTAAAAAAAAGCAATTCACATTGCAATAAACAAACAGTTTGAAACAATTTTAATGAGATAAGTTCCTTTTATGAATAATTTTAATGAATTTTAATGAAATTAAGAAGAAGCCAGTCAATTTTACAATCACTTTAAAATATATACAGCCAAAATCCTATTGTAAAAAGTATCCTGAATATTGGCAGTGACATTACTTAAAATTTAAAATCGCTTGGGACAAAGCCCAGAGTGGCATAGCAGGAAATGAGAGAGCAAATTCTTTTGCTAAAGAAGTGCTAATGAAGGAATTGATTGGTTAAGCTGTAAGCCAATAGTCCAAAAATACGGTCCAACAACAACTCGACAGGAAAAAGGAATAGGGGGGCCTCAGAAATTCATCTCTGTGCGTCTACTAAGGAACCGTTATGCTAAACATGAAGTTCTATGAGGCCGTTTACTATGCAGTCTAATACGAGGAAATAACTGCCATGAAAAGTGACATTTCGCTAATATTTGAGAGGTTGTCGCATTGCCTGGTACTCAGCGTACAAAAATTCGTCGAAAATTGATGCTTAGACTACATATTGACTTGTATATGAAGATAGCTCTCTCTTAGTAATTCAAATTGTACATGACATAATCGCGACACTGCCTTAAAATTTTCTCTGTGGAACTAGAAATGAGGAGATGCCAACTACAAGCCTTCTCGAAGAAGACACGTTCGTTCATGTGACCTTGATGTGAGTTTCACGATACTAGCTATTGCGTTATACAGCAGCCATCAAATCTCATGATTGTCCTCAGATGATATACTCGCACCTCTTTAAAACAATCACAAAATTTGCATGTTCAACAGCACTTGCGATGCTCGATAACAAGTTTTGATTTTGTCAGAGTTAGATTTGCCTAAACAGCCTTTCTTTTCGTCTTTTAACCTAATAACTAATTTCTTAATTAGCTTTTTTTATTTAGCACATTAATGAATATTATTTTTAATTTGATTTTATAACTGAAACATTAACTGGAAATTTTCAGCTACTGAAATCAATTTATTAAATTATGATAATTTTATTCAGCTTGTAGAGAAATTAAACGTTTCCTCCACACTTTGTTACTTTCGTTTACTCTCTTTCGTTTACTCTTACTTAATCGTTTACTCTCTTTCGTTTTACTCTTCGTTTTACTCTTACTTAATGTTTTTGAAAAAGAAAGATTTTCAATTTTAAATAAATATCCAGCTTAAATTTTAAGCAGAATCCCACATGTGATGAAAAAAGTGCTTGCTTTGTTCCATAATTCCTGATTTTTTTGCTTTATGAACTTAGTTTTATTTTAAAATTTTTCACTTTTATTTTATGTACTTTCCTTATTTTATTTATTAATTTTAGTTTCATTTACGGCGTTCATGCTTCATTGACTTACGATAATACTAAGATGCTGGTTAAAACTACTGAAAATACTACTAATGCATATTTATAATTGTTATTATAAAAATGCATTAAGAGTATTTCTGCCGAAGTTTTGTGAAAATTGCACTTGTAGACGTCTGTTCTCTATTAAAATATTCGCATTTGAGTACCCTATATGTCTACGTTGTCTTAAAGTATAGTTCCTCCTTAGTTCACTTCAGGTTTATCTTTTAATTTTAAGAGCTGCATACGTAAAAATGTAATCTTAATTAAATAGATTAAATTAACTGCATAGAATTTTTTTTTTTTTTTTTTTTTTTTTTTTTGTTTGATTTCTGTGAAAGTGTGAATAAGAAATTAAGGAATTTAGAATCAGATTTGAGCACAATAGGGCGACAAAAATTCGAATATGATTATTACGTTGAAATGAAAATTGACCTTTATCCATAAATAATGGTAGAATAAATATGATAAATAATAACAATAATGGTAAGGATAAGAAAAATAAAATAAAGCATCCAAAATTCATAAAATTTTGCAATATTTGAATAAACTGGATTGAATAAATACGAATATCGCCATTATGCTGATAGGCAAATAATAGTTTCATCAGTGACTAATCTGAAAGTAAATTCGGTATCCAACAATAGTAAAAGTGAAATAAAATAAAGCGTCTGAAGTTTATAAAATTTACTAATGTGGAATTAAAAAAGATAATAGTTTGCTCTCATTTTGCTGTATATTTCCTTATTTTCAGCCTTCATTGTGAAAAAAAATTTAAGAGCCCATGGCGATAAAATTGGTTTTAATCTGACATTATCTAATATGAATGCAAATTCGTACGTGTCACAGTTTAAATTGAATGCAAATTCATACCAGACTTGTCCAAAATAAATGACGATGATTCGCAATGTTTTCCCTTCTCAACACAAACAGAAGTTGATAATGACAATGCTGGTAGGGAAACAGAGTCTTGTACAGCTTAGCCTTGATTGAAGATTTATTGCCTTTCCTACTCCATAATGGGAATCGGCTAGAAAGCTTCTGTCTCGACAAGAGAGCCGTGTCCATTTAACAAACGAAATCAACCCCATCCCCCTTTCGAATTCGCATAAAAGCCGTTCTTTTAACGCGTCCGACCCTATCGATGAAATCATTTCCTACAGACAGACTGAATGGGCCAACCTGGGGATGAAGCGAGGTGAAAAATGAGAGGGATGTAAAAGTGAGAAATATCATTTCCTCGTCCTCCTGCAAACCACCCTCTCAAACATCTATTAGTGTTACATGTTCATTTCGGTCCCTAAGTCGCAGAGTGGTCGGGATTTCCTCTCGGGGGCTCTGGAAGGTATTGTGGCTGTATGGATCATTTGTTTTGTTTGCTGACTCTTGTTCCAACAACGAAAAAGTTAGCTCTTTTCATGTTAGCGTATTTCTGAGAAAACTCAGCATTTTATATATTTTTTAGGATGAATGCGAATTCATCAATTATCAATTTGCCTTTCTTATCTTAAGCTAATGTCCTTCTTTATCAACCTAAGTGAATCAAAAACTATATTTAAATATGCATTATTTTGGATTACAATATTGTGTTTTCGCGAGCTAATTTCTTTATCGAGATTTAGAAATTCCTGAATTAATTTGTTTTTTCAGATTCCGTATATTCTGGAGAATCTTGACATTTGAAAAATTGCTTAATTAAAAGAAAACATCTCTAAAGAGTCAAAAAAATCAAAAGTTAAGGAAAGTTAAAAGAAGTTAAGGAAGAATATATCGCCTTGCTTTGTATTTTTTTATTAAATGCTTTATATTTGTTTTGTTTTTATTTAATCTATCGACTATAATCAGTAGTTTGATTATGTTAATAAAATAATAACATTTATTTTACCATAGTTGAGCATCTCAATTAAAGAAAAAGTCTCGCAATACACATAAACAGTCTTAACATTTAACTGTTAACCAAATCTTATGTTTGGATGGCAAAAATTCCTCAGATAGAGAGATTCCTTCCATGTTGCGTTGGTAATGATTTTATGCACCATTCTTCAACATTCTTGAATTCATTTTTTTCGATGTCTCTAAGACAGGAAAAACGAAACTTAATACCGATAAGAATATTCTGATGCGACACAGATACTGAACAAAATAGATTGGTATTTAATTTAAAAATTGGTAATTCCTATTTCCGTTCCATTCCTCTAGAGTATCTTCACAGCTCTATGCCTTGGAGAAAAATAAATTATATTTTACCTCACTTCTTTCGAAACAAATGACTCTTATTCGAAATTCACTGTATGAAAAGAATTGAACTCAACTATCATAATTTAAGATTTCAGTTTTGAATCTTTCAATAAATATTATTTTGAGTTCATTTTGAATGATCGAATTTTTATCCTGCGTCAGTTCACTTACATAGTTTGGTAGGTTGTCAGATTCGAGAAAGATTCAGTTCCCATACAATTTCAATTGCCAACCTCATTTAATATTTTTTTTTTATTCCTTTGATTCTAAGAATTTTTCTCAAGAATCCAGAACTTCAAACTATTGACAACAAAAGTCCTATTGAATCTAGATTGGAGATTTTCATGTAAATGTCAAGATTTTTCATCACGAGAGTTTCAAGAATAATTGCTATGTGCTATGATACCGGACGAATTACAACCTCAATTTTTGACGGTGAAGTACTCAATGTTAAATTTAAATATCTTATTTTCTTGCATTTTGATAGCCATTTTAAGTAAATCAAAATACATTTTATCTGAAAATTTGAGTAAGAAACAACACCTTTGACGAGTCATGAACTACAAGCTTTTTATTCGTCACTGCCGAAAATGAAAACAGAAAGGATAAAAGAAACTGTAACATATATAGCATCACTCATTCAGACCTAGCTCTGTACAGTATGGTGTATCTTTTTGGGAATAAGAAAAATAAATAAGAAAATTAAGACTACAAAAGAAAGCATTTCTAATTATGAGTTAAGAGGTGACAAATTAATTTTATTTATGAAGATGTATACTTTAAATCAAAAATAATTGGTGAAATTATTCTTTTATCGCGTTACCTTGGGGCAATAAAAAATCGTTGTGATGATAACAATTACTTTTATCTCCGTCCAGTTCTTGAAACGTATCTCAAATTTCTCGTAATGACAGCTAAAGAATATTTAGAGTAACGTCTTTATTTCTTTTAAATACAAATTTGATATGAACATTATATCTGTAAGAGAAACTGTGTCATATTTTCGGAGCGACTTTTATGTGTAGTGCAGCAATTTCAACTTTATGTGTTTTTCACTTTGTCGGAAGATTTTTCATAATCCTCTGATGGCTGTCTCATTTATATTTTGCCATTAAGAATCAGAAGAAAGATTTATTATGTTTCAAAATCATTATTTATTCGAAGTACATCACAGGTATATAATTGTCAATTATTACTCATTAATTTTATTATGTATTTTGTATGCAATAACGTTGAACCCAAGTTTTTTTTAACAATTTTCCTCTTCAGGACCTTGTTCTAAATTTTTCATTAATTATATAACTTATAAATTATTCGCATAAAATTTATATAATTAGATAGAGAACAAAAGGACTTCTTGAATCCAATGATGCCATTAGAGAATAGAATAGATTAGCACAGTCTCTAATCAATCTTCTTATGCAAGATGTGTGCATATTAAATTTTTGAAAGCTAATTTCTAACAGACAGTATTGTGTTAGAAAAACATTCATTTAAAAGAATTAGTTTTAAAATACAATTTACGGATATGCTAAGCTTGGAAATTTTATATTTAATTAAATTCAATCTTATACGAATCCAAAAATCGATGAAAGTATTGTTTAAGATATATAACACAACACTTCTTTTCAGCTTCAATTTTTCATATATCAGATGTCCCTTAACCGTAACAGCGTAAGGAATATCTGTTCATTGACATTTATTTCCATATAAACCCCGTATAAAAATATAAAATTCATAAACCTTTACTGAATGTTGTCAAGTAACCAAGCTTATAATAGTCTGAGAGACTACCGCATTTGATTAACTTCTTAAACTGCAGCCAGTCATTCATGAAAAGCTCAGCAGAAAAATCTTTAAAAAATGATTACTAACTTTTTAAAACATAAGTTACCTGGAAGAATGGCTATTTTATTACATTTTAAAATTAAAACTTTAGATCTAAGGCCAATCATCAAGGAATGCTTAGTAACAGAGTATTTTTGAAACATCATGTACATCGGCCGAGCAGCAAAAGTTGCAGAACAGTAGTACCGAGGTTAGAGTATCGGCGAGCGGGCTGATTGCATGGACATTTTTGAGGTTTTCTTCATGTGCAACGTGGATATGAGCGAGTTTCCCCTTAAAACGTCCCCCATGGGGCATCCTTCCCTTTCTACGTAGTGCTTAGTAACGGAGTACCACTTTTTCATCTTATGTTTTTGGTTTTTGTAAAATATGTCTGACTGGTGTAACAAAATTTGCTTAGAAATTCTAAAATTTTAATTTCTTTAGAACAACTACCTGATAATAATATAGAAGTTACAACTTTGTCCACATTGTTGAGAATACATACCCAGATTATTGTTAGTTAACCATCCGTCTAATATTCTCTTTTTGTAAAGGCTCCATTTAAAATTAAGGAGGAAATTTTCTGTTTAATGTTATCATATGAGATAAATAATGTTCAATTATATCCAGTTTACTGTATTGTTAAATACAACATTTATTCTGCCTTAAAATGAACCGAAAATCAATAGACGTTTCGTTTTCAGGAAGTGGAGTTTTTCTATAAAAAGAGCAGGATAAATTATATAACATTGCATTGTATTGATAAGTACAATTTATGCCCAAAATTAGAGCTTCATGTTATGTCTCAGAAAGGCGGAATATAATGTAATATTCTACACTTTTGTTTTTATGCTGGCTTGACAATTATTTTATTCTTCCACTTTTCTGTGAGATCAAGATGATTGAAAAAGTGTTCATTAACCAGTGTTCATTTATCTTGTACTATTATTTCATTTAGCTTATGTTTATAAGATTTATTCTATTTCTCAGAAAATATGACTAGGTCATTTTCTTAACTACATACTGTTTAATTCTGTTTATCTTATTATTTTTCTTAATTCTGTTTATCTTATTATTTTTCTTAATTCTGTTTATCTCATTTTTCTGTGATTATTAGCAATCACAAATTTAATGGAATTGCACGCTATACCCATATATAGTTATTAAAATGCTTTTCTAAGAAACAAGAAACTGAAATGGTCCATGAGACAAGAATCTATATGCTTTTAGTACACTTATTAGAATATTCACTTCAGTTCCCTTTTTATTCACTTCATTTCAATTCACTTATTAAAATATTACAACATCCATTATAGTTTTCTTGCTTCCTGATTAGAAATTACTTTCGATGGCAGATTATGACTATCAAACTATAATAAGTTTTATAATCATTTGTCTTTCTCAATTGTTTTCTTACAATCAAATTTTTGTAATCTAAGACATAGTGGAATGCATTAATCTTAAATAAACGTTTCCGATATCAAAGTTTCACTTTATTAAATGCACCAGTATAATTTAATACTAAATTTAACATACACTCAGCGTAACACAATCAACATGAGCATTTCACACAAATAAAACAGAATGGTAATGCCATGATAAAATATATATTCGTCACTGGCTTAGTAAAGTAGTTATTATCTAATTGGAAAAAGAATGTTTTGAAATTTATTTCGTTTAAACTTTGAGAGTTTCGAGGTACCGCCTTTGAGATTTTACAAATATATTTCACGCTTTAATGATATCCTAGTAATTTAATGTTCTATAATTGTATTATAACGTAAATATGATTATTATAAATGGATGCTTTAAATGAAGTTGAAAATAGGCAATTATAACAAATTTTGTATCAAAATATTATAGAATACTGGAATCAGAAAAGGCACTATTAAACAACAGATGAATTTCAGATTTTCTTTTAAATATTGCCATAATTAATTTTCATGTTAATTCGCCAAACTGTAAAGTTTAGGATAGTACATAACAGTTGCGTATTTATTAATGTACCGAAACACTGAGTAATTTGTTACAAATAATGTTATCTGTGCTTAGAAACCTTAGTTTGCGTTTACAGTTTATAGAGTACATGCGATTGCAAGCACAGTTGTTTCAAATGTTAAAATTAAATGTTTTAGGTAGCTATTTCCTGCATACTCCTAACATTCCAATTATAAGGAAATTTTGAGGTTTTAACAAAACTGAAAAAGTTTCGGCATAAAAAATTTCACTTTAACTACATTTTTTTTATTTTAAAGTTTTTAAAGATTTTTCGAAATAAGCACACACATGCTTTTCAAGACTATATTAACAATTTCAGTTTTTTAATGTTACTAAAATAACAAAAAATATGTCTACCACCCTCATTTTTCGGTTTGGAGAGCTTAAAAATTTTCGAAATACTCATTGAAAAATTACATTTCCAGAAATGCGTATTTCATGTAAAGGATGCATGAAGAATGATTATATTACTTACTTTCATGACTTTTATTGCAAATGACATGTAAAATTAGGAGTTATCTAAACTTTCCTCGAGATCTAAATAGTGCCAGTTGAATTTTTTCAAAAGCAAATAAGGAAATTATTATATCACTAATTTTCTTCTCTCTTCAAAATAAGTTTCGAATATGTTTCATTTTTGTTAAAGTAAGAGCTTTTTCCATTGAAATTTCTCTTCTAAGTGTCCATTATATCATATTTTTAAACTATTGAATTAAAACATGATTCCAGTTTTAAGAGCTGATATGTGCAAAATTTTTATTTTTTTTCCTATGCTTTGATTAAACGAAATAATTAGATTTGATAAAATTATAGGTAATTAATTGATTTAATTTTGAATAACTGCATAAATGAAAAAAAGGGTAATGCTATTATTACAACTGAAGAATAAATACAATTGCATTTCAAAACTCAAACTAGCTGTTATGTAGGGTGTGACATTTTGTCATCTTGTTTCTTTAATATCCATAAATGGAAGATGATGAATTTAAGAGCAGTATCAGTTGTATGTGAGCTAACACTGACATCCCAACCATCTTACTACTATTAAAATATATACATTAATATTGGATTGTATTATATTAGCGATTATTAAAAGAAATCATGAGGTATGTATGCTATTGCATAATTAAAGATCAACCTTTAAGCCCATTTAACCCTATTATATGCAGTTCTCTTTTATGTTCTTACGAAAAATTCTAAAATTGATTCTTAACGAAATAATTAAATATTACATTAGGAATCTTCAGTAACAGTGTAATTTACTTTTATTTCATTAATCATAATTTAATTTATAATGTTATATATTGTATTTCATAATAAGATTTTAAAGAAACCAATTATTAATTCATTTTAATTATTAAGCTAAGGCAAATAATTGTCATATTTGCATTTTTGGGAAACTTACAAATTTCGTTATGTACACACAGATGGGTGTGAATTAAATAAAGATTGAAAAAGAGAGTGATAAATAAATCTTAACATTCACGAGATGATTCTAAAATTCACAGTCAACAAACTCAGTTTAAAACTCTATTTACAATAAAATTATTACACATATTTAATTTAAATAGATTATTTAAAAATACACCTAGCTTTCATTTTGTTCTGTTATTTATAAACACAGCTGTAAATTAAAATGTTATTAACTCTATTATTCTGCTATATTTCCACTCTGCATTTCACCTGCTTCGCTTGCTAGAAATAAAAATTGTTTTCATATAGAAATTTAATACACTAAAATTTCAATGCATTACATTTTTCAGAACATTTGGTGAAGTAAAATAAATTTTCATCATAAAAAATTAAAAATCTGAGGGAATCTGTATTTGCAGTTTTGAATCTAGTAAGCTAACAGTGTGTTTGCAAATTTAAAGTAGTTAATAGTATGTTATTATTTATTCTATATTCCAAACATACATAAACATTTCAATAAGTGGTTTCGGAAATTGGAACGGAAATAAAAAAATAAAGTATTTGTGCTTTTAATGTAGCTTAAGAAGTTAATTATGCAGGGCTAGAGTAGGTTTAACTTTCACCCTCCACCCCGATCGATACTCATTGCATTTTCCTTAGCAATGCTTGGAGTTGTAATCACATTTGTTTTTTGCAATGTTCAGTTCTCGAACATCTGTAAATCTATAACAATTAATGTACTAAAAATAAATCTTGAGATTATAACATCTTTATTTTCTCCAGTTTTAAACGAAATAAACTTTTTGGAGCTTTTTAATCATTATATATAGAGAGATAGCACTTAAGTTCATGATACAACAAAACTCTAATATACTGTATTTGATACCTAGGTTGTAAGTGTGCGGCTATTGTAAATTTTGCTAATACAGTCAAATAATCTGCGATAAATGCTAAGAATCAGATGAAATTATTTCTCATTATTATTTACACACCAAATCAAAAATAATTTTTCTGTATAAAAATCCTGGCTGGTAAAGGCATTAAGGTGGAGGGAGACAGCATTGCTTAGAAACGAGGAGTTTAGTTCTAGTGTGATGACAGTGCCGAAGGGGATTTCAACTTTGCGGTCTATGATAATCAGTAGGCACTCAAAATCGCCTCATTTGTGAACATGCATATTTAATATAGCAATAATTTGAATTCGCATAACACTATCCGTATGACCCCTTTGTCCATCTTATTACGCATGCAGTTACGTAATCATTTTCGAAAGGTTCTGTTTAAATGTTCAATAGGAGGCATTTTCCAATTAAATTATATGTAGTCAGCAAATTTAGTATCACTTAATCCTTTCTAACGAAGTATCCTTACTGAATTTGTTTTGTAAACCGCAGGATTACTTTTGTTCACATGCATACTTGCTGTAGGGAAAGTTTTAAAATACCTAAAAATGCGGAGGAGTTCTCAAAGATTCTCAAAGAGTTATTCTACATAACTTCGCCATTTCATATTTTCCTTATAATAAACTTGATTGTATGTAATACTTCACTAAATGATAAATAGACAACTGTAAATCAGGGGGAAAATTCATAGATATTTTAAGAATTTTGTAATTTTAAAAGAAACAAATATATGGATGTAAACAAAATTTTACAAATCCATTTTTCGGAGAGAGCTTAGTAAGTAAATGTGAAAAATTTCATGTGATGATGTCAATAAATCTTAATCATGAGCCTTGCCACATTAATATCTGAATAAATTATCATAATTTTAACGCATTTGTAACTTTGTTCTCAAATAATTACAAAACAGAAGCATTATACTTTGTATAATACACATTCCAGCTACATAAAAAAGTTCAAATCCACTGGTTTAAATTAGAGAGTTGTAGACGGCCAGTAGAAAAGAACTGAAGGATTAAACGAAAGGTTTTTGACACCAGTGGATTACAGACTATGTCCAAGCGAAACGTAAATAGTAACAGAAGTATAATATCATCCGGGTACATTCACCTCAAAGACCGAGTTCATTTCGCAACGTAGCACAAATCGTCTTTGGTCCGATGCGTTTCATTTTTAGGGTTTGGAAGCGATGAATATCCAGAGGTCTCTGAATGGAAGCAAGAGGCTGCACTACTCTAACCCAATGACGATGAGTTCGATAATTAAGAGATCGTTCGAGGAAAGATGAGCTTGACGCTCCACATTTCTGCAGTAGTAACAGTAAGGAAGCATTACCACTCTCCGAGTTTCTTTTCTGTTCCTTTGGCAGTGTTATCCCTTTCGGATAACTGGGCGAGAAAAGTCGTAGTTCGTAGCCTATCTGTCATCAGACTAGGCTAGGGAGGGGAGCTCGGGCCCCTCCCTGGCTGTTGGCATAGGAGGCGTGGTGGTAGTAAAGTGACGGATATGTTGCCACGGTGAGCGATGAGTTCTCCGAGGCTGCCACCGAGGAGGAACCTGTATCATGGTACAGTATAGGTACCCGTACCATCCGCTGGGCGTGGGCCATGTTGGCTGCTTCCAGCTCGGCAGCTAGTTGTCGCTTCCACTTGTTGCGACGGTTCTGGAACCAAATCTTGACCTGTGTCTCCGTGAGGTGCAAAGACGCAGCCAGACCAGCCCGTTCGGAGCTCGATAGGTAACGCTTCATGTCGAAAGTCGACTCGAGCTGGAAAACTTGACTGCGGGTGAAGACTGTGCGAGTTTTTTTCTTTCGCCGATTGTTCTTTCCCTTCTTAGCGTCGCTGTCACCGTTGCTGCCGTTGCCCGCGGAGCCCCCACCGCAGCCGACGGTCGCGCCACTCGGTGCATGGGGAACGGGATTGTCGTCGGCGACAGCGCTCGGCGAGAGGGGACTCGATGCTCGGCTGTCAGAGTTGAGGAAGTCGTCGGCAGGAGGCGGACTGCTCGCCGGCTGACAAAGACCTATGAAAGAGAGAAAAACACGCAGTTTAAAATTTCAGTTTTGTGAACAAGAATTAAATACTTCAGCTAAAGAAAGAATTCTTCACTTTTGATGCTAGAAATATCTGCCGTCTATCTATAGGTCGTCAACTTCTAAGTCTCCCCAATTTTAGTCATCATTATATTGCGTTACAACAGGGTATTTATCACTCACGTGGTCTGGCAAGCGTTGCCACCCCACGAACAGAAGATTTTTTTTTTTATTTACCATTCACATGACATGGCAAATTGCTGTTTTTCATATTTGTTGCCAATTTATGCTTCTTAAAATCTTAACTTATTTTCAAAATTCATAGAATACATTGAACTAAAACAATTTCCTTATACTTAACAATTTGTATTTTTATTTTATTTCCTACAAATTGTCTCGTTGGTGTAACTTATAATTTGTATGGTTTACAATATATTTAATAGAGAGTTTATAAAAACATTTACATCACTGTTTTGATTAATGACAAAATTATTAATGCCATATATCTATCGGTGCAAAATAACCTAAACACATTCATCGGTACAAAATAGCCGTTTATGACTTCTTAATTTTGATATGTAATGTTTTCGAATATGTTTGCATCAAAGATGTAGGAAAGTTAGTTCAGTCTTTCTCAGTATAATTCAAACATCATAAAAATTTCCACTACATAATGCGAGGACGCTTCGTTGGCATTTTACAGCTAAGTACTAACTAGTTTTTGTTTTTCAAACTCTTAACTACAGCTATTTTTAATTATATATTGATTCACCTCGTATGCAATGTTCTTTTTCATGTAGTTTTTGTTCAAATTCTTATATCAGAATTTAAAAAAATCTGTCATTACAATGTGTTTTTATTTCTCTTTAGTCATTTAGTGAGGCTTTAACTCATAATAAAAGAATCAGAATAAGAATATTTTAAGGAATTACGCTTTCATACACACTGAAAACATTTAAAGGATAAAGAAGCCAGCTTAAAGAATAGCATATTGTAATGCTCGAGAGCTATCAGCATTAAAACCTCCCACAGTTGAAACTGGAAACCATACATACAAATTATTTTCCAAAACTTACATTAACACATTTATTTCATTTACCAATTGAATAGAACAAATTCGGTAAATAATTTGTTACATTAATAAAATAATATGCAAATATTTGCTGTAAATAGACTTTTCGAAGCAAGTCTGATTTTTTTTAATCTCTTAATAGAATTTGCAAGCTCCAAATCTTTAATCAGCGGTTATTTAGTGATATTTTAAAGATTAGACTACGAATATTCACAGCAAATTAATTTATTAGCGAATAAATATTTATCAGGCAGCTAATGAGAAATATGCTAGAAAACTCTCCACCCCAGTAGTATTGGATATATTTTCCCTCTGACTAAAACGGCTAATAAAGAAAGTAAAAACTGAGTTCTAGCTAAATTCGAATGAAGAAAATAGATTATTTAGTTAGGGTAAGTACACAAGGAACATATCCCTAAGCTTCTTCATAGCTTTGACTGAGAACAGATCCCACAGGATAGAATATGAGAAGACTGTGAAACAAGTACAGACTGGGAAAAGCCAACACCTGTGCATACAAGTAGGCATATCAGGTATCGCCGGGCCTTGCTAACTGCTACACTTCCACCCCGGATGGAATTTCGAAGGAGAATATCCCGGAGTGTGGTCTGAGGGCGTCCAGACCTTCTCATTTCAGCACGCTGTGTAGTTTGAGTGCTCCCTTGTCGCATAGACACTACACGCTTACAAATATCCATACTCTCTCGAGATTCGAACCCAGGCTTTCTGTACAATAGTCAGTCACTTATTTCTACACATCTCAGTGGCATCTGAGATGTGTAGATTTCTTTCCCTGCCGCCCCCATCTTACGACATCTTTCGTATCAATACATTTCAAGCACTTCTATTCCCTGAAGGCATTACGCCGCCATAAATCTACGTGTCTTCTCCTGGATCCAAACTAAGCTTAACAGCTTCCAGTTATGACTAAGTATTATCATATGTGGTTTTTATTTTTTATTATTTTGGCTAACAACTCAAGGGAAGTTTTGAGCTGTTGTTTGTTTTGTGAAACATGGATTTTTAGATTTAGAAGAAGATTTTGTAGATGTATTAAATTTTATCATAGCAGGAAACACGAAAGATCAGCCCTTGCGGAGTCTCGAACCTCTTATCTTCCATTGTTACTGAGTCGTGCTATCACATACATCACAAAAGCATGCACGAGAGAATGCTATGATTTCTTAACGTTTATCGAGTGCTGCCTATGTCGTACAGGATTTGAGGCGTATATACAATCGATATTTGGGATGAATTATTGAGAAGAAAAGACTACTTATATTCCGTTTTACATCGTAAATTTTAAGTAAAAATCATGAAACATTTATACATACATTACTTCATAGTTAGATTTGCAAGTCTTATTTATAAACAAGCAATTAAGTATTGTATATTTCATCATCATCATCATAGGTGGCTAGGCAGTCCATTGTGGACCAGAGCCTTCTTTTGAAGATTTTCCCCACGAGATGACTCTGGTTATCATCGATCTCCAGTTCCCTCACTAATTGTCAGAAAATTCGACTCCTCTGAATCAGCCCATCTCAGCTGCGGTCTTCCCCGTTTTCGGGCTCCAGTGGGTTTGAAAAGCAGTTCTTTTTTTTATAACATTGTCATTTCGCATTCACAGATCAGGTGAACCATGAAATGCATTCTGTTAATTTTTATATATTTTAAGGTATCGGGTTGTTCATATATCTTGTAAAGGTCAAAGCTGTGTGTCTTCCTCGAAATATTATTTTCATTTATACCACCATGAATACTTTGTAGAATTTTTCCTTCAAAACAGCAAAACGTTTATTCGCTATTTTTCAGGTCTCAGAAGCATATATCTAAACAGGCCTGATAAGCGTTTTGTCGCGTTTGTTAAATCGAAAACTTCTTTTTTCTTGAAAATAATCTGGAAAACTTTCTTAATCCATAGAAAGTCTTATTTGACAGACATAGCCAATTCTAGATTTCAGGAGATAATCTGTTAGCAGATTATCTAATAATAGATCCCAAATAGATAAAATTCTTTGCAGATTCAGATTTACAGGAGTCCATTTCAAGACAGACAACTGGGATTCTATTTCTAGAAAAACAAATAAATTGTATTGCAGATTTATTAGCATTTATAACCAAGATGTTTCTCAGGAAAGGTATAATTTGTATTTATACAGTATAAAGTAACAAGCAAGCTATCGTAAACTAAATGAAAGTGCATATGGTTTGCATTTGCAACTCATGAAAAGTTAACAGTAAAGCAAGCGCGTAACCAAACGCTAGAAAACAGCCTCCATTTTCCGCAGCGCCACTCTAACGGACAATTTAAAAATAACTAGCCAACTCAACCATTAGTCAAGTTTCGGCGGGTTTTTTTTTGTACGGACATAAGTTTCCCCCTTCTCTCCCGGTAAATGTCTTTATGTTACTTTTATTAAATTTGTCACGTAATTCTTTTATGTAGTGTCTATGCTTTAATTAAATTTATTTTGTTAAATATGCAAAGTTTATTTCCAAATTAAAATTTTTTTCAGTTGCGTAAAAGTTTCAGCTATCCAGTGAAACAACGAGACATAAAAGAAAATGGCAGCCCAACGGTGAGCCTCGAAAATTGGAAATTATTCAAAAATAAAAAGTCATGCTTCTTACCGAAACCCGAGCTCAATTATGTTTTCTAGCTTTTCCTGTGTTAAAGGAAGAAAATTAGCACCATGATGGATATGAACAGTTTTTTTCCCACTCTTGTAACAAATAAAGCTTATGACGTTATTGAGAACATACGTGGGCATACGTGACTGATCGTGTGAAAACTATTCTTTTCTGAAACGACACATAAACGAAAAGTACCACATGCTCTCCAACAGAAATGCCATCACTTTTCTAATAAGAGATACAAGAATCATAATTATTATACATCTTCACTTCTTAGGCATGTGGATAATATAGAGGTATAGCAAAATTGCACATGTATAATACTCAGAAATTGAGAAATGTTTAAATATGCTGGTATTTAGACTTTTGGCCAAAAAATAGGATAGAATTGTAAGCAGATTTAATGCAAATGGATAAGTAAATAAGTAAATTAATACATTTCTGCATCTAAAAACATTAAGTTAAACCATTGTTATGATTCATTCGTGCAAACAGTATTTTATTATTTCCTAGTATTCCCAAAAAGACGTAAAAAGTAAACAGTTTACAGGACATACATATTATTTAGAAGAGCTCTTGATAAATCTATTTTATAAAATTTTATAAAACTTGAATTCTTAACCAGACCCTCCCAAAATGTTGTGCACGCTTTAAACTTTCCTTTAAACTTTAATTTTGGAATCTTTAGGAATGATTTGATGGAAATCAAAACTTCACTAGAATTTCCAAATACTTTAACTATATTTATAATCTGCAAATGAAATTTATAAAATTCAAATGTAATAAAGAATTTCTTCCGTCGACATAAATAATTTAGAATTTTTATAAGTAAAGCTTCTATACTCATTGACTTTTAGCAAAATAATCTTAAAACATCACACTTAAATAAAAGCATAGAAGAATTAAAGGAAAACATTAATATATCTTTTTTGTATTCATGACAGCAGCAGAAACGGCACGACTTTCAAACATGTAGTATGACACTTCAGATTAACAGATGAAGCGCCTTAATGGCACTATTTGGTAACTTAAAGATAATCTAATGAATTAGTGCTCGTTTAGTGGCAATAGTCAAGAACATTACACATAATATACTTCAATATAGTGCAGTTTGAAACTATTATTTCTCCCACAGGTAAAGCTGCAACTATTATTTCTCCCACAGGAGAAAATTGATAGACATTACTTAGCACGTTGCTTTTTCCTTTGTCAATAAGCGTTTTACGAACTGATGATTTTAAACAAATCTTAAATAAATTAGATAATATTTCTTTCGTTAAAAGGCTTGAAAATTCTCAAGATATTTCTCCCACTAGTGTAGTTTAAAAGAAAATATATTTAGGCTATGCGTCTTTGGCTATTGAATATAAAAGAGCTGCAATATACCATGTGCAGAAATGAAGATTTATGGCATAATAATTTGCAGCTATGGTACAAAACTTCTCTTATTTCTAACCCCAAGAGAGCTGCTATACGCAAGCATAATGAGAGAGTAATAACAATAAACCAATTATAACAACTATTGAAGTGCTTGGGATTATCGCTTGGTTTTATTTTATTACTGTGTTTGCATAACTTCTTTATAAAAGGAAAATGTAAATAAAAAAAGCTATTTCTCCTAAATTTTAATAATCAAGCTTATTTTGTGAAAACAAATATGCTAAAGGATATTTATAGAAATTTAAGTCACTACAGCCAATCGTGAACAAAGCGGACATGACAGTTGTATAACGTGGTTTTGTTTTGGCTTATGTATTTAAATCATCTGCTTATTTTTCATTGCTTACGTACGAGCGTACTTGTGTTACATAACCAATTCTTTCATTTCATAATAAAATCTTATAATCATATTTCATATTTTATTATCATTTAGTATTTAGGATAATGGATGTTACTTCTCGATAATGCGTTGCAAATTACAAAAAGTGTCGCACTTTTCTCCCTTTGTTATGAAGAATAAAAGAATTAATGCGTTGCTTAATTTAAAATAACGAGTGTTGTACTTTGAAATAATTCCCGCGTAAACAATTCGATTGGGTGCATCATTATCTCAGAAAAATTATCTTACCACTCTATCGCTTTCCCCTGTGTTCATTAAAAGAGTTAGCTGTATATCGATTGATAATACCCTCGAGTTAAGGATCATTTCTCTTCTTTTTTTTTTTTTTTTTTTTTTTCTTCGGGAGCTGAGAATACTTTTAAAAAAAGTAATTCGACGGACTATTTTTTTGTGTGCGGAGGATGTAAGTGTGTTCTCGTTGTGCGCGTATGTATGAACGTGCTTTTTATGATGACTTATTAAAAGTACTAAAGATTATGTTGGTTGCTTAATTCCAGCAAAGCACTGGAGTCTAGGTAGAGACAGATTATTTACTGAAAGGTGGAAGACTTAACTGAAAATTATTAATGGTTCATTATGTATAACGTAAAGAAGAAAACCTTAGAAAGGAACCTCTGGAAATCAGATTCTTTTAAAAAATAACCACAAATGTACGTCTTAACTACTTGCTTAGTCGTAAGTTAAATTATATTTGAAACCACAGTAAACCTTTGCTTAATGACATCTCTTATTAAGGAACAGATTTTACAGTCCACACTTTAAGTTAAGTACACGGAAAGCAAAAAACGGAATTTCCACAAATTTCTACCTCTTTATTGAAGACACTTCTCTTATTGCGAATCTATTTTTGTTTTGTTCACTTGACTTTTTTTTTCTTTTTTCTTTAAAGAAATTCGTTCTAATTCCCCTGTTTAAAAAATGGTATATTTTCTCAAATAAAAACGTCCATACGTTGTTTCTCTTTCCACCAAGAGGAAATTCAATAAATGTAACTTAATTTTAATACGCGTTTCTTCAAACCGTGCCCTGCTGTTTTGTAGTTTACCACACACATAATGTTTTTAACTTTGCAAAGTCATTAGTTTTTTTTTTTTTTTTTTTTTTTTTTTTTTTTTTACGCAAAAGCACTTGTACGCAAAAGACGTGAAAAATGGGCAATGTCCTGGCCAGGACTCGAACCTTCATACGCGCCGAGTGTGCTACCTTTACACCACGAAGGCATGCTGGAAGGAGTGGGAAAAATAGCTTAATTAAAAAGTTCTTTTCCTCAAAAAGTAAATATGGGAAAAATTCGCAGACTATTGGCTATCAAAAAAAAAAAAAAAGCAGCCGTTGTTGTAAGACTAATAAAAGACTACCATACCGCAATGTTACTTGCATAAAATTTGGCATCAACAGAACTCATTGAGAACATGTTTTTACAGCAGAAAAAAAGTACCGAAAGAATGGAGTTCACCTTTAAATGGAAAAAAAAGAACAGATTATCTATGACAGTAGTCTTATTTGATCAAAGAGTGTTTGAATGATTTTGTATTGCAGAGAGAAAACTATTCCTAATTCTGAAGTCCTAATTTTAAAACATATGGTATTTTCTCCCTACTTTCCAGATATCTTCGTGGTGTTACTGGAAGCACGTTCGACGCGTATTCGGGAGGGCCGGAGTTCAAATCCCGAAGAGCGCATTGCACATCTTCAAGTTCCAACATCGATGCAGCCTAATGACTCTACAATTGGCTCCCGAAATAAAAGGTGGTGGACGATAATTCGTCACCACCAGGATTTGGTGATTTTGTCCCTTAATCCCTATCGTCATTTAAAAGGTAGAGTATAAGGTATTTTCTCCCTTCTTTTCACATGCCTTCGTGGTGTAACTGAAAACACGCTCGACTCGTGAGGTCCGCAGTTCTTACACATTTTTCACGTTCCTGGATCAATATAACCTAATGATTCGACAAAAGCATCTCAAAATTTTAAAGCATGCAATGAATCGCTTGAAAAATTCCACATAAATCATTGCATTAATTTTTAATTCTTTGTGACGCATCTGAAGATGATAATGTGAGAACCTGAAACAAAGGAAACGGTTCATTGACAGAAGGGCAATCTGAAATACTGATGAAATAATTGTGTTCTTCTTTGCACTTTCAGAAAAGCTTCCTTGTTCAAAAATAGGAAAATGTAGAGGGGTAATTTTTCTAAACAGCAATTAGCTGTTCCTTTAATATGATTGGACTAAAAGAAAAACCATTAATGGCTGCCAAAACATCTTGTTTTAAGAATTTTTGAGTTATCGAAATTGTTAGCTCATTGGAGATTAGATCCCAGATCATGGGCGTCTAAAGAAACTACGATTGGTTGAAAGAATTTCCAGCATCATTTGGTCACCATGATGTTGAGTTTACAAGAACGTATTTCGTTGGCAAATTTTTAAAACCGAAATGGTGATTCCGCATCAGAAACTTTGAGGATATTTTAGTGTTTGGAAAGGTTTTGTAAATCTCCCATCACTGTTGACGGATTAAGGAAAATAAAAGTAGTCCATTCAGCCTAGAAGAGGAAGAAATAGTGTTAACACTGATTACGAAAGCGGCAAAAGTGAAAGAGTTCCATGGATAGCACTGGCATCCTATGCATCGCACTACTGTTAGAGTAGCCAGATGACACTGTTCACAGAATTCTCCGTAACTTCGCTTTCGTCTTTCCTTTGTTCAGTACTTCTTGTTTACTGACTAGTTACAGATCAGATCTTCTCTGTACGGTTCCATCCTCACTGTGACGTTGATACTAAATGACCCGGGAACATTCTATGGACGGGCTAGTTGTATTTTTATTTGGATACCAGAATGATCACTCAAAACTGCTGCCAAAATTTTCCATTTTTACTCTGGAGTTCTGTTACCCTTACCTAGAGTAACAACAGGGCTTGGGTATCTGCATCATTAATTCTCTAACCAGTTTTATTCGAAAAACAGACTCTCAGTGGTCCAGTAACACAGAGCAGTGATAAGCACCATTGTTGGAGAATTCTATTGTTCGGGCTTTGTAAGTGTATCAGCAGCTGAGAACGATAGTCTTTGAACAACATGCTGAATGGTGTTCTTCTACACATAGCCAATAAAGTTAAATAGTTGCTCAGAAGCCAAGAATTATCAGTCGTCACTCTTCTGTTGTTTAGATTTCCCGATTCTCGCACCTGAATCCATAAGACGTTTGGCTCTGGGAGTGTCTGAAAGACCTAGTCTATCGTGAAAGTGTAACGTTTTTGCTTGATTTGGAACGAAGCTTATTTCATCACGTGTGCAACATTTCAGGAAGTACTGTATGATTGACTGTAGAACACGCTTTTATATGTTTTCAGATAGTAGCTGTAGATGGTGGTCATCATATTGAACATATTTTGTCCTGATTACGTAACTTAATGCTAAATTTTGAATAAAGTGCCAACATACTTCTAGTTGTGGTGCTTAAACTATTGTTGTTGTGACTTATCTTACTTGTCTGATTGTAATATCAGAACAAGTTCACACAATTCATCGTCACAAGGCGTGCAAGATTGCACCTGTCCTTGGCAAGAGCTTTGAGCACCATACAGGTGTTAAACTATTTTTAATTTTAATATGTACACATAAATTAAAACTTGGCAAATTTTGGAAAAAAAGGTGTACTTCTTAAGCGAACTTTTCGCCAGGCTTTCTTCTAATGCTGAAAAGGATTACCCAGATTCCCCCTTCCCTTGGTAATAATTTCTGAAAACTATTTTCCTAGAAGCTTTATTTTTAAATCTTAGAATATTTTTTTAATTAAAAATAGTTCTACGTAGAGGCAGATCACAACCTTTGGCTTCCAAAGTATACTCATTGGACTGTATGTTACACAATTCTAGGCTAGAGCTTGTAAGTTAGAATTTAATCTCCTTAAATAAATGTCATGATAAGGAAAATTTAATAAAAAGTGTGCAGTTTAAACTTAGTTTAATTCCTGCTCTATTTGTAAAATTTCTCACCCATCTTTATATTTAATTACGTAGTAATTTTGCTTGATTATCCACTACAGTACAAAGCAAACATCGCGCAGCTTTCGAACATGTGTAAAAACATTCTTTATTCTGATTAATGCTATTTCCTGAAGCATTTAGTCTTTAAACACAACAATAAATAGGAATAAGTAATTCTCTCCTAGTCAGTCAGGAGCTTTGGGAAAGGGGCGAACGCTCCTTAAGAAAAGAATCTTTCAGGTAAATATAGAAAAGGCTTTTGTTACGAATTATTCGAGGTTGTAGGATAGTCAGTTACAAACTGATTCTTTTGTATTAGAAAATTAGACTCTAAATTATTAAAATATAAAGGTACAAGAGTCTCGATTCGTAGCTCAACTTTCCGGCGAATGGCCTACACCTTACCTCTTTTTTTTTTTTTTTTTTTTTTTTTTTTTTTTTTTTTTTTTTAACAAGCGTAACAGAAAATACAAAGTCACATGCAAATAATAATTTAGAAAGCTATGATATAGCTTGTTCTTAATAATGGAACTAAGATGAATAATAGGCTTTATATGAATTGTGTAGCAAGTGGGAATATGAAGTATAAAATGTTTTAGCAATTTAGAATTTAAAACAGATGTCCTATTTTAGGAACTGAATTGCCTGTTTAATCTGTTAATTGTATTTCAAGCCATGTAGTTTTGACTGAGATAGCTCAGACCCGTTTCTTTATTATTTTTTTCCTTTATCTTACAGCTCTTGCATTTTATTACGAGCGTTCAAAAATTTGCTGTAGGTGTTCACAAAAGTCAAAAAACGCTAAAAGAGGACAACACTTTTGCTCCATTTTCCTGTTGTTCTCGTCATAGGGATAGTCTTGGAAACGATCTCGATATCATATTAAAAGAAAGCAAACACTTTGAAGAACTGAATTCTTGGTTTCGTTCATATATTTCCAATGAAACGTGGATTAAACAACTATTTCCTTCGGTATTGCGTCAGATGAAAAATAAATATTTTAGAACAAATTTAGGTTACAAAGGGCAACACTTCAGTACTACAGAGCACTGGAGCTGTTTAGAATAAGAGACATTTATTATTGAAAGGTACAAAAATTGCACCGCAAAGAAACTTCCTTAAGAATAACTTCGATTGGCAGATTTTGATTGACGTGAGAACGCTTTTCCTTGTTAATAATACAGATAGTTTCTTCCTTTTCCGTAAATTTCTTACTAGGGCTGAAAATTTCTTTAATGTGTTTATTTTTGTGCAACATTTAATTTGTTATGTATGTGTGCGTGTTTCACGTCTGCGTGTTTTAATGTGCTTGTCATTTATTTGCTTTTGCAAGTCTTCTGTTATACACTGGGAAACAATAGCTAATCTTCACACCGGAAAGGAAGGCTTATTAAATGAAATAAAATGCATGAAAATATGAGTTCTTTCTATATCATGAAATAAAATAATATTTGTGTGAAAGTTAATTTCCCTTAAATTAACTCGAGCTAACTGCTGATCACATTACAGTGCTGGAAAATGCAATAAGAATAAAATTAAACGCAGATAATTTCCATTAATATGTTTTTATCCCATTTTTATTTGATGTAATACTTTCTATATATTTTTTCCATGGAAAATTAATACCATATGAATTAATCTTAATTGAAAGGAAGTAAAAATATTTTTTTAAAAAGCTGCAACATAAATATGATTAAAAATTTAATTTAACTTAAATTTTGCAGAGAAACAGGCAAGTATTTAATTTAGGAAATATAGTTCATGTTTTCACGGTATACATAACCAGTATTGAGTTATTTATCCTGGATATAATCGTGCAAGTTAAAAATAATGAAATGAGTCATTTGTGAAAATAATGCAAACAAATGCGCTGTTGCAAACTTAATTACGTATATATAAGTCAAGCTTGATGTTAAAAACGCTCTTGCTAAGTATTAGCGTTATCTATCTTCAAGGATGGATTCTACCAATCTGACGCCAAATTATAGGAGCTGTTGGACTTTTTTAAGCCAGAAAATTTGAAGAATCAACTGTGTTTTCGCAGCAATTCAAACCACGGATCTTCTTATTGTTACGCTTACACCACGAGAATATGCCTTTGAGTATGCGGCAATTCCTTAGAAACTTAAAGGCCTTCTTAGGTAAATTTCATTTGTAATGCCACGTTTTCTTTTCCTAAATAATGCCCATTTTCTGAAAACTGTTACACTAGATTTTATGAAACTGTATAATTCCGATACTTTTGTATTGCCGTACCACGTTTGTAATTATAGTCTTGTGTTATTCGTAGAACGTGCTACTTATTTCATGAATAAAGAAATCGATAAGCTTACTTAATTCTTGCATGAAATTCTAGTTAACCGGTTTATGCACCCTTAATTTTTCTTTTAAAAACTTTAATTTTCTACGAAAATCTTTAATGTAAATATAATTCCTTAGTTAATGGAAACTTTATTTTTACATATGTATGAATAATTCAAAACTGGTAACAACACACATCTCCACATTATGTTGAATATATTTATGACTGACTGTAACTGTATGACAATAGGCTTAAAATTTTTCTAAAAATGTGCAGTAGAAATAAGAATGATACGCTTATGCTTATGAAGGATTTGTAAAATAAATATAGGATAAAAGTCACAAAGTGTAGTTTCGTTGAATATGAATATGAAAGGATTTTTAAATTCAAACGAAATTTTAATTCAATGGTATTACAATATCCAAACGGAAGTTTTATCTTTCTTTAATGATCGAAGACCAGATTCATTAAACGAGTGAAGTATTAAATCACTGTTCGGAATCTGGATGCTTAACCGTGGGTTGCGTGCATAAAACTCAAACAATTAAATAATTAAAATATAAGCACCCAGTTATATACGTAGTATTATATAGACGAGATTTTATGTTATTTCTGAGCAGGATTCTTTGAAAATGCACTGTGTCCTCGCCGAAGTTGGAATCCGAATTTTCTATTTTGCACCTGGATGTGTTGATCCCTACAGTCGTCAGGTTTTAGGAAGCAGGATTGGAAATAATTTAACTGTGATCTTGCTGTAAATCTGAACTCGAATCTTTCTATTTGCTAGCTGCTTAGAACTGATAGCTATCCAGCAAGTACAAACGGAAGGAATGTCATTCTGGAAATGTTTATGTCACAATAACACATGAGAGGTAATAAACGCCATGAGAAGAAATTTTATGAATGAAAAATAAATTAAAGGATGACTCTTTTCCAGCGAATGTTATCGAGATATGCACCAAACAATAAAAGTTTCTACCGAATGACCTGAACCTGAGAGGAATTCTTTATATTATGAATGTCGTCTTACAGGTTAGGTCAACTTAACTTGTTTGAATACATGAAAGCATATGAGGGCTATCTGCCTAATGGAAAGGCTGCCCTCATGGAGGACTTTCTTTGAGAAATTGGCTCGTACCCACACTAGTAAAGAGCCACGCCACCAAAAATTAACAATGCATGCAGGCATTAGGCTGGGATAGAGCCTAGGTCGAACTTCCAACATTCAATGGTCTTAACCACTTAGACACTAGTGAGGCCAATGTCTTAGAGATACATAAGAAAAAACTTTATGAGGAGATCAGTTTCAGTGCTTAGAACTATGATCTATTAATAATCTGGTTTTCAATGCATGACGAATTAAAGTCCGTTTAAGGACATTTTATTGATAATTTGAAATCCTCTTCAAGGAGTTCGACCTGTTCTTTTTAACGTGAGACGGAATAAATTAGTTGAGAAATCAAACACGCATTATTAAATGAGATTTTCGCGAAGAACTTAATAATGCATGACAAATATTGGAAAATATTACGTTTTGGTCTAGCGGTTTGCTATTGATCTGACCTGAATTTTTTCTGCCTGTCTTTAAAGGGAAAAGTGCGAGATATGAAAAATGCTATGGTACAGAAATAAAGCACCATAAAATTTCAATATGCGCTATTCTTTTTCATCACTTCTCTCGCACATATCCTGTATTTTAAATGCATATTTATTACATTAGACTGTAGAACATTAGGCCAGCTACCTCAGTTGCAAATTCGGAGGTCTACAAACAAGCGTTCATGTGGTGGCCTGTTGAATTCTCTTCTAAACCGTGCTCACAAAAATTGTAAACAAAACGATCTAGTGCTACAGCCAGTTTGATATTTTGTTGAGCTTCAGTGCTCAGTTTTTATAGAAGTTCAGTGTTTACATCCCATTGTTCAAAAGTGACGTTTACAAATTTGAATTTAAGGAAAGGTAATATTAAAAGTTTTCCTCTTGATATTAAATTATTTCAAAGTTTACTTTTTTTTTTTTCAAATCTCTGCAGGCTATTTTGTCTCATACGTAACATTTCAAGATTTTGATAATAAATAATAACAATTTTATTGGGTAATATATAATAATTATATATCATATTTAAGTTCTTCGTCGTCTCTTTTTCATAGTATCAAAAACGATAAACACAATATAAAATTAGGAATAAACTAAGATTCCTGCAGTAGACGTATTTTTGCTCCAAAAGAAGAGGGATCTATACTTAATCGCCTTCGAAATTAATAGAGTTTTATTTAAAAATCTACGTAAATCTAAAACTGCTTGTTTGCCTGCTTTTATACTTTGCATTGGCATGTTTCTCTCCCATTTGAACTATGACAATATTAAATTTTTAAAAAATCTGAAAGGGTTCAAATTTTAATGACTTTCCAAAAGGGTTCTTTAAGGTAGTTTTACGCTCTCGCTGAGCACGCAATCTACCAGACTGCTGTTACACTTAACTTCTGCTAATCCATTCCTTTTTGTCTTTTTAGCTTTATTATTAAGCATTATTTTCTTCGAACTAATGCCATATACAATTCAAAAAAATTGCAAAAAGTTTAAAAACAACACAGCAGCGTACGTTTATTTTAAAATTTAATTTAATTTAGAATTTAACAATTTAATTTTGTTAAATTTAATTTTAAAACAACATAGCAGTATTAAGTGTTGGCGTACATTTTTACATTTTTTTCAGTCCTTCCTCAGTTTATCATATCAATATTCAGTTTTCTTAGTAAAATGGGTTGCAAAATTATCTTTCTTTTTTTATAATTAACTTTTATGTATCAAATTTATTAAATAAGTATCATATTCTTCGCACTTACCCCAAATACAATTCAATTTAAAGGCAGAATCACAGAAGGCTTAGAAACAACGTATCTGTAGAACTTTCGATAGAGAGTCTCGCGTGCTAGAGATAAAAATGTTTTATTCCGTACAGTGTTGCCCCTGGTCACTTTCAAATCGCTGAGTCTGTTAATCAGAAATTGATTAAAAATTTACAAAATTAGAAATATGAAATTCGAAATTCAAAATTCGGGCTTCCAGATGCACATATTCGAGTGGAGGACTACGTTATCCAAAATTAAATGGTCCTAGGTAGCGTCTTTTTTTCACAATGAGAGAAAGATACATACATTCATGCATACTTCATGATTTAATTTCTTTAAATATAATACAGGACGATAATATTTGGTTACAACAATTTGAAAAGTGATTCACCGTTTATAGTGGACGACTCAAAGTACCGTTTCGAGACTAATAGCCATTCGGGCTAACGCCCTATTGAGCTAACAAGTAGATTAACCTAACATACAAACTCAGAACTGTATAAACTTGTTTATGTTCAAAGCGGCACTTGACTGCGGAAGAATTATTAGACATTTCAGATACACGAAAGCAAACTGACAAGCGGTTCATTAAATGTAAATAAAAACCTTTGAAACTTAGGAAAAGCAAAGTATTGCATTTGTTTTTGAATTTAATAAATAGTAGAAAATATCCAACCAATAAATCTAAAAAGTATCAAATTTTAGCATGAACCTTTTCACTTACAACATATAAATGAAAACGCAAATGTTACGTATAGGATATTAATAATTTATAAGTAAATTCTAAGTATTTTATTATTTAAATTTTATTGCTATTCGCATGATTTTTAGTTTTGATTTACAACTGAATACAGTTTTACGGTCAAGCACTAGTAAGAGTAATTTCTTGAAAAATTAAAATAAGCACTCCAGCATGAAAGAACAAGTAAGTGTGATTTTAAATGAATAGTGCTTAACTCACTGTAACATAAAAAGCAAAGAAAGAGAGCAGTTTTATTAATTACGTAGTAGTGAAAAGCGAATATACTCTAAAATAAAATCAAGTTTCTTTTAAGCAATGAGATGCACGTCTGAGCAAAAGATGGAAGTCTTTGAAATCACGGCACAGTGCCAAGAACACCGTAACTCTTCTATAATAAGACTTTGGTTAACCCCTAACTGATCATATGAAATTTTGAAACACAAAGAACTGCTTGGTATCCTAATGTAATAACGTAACGCTCTGGAAATTTTGGAAAGACTGCGCTCAGAACATTTTTAACTTCAGACATAAAATGTCTGTCATTTAGTTACTGGCTCAAAGATTCGTTTACCTTTGGCAAATACACCGTGGTAAAAGTCCTTGTAAACACGGGGTTAGCCTGAAAAAAATACCCCCTTCCAAAGTATGTCCCTGTGCCTGTTTGCCTTCGAAATCGACAGAGTCTTGATTAAAAATCTAAGCCAAATGTAAGGTTGATGCTTTGCTAATTTTATGCTGAAACACTTACACATTTAGAATGCCCTCAGGTTTACCCGGCTAAGTTACAAATAAAATAAGAGACTTCGAAAATGTTTCTATGTGTGATATTTTTGTAATATGACAGCTATCAATGTGATAGTCAAGTTCTTCCCAATCACGCCTCAGCACACTCCTGCTGAAATTGCGTCAGCTTTTTTTGATGCTTTGTTATGAACGTCTAAACTTACAAGAAATAGAGGAATAAAAAATTCGGTCCATGATACATCCTCGCAAGAAATAGTCCCACACTAATAAATGCCGTCTCCTTGGTGGCCCAAACATCACAGTTTACATCGCAAATTGTGTCTAATCAAGTAAGTTTAGCGAAAAAATCCATAAAGTATCTCAGTCACAGACCCGAAAGTTATTTCGCTATAAAAGAATATACATAGCTTTCTTCGTAACATATTCGAGTTAGATTTTGATGTCGGAATAAAAAAGCAAATTTTATAAAACACTTATTGTAGTTTTATATTAAATTAAATCAAAAGATACTACAAGTGAAAGCACAATAAAACAAATAAGTATTACAGCAAACTTGTAAATATTCCCTTACAAAAGTGGGACATCAAAGATATCCACCTGTAATAAAATCATAGTTCATAGCCATATTCCGCAACTGATTTTTTCTTTATACGCTTCCACAAAAATCTATGAAGCGAAGTACACAGATAGGTGAAGCAATTAGATAATGACTCTTTTGATGTATATGCTAAAAACCTTTTGGCTGAAAATAATTAATATCTTCACTGATCTGTTAACGTTAATTTTATATCTAAGGTATAGAATGTTTCATGAATAATCATTTATAAGTGGGTCAGATGCTTCTGTCGTTGACCATGGATCTTCAGCACCAATGGAAAACCTACGACGTTTGCCCGCCATCCAAATTTCATCAAGAAAACAGAAGACTCGCGCCCCTCTTTCTATTACTAGTAAAATTTATCGATCTGAAGAAGACAACAGGTGAGTTTCAAATCCATAAATTTTAAGTGCCAATAATCGAATAGCCATACATTATCTACAATTTAAGCCCCACCTGTTGTCATGTGACTCAGTCAACCTTGACTATCCTTTGGTTCGGAAATGCCTGAACATTTACTGTTGTCTTGTCCATATTACATGGAACAAATGGTTGCCAGAGCCTACTCCGAAGATAGGTTGGACTTCTATTTTCCGCCTCCAGTTTTGAGGGAGAGCACCCCGTGGGTCTCCCACACCTCTCCTCACCCATCAATGCACACGAGAGGACTTTCGGTTCGCCGCATATTTAGAGTGCCGCCATGCCGCACCGACGCTGGGATTCGAATCCGGGCCCTTCGGTACCATAGTAGGTTTCCCTAACCACTATACCGTCTGGGTGACTGATGATTTGTTTTTAGATATAAATAAATCCGCATTTGGAATAATGAACTACTCCGGTTTTTAGCCTTTAAAGCACGTCATACAGCGGAAGAAATACAGCAGTAATATGATATGCCCCTTCGCTGTTATAAAATCGTGCTTCTTCATGTTTTACATTTAAGTCATTTAAAAGACTTTTAAAAACGTATGAACGGCATTTTGAAATTAAGCAAAAGCAGTCCTTGGTGACCGTTCAGGCTATGGTGTATGAAACTATTTTTGTTAATGTTTAAAGTTCAAATAACAGTTGTGTTTGTTCAAATTTAAATAAAATACTTTTATAATAACAGTCCATATGCTTAATCACATCTTAGTGATACCACTGCCATGGCGCATGTTTTCCTAGCAAGCGAAAAGTTACACTTTTTCACAATATCGGAACTTACTGTTTCAGATAAGGAGAAGTTTATAGCTTATGTAATTAAGGCATAAGTTAAGTAACAGTTCAACACTGACCAAGCATTTTCATTGAAAACAAGATAAATTTGCGATTATTTCTCTTGGTCGGTATGTTTTAATTAAAATATTCATCGTAAAATAATTTTCAACATTTTAATTAATACACTGTTTAATAATTCATTAAGATTTATTAAACTATATTCTGTTATGCAAAAACTTACAGTTTTGAACTATATTTGACTGAAGTATGATTCCTGTTTTCGAATGTCTAGTTCTTAGCGTTTGTCTTGAATTAAGACTGAAGATAATATACAACACTGTCCCTTAAAATTTAATATTTAGGTTTAAAATCGCAAATTATGTCTAAGCAAGTAAGCATACCCTTTTTTTTAACTTTTAGTAATTCTGCGATATGGGACAAGTAGCATTTGCAAGTGATTACACCCTTCAAGCAACCATGCTTATCTAGTAATATATCAATTATATTTCGTTTTAATGGTGCTTTGTGCGTGGATATTCCTAAACATGAATCCTATCTCTCGATATATGCATACTGAATAATCAAGTATGATTCTAAAAGTTACCTAAGTAATGCCTAGATGAAGGTTTAAACTTCGAAACTACACACGTAAAATAGTTCCAAAAAACGTTATTTACTTTAAAGCAAGAGAAGAGTATAAAATTAAAAACTAAGTAACAAAATTTAGAGCGAGGATTAAATTACAAAATTGAAATCTAAATTTTCAGCTCTGGCGAAAGTCATTATTAATCAAATTTCGTTATCATCTGTTTAAAGGATATTACCTTGTTACATTATTTATGAAAAGGAAAGATCTTGAGAACTTTACAATTATTTCACAGTAAATGTGCTGTAACGATTTATAAAGACTTAAATGATTTTAATCTTAATGGAAGTAAAGAAAAAACAATTATTTTAGTTTGGATTTTAAGTAAAGAAAAAATAGGGTTTTGCTCGGGATTTAAAGGCAGCGCAAAACTTTCAAGTTAAACTCTGGTGATATCAGGAGTTTCATTTAAATAATTTTTAACCCTATCCCTCCAAATTTTTGAAAGAAAACAGGAATATATAAGCGTCTCTCGGAAACAATTACCATTATTTACTCCGGAGACTTCAAACAACATTTTATCTCATAGATATTCCCCTCTCGCTCCTTTTTCATTTTATCCCCCCCCCCGGGTAAGACTTTCTGCCAATTCGCTATATGGCTCCATTTCAGCCAAATCAGACTTAGGGATACTTTCGACTTTTTGTCGAAGGTGTATCACAGTCTTTGCTTTTAAGTTTCAGAGGAGTTTCCCATGGTAATAGCACTTCAAAAATCGCATTACAGATCGATCTGATGGTCGCTGTGGTAATTCGTTTCGACTTTTTCTGGTCTAAAATACTTACCTCTCTTAGAAAAAGGAATAGCCCTCAATTTTTTATTTGCCAATTTCGGAAAGTAAAATCGAACCTGTGGTGCTGAAGTCAATGAGGTACTGCCAACTCAATTTTATATTCCAGATGCTATGCTTTCAAAGTTAATCTGGCTTCAGAGACACCGGGATTTCATCTTATAGAGTCATGATCCTCTTTGTTGCAAAACGGAGACCCTACTAGATTGTGAAAAATCGAAGGGAAGAGCAGTAAGGCCAGTTTGACTTGAAGATAAGATTATGGAGAATATTTACTGTTTTGAGGGTTTCTCGATTCCATCAGATTTAACAAAATCTCTTCTGACGGATTTAATCTTTCTCGAATAATTTCACGGGGAAACATACTTTATCCTTAAAAGTGGTCATTCATGTTATCTTTTCTAACTTATCAAGATCTTTTTAAGAAATCCAATGTAAAAATTAAATTAAACTTCAAAACATTTCAGGAACAAAATTCTAATATTCTTGACACCTTTTTTTTTATAATCAAAAATTTATTTTTAAGTAAGGCATTTATCTCAAAACAAATTAAATTTCTTACGATTAGAATGTCCTGTTTGTTAAATAGAGTGCATATTTTAAAATATGTATTACAAGCGTATCATCATATAAATCAGCAACAGGAACATAGTTAAAGCAATGCTTAAAAAATCAGTGTTAAATGTAATCCGGAATCACAAAGATCCGTTAGTCTGAAGTAAATAGTAAAACTTAAAAAAAAAAAAAAAAAAAAAAAAAAAAGCAACAGAGTAAGCATACATATATCCTTGCGCTAAATCTGTTCTTTAGATAATTATTGCTTTCAGTTTGGAGAATTAAGCCCAAAAACCACAAAATAAATCTGAAAAAATAAGGAACCCAAAGTGAGAAACAATGCATGTTGTTTTAATAGGTTACTTTTCTAATGATTTGCTTCTTATTGAAAAGAAGAAAGGGGAGAAAAGAAAAAAATAATGCGATCTGAAAATTTGAGATTACGAAATAAAGAAATTTCAGTCTACAATCTATCGTCTCAAGGAGAATTTAACTCCTGATGTTTTTTAGAAGTTAGAAACATATAAAAAGGAAAAAAAACATAAAAACTCATGCAACTGTTCCTCTCCTTTTCTTAAAAAAAAGTAATATTTTCGGTCGCGAACTCATAAAATTTAGTCGTTATTGTTGAATGAAATTAAAACTCAACTCAAATAGAATTTCAATTTTAAACGGCGTTAGTTTCTGCATTTCATATTTGGTGTAGTAGCAGAAACAAAAACAAAAAATCCATTGAAAAATTTTTGTGGCAATTTAAATCAAAAAAGAAATGTGTAAACAGGATTACAATATGTATTCGTTAAAAATTATCGTAATCATTTTATTTTCTTGTGAATGTAGATAACGGTACACAAATTATAATTAAAACTTTCATAACTGCTATGTTATAAAATATTAAACACGCATTTATCACATTTTTGTAATAACACTTATTGCAAAGCATTATTAAGAAGTAAAATAACTTATTTAATATTTACTCCTGTTACCTTGAAGAAGAGTACACTTTTACAATGTCAAAGGTAATAAAAAATTTTATGCATTGCCTGTGAACAATAATGTGCTATTGTGTTTTTGATTTTTATATTCTACGGAGTTTCGTGTTTTTTGGTAGCATCAAGCGTACGAAACCTCTAAAACCTAAACTGAATCGTCACTACGGCTTTAAATTTTAAGACAGAAACGTAAGAAACCCTTTCATTTAACTCGAAAAGTTAACAGGCGGCATTACTCGTGCTCTAGAACAGCCAGTATTTATGGCCAAAAAGTAACGAATTTTAAATTATGATTAAGTTAACCTAGGTTAACCGAAAGGCTGCACGGACACAAAACGCGCAAGTTGGCTCTGGCCTAAATTCGGCGTGACAAGCCTAATGGCGAGAATAACGCAACGCCTCAGAATGTTACTCTCAAGAGAATCAAATTAGCAAACGTGGCCTTCAGTAGGAGGAACACGCTCTAATTCTACCCTCTAAAACCTTCTTTTAAATGTTTTCTCCTTTCTACCTCATTTGAATGCATTGTAACTGTAAATCTGCATTCTGGCAGGAAAATGGAAAGCGAAAAAATAACAAAGCAATTTAACTAAAAGTAACAGGTTAATGGAACTAAATAAATCCTTAAAATGCTATAACGTCTTGTGTGCTTGGCTATCATAAAATGCATTCTACGTTGCAGGTTGTTTGTTGAATTATCATTAAGTTCTTAAGATACTACAAAGTCAGGAGAAGGGTATAAAGAGCCCTTTATTAACACAAATAAAGTTTACAGACGGCACCAACTCGTGCTTACAAAGCCGATACTTTTGACTTAACTCAATGTTAATCAGTAACTTAAAATCAATGAAGTTAAATATACCATAACGGCTTCACGGGTTAACTCTCGTACAAGTTGTCTCTGACTCGAAAGTCCGCATAAACAAGCCTAAAGGAAAGAATAGTTCAACTCCACAGAATTCTAATCGCTAGAGAATCAAAATTTAGCAACGCGGCCTTCAGACAGACAGAACACGCTCTGATTTCATCTTTCAAAAATCTTCCCTTAAATAAAACTTTAAAACTTTTTTCTAGCTTATTTGAATACACAAAATTATTTGAATAATTTTCCATTCTATCGAGAAAGTGTGAGTTGAAAGCGAGAGTGATAGGAAAACTGCTTCAAAACCAAATAACTGTTATGTAAATTAAATAAATCCCCACAATGCAATGGACAAGATTTTACAGGTAACTGAAAAAGAGTCACCGTTCTTCGAAGCATTACAACCTGCATCGTTTTAAGAGAAAAAACTCTCAGTAATAAGAATGCTGAAAGAATTAGTGAATGAAATAAGAAAGAATACAGTTTTAAAATTAATAACGCAAAACTATGTAGTAAATTACATTAGCTGATAAATCTACGTAGTTAGAAACCAATAGTTATTTTACGACTGCTGAGTGTAAATAAAGGTAACAAAGCTGCGAATTACATACGAAAAAAAGTACCTGTTTTGAATATATTGCTGAATACCGATAGTTCGAAATGGTTTGGGTTCGATCCTAGGCGAAGGGGCCGGCTGCATAGTTGCTTTTCGTAGTTTCCCACCTGTGTGACCTGAACACGATCCAGTTTTTCACAGAAAGTCCTCCACGAAGGCCGTTAGGAAGATAACCCTCGTGACCCTGCCTTATTCAAATAATGCAAACTAAACTAAATGAATTAGCATGGAATTTCATCTGTCTTAGCAAGAATGAATGAAATTACCACAGTTAGGCAACTAAGTGAATGACTCCATCATCATGAAATGGCAACAGCCTCTCCAGAATAAATATATGTAGCTTATTCTAACATTAGCTACATGAAATACTAATATATTTAACTAGGGAATTGCGTCTTGAAGAGAAAAATAAAAGTTAAACGTTTTTAGAGAGTACTTCTGATTAGGACAGTGAGTCTGGTCTGTTGTAAATTAAAGTTAGTAATAACTAATAAATACGCTAAAATAAAATGAGTATGTAATTTTGTTTACAAAACAAAATTGTTTTCTTTACGTTTTATGTAAAAGCCATTCATTAAAAAAAAAAGTAAAATGGGACAAATCAAGTTGATGTCAACAAGTGCAGCTTGCCTGGAATTGGTGTGTGATTTTATTACAGCTTGAACTAAATCACTTGATTTGATTGTTTCCCAACGGGTAGGTACTTACTGATTTGAATAAATTGGTTTAGAAAGTAAAATACGCTTTATTCCTTTTTTGAAACAAAATCTACAGAACTCATAATATTTTTAAGAATATTAATAATAAATTCATTGTATTTACTACATTATAACTTATTTATTATATTTATTAAATTTTCAGAAAATAATTCAGCATAATTCAGATAAGTAGAGTAGGCAATGTAAAGAAGTAGAACACTTAGGGAAAAAAGAAAAAGCTCAGCACTATTTTATCAACCTTAAAGTTTTTGGAGATTTTTTAGATGAGTTGATTAACGACTTAATATGATACGTTTAATGTCGCAGATTTTGAAGCGCGATTTTTACGCTGTTTCATGGCCTATTTTTTCTTGCTTTGAAGCTTCTGTGACATTTTTAGTCTCTTCAATTTACTGCCGGAAACATAGCGAGCAGAGAAAATACTCAGAACTGAAATGAAAAATTAAATTATTTCGTGTGTGAACGACGCGAAATAGAAAAACATTAATTTCAATTTTATTCTCTCAGTTCAACTAAGAATATATTTTAAGCTCATATTTATAATTCCAAATGGAGTGGTGTGGTGTATTTAATTATGGCAAAGCACACTAGGACTATCTGGGTAAGGATTGGATTGGATTATTTAATTATGGCAAAGCACACGAGGGCTATCTGCCTAAAGGGAGGGATGCCTTCGTGGAGGACTTTCTAAGGGAAACTGTCTCGTATACGCGTTACATATGGGGAAAACCACGAAAACGCCCATGCAGCCAGCCCGTTCGCGGGATTCGAACCTCGAACCGAACTACCAGCGTTCAGCGTCTTTACCGCTCGGCCGCTGGTGGGCCTAACTCCGCCTGAAAAAAATTAGGTTATGTTTACGGGCATTTTGTGCCTTATTTCTGGTGTTTTATAAAAGCCTTGCTTCTCGTCACGATGTTTTGAAATTGTCAAGTTTTGTCATAGCGAGCATAGATTTTGGATATCGGAAATTCTAAAGATATGCTGTTTTGCTGTTTCTAATAATTTGAAATATTTTGTGATATTGCTGTTGAATTGAATTTTATGTGCAAAGAACATGATACTTAATAAATAAAAGTAACACACAAAACGTTAGAAAAATGCCCTTTGGAGCGTAATATACAATCTGAAAGCTTTCAGATTGTATATTACGCTCCAAAAGGGCATTTTTTTTCTTCTACTGTTTTTATTTTCAAACCTCTATATTTAAAAGGCGATGTTTTCTTATGTGTTGTTTTCTGCATGATGTTTGCGTTCGCTATTTTTCTACTTGTAGTTTTTAACTGTCAAAGCATCGAACTACTTGGAGATTGAAGAACGTCAAATGTCTGTATGGTGAGAATTCACTAATTTTGATTTAAACAGGCAGCACATTTTCATGATAATTGGCAATAACGGCAGACATTTTAAACAGGCAGCATTAATACATAGAAAGCATTAATACATAGTCATTTTTACTGCAGGCTATATATCTTGATATAACGAAATGCCTTTAATTTGATGTCCTCAAGATATGAAGAAAAAGACTCGAAATATTAGCATACTAGCCTAGAAGATTGCATTTCTTATTTAAATATTTCGAAAGGGGTAAAAATATTTTATTTCTATTCCCAGACTTTGTGATTATGAAATTATACTCGACTTTGCATTTAATTTAAAATTATTCATAATTAAACTCCATCTGAAGAAAGTGTAGTAAGAAAGAAGTTTCAAGAAAGCATTCGATTCAAATGAAGAAATAATTCAAAAATGAAAAAGCTGTTCATGACATACCATTAAGAAAATGAACGATGATTAAAACCGGTAAATGAAATTACGCAATTCTTTTATATTCGAGGGGTAAAAAGGTGAAAACGTGCGCATCGTTTCAATTATGTTGAAACGTTCGATTAATGCTATTATTTCGTTTCTGAGTTCATTTTATTTCCATCTCTTGGTTTTAAATAAGTGAAATAATGAATTTTTACCGAAAGACATGTTAGCCGAAATCGATCAATTTGGTACAGTAATTCTTCTTAAAGGGAATTTGATAAATCAGAATTTGAATTGAATATCTCTCACAGAATTTTAAGAATTTCTTGAGGAATCGAGTATCCTCTCTTCATTTCTGGCAATGATTAACTCCTTACCTTACAGCGTTCTTCATTTTTAGCAGATTTTGCAGGAAAATTAAGGTATTAAAAAATTCTTATATGTTGAAATTTCAAGATAAAATTATGAGAAAATGTTGCTTATCTCTGATGTTTCTTTGTTACTTTTAAAAAGGCAAATTGTGAAGCTGAACAAACTGCAGTTATTAAGTTCATTTATTAGTTAAACTCGTGAGAGTAATAAAACTTTTATTCATTCTGCTGAGAGTTATTTTAAGTTGATATTATTTCAATACATATTTAGTTAGATACTTAAGTCTGATTTTAAAGCTGATTACTTTCAGCTGCCTTTATTTTGGAGTTTGGAAATGCAAATTTCAGTTCTTCCTGATTATTTGATTAGTTTGAGAAGAACTGATTTCTCGGTAATAGTTGCATTTTCATGCGAGGTTATGCTTAGCCCCACACCATGGGGTCCAGATTTAGGTTTATTAGAATTTCTAATTTTCTCAGAATTTCTCAGAATGTGTTTTACGCATATTAGCTGGGTTTGGGGGATATTTTGAAAAATTGGCCAAATGCTTCCCCACCCCCGGTAGTAGTTACAGCAGCTTACGTAATCCATTTTACTTGATATTCTTAACTTTTGTGCGGAAAACAGCACCTAACACACCTCGCAGCGAGTTTGCACTCATCCGAGGAATGGAAGAAATTTTGGCAGTTGTGGCACTCGGCCACACTACCCTTGAATTTGTATGAGATCATGTTTCCTAAGCAAGACAATTCAAAATCTATTGATGATTTTGTAAAGTTTTTTTCCCAAATTACCATCTGCCTTTCTGGTGTAACTAGAAAGCAGTTCTGGTTACCAAACGGAAAGTCTGAAGTCAAGTCATCGCAAGGGTATTGCTGATTTTTCATGTTTCCTGCTGCAAGAATCTTAATAAACTCTACAGTGGTTGTCGAACTAAGGCAGTGGATGATATTTCGTCACTAACAAGATTTTGCGATTGGTTTCCCAGCTCCATTTGAGTGGGGAAGAATGTGAGATTCTTCTCCCTCCTTACAGTGTGCCTTTGTGGTGTAACTGAAAAGTACCAACCAGCTTGTAATCCGAAGGTTCTTGGCTCGAGTGCGAGAGAGACCATTGCACGTTCTTCATGTTTTCTGCTTCGAAAAAAACCAAATAGACTCCATAATTTTAACAGTGAAACTCGAGTTAAGTATTCTTCCGAAACGAAAAAGTGTATTTGAAAACACCTATCCAAATTTTTCCGAATACCCATGAAGTTGTCTAAACAACAAAATAATAGCATTTAAGGAAGAAGGAGTTTTCAATCCTGTAAGAGTTTATTTTTTCGTTATGTACGAGTGAACAGATGAGTTGGCACGCCCATTAGCATAAGCCACTTAATGTGATGAAAAATCGGCCGATTCTTTTTGCTTTTATTTTATCTGTAAGAAGAGTCTTCAAACAAGCAAATAAATCTCTTCTTGCTCGCTCCAACGCTGAACTTATAACGAATTTAGATCCACTATGGTCGAGATTTCCATTTTTATTCTGCTTGTGCCTACCCTCTTATCCCCTTGAGGCAAGCTTGAAACAAAAGTAATTTAAAGCTTATCGGTTCGATAATCCAGACTTCTCTGATTTAATAGTTTTTGAAAGAGATTTACAGCGAACCACGAAAGATGTCGCGGATTAGAGACGAGTGAAACAAGATTAGGAGTAATACGCTTGATTTCAGCTAACATTATCATATCTGTAATCTTTTAATGCGATCACGCCTCCTTTTTACGAAAAAGAGCAAAAATGTGGCTGAGGTAAACGATGTAGTAAAATAATCCTCACGATGGCATCGATTGGAAAATCGTCTTCTTCGAAAATGTGCTTGGAAGTTTGAAGTTTCAAGGATGCAGTCGAATTAGTGAACTAACGGGATACATATGAGCAAAGTCGCTTTTCTTGATGGTCATAATTTTTTTAAATAAGAGTTATTTTGTTTTATTGTACCACTTACTTATTCTGTTAAAAAATTATTTGTTCAAATACTAAAATGTAATGATACTGCGAAGTTTTGAGGTCTAACGGGTTCGAGAAAATCTAATTTTTTATACTATGATGCACTTTGTTCCAATAGTGGTGAGAGAAGAAATCCTTTGTTATACAGATGAAGAGACACTTAGCCTTTAAAAAGTGATTTTTTTATCATTTTTACAGACTTTTACATATAGCGCATACGCTTACATATATGTTACGCTTTACTAACCAATCTAGAAATTAATTAAAAAATAACTTCATAATTTTTTTTTAATTATTTATAGGCATGAACATTCAAAATAACCTTAAATGAACAAAACTTGTATCAACAAACATTGACGTTTCCTTTTAGAAATAAAAGGTTTAAAAGTAAATATAGAAAAATCTGTTTACATATATGTTTTCAGCTGTAATTCAATAATTTAATGTAATTTCCTTTATATTTTTGAACGAGATAAAAATAATGGAAAAATGACAATGTACATAATCTTCTCCATATTGTTTACTGCTATTAAAATTAATCTTCTGATAGATCTATATTAGTCATACTAGCTATCTGAAATGAAACCGTAAAAAATTCTTAGCTTTGTTTACAAAAGTCTCAGTTCTGAAATCTTTAACGTAATTAAATATTTAAGTATAATTAGCTTCATTAAAATCCTGTAAAAATAAAAATTAGGAGGAATAATCTATTTAGTGTAATGGGCCTAAAGCAATCAGATAACATCCTGTGCACTTGATTAGAACTTAGATAACTCTGACATCTAGTTTTTTCTTCTTAATCTATTCTTTACCCTGGAAACGATTCTTTACTCTTTTGCAGAAAAATATTCATAATCTAAGAAAATTTTACTTTTACCAAAATTTTCAGTTTCCTCCGTTTTATAAATTTTCTTTCGTAATATTGTTTTTGCTGTGATTAAAAAAAAAGACTGCTTTGTTGAATATTAACACAAGTGCATTAAAACTTTTAATTAATAAGATCACGACATAATATAGTTAAATTGTTACTTATGTACTTAAGAGTGGTTACATAATTCTGCTTATTATAATATAAAAATTACATAAAAGTGCTCTTATTTTGTACCTTTACTTCATTTAACGTTTCATATCATGATGATGTTTTGTTTTGTACATTACTAAATAAACATGAACTTGCAAGCTATAAATATAAGTGAAATTTATGTTGCAGTTTCAGTATGTTACAAGCTTTTATTCAATATTAACTTGTCAGTTAACAGCTTACAGAAGCACATACATTGCCCAAAAATTTCAATACAAAAGCGTATTATTTTAAAATTACCATTTTTATAATCATTATTTGCGTTAAAATAGGGTATTAAGATATGCAAAAATGAAATTCAGTGCACCACTAATCTTAGATCTTACAAATATGCGCTTTTTTCTTTTCCTTTCTTTTTCTTTTATTATTATTTTTTTCCACGATTCAAAATTTTTGATTTGATGAGAATACTATAAACCAGTTAATTAAAGGTTGTGAATTAAATCCACATAACTTACGAGACTCAAATGTAAATTTAAAATAATAAAGCCCCTTGTATTGCTGTACATTTTAATAGCGATGTTACGCATTGTTAGACATTTGAAATGAAATAAAGGTGTTTAATTACATCACATTTGAGTTTAAAACATATAAACACTTGTAACTTTCATAGGAACTCGATATTTAGAAAATTATAGGAGAAATTTCCTTCATTTGGTTTTTAATTGGGTTCATTTTTTTCAGTCCAACTTAAAAATGTTGATTATTTATATCGATATACATTATCTGTCCAAAAATATCCGGACATCCCCCTAAAGAAGTAGATCTGGCAGGTGACGTAATTTGATGTGTAACCAAAAGCTCTAAAATTATTGGAAGTGGTTTGTCAGCTCATAATTATGCGTTTGTGAGATAATGAGTAAGTCAAAGGAGCTTTGTGACTTAGTGTGAGAGAATGAGTAAGTCAAAGGAGCTCAGTTAAAATAATCCTCAGTGATTGTGGTAGTATAGTGAGATGCTACCTTTGTTAGAAATCAGTTCGTGAAATTTCGGACATTCTATATGGAGTTAAAATCCATTGTGAATATGTAATTATGAAATAGAAACGTCGAGGCAGTGAAACTGCATAAAAACGAAGTGGCAGGCAGAAAAACGTTAGTGAACGCAGCCGTAAAACTCTGAAAAGGATAATGAAAAAAAATTGCAAGTCATCGTTGGTTGAAATCACTCAGGAGTTCCAAACTTCATCAGGCGATAGTGCTAGTGGCAGACTGTTCTTCGAGAGTTAAAAAAAAAACCTGGGATTTCGTGCAGTCGCTCATGAGCCGAACATCACTCCCCAGAATGCAAAACGTCGATTGCAATGGTGCAAAGCTCACCGTCATTAGACTATGGACATGTGGAAAACGTTCTATAGAGGGATGAACCACGCTTTACAATTTGGCAGTCCGATAGACGCGTCTTTGTTTGGCGAATGCCCGACGAGTGCTTCTTTAGTGACTGCATTATGTCGACTGTAAAGTTTAGTGGTGTGGGTGTGTTTTTCATGGTTTGGCCTGGATTCCTTTAATTCCTATGGTTGCAAATATGAACTCTGAAATGTATATGGGCATTCTAAACAATGCTGCTCTCCCAACTCTATTGCAATATTTCGAGGAAGGCCCATTACTCTTTCGGCAGGATAACTGCTCCATTCACACATCGAGACTTGCGCAGTCATGGTTTGACGAACTGGGTGTTCAAAATCTGAACTGACCTTCTCAGAACCCCAATCCAAATCTCATAAAACGCCTTTGAAACGAGTTGGGACGCAGATTACGTAACCAGTCAAATCAACCATCTTCACTGCCAGCACTCACTTCAACTGTGATGGACGCCTTTTAATTAATTAAGTTAATTCCTATGCCCACCTATCACAAACTGGTTGCAAGTCTCCCAGACATGTGCAGGCAGTCATCGACGCAAAAGGGGAAAACAACATCTTATTAATATATGCCTCAGGACTCTCCGAGACCGTACCACTGGGTGCCCGTATAAATTTGGTTAGATACTGCATATAGATAAAAAATGTGTTAAATGATACCGTAACTTTAATTTGTAATAGCCCATTAAGTCTCCTTTTTAATTCGGGTACTTTCTGTTTCCATTCTAAAAATAATAATATGCTAATAATAAATCACCCTTAACTTCTTAATTTCAAAATTAATGCTTGTCATATCATTCTTATATAAAGTTAATACCACTCGTACAATTTAGATAACCCTTCAACCAATTGCAATGTTAAAATATGAGAACTGAAACCTAAATTAGTCAAGAGGAATAAAGCGAAACCATATGTAAGTCATTTTTAACCATAGCTTCAAATTGGAAACTGCGTATTTCTTCTCCGCTTCTCTGTCCTCCTGGTTTGAAGTCCCATGCCGCTCCTTCTTTCTTTAAATATATTACAAAAATGTAAACATGTACCTATGTAACTACTTCAGAACAGGAGTGTCTTTTGTGTTGGTAACTTTAAAAAATGTTTCACTGCAATAATAGAAATATTAAACTGACTACAACTATTTCTACCTTTTCACGAATCAGTTTTCATCGTCAACATCTATGGCAGCATCAAACATGATTTTATTACACATAACACACACAGTAGCAGTAGACTTAATTGCGACGATGGTAGGAATTTTGATTGCATAGATACTGAGATCCGTAATGGAGAGCAACTTAGCAATCGAGGCTAAGGTTCATCATTATTTCAGTAAACATGCTGCCGCGATTAACCACTTGGCAGTGTACTAGTGCGTATTTCAAAACGTTTACATTTTTGATAGCTTTGCAGTAAAAAAAAAACAGCAGTCCATCTAAGCCGAAATTCAGAAAGAAAAAAAATGTGTTAAGATGAAATTTTAATTCAGAATGAATTAGTTTCGGTTTTCAATGCATTGGACTGGATAATTAAAACCGCTGTAAAATTATTATTGCCTGTTTGTGCTTTAGTTTCATTTTCATCGTTTCCAGCTTTATATAAGACTCATATGCCTTGAATTAGTCTCGAAAAGAGCAGCTCGGGAAACGATTATTATTTTAGCATAGAGAAGGGAAATACTCAAACTAAAATTAAACATTCAGGGCTCTTCACACTCACATGTATATATATATAGCTTAACTTGACTGAACTTTCTGACTACTTACATCTCATTTCATTCATTAAAAGGTTGGACAAGGTGTTGATAAATCAATAAATGTTCACTTATATAGGTAAATTATTTAAAATAATGTTATTTTACGTTTCTGAGAATTTGGAACTTGAGTAAATTTACCTGTACTTCATATCTTGAGTTCATTTTCTAGTAATTGAGACAAATAAATACTTATTAAGGTAAGTCTCAAATGTTAAATGTAGTAAACACGCCTATTTTTTCCAAGTGTATTCATAATTTTGTTATATACCCGAAGCGTCCTGGTAAAGATGTACTCCTATCCCAGCAAATTACTTCGGAGATATGCTGAATAGATCAATTTATCTTTAATTAATTCTATTAATTAGCAACTTCTGTTGAGCAGTAGAAAGAAAGTAGCTGTTGGAAATGAAAGTAGCTCAATTTTCCATAACGTATCAAGATAAAATACCTTATTAAAACTGTTGCTTATTATAATAGCAATGAAAATATACAACTATTCACAATAGCCTTTATGAAGCTCTACGGTTGAAATATTGTTAATTTTTTGTATTCGCGTACGCATATGTACGATTACATGATACAATTTACAAGTGTTTCAATATCCGTTTAGTTTCAAGGAAAGTATTCAATTCAATGAGGAAACAATTTAAAGTTTCTTTAGTTCTAAATGTTTTTTTACTGGAAGTATTATTTATTTATGCCGTTTCAAACAGCGACCCTTTGTCCTCTCGATTACTTTCTGTTGTAAAATTTTCACTTGTCTTCGATGGTTATAATAATAATATGGTATATCGGCACTGGTTACAAACATGACGATCCTAACTGTTTTCAAGCTGTACTACATGGATGTTGCTTAGACAAATTATATCGAAAAAAATATTTACGGAAAAGGAAGAAAGTAAGTTAAAATAAGTTAAATAAATAAAATAAGTAAGGAAAATAAGTTGAAATAACTTGTACGGAAAGCTTGAAGAGAATGCTGCTTCGAAAAAAAGAGAGACATTTCAAGATTCAGAAAGAGGTAGAGTGTATAAACGGCACCTTTCTGTTAGTACAGAGGTTCTCAACCAGAGCAGAATTTAATAGTTTCAGGGGGGGATGCTGCCAGCCTTTTATTTACCTATTAATTATTTAGTTTTAGTTTATGGATATAGAAAACTATTTTATCCGAGTTTTGGTATTATCATTATTTACAATACTTTTTTGTTTCATTTCTAAAAGACATTAAAATAAACTAAATTAAAATAAATACATATGTGCTTTTTGAATTTTCGAAAGGAGGGGCGAGGAATGATCTTTTAGAAATTAGGGCATGCGTGAATGGAGAAAAAAGGTTGAGAAACACTGTGATATAGTACAATCTACGCATACGTAGCTATCGTTATTCATAATATGTATTATTTTTATCTGTAGCAAGTTTGCCTTCAGCCCTTCTTGCAAGAAATTTTCCTGCGATGAGATATCTAGGAAAGTGGGTAGAAGAAGAAAAACTGCTGGTCACATTCATCTATTTATGCGGATTGGTAAGTTTTATTTTAATTGTCTTAACAGTTGTTTTTATTGAACAAGTGGAAGAAGTTTATGAAGCATTTGATTACATTTATTTTAGGATAAAAAGAAAAGCTGATATCAGAAGGTCAACACGTGGAAATCTTGTGCCTAACTTTTGGCTTTTCTTTACGCAGATTATCGTAAAATAATGTTAATTTCTAATATTCTTTCTGATTTAGAAATTTCTTTAAGTAGTTGAATAGGACTTATGAGTAAACAAAGTGTTATGATATACATCCCCAAGTGGAAATATGGCTGCATTACTCCTGACATCAGATTCATTATCCATGCTATAATAAAATTAACTTATTGTAGAGTAATAAAGGAACACATTACTACTGTAATTAATATGCAGTTATTGGATACATTAATAGTATACTTACATTGGAAAATCTTATATCATATGATTCTACAACGCGTGCATAAAGAAATAGATTTTTTTTTCTTTTTTACGTATGCATGCTGCAAGAAATTAAAAAGCTGCCTAAAATCTCCGATGCTTTATTGTGAGAAGCGTACCGGATTCAAGCAAATTTTTCGCAACATATTGTCGGCTGTAATAGAGTAGTGCTCCATATACTATATACAAAACAGAATTTTCTACTATTAGTATTAGATAACTTGTTTCTATATTTGTAAATAACTTTCTTATGAATTTTCAAAGCACTTACAGTGATATTTGTTAATTACCGGTCAGTAATATAAAATAAGGGATTTAACAAACAATAATAATGTACAGTAGAGCTTCAGTTATTCGAAAGTTTAATTATCAGGATCATCTCTTCCCCCCCCCCAAAAAAAAAACCTCTTAAAATTAAGCTTGCTACTTATTTGCGTTTTTAGTTAATCCGAGTAACTGAAGTTTTACTGCATTTAAAAAAGGCGTATTTACTAAAATACGTACCTTCTACCTTCACAAAATAATCATCTATTGTTGATTGCCTCTTTTTAATAGAGCGCAGAGGATTTTCGGTAGTATAATAACACCGAAAATGTTTGTCACGAATCTGTGCTAAAAAAAGAAAAATAAAACTCACAATATCCTTTCAGGATTTGATGTAAGAGAAAAATAAGAAAATAAACAAGTTTCTTCAATTTTTATTGTTGTGTGATGTTTTAGAAATCATTTTTATACGGCTTCAAAAATTTGCTCTTTACTGTAGGTGTTGAGGAAAGCTAGGGGCGTTGCTGATGTGAGAGGCACTACAAATGAGTTGAGAAGTAAGTGAGCAACAAGAGCACACTTGTAATATTTGATTACCTAAAAGTTTTTTAAATGAGCACTTAAAAATTTGCTTGAATGTCATTGATCCTAAAATTAATTTCAGCTATGCACCTTTGTAAGAATCGTACGAAATCACATCAATCTGTCCTTACAAAAAATAGGTCCAAGCCGCATGTAAGTAAAGTTAATTTTTATTCCAAGTGAAGTCGTTTAATAATCCTTAGTGTCCACTGAGGACTATGAGCATGAATGCACAAATTTATTACTAAAATGTTTTGAGAAATATTTATTTATTATCATTCTACTTCCAGAATTGGTGAGGAGATTTTATTAATGATTCGGTATAGTAAAAGTTCAAAAAATACCTAAAACTTTCATTGCGTAAAAAGTCACTGCCTACTGATCACAATCAGAGAACATCTAATAACTGTATCATTATTGCAAAGGTTGGGATCGCTAAACAAACTCTAAGGGGATGATGATCAAAATTAACTCGGAAGAGAGGGCAATAAGTAAAAAGTGTTCGGAAACTATGAGTTATAATAAATTCAGCTATAAATCAAATATAAAAAATTTTTATTGAGTAAAGTTATTTACCAGACTTTATTTTAGACAACGTTTTCTTTCGTCGCATAAATATCGTCTTCTTTAAGTCCTCTAGATTCCTTCTTATTTCTTTCAACTTTAATATTCGTATAAATATTTGCATTTCAGATTATGATTGCACTTGCGATTTTCCACTTTGCATTATCATATTTATGTCTTTCCGAGAAGACATTTAAGTATTCAAATTTATGAGAATGTATATTTTTAAAATGAATTTCTGAGCCAAATTCTTGACGTAAACTGCTTTGAAATCCTGAAATATGCCAACGAGGAAGTTGTTAACTATAAGATTGTGAAAAAGTAGGTGAATTAAAGACGTTTTGTTAATAAATGCAGAAGAGAAAATTGAGACTGATAAGCATGTTGAGCTGCCTTGGCACTAAATTAGTACAGTAGTTTAATAAAGGTTTCGCTTTCTTTGTCTGGAGTGATGTTCTCTAATTTCACAAAAAATATTACTTAAGTTATAAAACTTTTTTGCGAATCATTGTTTCTTTTACAAACCTTTTTTTTAAAACAGATTAGGCAATTTATGTATGGTGACATACTTAGCAGAATGACATTCTGTATTTAACAGGCTAAAAGATTTAGCAATCGCTTATTTTAAAGCTCATTTTCGAAAACGATTTTCGAAATAACTATTCATTGTAATTCATTTATGGGTACGTTGTTACGGAAAAATTTCATATTTAAGTGATATAACTTGTATGAACGCTTGAAGACAATACTCCATTTTGAGAGATTTTCTTTGAAAAAAATTCTGTGAAGATCAGAAATATGGATGGTTGTTTTTTAACTACTATATCGAGCAGCAAAAATTTTACTTATGAATCATTACGCGCTGAAAAGCACAAAAAGTCTCAATGAAATTACACATATGAAACACCTCTCCTTCGACCCATTGCTTAGAAAATTTTAAATATTCCCACTGGAAAATTTTCATGACTAACATGAACTAATTATCATAATTATCTTAGTGGAGGTATACGCGTTATTTCTTTCCAAAGCTCTGAAATTATTTCTAAGGATGTAATAAATTCCATCAAAATCACACTACAGATGGATGAATGTAGTGAGCAGAAAACAAAGTTAGGTTCTAAGTAAGCTATATAAAAGTTGGCACGTCTGAAAAGCTTCAGCTGTAAAAAATTTTAAGAATAAAGGAATATTATTTGAAATATTGGGCTTCTGAGAAGGTTCTGAAAGCTTGAATATCAGGTAAAATATCTCTTCGCCATAATATTCTCAAAATTTCTGCTTTAGCACCTTTCAAAGGTGAGTATTCACAGATATTAACATGCAGAAAGATCTGAGTCCATACTGTTCTATTGCCGCTTCCATGGATCTGAAAAATAACAGCAGCTTCTGTGGCAACGCGAAGTTCCAGTTAAACTGAATGAATAATAAACCACTTGGGTCTCAAGCGAAATAAGAAACCCTCGAGTAAATTAAATTATGTTTAATGGAATTTATACAGAGTAATAATTTAAAGCTGCTCCTGCCAAATTCCAGTATTATAAATGTGTGTATGTGTGTGTGAGTATGGCAAAGCCTCGAGGGCTATCTGCCTAAGAGGAGGGATGCCTTCGTGGAGGACTTTCTAAGGGAAACTGGCTCGTATACACGTTACACATGGGGAAAACCACGAAAACGCCCATGCAGCCAGCCCGTTCGCGGGATTCGAACCTCGGACCGAACTACCAGTGTTCAGCGACTTTACCGCTCGGCCGCTGGTGAGCCCCTTAGTATTATAAATGAAATGTACTGTTATTACATCTTAACTATTTAGTTGATAAAATCGTCAAAACACGCTCGAACTTCTTGCTTTCTCCAGTGCGTAGCTTAGTTTTTTTTCTCTAAAACTCTCAGTTTTTTCTTTCGTTGACAGCTAAGTAGCCTTAATGAACATCTGGAAAATGGTAAACTTCTTTGCTCCTAATTTGAACCAGTTTTACAATGACGACCTCCAAAATCAGCCTAAATACTGGTAGTAGATCATTGATATTGTGACCTACTTCTCTTACTGATTAATAGTTCTGTTATGCACAAAAATATATCATTGCATGTCACTATGACAACCAAAATGTTTTCCAGCAATTTAATAAAAACTCGTCATTAATGTGTCGTCTTAACTTAGATTTGAATTAACTCAAGTGGCAAAGCATAAAGCCCGGAATTTTGAGTCAAATGTAACAGAAAAAGTACTAAAATAAGCTGTAAAATAAGCCTTTTAGATAAGACTAATACCCAAATAATCATGAAAACTCGTGATTTTCTAACGATATTATTTTATACATTAATAATAAGTGTTTTAAAACTCTTCAAAACTGTCTGAGTGGAGCACGATTTAGCACCTGCGATGTAAATTGATGCGGTAAATAGTACATTTTCTATTAGCCTAAAATAAAAACAGAGTTTAAAGAATATTGTGACACAGCGTCGTTTGCAATTTACGCTGTCCAGCGAGAAAGTGAGAGAGTGTAGGTAGTCAAAAATACTTGTAACTGAACAAAAATGAAAAACGATATCTAGATCGGTGGCTGATGTCTAATCAAGACTATGGATTTCTTCATGTATGATAGTCTTAAAATGAACATGATTTAAGTGTTTTTTGTATATTTGACTGAAACACATACACTTTAAGATCAAAACTTTTAGAATACAGAAAGTTTCAACGAGTTTTAAAATTGAGGACCTTATTTAATTCTAAGTCTTAACAACTTTGGGTGCGTGTTCAATAGAAATATTCTATAAAATATGTACAAACGTTTCTAGACAGTTTATGCATTACTATATTTTGGGTGGGACACGTATGAAAGATGGCTTCCCCAGTAAATAAACTAGAAGGACCGAACCAATTGTTTGGTGTCACATTCACTTAAACAGACCTTTCTAGACTATTTTTATGGCGTTACATGAAAATAACTGTCTATTCATCAAGCCAAATTCTTTCGAGGATCTCAGGATCAGGGTCACAGAAGCAATCCAATTATTCTTTGTGGACAGTAATTTTGCTTATGTATCTATGAGAAGAGTCAGCCGCGTGCAACGCAAGCAACAGTGAACTACAATGGAAAAACATTTTCAACAATTTGGATAACTGTTTTGTTAACGTATCATGAAAAATGGTCATTGTATTAAATGTTAGAAAGTTGAAATGTATTGCAATAAAATTTTGAAAAGAAAACTTTTATGTGCGCTATATAGAGTATTCCTATCATCATACGAGTACATCTCAAGTTATTAAAGTTTGAAGTTCCGCAGTGATTTTATAGATATCCTGCACACAGTAAACACAAAAACTATATCCTTCTATATGCAACTTCATAAAGGTTTGACAATTTGAGTTTGAATTTCTGCATCTGAAATACAAAAATGATAAGATGCCCTTTTTGTTTATTAATGGAAACCGTTAGAAAAAAATAGGGTTTACGCAGGAATAAAAGGAATATATTTGCTTTGTGTACTGTAGCCGAGATAATGCGTGTTTGCTTTTGCATATTTTAGACTCCTTTTTTTTTATTTCAAGAAAAGTATTTATTAAAAATGTAAGCGAATGGGCATTTTCATGTAAAAAGGATCCCTTACATTGTTATATTTTCTAACAAAATCTTGTAGATATTTGACAGACATTTAACTCAGCTTTCATATATTGACCTTAAACCGAAAATGCTCTTATGTTTTAGAGCATTTTGAGTATTCTATATAGCTTTTTATATTAATAATGGCAGTTATCACAAATAAGCTACATTACTTTAACTTGAACCAAAAATAGTAGCCAATGGCAAAGATTTAGTTTTAGAGCTTAATATTTTCCTAAGGGAAAATGACGCTTTTCAAAATTTTTGAAAGACCTAATAATTTATAATAAGGCCTCATTCTTTATAATAATATGCATAAATAATAAAAATGCACATTGCACAAAATGTACTTTGTTTTATATAATTTATATGGTGTTTTCTCCCTTCTTTTCTCGTGCCTTCGTGGTGTAATTGGAAGCATACTCGATGCGTATTCGAGAGATCCAGGTTTCCCGTCCCGGCGAGAGCACTGTACACTTTTCACATCTCCAGAGTAAAAAAATCCTAATGGCTCTACAACTTGATCATTTTCTACCACATTAGCTTAGTCATTTAGCGAGTCATTTTAGTGTAAAAGCTATTTAATTACAGTGGCATTCAATAACGATTATTTCTCGATATGTTACCATCAATATTTAAGGTTTCAAAAATTAGTGTTTTCCGAAGTGTTGACAGAGGCAGAGTGACCAACCACCTCAGTTCAAAATCGGACGTGGCATTTCTTTTTACTTGTAATTTTAGCTCAAACGTTTGACTGATTGCGAATCAGTGTTTTCACTGATACCCCCGAGAGGGTGGGACAAAATTTACTGATTTCAGCCTGTCCCGATTTTGGGGACAGTTGGTCACCCTAAAGAAACAGAAACTAGATTCAATAAAGAATATCTCCAATTCATAAATAAATTTTATTTTATTAGAATTCAGTAAATATACAGCGATTTACAACTGCTATAATGCATACAATGCTGTAGGTAATTTAATATTTTTTCCTTTTATCATGGCTTTCCATAAGGTGACCAGATTGCATCAAAGAGGAAATTTTGTCCCACGTTTGCCCTAGTATACCTGTATCTGTGACAATCATGTGCTATCTACGTTGCATAATTAGTATTTATCATAGAATTAGCTCAGATTAAAATGTTTTCTGCGGTAACGGGGTAAGACCACCAATTACAAAGTAAAGCAAATGTGTTATTTACTATGTAAGGAAACGCGAAAGCTGTGTACCACCAGGAGTATACGTAATCTGTGATCCAGATAGTATTCAAGCAAATGAAGTATATAGAAAGGACATTCTCCTGGGTAAAATAGAAATGCAGTATGATAATTATGTGGAATTTATCTGAAGTTCGATTGATTTCTAGGATGACGTATATAGCTCCCCAAAATTCAATCAGCCGAAAATTCTGTGATGGGAGTGAAGCGAAAGGCGAAATAAACAGGAGAGAACGAATGACTAGCAAAGTCCCTTACTTTTATATTAAGATTATGTTACTATGTTGTAGCATTGAAAACGAACATTTCGCTAGCTTTTATTGATATTTATGTTTATGCATTTAAAAAGTTATTTTATTTAAATTCAATAATATATTTATGTTGGTCAAATTTGACTTTCCCTGTGAACCAGGATGCAAAAAGTGACATATTAAGAATCTGGAAATATTTACGAGGCATTAGTTATTCTCCTTTTGAAGAGATAACTCTAATGAAATTAAAGTAATACCTATACGAGAGCAAAACCAACTTTTAGTGCCTCTTCTAAAGAAGCTGTTTAAAATTATTCTTTTCAGAAACTTACCAGCTATAGATTGATCAAAATGAGGCCTGATGAAGCTTCTGGACATCAGTGGTTTACCAGATTTTACAAAAATATTTACTAAAAGTTGTTCCTCTTTATGACTTCAGTTGTGAATTTAATACTTCGTATCTTAAAATTTACAATATAAATAATCACTATGTAAAATATAGATCACTATGTATCACTATGTACTATGTAAAGATAATGTAAATAGTTATGAATATTAAAAGCATTTGTAGTAGAATCTCTATCTTTCTTACTCACATTACTTTTCATCCATGCGGCCTGACAAGTAGCCAATTCTCAAAGATTTGCCATTCAACGTACCATAGATCTTTAAATCTATTTTTCAAATTAAAGTTGAATATTGCTTAAATAAATAGTTTTTATCTATTAAGTTGTAGTTTTAAATTAGTTAAAAGATTTGAAAACAATATGCATATTTTTCAACAATGTATATCTGTATTTTATTTTTTAACAATAACTTTAATTCGTCTGATTTAATAATATCTCTATCTCATGTAATTGACAGAAAGATCATTTTAATGCTTCTGGTTATGCATCTTAGTCCAAAAAAGCGTTTAACCGCTGCCTAATAACCAGATTTTATGTTCTATGCTAAATTATTGAAAGCTAAATTTAACCTGTGGTACGTAACGAAAAGAAATTCATTTAAGTAGTAGCTTAAAGTTTAAAATAATACAAGAAACATAAATATAAAATTGTGAGTACTTGAAATCACTATCAAAAATCCCACAAAAATGAAAGAACAGTATTTAAATTGAAAAGGTCCAAGTAATTTCAAGAGCAGAATCCATTAGTATGCATACCGACATCCCAATGTGTATATGCAAAATAAAAAATAAGTAAGATAAATTAAAAATTTTAACTTACAATATGTCTTTAACTCTTCTTTTTAATTTGGTTATTTTCCCTGTTTCAGCAAAAATATGATCTAGTTTATTAAGTTATTAATATGCTTAGCTCAACAACGCAAAGTTCGTCTACGGAATTAGGAACAGTGTTCGGCGGGAAGCCAGCATAACTTTAAATATCCACTATCTCTAAGTTAAAAATAAATATGCTGTATCATTACGTGTCGTTAAGTGGTTTGAAGACGTAGCATTCCAATGCTTTAAAATTCAGTCGAAATATTTATAATAATCTATAATATAATTTCTTTTCAAATGCATCTGCATCAGTATGCATCTTTAGATCCACTCCAGTTTTCGATATCATTAGTACAGTACACCTTTAAAATTTTCAAAAATTTGATTTTTCAATTTTCTGATATTTTTATATCCCAATCACTTCTGAGTAATTTGGGGCAATTTTTTATCATACATTCATTAGTTTGCGAGATATTGAAAATAATGTAAATATCGAAGCAACTGTTTTTCTTATACTTGCAATGATCGTGGCCTCTACTATAGTATTTGTTTATAGTTTAAAGGGCATCAGTTTGGATTTCGTGTGCTGAAAGTCAGCCATTGCTATTTAAAAATAAAAATATGCCAGGGAAAGAAGACGAGATGAAACGTTATTTATACTTTAATTTTGTTTTGATTCAGTAGAAAGTGGAGTAGAAAGTAAGAGCTAAGTTTAAAAACTGTGATTTCGTTTGAGGTTTGTTGCTTTGTTTATTGGCTGGTCAAAGCCATTGAGTGGAAAAGGTCGTATAAAGATATAGATCAAATTACAACGTACTCTGGTAATGCTATTAGGAGCACAGAGTCGTAGCTAGGGTTTTCAGCGCCCAGGGACAACTGAAGATTTCTCACCCCCTGCTGCTTGCCAAGGATGGAGAACATTTATTTCTAAAATGTCGTAACATCAGTTTGGCGCCCCTTGGATTCTGCGCCCGAGGACAGATGCCCCCCTTGCCCCCCCCCCCTCTAGCTACGCCCCTGTAGGAGCAACAAGCGATCATGCCTGGATATGCATAAAACTGTGCGGGCTATATTTTACCATAAACGTTCTACCGATGATGAACCTCTTCATGAATTTTGTACACAAGGTTACAACTCATGGTGTGCATTCCAAAGAGCAAAAGCTGCTGGTTCTAAGCAAGGATTCCACCACAAGAGCAGCATGCCAGCTGCAGTTATGGACTATATAAAACCTATATTTAAAGATCTTTCAGATCCCAAACTTTTGAAACGTTGCCTTCGAGCACAAACACAAAACTCCAATGAAGCTTTTAATTCCCTTGTGTGGAAACTTTGCCCAAAAACAAGTGGGTCAAGTAAACTTATTGCACAGATTACTGCATATGAAGCAATTATATTATTCAGTGATGGTAGAATAGGTCGACTTGAACGTATGAGAAGACTGGGCTTTCGTATAGGACAGTATGCAATTGAATCAGGAAACAAAGCTGATAAAAGTCGAATTTTTGATGCAGAAATTAGTAGTTCAGCTATGAGTTTAGAAAGTCGTAGAGAAAAACTCGTGGAAAACTCTGTAAAATTTGAAGCTCAGAAAGAAATAGAGGGCATTTTATATGAAAGTAAAAATTTTTAAAGCGGTTTTATATTTTCTCTAATAAATTAAAATATTCTATAATACTTGTATTATATAGAATCTCTATTACATAAACTAAGACCTATCTTTATTTATCACTTAAATTTTCTGCTTTTATTTAAGTGGATTTGCAAATTTTGTATTTTTTTAAGAATTTAGCTTTTTTTGAAGATATTTTTGGCACCTAAGTATACATATGAAGTCATTTTTTTTAATGTTTCATTCCAAAATTTAGTAATATACTGGTAAATAGTCATAGTTACATGTATTTTTTATGAAAGTTCAAAACAGATTACTTTTCATAAATTTATACTTTAATTGCGTTTATCTCAAAACGCTGTTTTTACAACTTGCGCGCAGGATATTTCCAAAACTATTTAAGTAACTCTCTTGAAAATTCGTATACACTTAACAACAATTATGATTACCCTTGTGTTCTACTGACATTAATATACATTATAAATTAAAAATTTTACAACCTTATTTAAAGCAAAAATTATGCAAAATTAATTTTTATTTATATATTATAATATTTAAGAATAAAATTTTAAAATAATTAATATATAATAGAAAAAAATTAGAAACTAAATCTTTTCTTTAATTTAGCATTAAATTTATTACTGAAAAATAAATATAAAATTAAATATCTTGCGCGCAACGAAAAGTTTAATTTTCGAAAACTGAAAACATCATTTCATTTAAAATAATTTTTAAGTATCTAAATATTAAATTTTCTTCATTAATTAATTTTTTATTTTATTATAAATAATGAATTCTACATACTCTGAAAGTTTTATGCATATAACTGGAATAGTATTTTTTTTTTTTTTTTAAATGAGAAACAGTGGTCAAATTTTGCATATTTTAGAATTGTTAAATGTGTACTATCCCCTTAATACAAGTCATGCATGGAATTAAATTTCGGTTCAAAGTAAAGAAAGTGAGTTTTCATTTTGATTGGTGCTTTTGGTTTTAATTAAAATTATCTTTGATTTAACTGATTGTTATTTGATTTGTTTTGGAAATATTAATTGTTGTTTAGAAAAATTAAAATGTTTCGATTTAGATATTCATATTCAGGAATTAAAAATTGCATGGGTTTATTTAAAAATATGTTTTATTGTTAACCAGTGTATGCTAAAAGTATTTCTTATCTATGAAGTAAATAATTTATTCATTAATTAATGTAATTAATTTTTTTTATAATCATCAACCAGAAAACTGCTATTAATTATTATTCTTTTGAACTTTGAATGTGTAAGGCTTATTTCACTCAAATGATATCAAATTAAAATTTTATGGTAATAAATAGAAATTTTAATTTCAGTATTTATGTTGAATAAATTAAATAATAAATTCTAAAAATTTCCAAGCATTTTAGTTAAGAAAGATTATTAATATTTAATATTTAAATAACTATAATTTTAATTATTGCTAAAAATTCTTAGTTATTTTGAAAACGCGGTAGCATGAATATTATTGCAAAGATATGTGAACTTGATTAATTTTAATAAAATTTAATATGGGTTATAAAAAGTTATTAAAAGTGTAAAAATAGTAATATTTGAAATTATGCGGAATAATTTTAAATTATGTAAATGGATAATTGGATGTAAAGAATATAGTATGTTACGGGAACTATTGGTTCAAAATCCCAGAGGAGTATTTTTTAACCTTTGAATTGAATGTTCATTTTACCCTGATAGGAAAGAAAAGATAAAATGTAGATTTTAGCTAATCGTGAATTCTTCAGTTAGTGTAAGATAATGATTTGAAAATGAAATGTGAATATGTATTTCAGTAAGATATTAAAATATTTATCATGTGATAAATATGAAATTTAGAATGTTGTAATATATCAAAAGAGTTTATATTTCTTTTGATGTTTTGCGATAAAAGTTTGAAAATCCTTCCCTGAAGAATCATACTAATTATTTTGACTTTGCGAAACAAGGACTTTTCAAACGAACTGAGAACTGAAACTTCAACAAAACTCTGAGTTGCATTTATTTTCAGAAATATATATGCAACAAGTCACTTTTTTTTTCTTTTTTTGTAAGTGGGTATTCATAATAGTTCACAACCTCTCCTAAAAATACTTTTACTGTAGGATTTTCATGTTTGCATCCACGCAAAAACTAAATTAAAGTAGAATATTTGCAGAGTCAAATGAAGCATATTTTTACTTCTTGTAAGCAAAATCATTCTTTTAGTAATCACTTCCATTCTATTCAAATAAATTTGATCGTAAAAGGTGTATCAAAAGCTAAATTCATTATGCATTTTCATAAATTATTAAACATGTTTGGGAGATGTTGAAAAACAAGTTAAGACAAAGATGTCTAGCATTTTGGTGAAATAACGTAACAATTGTAGTCACATAATATTTTTTTTTAAATCCCTTTTTCATTATTGATTACTCTGGTAGAAAATTATCTAATCCTTATGTAAATTCTTTGCAACAGATAAAGAAATTTCACTTTTAAAATTTCGATTTTAAGATGCACTTTTGCAATGCGAGATGAAAATTTCAGTTAAAAATAGCAATAAATATATTTTTCCCGTAATTTATTTTAATATCCTTATATTTTGTTAGTAAATGTTAAACAATTGTTATACAGAAAAGTTTTAGGAAAAGTTTCAGGATAAATAACATTAAGATTATATTTATGACTCGTTTTTAGTTATTAATATTTAAAAAAATGTTTCAAATTTTAAAGTTACATATATTAAACTCACATTTCAGTGAAACACGGAATACAGTAAACGGTTTGTAAAAATGCTAATACCTGTACATAATGTGTCGGAAACTTTGATGGTCTTATCCTTGTACATCGTAAAGATTTGCTCTGAATTTCCTTACAAATATAAAACAGCATTAAATTTTAATAAAAACTGAAGACATCCACAACCAAGTTATGCACTATCTAATCCTCTGCAACCAAATTATTTTACTATCTGGTCACCTTACTTGGCCAGATTTAAACGAACTAAAACACATACTTACCTTACTTATACATCCATTCCCAGAGACTTTTGTTTCCGATAAAAGAAACTATTTTCGCTTCCATTCTCTATCCCTATCACTTCTCTGAAGAGAACAGTTAATATTTAAAATATTTAAATAACCAAACTCTTACCTGTATAGGCAGAAATGCAGCTTCCTTCGAATGCATATTGAAATCCGAAACACGGAAAAGAAGAGGGAAATGTTAAAAAGCTAGCTGCTGACTTGCTGTATTTGGATCAGTTTTGGAAACCGAGTTTTGGGGATTTGCGTGGATTCTTTATTTACGACTGGGGAAGCGGAAACCGAACTGTAATCATCAAATGAACCGCAAGTGGTTTCTTGAGGCCGGAAACAAAAAGAACTGGATTAATAAAAGATGTGTGGAATTTTTGCGGGTACTATACGTCTTTTTATTTCGCTCGTACGTTCTCCTTTTGGGTGCTTATACGTGCTCTTTTTTTTTTTTTTTTTTTTTTTTTTCTAGGAAAAGTTGTTTAATGAACGCCTCACACTCCAAGTTTTCTAATTAAATTTGTTCTGTTATAAATTAGCATAGTTTTCTTTTGAATCGTCTTTCCCCTATAAAAGAATTTAAGTCGTTTGACCAGCTTTTAATCGCATATTTGATTTGTGTGTTAATTCAAGACTTTAATTCGTAATCACCTAACTACTCCTGAATTCGTTCAAGATTCCAAAAATCGTTCAAGGCCGGATCCAGGTCCGGTGTAACCAGAGCTGTCGCTCCAGGCGGCAAAATTTTTAGAATTTAGAGAAGTAATGTGAAGCAAAATTTAGAAAAAGCAATGGGTAACAGAATCTACGGACGGTAAAACTTTTAGAATTTGAGGAAGTGATGGGCAGTAGAATTTAGATCCCACAAAGATTGCACCAAGGGACAAAATGCTTAACGCTGGCCCTATTAATGCGAGGTGTTCGGATAAAAACGGCGTAACTCCGTTTTGAGCAGGTTCAAGAAAGAGACACAGTCATTAAAAATTTTCTGGCATCGATTTGTACCTAAATTTGCATTTAAATACCTATTTTTGATTTTGCGTTTAAATCTAAAAGAATGCATTAATTTATACACGTTTCTATTGTTCTCAAATACACATTTTCCACCTTCTTTTGTTCATATTTCAATTATTTTATATTAATTTGTGTAGGTCTTAAAAGTTTTTTATTGTTTTTTTTACTATGTTGTTAGAGTGTCAGGAATGTTTTTCTAAAGTGAGGATCTCACTTTATTCAGTTCTTAAGAAGTATCTTAAATTCAAAAGAAAATTCATTTTTTTTTTCAGTTTTATTTATGACAAGTATTTTGGTTCAAGAACAATAATTATCTTTTTCTTTTTTTGAGTTTTGTTTGTAGCTTATGATTTAACTAATTTTATCCTTACTTCGAAAAAAGACGGAACACTCTCACTTAATTTGGTTATAGTTATTTGATAGTGCATTGGTTTGTTCCCCTTGATAAGTCAATTAATCTACGGTCAATAACAATGCCTACCTTTTTAGCACTTTAAATTTTACTTTTTTAGAATTTTTCAGGTTTAAATAATATTTATATACAGCTTAATAAAATATTTTTACTACAATAGAAATCTAAATTACTTATACTTAAAATACTGACTCAAATTTATTCCAATAATTCATCGCATTAATTAAATTTGTGTTCCTTAAAGATGATATATAAAAAAATTTCTAATAATAAATTATTGATTTATTACTTTCCAGTTTTAGCCTAAGTACTCGGCTTTTTAGATTATTCATAATTACTTGTTTACTTAGAATTTTAATTCTCTCTCTCTCTCTATATATATATATATGAGTGTGTGTAATAAAAAGGACTTGATAATATAAAAAGGACTAATATTGATGATGTAGAACGTAGAAGGTTGAATCTGTGATGAAAAGCAAGAATTTTGATGGCATAGAATACTGAAATGCTGATCCGCAGTAAATAGGAAACTGGCAGCCGAGGCAGATTGAATCTTCATTTCATTTCAGTAAACATGTTGCGGCCACAAACAACTTGGCACATTATTTGTGTCTATTTCAAAATGTTTGCATTTTTGATACTTTGCTGTAAGAAGGAAGCAGCATCCAGCTGTCCACCTAGGCCGAATAGTAGCAAGCGAGTGCGTTATGTTCAGGATGAAATCTTAAATCAGACTGAGTTAGTTTTGACTCTCAATGCATTCTGATTGAATAATTAATACCACTGTAAAATTATCATTGGCTGTTTGAATTTTAGTTCCATTTACATCATCAGACTTATGTAACAGTCATATGACGTGCATTAGTCTCGAAATGACGCAGTGCAAATAGTGATTACTATTTTTAGAACAGAGAAGGGAAATTAATTGCCGCTGCTAATTTAAGTTATAATTGATCTTTTACATATTCTTTATTTTACTAAATTAAATCTTCCAGGACAAAAATGTTTTAGAAATGTAAAATAGTTGTGAGAAAATAGAGCAAATAACGTCTAAAAGCCTATGCCTAGAACATATATATGTGTGTGTGTGTGTGTGTGTGTGTGTGTGTGGTGTTATATAGAAAAATAACGTAGCAATGTTCATGGCACAGCATATAGATACCATAGAACTTAGATCGAGATTGAAGAGAAAGAACTCTGATTGCGGAAAGTGGTAAAATGCTCAATCCGTAATGATTAGGTAACTTGGCATCCGAGTAAGATTAAATTTTCATTTTTTTTTTCAATTGACATTTATCACCACATTTACTTGGCACTCTAATCGTGTCTATTCAAGAACGTATACATTTTTATACTACTGCGATAGGAAGAGAGCATAGCGAAATAACTTCCAAGCGGCAAGAGAGGTAGACGCGAAATGTAAAATTATGCACAATTCTCCAATATGGGGAAGTTCACCAAAAAAAGGTTTTGGTTCAGGATAGAAAGATTTCAGTTCTCAAAAGTTTGACTCAAGTTCAAAATTAGCTATGTCATAAGCGTTACGAAAGCTATGTTACATAGATTAATCTAGAAATGAAGCATTCCATGAAAGTTATTTCAGTTTTTAGAATACAGAGAGGAAACACCCAAATTAAAAATGGAGAATTAAGAGGCTATTATTAAATTAAATTATAAGGCTGATTTACATATCTCTTATCTCTCACACACATATATAAAAGCAATAGATACAGTTCTTAAAAATAGAAACAAAAATGCATTTAATTCCTGATATACCTAATTAAAATATTAAATATTTTTATAGAATTACGTTACATAGTTTTTCACTTTTCTAATATGCTGAAGGTATACAATGCGCGCATTTTGTTCTAAATGTACATACATCGAGCAGCAACCTATGAAACGTTTTACTATTCGATTTGGGTTGCCTTTAAGAAACCATATTAAACTTTGAAGCAGCCTTTTTGGATGACGATTAAAATCTGAACCCTAGTACATTTTCTTAAATTTTATTTTTTATTTCCTGAATTTTAATTATTTTTTTAATATTATTATTTTTTCCTCGAGTAAATGCGATATTTTGATTTTTCTGCCTTTTTTTTTACAAAATTTCTAAGTTTGTAAGGCGAAAATTACGTGTCCCTAAGTCCCTAATTATTAGCAAAGAATCATGGAGTTGCAAAATTCATTCATTGAGATACATCAGCCACATTTTCTGAGTTAAAATCCAAGAACAGTCATGCAGCTTTGAGGTAAATTTATGAAAGCTGTTTTCATCGATTTATAAATCAAATATCTGATGTTCGGAACATCATGCAAGGCGAGAAAAATAAGTTTTCAAATTTTTTAGAATGTCCCAACAACGGCCGAGCGGTAAAGTCGCTGAACACTGGAAGTTCGGTCCGAGGTTCGAATCCCGCAAACGGGCTGGCTGCTTAGGCGTTTTCATGGTTTTCCAAAAAAAGGGTTTTCCCCATGTGTAACGTGTATACGAGCCAGTTTCCCTTAGAAAGTCCTCCACGAAGGCATCCCTCCCCTTAGGCAGATAGCCCTAGTGTGCTTTGCCATAATTAGATAAACCAAAACCAAATTTTTAGAATGTGAATTATTCTAAGGAGGGATATACTTTTAAAAAGAGCATTAAATATATCCTGTTTCTTAATAAGTGCTTTTTAGAATCTTCTGTTTCAATATTGTTACATTTTAAAGAAGTTAGCCTCCTTTGAGCTTATATAAATCCATACACATGTCTTTCAGCTTACAACTTCCTTTAAATTTTGTGATGAATTTTCTCGTGTTTTGTGATCGCATCTGTCTGATCTTCAAGCATTGTAACTAAAGTCTATCAGTAACCAGTTTCTAACTTTTGCACCAGCAAATAAAATGCTTCATCCAAGATGCATGTGCGTTAAGCTCAGGAGGTGAACTTTGCTTAAGCTCAATTCTTGTTATGGATGGATCGACTTACTGGATTACTACTGCTATTCATTTTTACTCGAAAACAAATCCCTATGAATTTCACTAAAGAAATAATTAACGAAGCACGTTTTCATAACGTTCTTAAATAAAAAATAGATTTTAAATGTTGCGAAGAGTAAAGCTTCCGAAACGAGAAAAACCGAAAAATCAACTAAGCCGTCTTCCGAAATCAATGTATTTATCATACATTTGCTAAATGGATATGCTAACCACAAAGGTACACATGTGAAGTATACCGTAAGTCATCATGATGTAATAAAAAGAAAGATCAGGTAATTAACTATGAATAAATGTAATCTTAATATTAATTGAAAGATAAATCTTTTTAGCTGCATGAGTAATATAAACTAATAATTCGGATTGTATTTTACGTATTACCAACATTATTCTGGCGTTATTACTTCCAGTTATTGGCTCAAAACCACAGCCAGAATAGAATAATACTAAAGTGAACTGAGTTTGCAGTGGACAAACAATTCCTTATTACTTATCAAATTCATTTCTTTATTATTAATCAAAATCCTTATAAGGAAAAAAATATCATACATTTATAAAAAAGTAATATGTCAGCGGTCTGATAAGCAAGTAGACTGTGCTATAGTAAGGAACTCCATTTTTATTCATCTTTAACTCTACAGTTCAGGCAGGATGCATGAAATTATTATTATTATTATTATTATTATTATTATTATTATTATTATTATTATTATTATTATTATTATTATTATTATTATTATTATTATTGCTGTTGTTGTTGTTGAAAAATAAAAGTGTCACCAACCGGATAAAAATGTATCAAATGTATAGTTATATAATAAAAAAGTGCGTCGAAGAACTAAATGCTAATGCAACTAATAAGTAACAGGAGCTGAATTTTCAGTTCAGCTTAGGAAGAAGGTTCTCTTTGACCTTCAAAAGTATAATCCTACAAGTTTAGTCATCTTATTTCAATTCTTGTTGCTTATCATTCTTTCGCGATGTGATAATCGTAATAGATGTATTTTTGTATGTCTTTGCTTTATTGTTTGCTATGTTGCCCAAACGCAATATATCGATATATTGCCAAGAGCAATATGACATTTCAATGAATGCCCGACATTCAATGACATTTCAATGAGTCGTTGAGTGCCCGACATTTCAATGAGTGTCAGACAAAAACTTATTAAGTATAATTGAAATGTCTCATGTCCTTCCTCATAATCCCGAGACGTTGCCCTTTCGTATTTTAGTATCTTCAGAATTCTCTGAAAGGCTAAGTTCACTTCTTTGAAGACTAACAGCACGTTTTAAACAGCACAATAAGGACTTCTTTACGAATAAACATAATGACTTTTTAAAAAAAGGAATTTATTATCTGCCTGAGAGATGAAAATTAGTCATAAGATAAAATGGCTCTTATATGATCTAATGAAAGTGTGTTTGTACTTCTTCATTTGTATTTATCATAAAAAAAACCGCAGAACTTTTCAGATTTCATTTACGTAATTGGAAGTTCATACCTAAGGCTGAATTTAAGAAAAGAAGCACATATCTGCCTTTCTCAAACCCTCTGCTCGCTCGCTTATTATTGTACAAATGTTTCCAAGTAATCTATATCGTTTCGTAAATGCTTTTGTTTGATGAACTGAATCGGAAAGTACGTAAAAGCTACCCGATGAAAGGAGATATCATTTCGGAAGGACTTCTGTGGGAAAGAAAATTATTTTCGCGTTGCACAGGAGAAAAATCATCAAAGCACTTATGCAGCGAATCCCCTCAGCGACATATAAACTTGATTATATTTATCACCTATCTTATACACTCGCCCACTGATAGGCAAGTCAGAAGTGCCATGCAAGTATATATAACATAATGTGCTACGAAAGAATCAATATTTTCTACTTGAAACTTATTTAGCATTTAAATCCTTTTTATAAGTAAATTACTTATTTAATCAATATTTAAGGTAACTGTTCCAATCTTCGGAGATTTGTCTTTGTATAAAAAAGAGTATTATATTCAAACTGTTACTTCTCATTAAAAATGTTTCGCTAACACCGCTGTTTGAAAAAATTTAAAAAATACGAAAATAGGATGTAGTTTCTTCATTTCCATTTAGTGAGCAAAATGGGTGATCTTGTTGAAGATTTGTAAAACGGCGTTGCATCTGAGGTTTCGAAAATGAACAGAAATCCGTAATCCAGCATTTGAAACAGTATGTCATGCTGCTTTTGTAATATGGAACTTAGAAGCAGATCATTTAGCTTTATGAATATTAGCTGGGAAATTAGGCAATTCTTTCAGAAAAAGAAAAAAAAAAAAAAAAAAACATAAATGTTAAGAAATAGATTTGAAAAAAAAGTTGCAAAAATAAAATTATTATAATTCTGAAGTTATGTGCTTCGTATTAATAATCAGTGCAGAGCTATTAGGTATTGATTTGGTACTATGAAACATGTAACAATAAGCTATTATCTCGTTGGCAGTCAGACGTGGTACTAGCTAAATCGCGAGAACATGTAGTGGGGAAAGACGAAAATCCCTTATATGTGAAAGCACAGTGAATAACGGAATACATTAATTACATGATAATGGTATGACATGTTGCATAATCGGTGATAATAGATACCTTCATATTTTTGCCTTCGGCCTCCTAAATCCTTAGGCTTTCCTTAAATTACAAAAGGATGTCTAATAGTTACAACACAGAGTAACTATTAGACATCCTTATGTGAAGAGAGAGTCAGTCCGTCAAATCAAATGATGACGAATTATCGACCACTACGTTTTAGTCGGACCCATAGTAGATCTTTTAGCTATTTACCTGAGCTAGAGCATGAAAAATCAGCTACGCTCTCTCCAGAATTCAACTTCCAGGCCTTCCGATTGCTAGCCGGACCGGCTACCACTTACAGCAGGAGGGAAAAGATTTCTTATAATGTTACCAAATCAATGTACTACTCATCTGGTTTTAATCATATTTGAGCCGTAGGTTTTACCCTCCAAACTAAATGCAATAAAGGGACAAAATTTAATAATCTTATTAATTTTTAAAATCCCTTTGATATTTTGCAATACTTTATCGTCAACACTTTCTGTGTAGATATTTTCATTATATATAAACGTTCGTAGTATTTCTTATTTCTTTAAAAATACTAATTCCAGGACTAAATTAAAATTTTTACGATAATTAGGTTTCTGAATACTAGGTCGCTTTTTCCGTATCTATTAATCTTGAGATGTTAATGGCTTAGTTAAACAAAAGTGTAATATTTTTATCCATCCTTTCTCTTAATTTCTTTATTTACTTATTTCTTATTATTTCTTATTATTTTTATCCTTTTCTTCATATTATTATTTATTTCTCTTAATTTCTTTATCTTCTTTATTTCTTTATTTTCTTAGTTTATTTTTTTATTGTAGGATATGAAATTTATAAACTTTCTTATTCAACATTTGAATGAAAACTATAGAAAAATTTAGCTTTTGTTCTCAGCATAATTAAGAATTATGTCTACATTTTCGATATACATATGTTATCGGCGTTATGTGAGACTCAGGCCCTGTGTAGAGTATCTAGGCATCTTTAGGAGTATAGATTTTTTGGCTAAATTTCAAATACTTGTCTTCTGGTCAGACCTTTATTTTACCAAGAAAGTTTATGCTTTACTTAGGTTTCCTATGCAGTGCGCACTTGGACTCAAACGAAACATGATAAATATACTATTCAGCAGCAATAATATTCCTAAGTAGCTAATGGCATTTTTTTCAGTTTAGATCCCATTTACTCAGAAACTGGGCATCAAAAATTTTAAGAAACAAGTTCCTTTTTTCTTAGGCCTCAAAATTGCATAGTTAACTTGTAGAGTCAGGTTATTTTGAAACACGAGACATGAAAAATGACCCACTCCCTCGCCGGGACTCGAACCTGGACCTCTCAGATACGCACCGATTGTGCTACCATTACACCACGAAGGCATGCCGAAAGGGAGAAGAAAATACCTTATAAACTATGCAGAAAAGCACTGTTATTGAAGTAAAAGTTTTTATCATACGCCTCTTAGTAATCTATTATTAAAATTAATTGGCTTCTTGCGCTGAACGTTTTAGAGAGTATATATAATGCATTGTATAAAATGTATTGTATAAAATGTGGGATTGGATTTCTGATTTGCCCTTAATATGTGTAAACTTGCAGAATGGCTTTTGAACTAAAATAATGTTCCAAATTTTTAGACTTTCAGGTAATTTTGCACTCAAGGGAAATACATACTAAACTTTCTGTTGCCTTTAATTCTTTAATAATTGACTGATTATTATTATATATAATATATTATAATATTCTGATATCCTTTTAAGCGCAGGAAATCTTGAAACTTTCCCAGAAATCAAGTCCGAATCACCCAGTTGCTAGTGGAGTGAGCTGATCACTACACCAAACAGCACGTGGAAGGAACGTTTGCGGTTGCTGGCTAAATCACTACGTTTGCTTCCTTAAATATTTACATTTATTTAAAAAAACACAAATGTAAAATAATATTTCCATTTGTTGAGGGAGGCCTTCCTTACCCCTTCAGAAGATAATCTTTTCAACATTTCCCACATTAACAATGTGCAATTTTTTTCGAATTAGGCAGATTGATTATAAATGAGGTTCGTTTTATGCCGTTTAATGTGTTATACATCAGAATGAATAATCCACTGGATATCTGCTTAACATGAGAACCATGCGCATGTGTTGTAACTATTAAGACATCCTTATGTAATTTAAGGAAAACTTAAAGATTTAGGAGGCCGAAGGCAAAAATATGAAGGTATCTATTATCACCGATTATGCAACATGTCATACCATTATCATGTAATTAATGTATTCCGTTATTCGCTGTGCTTTGATTAACTGCAACACAGACTACTGAGCCTCAACTTAGATTGAACTTTTAGATCAGAAATTAACGCTTTTTCAACTAGCCCCCAAAGGACTCATCATGTTCTTCATAACTTAATCTTTTTCTTGCAATGGTCCTAACTCCTTGAGTTTACAATGTACCCACTTAGTGTCAAACAGCTAACTTATGACACATTTTTTAAATCTTCTTAAAAGTTCCTCCTAAATTCGCTCCACTAGTGGCCGAGTGTTAAGCCTGTTGAATGCTGGTAGTTTCTAGTTTGTCCTGAGTTCGAACTCATACGAACGGGTTGGCTATATGGTTGTTTTCCCCATGTGTAACGTGAATACGAGCCAGTTTCTCCTAGAGAATCAGCCCACCAGCGGCCGAACGGTGAGGTGGCTGAACACGGCTAATTGAACATGTGTTAGATTCCAGTCGAACGGGATGGCTGCATACCCGTTTTCGTAGATTTCCCCATGTGTAACGTGGATACGAGCCAGTTTCCCTTAGAAAATTTTCCACGAAGGTATCCCTACCCTTAAGCAGATAGCTCTCGCGTGCTTTGCCGTAATCAAATCAAAACCAACGTCAAAACGTCCTCCACGAAGGCTTCCCTTCTCTTAAGCAGATAACTCTCGCGAATTTTTCTACATTCCAATAACCATAGCCTCCTAAATTCTTCTGATATTTTTCTAAAAGATGAAATACAACTAGCTATATTTTACCTTTTACATCATGTTATGGCTTTGTCAATCAGTGTCTAAACATTATTCTACAGAAGCTATTGCAGTTAGAAGGGCTAGAAACAAAGCATACCAAATAAATCAGTAAACATAAACAAATTTATCTAATTTTATTAAGCAAAATCAGCCTACTTTTCTGCACAGAAGTATACGCTAGGAGGTCTAAATCAATTGATGACCAGTTTTTATTATCGTGACATCATTTCTATGGATATAATTTTACAATTGCTGTATTATGTGTTCATCTATTGGAGTTTTAAAATAGGTGCAGTTTAAATAACTCTTGATGCGCAATTCTAAAGCCTAACAGTACCCTCAAAATATTTAGCTTTCTCAGCTATTTAAAGAAAAAGGCATTAAAAATGATATAATTTTTCAAATTTATATTCGAGATTATAAAAAATTGGCAAAGCTGTTAAAAACAAATATCTAACTCAGCAATTACATCAAAAAACAAATATTGCAATTCTGGACTTCTGAAAGTTTTAGAGCCCTTAAACCATAAACTTATAATAAAACGTAACTTTCCTCTAAGCGAATAAGTGACGCAATACAGATGGCGCTAATGGCCATGCACGGAAGCCAGAAGAATCTTTCTCCCCATGAAAGCAAAATTAATAAAAAAAAAAGAATAATATAGTTAGTTACGAAACAAATCATTGGAAATGGTATCAAATGACTTCCCTCCCAGCCCAAAAACGTAAATCTTAACTCTTATGATTATCTCATCTATGGATAGAGACATTAAATATGGAGTTTAAGAGGACGCCCCATATTTACTAAAAAGAATTCAAAGAAGAATTATTCGTGTAATTCTTATATAATTCTGACATGTTAAAAGTGCAGTTAATGAGTTTAGAAGATCATATTCAACTGAAACAGGAGGGGACCAAGCATTTTTAGAACCAAATATATGCAAAATTCATTTATTTTTTATGCGATTAACATTTGATTTAATTGTTACTTGTAGTTTTTAAGTTGTAGCCATTTAATTAATGGCAAGTTATTTGGGCTGCCTGGTAAAAGTGATAAATAAGTAGGGGTGGAAGGGAAGTCTATATGTACTTCTTTTATTTCGGAATAAACTGTCTCAAACTGTATACGTTAGACATAATCTCTCTCAAGTAGACATTTTGATCGAATAAAAGTGTTTGGGGCTATTAAACCAACTCTTCAACGAAACGAGATTAAAGAAAATCACCAGTACAGAACTGCTCAACCGAAAATGATCATCAGTTACGGAAATATACAGAATAATCTAATTATTGTGATCCTGATGTGCATTAACAAGCAATAATTACAAGTTTCATAACGTCGGATAAAATTCTGTTACAAAATGCTTTGGTACGAACTTATTATTGATTATCACATCTCATGATATTTCTGTTATATGTAACCAATATTATACTCGATCAATAATTTTTGGCGCTAACCGAAGTATGGAACACGTGCCTTGTGCAAAGGCATATCCCAAGACAAAAAAGACTATGGAATTACACGAATAACTGAGCTTCTAAGCTTGACATATGCAGGGTGCTATTAGCCGATAAAGCACATCATTTACAAAATGGGATATGCAAATACCATCAAACCTAAAACATGCTAAGCTAAAAAACATGCTATAAAACATGCTAAGGAGGCGGGAGAAATACCATATATAATATTTCCCCTTTTAAAGGGCGACTGGGGTTAGGGGACCCAATCGCCAAATCCCGGCGATGAAGGTACATTAGGTTATTTCGAAGCAGGAGACATGAAAAATGATCAATGCCCTCGTTGGAACTCGAACCTCGGACCTCTCGAATACGCACCGAGTGTGCTGGCCATTACACCACGAAGGCGTGCTAAGAAAGCGGGAGAAACGCCTTGTACCCCAACTTACGGTGTTTCCTATTCCTCCTTCCCCTTCTTGGATAATCTTGGAATTTTCTAAATGGAAATTTTCTAAATGGAAATTTTCTAAAAGCTTTGTAAGACTTCTGGAGCAAATTTGTCCATTCTTTTTCAAAAGCGAGATGAAATCAATCCCAGAAACTAATCAAGTCACTCATGTAATAGAAGACGTTGTTAATCTTGCTAGGCTATTAGATTTGAAAGTTGAAAGTGTTGATGTTAAAAAGCTGTTGGACTAGCATAGCAAACACATGACAATCGATGAGCTTATACAGCTGCGTAAACAAATTGCTACTGAAGAAGCCTATATCTCAGATCCAGGTACACAAGGTAAACACAGGACAAGCGGGTGAAAAAGGGTTACGAATTTTGGAGAGCAAAGCATCTAATGAGAAATGATTTAGCTACAAGGAATACAAAATTATCAGCTTCTATGAAGAAATTTTACATTATAAAAGAAAGTCATTGGGTCATCAAAGGAACTTGTTAAATTTTATGAAGCCATATGCATCAAATAACTCTGTTTTATATAGCACATTTACATTTAAAACTATTTCTTACTGATATGTATAAAAAGGACATTCTTTATTACATAACTTTCTTCTAAGCAAATGTTTTTATAGCTCTTGATTCTATTTAATTAAAACCCATACGTGGTTATTACTTAATTGCAAAGTTAGATCCTATCTTACGTGAACCCGACTTACGTGAGACCGTTTTTCCTCGACCCCACCTGTCACTTAATTTCGGGCTATTACGGTATCTAAACCAGTGTTATTCAAACTATGGTTTGCGAACTTATTTTGGGTCGCTAAAATTTATAGTGGAGTCGCAAGCTGGATACAAATCCTAAAAAAACTTAATTTATGGTATATAACTAAGGGTGGAGGCTCTGACTGGGGTCGAGAAATGGTTTTTCTGGCATAAATTTCCATTTTTATGGGGCTCATTGCCATAAATTTTGAATATCAATGGTCTAAACCATTCTGCAAATTTTTGGAAATGTACATGTAACATTTTATGAACATTTTGCATATGTATATAAAAGATAATGGAAGAAGTTAGAATTTTGAAATCATGCAAAATAAGGCTGAGTGCTAGTGTTAGTAAAAATGACTAGATGATAATAATTTAATACAAAGAATTTACAATTACAATTAATACAAGGAATATAAGGAATTTAATACATGGAAACCGGATAACTTGTCAGAGAGTGAAGATATTTTTGAAAAACTGTCTGATATATAAGATAAAGAGAAGTCATACATTAATTAATCCAATTTAATTAGAATTTATAATCGAATTAGGGAAAAGAGTAATACTGCTTACACAGCTGCACGAAACTCCTTAACAAAAGTTTGTAAGCATTTTTAAACTAAATCATATAATTCACTTGACTTTGTATTGTTATTCTAAAATTACTCTAAGTGCTTCACTGCTATCAAAACTGCATAATTATCCAGTAGTTTGTTGCAACATAATATTTAGGGAATGGCAAGGCTCAGCTTGGTATCCCCCTTCCTTTAATCTATGAAATAACAATCTAAAATGAAAGTAATTAAACAATCAAAACTAGCTGTAACTCTTAATTATGATAAAAAAATATAGGCGTAAAAATTATAACTGGAAATAAATTTATTCATTAAAATAATTACTCTTACAAGCAATGATATTTTTGCAAAGGGAAAGCGCTCATTTATACCATTCGTGAAAAATTCACAATCTTTTAGATTTGCAAAAAGTCTCCTTTTCATTGCCAGTGATATTCTGAAATTTTCGTAGAAGACCACTGCCTAGGCTTAAATATATGTCACAATCTACATAAGAAATATCAGAAGACTGAGGTGGGAAAGTCTTATGAAATTTACTCCGGCAGTTTGGATGTTGTCACAAGCTACAGATGCAGCATGAATCCTTACATTATTGTGATTCAGTAGCGATGGCAATTTCTGCAAAACAATTCCATGAATCCTCTGTGCTTATCTAGAAGATATCTGCAGTCTAGCCTAGAGGTAAATGTCCATAAACAAAAATTCCATTTGCGGTAATGTGATAATGAATATTGAATTTGATGTCTTCCGAAAAATATCAATAGATGACAAACAAACATGCGATTTTACGAGATTGCTTAACAAAATTAACTTTCTTCAATGTTATGTGCTGATTTCCGTCGTCATGTAACGGCGACCAGAATTTCAGTGCTAATTAATTATCTTTACGAGTTCTTGAATTTTGTAAACTTTCGCAGTGTATCTTGCTGTCAGTACCAGCCGCTTTGAAATGCTATTTATCAATATTTTGATATCACATGCCTCAAATAATAAAGCTTTAAAGAAACCAGAACTGTTTTGGACACCTGATACAGACAGGTCAATAAGATTTAGGAAATCTGCGTCAAAAGAAATAAAACGCAAATTTAAGCTCTAAGCTCTAATATGCATATATGGACGTGAGTATGTTTCTTTTCCTTTACGTATTCAGTACGTTACTATTCCACTGAAATAGTTTTATCTCTTCCAAACATTTCACTTTTTTTTTTTTTTTTTTTTTTTTTTTTGTGCTTTTTTCATTGAAAACATCAGATCCCTTAGGGACAAATATAAATAAGTTGTAACTGGATATTTATTTAAGGAAATGTAATACAGAATAATTTTGTAAAAATTTTTTATAGCATCCTGTTAAAATTCGATGCTTCAATTGTTCATTACCGTGCAAGCATTAAGAGAGAAGCGTGTAGGAAGAGCATAAGGGGGAGAGAGCAGCTGCTCTGGGAATAATACGCAGGGTGAGAGGCACAGTTTGCTCTGATTACTCTAAATGATTAGGGAGGGGTTTCTTTGGAGGGACTTCATCAAATTTATCCGACGTGCAGGAATACGAACGTTGTTTGCTGTATTTCTGCATGTAACGATACATAATTTTATATCTAAAGTGCACTTTTTGACTCGAAAAGAAGCAGTGAAAGAGAAATATTGTTGCTTAGCTGTTGACCAACGTTTTCGTATTTACAGTTCATTCATGGTTTTATTGATTAACTCTTATTTTCTCCATCTGATATCTTAGATTTAACGTCACACTGACATGCATTTATATTATAGATTTCTAGTGTAACTGGAAGCTTGTAATAAAGTCCTGCAGACCTTGTAGACTAACAGCGAGTTATCATTGAGGCTGAAACAAGTCAGAAAATACTATAGAAGGTTAAAATAACCTTTCTATTTAGTCTTAAACTTAACAGAACACACGCAGCTTGTGCTACAAACGAAACTTCCACTACTTCTGGGTATTCAAATCAACATAAAGTTAAATTCTAACGTAGATAACGTAGTCTAAGACTACATATAAAATAAATTACTTAAGCTGTTCATAAAATTTCTGGCACGTATTTTAAAGCTTGAGCTAGCAAGACGCCAAAGCCGAATCCAACGTTAAGCAGAACTGACGAATGAAGTACCTAACAGAGAGACGCGGTTGCCAGAAGCTGTAATCAAAACCTCAGCTTAAATACACGCAAACCTAATTAGCATTCTGGTGAAAAATACGGAGAGAAGAAGTTTTACTAAAGGCTGAAATTGTAATAACTGGTTAATTAAAATAAAATACCATACAATATATTTATAATGCTTCAATTATATATACCTTCATATATTTATAAGGATTCACATATATATTTATATATTTATAATAATTTATATGTCCTTTGAGCTTTCCTAATTCTGTAGCTTACCTGTAGTCTCCATTCACTACAAATAGATCGGAGATAATTTAATGAGTCTTTAACTTTCTCCAGGGACAACTTTGCAAAGTAAAGGTGACAAATATTTCTAGTAAATCATACTAATATAGTTGACGCTCAATTACAAGAAATATCTACATCCTACAGAAAAAGAAGTTATAATAACTGATTGTTAGAATGAAAATGGATTTATTAGACTGTAATGAATTGAGAACATTTTGTACCTTCCTGTACTTAGCAGAATTATTATCTTTGCACTCAACAGAACACAGAGAAGACGTAAAAGTTTCATTAAAGCTATGTCTCGTCGCATATTTAAAATTTAATAAAATCAAATACCTTGATTAACATTTTAGGTATTTAGTAGAATTATCATCTTAGCAGTTAGCAGAACACAAACAAGTGATGACACAGTTCGTTAAAAACTATGTCTTATAGGTCAATTAAAATTTAACAAAATGTAGCCATCGGTATTTGAGGGGTCTCAGATATTTAAACACAGAAGTTACTTTGAACATTTAATTAATCCAAGTCCATTAACACGGACTTTAGCTTTGCAAGCTAACAGTTACAAAAATCACTCGCCCACCAGCGGCTGAAAGGTAAAATCTCTAAATGCTGCTGCTAGTTCGACCTGGGTTTCAATCCATGCCAACGGCTGTTTGCATGGGCGTTTGGTGGAGTTCATCATGTGTAACGTGGATACAAATCAGTTTCTGTTACAAAGGCCTCCACGAAAGCATCCCTTCCCTTAGAGACCCTAGTGTGTTTTGCCATAATCAAACAAACCAAATCAACGAAAAATCACTCAACAAACCGTGGATCAGCACATAGAATAACATCTCAAGAATAACGGATTTCTGGAGGGTTGCCATGGCACTGTTTCTATATTATAAATTTGCTCTCTGTTTGAAACCCGCCTAATTTGTATTTTGGAGTTGGCTGGCCAAAAAAGAAGGAAAAAAAAAGCATAAGTTAAAGCAAAGAATTAATAATATGTTAACCAAAATAACCCTTACAATTTCACTTCTTAAAATGTTGAAACTTGCCAATTCTGAGAGCTATTGCCATTATAGAATAAGTTTTTTAAATTTACTTTTAAATTTTAGGAATATATCACTCATAGTAAACTGAGCGAATTAAAAACAACATGCTTACTTAATAATATTAATAAAGCTTATACTATTTATTTAAATAATAAAAGTCCTTTCTAATGTTAGATATGAAATTTCTCCTCTACAGAATTGCTACGCAGCGCTGTTTTATACATTTTTGGTATTTTGCGATTTCAGCAAGTTTTATTAATGTTAGCAGCACTAGCATAAATATAAATACAGACAGAAAGGCAAACTAAAATATTAAATATGAAGGTGTGGTGATTTATAGACTGAAAAATGATTCAACTTTGAATAAAAATGAATAGTTAAAAACTTGTTTAAAATCCAGAGAAAAGAAATTGAGAAAAAACGAAACCTAAATCTCTTTGATCCCGCTGTATCAGGTAATTCAGAAAACGACTTTCCTTATTTACTTAATATTAACTAATCCACTGCTTGGAAGTGTATTGTATTTCTTTTTATGCTCTTCTGTTTTTTCTAATTTTATGTTTTCATTCAAAATTTAACTTTTTTTCGACGCATAACATCGCAGCATTATAATTTTTAAAAATAAGCTTTTGTTTTATCATCTGTCTCGAAGTTAAACTGCAGTTTTTACCGCGAATATAGTGTAGTCATCGTTACTTCTCTTACTTTTCGTAATAATGTGGGCATCCGCAGAAAATTTTCCAAAGATGGCAAAGCTTAAAGGTAAATAATTATATCTATAAACTTAATTTTAGCTATTTAATTTAGAGAGTTGATAAATAGGTTACAGAATATAGTATTGAATGTATAAAATGAGTATACTCGCCATGCATCGTTAAAAAACATTTCTGTTCAATGCCAGGAGGGGAACAAGTTCTATATTTGCCTCTTCTGCGGACACCTGTACTTCATACGGTAATTTATATTGTCATCGCATGATATATATGTGTATGCCGTAACCAGAACCAGCTCTTTTGTATAATTGGTGGAACAATAATTTTAAATGCAGGGTTTGTCAGTCATGAGAATTATTTAAACTCATTCTGTTATTATTGTTGTCTTGTTAATGTATTTCATAGAAGAACGGTTGCCAGAGCCTCAAGGTGACTAGATATCTACTTCCACCATAGTTTTGAGGGAGATCAACCCGGGGGGGGGCACCGTGGGTATCCCACTCCTAGCCTTTACCACCAAATCCTACGAGAGGACTTTCGGCTCGCCATATATTTACAGTACCTCCATGCCACAAAGACGCTATGCATTTACAAACATCCATGCCTTTTCTGGGATTCGAACCCGGGCCCTTCGGTACCGCAATAGGCTTCCCTAACCACTATACCGTCTGGGCGGCAAACTCATACTGTTCTGAGCGGAATTGCAAGTTTTTGCTATATTTTTCTAAAACTGATTTTAATTCGTTTCGGAAACTGGATAATCACAGATATTTTACACCTAATCTTATGCACTCTGATTATTTTTTCTGTAAATGCTTACAGCTGACATGTATGCTTCGACAGTTTCTTTATCATTTTTTTTTTTTTAAATATTGAGAAAATATGTTTTCACGAATAAGTTTAAATGAAAGTTTTTTTTTAGTTTAAATTATGTTTACAGTTACACGGTTCAATGGATTGATGTCCAAAATGTACTGTGTTATCATTCAGCGAGTACTTTCGTATTTCGCACTTTAACGTTTCAAGCAAAATAAATTAAATTGCCAGCAAGAGTTTGGAAGCGCTCTGTACTTTTTCGCATAATTGAAATTATTACTAGCAGTTAATAATTTGGAGCTGACATCAAATAAAAAGCGAAAAGCCAGCAAAATAATATAATTCAAATTCACAACCAATGCATTATAATTTCGTACTAGTGCGTTATTGAATAAAGCAAAAATGAAAGCCAGAAAAATTGTTAGCTGAAAAAAAAATCATATATCAAATAATTTTTTTAATTAAAACTTCTTGGATCATAAAGCAGATGGAGCAAAATATTAGAAGTTATTATATTTTGCTGATTAAACGTAACGCAGAAGAATCAGTTTTTAGGACATACGACAATTAAAGACCGCTGCACTTAATAATAATCTGAATGTCATGTGTTTCTTGCAAGACCTTTCCACACAAAAAAATCGCATATTCCTTCAAGATGTGAAGATTAAATTATTTAGATTATGCAAAGCACCTTAGGGAAGCATTAAGGGAAGAGATGCTTTAGGGGAAAATTTTCAAAGAAATATCGCCTTGCATCCGCGTTACACATGGGATAAAAACAACGAAAACTTCCATGAAGCCAACCTGTTCACCGGAATTTAAAACCGGATCAAATTAGCTGTGTGCAATGATTTATTGCTTAGCTGCTGGTGGGAGTCCCTTTGAGATGAGTGAGCTTCATGTTAAGATCATCTGGATTATGCTTTATTCAGCAATATAAATTCTTTGAGTAGATACACTTCTTCAAACATCAATTGTTACTGAATTCTATCATTCATAAAAAATAAATTTTTAGCATTATTAACTGTTAAGTACAATAAATCAGTCTCATTGGAACGCGATTTAAATAAAGAATAGCAATTATGATGCCTGTTAAAAAAATCGATAAAGGAACTGAGCCAATGAAATGAGACATTTGGGGAGAGAGTAGTAAATTGATGGGTGAACTCTATATTCTGATTTTAAAATACTAGTTAATAAAGAAATTACACAAATTTAACGAAAGCGTATAACATTGCTTTTGCCTATCAGCAATTTTTAAACTACTTCTGGCTAGTTGGTTGGTTAATTGATTAAAACAAAATCAAGGGCTATAACCAAAGGAGTTCTGTTTAAAATGTCCTTACGAAATGCATATTACTTATCAGAGGTACTTTCCCTGTTCGGAATTAGCTTTATCACAATTGTTTAAAAATTAACTTTGTCTTCTTGAAGCCTTCAGCTGCGTAATGAAATTTATAGAAAATAAAATTTCTTTGAATTTTAGTTTCAATGTACTGGTCAATGAACATCGTCAAAGTTTCTGCTACACAGATATTATGCCCTATCAAGTTAATTAGTATCAACTTCTAGACCGAAAAAAATATTTTGAACGGCGTTTGAAAAAATACATTTTTACATGGAAGACTGAAGGAATATGTTATTCCAAAAGGCTCGTCATTTAATTATAGCAGCGAAGACATCTGACTCTACTCACTGTCGATTATCTCTTTCAAATTATCCAAAAGTTAGCAGAAAAAAACTTTTAAGATGTAGTAGGAAATAATTCTGAGATTTTTGTGAAAATGTTACTGTCCTCAAAAATAATATCATACCATGAATTTGAATTTTATGAGTTCACATTAGAAATGTCTGTAACTTAATCTTTCTGATTTTGGCATCTTTACGTTTCGCTACCAAAGTATTTATCATTCACTCGGGGGGGGGATAAATTGCTATATTCTCAAATATTGTTTTTTGACGTTTCATAAGCTAGTTAATCTATCCTTCGAATTAAAGCAGTACATCGAATAATTCATGTAATTTACAATATCTAGTTTATAAATATTTGCGCAATTATGACAATAAATAAAAGCTGTTCTTTGTAATACGTATTTCGGTACAAAATAAATGTTTAAGCTTTGCCGAAGACTTTTTTGATCTAAGAAGAATATTTCCTTTACCCCCCTTTATATAAGATATTTTAATTTATGGAAAAAATGACAAGACAGGGGCATACAGACCCACAATGAAAGTAATATCATACTATTAATGGTTTAATTATATTCGAAGTAGTGTATAATGCAGTTTAAGTCTAAATCTCATTCCAAACGTGGTTTATATAGACAAATAGAGCGTATTTACAAGAACCATACTCCATGTTGATAACACCATCAAATATAACAGTCGGCATAGAAAGTAAAAAAGAAATTCAGCCTTAGAATCGCATTTTTTAGAGAAAATTTATTCACATTTCGAAAGATTCTGGGTGCTCTCTTTTCTTGAAGAAATAAATCTTTAAAACACCTTTTCTCCAGATTTTTAACGCTTAAGCGAAAAAGAAACACAGAAACAAACAAAAATATTGCAAGCTAAAAATTTCAGCTTTTTTTAATGGGGATTTTACCAATAAATGTTTTTAATTAAAACATTATGCAAATATTTTACTTTTCTCTCATATAAAAATACCTTACATTCTCAACTCATAAAATTAAATCTTTAAAGTTAAATAAAATTAAAACCGAATTATAAAATGTTTTCAGTTTTGAAAACTCTGACGTTCAGTTCTGCATGCCTTTCTTCGATATGAAATAATATAAGCAGAAAATTACAAAAATGTTTTAGCGCAATATATATATATCTTGCGTGATATTTCAATTTTATTCACCAAATCGATTTTGAGTTAGAGGAATAGTTCGTAACCTCAAATGAGAGATTTGGATTAACGCCGGCTGCCTGCCATTCAGCTTGTCACGTGAATTAATAGCTGCTGCCTCGCCTATCAGATCTCGAAGTAGACTTGGTTGCTAAATTCAGATTTTCAGTAACTGTGAGTTGTCTTCCGTGAACTTGTATCCTCTATTAAAAGTGATTAGGTACTTGTATTTATAAGAAGTTTAAAGGAAATCTTTGTCTTTACCTTCAGGTCCAAGTGACTGATAACTTTGTGTTGGGATGTTTTCAGTTTAACCCTCACAAGTAGTGAGAAGTAGTAAGTTTAAAATTAAAAGAAACATTTGTGCCTGTTTGCCATAAAAAAGATAAAGAAAAATTACTAAATAAACTAATAACATAATTAAGTAATTAAAAGTTAAAGTAATAAAATAATTCTTAAAAAAGGCAAATGAAAATTCTACAAATTAAATCTAATTAATGACAAATAGTTAAATAACAAAAATATAATTCCGAACCTCACCTCAGTTGACGCTCCGGCTGGAATTACAGTTCACTCAAAAACTAAAAGTACGAAGGCTGTCTGCTGCTGAATGTAAAGTATAATGAGCTATTTCAAGCGCTGGTAGGAAAAATAGTCATTCTTTTTCTAGCACACCAATAAAAAAAGGAAAATGGTTAAAGTATAACTAACGAAGAAAAGAGAGAAGACTAAAACCAGTATTAATTGAAGAATTAGGTACAAAAAACAGAGAGAGTACATTCAAGCATTTTCTAGTTAGTGTCTTCCCCCATTTATTAACTAATTATCGAAGCAGAAATGGTGTCTTCCTGTTTCCGCGGTTGTCAAAAACGTTCCTGTACCCGCGAAATCATCAATCTTCCTTATCCCCTTTCCCACAGGGGTTACATAGTGGGGGACCGACTGGTCCTTGGCCTCTCCCGAAATGTAGGAAAGCACAAATATTTAGATTTAAAAAAAAAAGATTTTTTAAAAGAAATAATTGAAAAATATTTACTATCTCAGATTTTTGCATGAATGAAACTAATACTGTATTTAAAAGGGGAGAGAGAGATGTTTAAACTCTGCGATGATTTTGTCAATGAACTAAAAGATCGTTTCGTAAAGTAAAAATAATATTCTTCAGAAATTCTGCATAAAGGCGAGTTTTAATAAAATCGTTCAGAATAAATATTCTTTACGGAAAGAAAGGTGCATTAAAAGAAACTGCACCTCGAATATCATCGCAGCTTCTGACAATCTTGATAACAGCTGAAGCTCGACTGAATGGACTCGCTTTACTTGCATTCATCGGAATATTCAAATACATAAATAGAAATCATTCATAAATTTATCAATCGTCAAAGGTAAATTTGTTAGTTTCAAAGATTTAATTCAAAAGTTCTAGAAGCATGGCGCAGTGTTCAGCAGTGATTGTATATATTTGTCATAATAATTTAAAATAACTAATTACGTATATATATTTGTAATTAATTATTCACAGTAAATATATGCAATTAATATATTTTAAATAATTCAGTTTTATGTATATATGTATATAATGAAAATGCTAATTATTATCAACTTATTTAATATTATTTCGGTTTATAATTCTCTTTTTCTAAGCCTCTTATTCATCTATCTTCCTTTTTAAGAGAAACTGTACTTTGTGATTCACTTGCAATTCTAACTCTAAACGTGGTTCGCAATTAAATTAAATTTATTCCTTTGGTCACAATATTAAGAACTTCGGAAACACTGGTTCAACGATTGTAACGGAATTCAATTTACAGTCAACTTCTTCAAGGCAACTATCAAGTGACTGGTTTATCGTGACGGTGGATATTTTAAAAGATTGATTAAGGTAAGATGTGAAAATAATAGCTAATATTGTAACATAATTACAAATAGAATGAAACTAAAGATTTCGAGAGAAGCCTAAACTAAAACGCAACGTCAAGACGAAGACTTATTCACAAAGAAACTATCCAGCTCTTCCTAATGACTTATCATGACATCCCCGAGGAGCTGTGGGAGGGGGGACCGTACTCTCCGATTTAGTGGGAACAGGAAGAATTTTGAAAAACGCGGAAAGAGAAATCGCAGAACTAATTCGGCAGAAATTGGTTACATTTTTTTCAAATGATACGCAAGTACTCTTTCATTCCGAAAGTTACTAATGTTGGCGGTGTTTTAGAGCCATTAATCTTATATTTCACTATGTTAGGTCTACTGTAATTTGGGAGCACATTTAGGAATGCAAGCACTGATTACCCTCTTTTATCCAACTATAAATTATAGTAACTGAAATTGCCGATAGCAGATCAACGTAAAAAGAAAATTTTCTATTGAAACTCTGGTTCAATTGAAATGAAGTGCCGTAATTCTTCACATTTAGGGTCAGTGCTCTCCAGCTAGAATTGCGAATTATCTCAAGAACTGAGAAATACCGGAAATGGAATCCGCAGGATTCCGGCGCATTTTAAGCAACTAAAATCAGTGCTCTAGAGTTTAGGCTTGATTTGATTTAATAGGAGAATGTTCAGACACGAAATAGCCTTGAACACGCTTTTCCAAACAGTGGGCCGATGGAGTTCATTAATTTCTTTAAAACTCTCATTTTTCACGTGAGGCTTCGCGAAATGTTTTCTGAAATCCTATAGATATTATAAAAACCGTTCATTTCGCTGCAATAATTTTCCCATTAAAAATTATTAAATCGTAAGGTAACTAGCAAAATTATTGAATATCTGCAATTCATTTCCATTTTATGTATAGCGTGTTAATTATCCCCCTATATTGTCGTCTTAATTTCGACATATTAATTGACTTACAGCAGGAGCTTTATTTATATACCTATGAGACACTCAAAAGGTATCATTATTTAAGTATATCATACAATCACCCAAAATATAAATTTCAGAATCATGTCTTAAATTTTCCTAGTATCATATAAGCTACGTATTTGCAGTTTTTGTAGTGCTTATTAATCACCTAAATGTAAATGACATTCTAAATGTATTTAAGCCATTTGTAAAAAAAAAGTAATAGAAAAGTCTCTCGAGGAGATCTTGCATGTGATAAGGGGAGGTATAGTATTAGCATAGCAGTGTACACATGTAATTATAGCCTTATTATTGTTGCATTATTTTTATTAATGTTTTGTAGCTGACAAATTGGACCATCAAACAAGGCTAAATAACACCCCTTCCTTACCCCTCCTCCTCCAAAAAAAGAAAGAAAAGGAAAGAAAAAGAGGAAAGTAAAGAAAAGGAAGTGTTTATAAACGAAATTACGTCTGTCGAACTTAAAAATGTCTATTTCGCAATTTCTTCCTGTACCATAGAATCGTAGACTAATCAGCAGCTTAAAATTTGCATTGTTTGTCTTCTTATACAGGACTGGTGCTGGGATATAAAACTGTATTTCTGATAATTTCTTTAGATAAATTCAGACTCGACGTACCCTTGGGAATGAAGCTCACTTTTCTTCGGATAATTGCAGTTTATTGCATCCCTTTTCCACTCACACGTGATCTATAGAAAACGGTTTCACTTTCTTTCCTCTCTGCTCCTACCATCCCCCTAAAAGGAAAGGACTCATGAAATTCCAATCCAAACCACGCGTCTCTTACTGGAAGAGAAATCCTAGTTATGCCTCTATCAAAAGCTGCCCTTGCTAAAGGACCTCCAGGCCACGCCGAGGGGAAAACCTGCTCTGTCCATCAACGTTTCTTTTTCTGTCTTTTGGGAGATGGCGGAAAGTCCTCCTTTCGGGGGGAAAGAGAAAAGCAAGTGGGCGTGTTCTTTGGATCACGCCCATCCTACTTTTCCAGGCGGCTTGACGCAGGCCACGGACTGGGAGATGCCGTTACTCCACTCGACAGCCCTTTACTAATGAATGAAGTTATGCACAATGATGCTCTTAATCCTAGATCAGAAGAAAATGTTGCCTCTCGGAAATCGGATCGAAGCAGAAATCTCGGGCTTTCATTTCTGTGGCGCAAAGTGTGCGTCAGCTAATGAGCGCTAGCTTTTCATTTTTGAAACTTGTTAATCTGTTTTTTAGCGTTTTCATCCAGTTTCCGAATTTATCTCATTCGTGACTGAATGACTGAGATCAAAGATGATTTTACGATGATTATATTAGTAATATAAATATGACTGAAGTATTAGTGATTGTATTAGAGAAAACGACGTATACAATTACGAGAGGAAAACAAGAAAATTACTTTGTTCTTTATTTTCCGCGAGAAATAATGGATGTCTGCATGTGCATGGTTTACCTCTCAAGTTTCAATATCAATTTAAGTGCTGATAATATCGGGATAAAACTAGCTCAAGTGAATTACTAACCCTGTAGTGGCGAAACTCAAGTTTTAAAAATTGTATATTGACTTTTGGGTATCACATTTAGCATTATGAGAACTTCCCTCAACTCAACCTCCGTCTTTTCTTTCAGAACATAATTATACAATTAAAGTAATTTAAGAAAATTTTCATCACATCACATTTTTTTAGCGTCTTTTACTATATAGTTTTGCTGCCGCAGTTTTACATGCGTATATCCTTATGTTTTCCTTGGTTAAATGAAACTGTAAAGAATTTAATAACCCCCCCCCCCAATGTGCTTTGCAGTGCAACAGTTAGCATACCGAGTTGGTTATTCAGAGATTCCGTATTTGTCTCCTGAAGATAGGACAGTGAATTTTTCAAGATGATGAAAATCATCAAATTTTACAAAAAAAAGGGGGAATAGAAATTCAAAAGAAATTTTCTTGAAATTCTTTTTTTTTTTTTTAAGTTAAATCAAAAAAAGATTTAATTTTAATGAAGAATGTATACAAAACGCTGAAGTAATTAAAATCAAATATAGAGACCACATGGATTGCAAATGTTCTGTTTTAATCTAATGTGCAGAAGAACAAAAAAGTGCCATTAGCTTTACTATTATCTGAGCTGATGGTTACAAAATACCAACACGAATGCGAAATTTTTACAAAATCAACTTTCATATCATTTCTAAGCAGTGATCGCACCTTTTACGCCAACTAAATGAGAGCTTTATGATTATATCATATAAAAAAAGGATGAAAAGAAAAGAATGAAGATGAGGGTCCACCAGTGGCCGAGCGGTAAAGTCGCTGAACACTAGCAGTCCAAGCCGGCATTCGAATCACTACGAACGGGCTTAAGCATAAGCGTTTTCGTGGCTTTGCCTGTGTATAACATGTACCTGAGCCAGTTTTCCCTAAAAAGTCCTGCACGAAAGGCATCCCGCCCCTTAGGCTTTCGTGTGCTTTGCTATAATCAAATTAATCAAATCGCAATGATCTAAATTTTGCGTTAAATCAGCCGCGACAGTGGCCAAATGTTAAGCCCGCTAAGTGCTGCATAACTGGTTTCTGTGGATTTTCTTACGTGTAACGTAAATATTAGCTAGTTTTCCTTAGAAAATTTTCCATGAAGGCATCCGACCGCTTAGGCAGATGTCCTTTGTGTTCTTTGCCATAGTCAAATATTCTAACCTATGTTAAATTACTACAGATTTGAATTTTAGTTAAGATTTTAAATTCTGAATTAAGTCAAGTACACAGTCCATGAAATTCAAGAAGAAATAAGCTCATTTATTCTGACCAGTAATCTCTCTCACCCGACTTTTTTTTTTTTTTTTTTTTTTTTCAAAAGCAAGATTTATTTCGAACATTCGAGCCCACCAGCGGCCGAGCGGTAAGTCGCTGAACACTGGTAGTTCGGTCTGAGGTTGAAATCCCGCGAACGGGCTGGCCGCATGGGCGTTTTCGTGGTTTTCCCCATGTGTAACGTGTATACGAGTCAGTTTCCCTTAGAAAGTCCTCCACGAAGGCATCCCTTCCCTTAGGCAGATAGCCCTCGAGGCTTTTCCATAATCCCACATACACATACACGTTTCGAACATTCCATTCACGCATTTGAGATGCTTTATAAACCTATTTGGCATTAATTTATTTTATGAGTTCTTATTTAGCTATTTTAATAATTTTATTTAATTTTAATAATTTTGTTTAATTTTAATAATTATTTTTTATTATTTTATTTATTAGCTTCTGCTCGTCTTTGTGGCGTATCAAAGTGGCATAAACAATATTATTACTGCCAGCAAATTATGTACATTTTTTTAATCACAAAGGCGATACAAATGATTGTCTTTCCAATTTATTAAGAACTTTTTTTTTTTTTTTTTTTTTTTTCTTTTACGTTTTTGGCTCCATGACATAAACTTAATATATTTTTTGTGATTCTAACACAGTTTGAAAGAAAATGGGTGAAAAATTTCGTAAGAATTTACTATCCAGACCAATTATTTGCATTTTATCGCGTTTTTATTAAACAAAACAAAACAAAACAAAAAAAAGAATAACCATCCATATCTACGTAAAACTCCGGAACTATATTCTACAATAGCTAAAATATCACCATTAGATACACTTCCACAACGTTGATAGCGTGTTAAAATATCACCATTAGCACTTTCACAGAGTTGATATACTCATGCGGCAATATTAATGACGTGTTCATAAAATCATACTATTAACCAAAAATTGCCCTTTATTCCTGATTATGTTAAATAGCTGTTAAAAGAATTTCATTTATTAATCAAGGTCTCATTATAACTCACATCAATAAACGCCTTCACTGCTATGAAATAATCGCATATTCTTATGAGCAATGAGGGGAGATGTAACATATCGCTAGAGATGATATAACTAGAGATCGTAGTAACATGGATATGCCTGGATATCCAGGATAACATGCATCGCCATATCCCAGGCGATATGTGATCTAAAAGGCCGAAATAGAATTGCCTGTGGCTCCTCTGTAGTGGCATAATATGCTTGCAAATTTTCTTGTATCAGGTACCATTCTAAGAAAATATAAATTAGTCACTATTAAAGTAAGTTTCAACAGTAAAAGTACGATTCCCAATTGTGTAGCTGTCCACGTTGAACATATAATCAAAACGGTAGTTCATTAGCAAAGCAATGTAGCACATATTGCCGCAATCAAAATAAATACGCTAGATAGATGCTACCGCACCCTATATATTCTCTACAGGTAAGCTAAATATTGGAAAAGTATTCAGAATGCCGAATTAAAACAAGAGCAGATACATACTTACATTCCCAAATAAAAGGGCAAACAATCTTTTGCTACCAATATTCATTTTAAATACAAATAAGGGTCTATACTAACATATCATAAATGCGTATTATTTGACATTCCCTCTCAGCAGTCGAACTGAAATGGATATTTTTCCCTTCCTTTACACTGCCACATTATATTTTAAAATGGTAATTAAGAAACCTTAAATTTCTTTCAAATGCAGTAAGAATCAGGAGCACTCAAAGAAACCTGTAATTTATGAACAGAACAGAATTTCAAGATTAAAGGGTACTTTGATAGAAAAGCTAAAGGAGTATCATTTAATCTATAACTTACACTGGCATATTAAAAGCTTAACTATGCTTTCCTAACATCCGCTATGCTTCGTCAGAAGCTTTTCTACAGAAGTTAAGCTGCAGTTTTACCTCTACCTCTTTCAAATTCACAGTTTTCAAATCCACAGTTAGTTAATTCTATGATCATCATCTTTACTTTTTTTTTCAACTCTTCGATTTCACGACTTCTCTGTTTAAACTTCCTTTTTAGCTCAAAGAATACTGAATATTTTATTTTTAATTCGAGTTTTATAGTCTCTAGTTTAACGCAGACAAGTTTAGGCCTTCAGGAGGAGTATGCAATTCGAATACCCAAAATTTTCGATTCTTAAAATTATATTCACTTAACTTTATTTCGTAGAAAGTTACTTCTTAAAATATCGGCGATTATGGCCCTGACTATAATTAACTTAAACAAGCACATTTAAGATTGACTAAACTTTACATGTGTGCTCATGATGGATTACAACAAAAGCGAGAATTGGAGAACTAAAAGGTCGATTATTTATCGATGTAAACTTTTAACAAATGAGAAGGAATACAAAACGCCTTAAAATGTAAAATGCCTTAGAAACGCCTCGAAATCAAATCCTTTCAAATCAGACACCCATGTTTTATCATCAGGTAACTATTAGAGAAAGAACTTACTAACCTCAAGCAGCAACAGAAACCGATGCGGCCTCCAAACGCATATAATTTTTTTTCCACGTAGACTAGTACCAATTCTTACGATTACTTCTTACAGTGATTCTTCACTCAAAAAGGCTTCCATTGCAAGTTAACCTCCTCTAGTCTTAAACTCTCTTGGGCGTACCTTTGCTTAGCCTTTTTGTCTAAGCTTGAATCAAAGGTGAAGGCAGGATAATGTTAAAATTAAGCTTAATTGTTACTAAAACATAAAAAAGCTGTTATCAGCTTAATGCTCTCAGAATGAGAAAACTTTGGAGGGAGTTGGAAAATATAGCTATAGGCTTTAATATTGATTCTGATTATGTGCTTCCGGTTACAAAGTTTCACAAAATAAGATACAAAATTTTAGAAAATAGTTTGAAAATTGGGGATAAGAATGTTCTGGAAAGTTTCACAACATAAGCTGAAAAATTTTAAGAAAATAATTTGAACATTGGGGATAAGAATGTTCTGGAAATAAAACATTTCACATTTCCTATTTCATATTTTCCGCAGAGCAAAAATTCAGTCATCCAAATGTTCATTAAGCTTTATTCAGTGAAATACAAAATGCTCCATTTTTTACATGCTACGTTTGTGGAGCTGTTAGCAAGTAAGTTTTACGGAATCAGATATAAAGTTAATATTTTGTACTCACTATGGAATCATTAATTGAAAACAAGCAACTTTATGCAGTTTCTCTCACAATCTGATTGAAATCGTCTTGCATTACGCCCATAAATCACCGATTTAAGTCGGTCGATAAATTGGTTCTGGCATATGTCTGCAAATTTTGAAAATTAAATATGTGAAACTTTTTCTATTTATTTTAATTTTATAATTATTATTACAAAACAAGAAACTATCGCTTTGTAATTTCTCTCAATACTTGATAGAAGTTGCTTAGCAATAGATACTAATTACAGTGATTCAAGTAAAGTAAATTTGTTATAATATAGCTCTGAAAATTTTAACTGTAAAGCTGTAATTTTTTTTATTTATCATTTTTGCATTCAGTGAAACATAATGAACATTTTAACCATAGAAAACCATATAAAAAGTTAGATTTTATATTTATGGGAACTTTTCACCTTCCTAAACTGAACCTGTTTATATAATGACATCTGGCTTGTACTCACAGGTTTTTTATAATTGCAATTGTGTGTCTGGTATCTGTATTTATAAGAGGAAGGCCATTTTTTTAAACGTCCTCTAGTTTGGATGAAACGGAAAATAAGTATATGAAGCATTACCTGACTTTTCGTATTATTCTTAACGTGAGAACAAAGAAAATTCTTAACAAATGAAAGTGAAATTTTAAGGCAAACAATTTCTTACAGAATAGTTAATACATCGTTGGCAGACCCAGCGATGGCGGAGTCGTTAAGACCACTACACTAGTAAGTTCAACTTAGGCTGAGGTTCCGATGAATGATCTGGCTACAAGAGTCTCTAGGTTTTTTCGTGGCCATGCGTAACGTAAATACGAGCCGGTTTGCTTTAGAACGTTCTCTACGAAGTCCCCCTTCTCTCAGACAGCTAGCCCTCGTGTGCTTTTCCGTATCCAATTGATCTAGCATAATCTAACCTTGGCATTAGCAGCAATTATGACGAAATTTTCTATCAGGTTTAAAATATTACATAAACACATTTAATTATACTATTAGAAATGAAATGAACCTCAACTTGATATATTTTCAACAAAATATTTGTTTCGAAAATTGCAAAACAAACTAAATAAAATAAAACTTCCGGAATTAAAAATGTGAGTGTTGAAAGTATCACATATCTTTCAGACAAGGCGCAGGCAATGGAATATTAAACGCAATATATGTGAAAATTGTTACACACACACACACACATATATATATCAATATATCATTGTTCATAAAATACTCATATATCTCACAGCATTTGTTTAAATTTCTCGTAGCGATTTGGAAACCGTTTGCATTTTATGTTTATACAAGAATAACAAAATGACGCGGAGAGTTTCGAAAAAGAAGCACATTGGGGGGAAAAAAATCAATCCCGATGTTCCCTTCTCAACAAAAACTATCACTAATTCGCACTCCCTCATTCCCCAGTGGAGCGGGGGAGCAACAAAAACCCCAATCTCTTCTGTCCTTTCACCGCATAGTTTAATTTTGAATTTTCTCCTCTATTCTGTTCCGCCGCTTTGAGTCGGCGAGTAAAGTCGTTTCTCTGCAGCAAGCAGCCCGGCTCGATTGAGTCTTCCGAACCAGCATTCTGTATGACTTTTTCTTCCTGCATCCAAGCATAGAATATCCCCCCCCCCATCTACTGAACATCTTCCAGTCCATCAACATCATGGTATGCCATATTCGAGTTAGTGGAAGGATAAAATTTTGGAGTAAGTTAACTGAAAACTTTAATTAAGGGGTAAAAGTACCCCAACGATTTAAAAAAAAAAAAAAAAAAAAAAAAAAAAAATAGTAAAGAAAGGAAAGAAAAATATTTACATTTTTCCAAGACTTTCATGTGAGGAGAAGATTGAAAGGAAAACATGAATTTCGTCGAATTTTGTCGTTCATGAAAATCTCGTCGCCTCGCCTCAGATTAAAAAATCTATATTTTGCCTTTTATCAAAATAAATTTTTATATTTCGAAAAAAAATGCTATTTTCTTTTTGTCAGCTTAAATTTCCTGTCCAGCCAAAATAAAAACTATTGCTTCTTCACTTGTGAAAAATATTTGTCGCAAGCCTCGTGAGCAAGCGATTCAGCTCTTCCTCCCCTCCCATTATATTTGAGTTTGAATAATTGAATAATTAAGTCATTTCCTGACTAAATAACTGAAAAATTTAGCTAGTGGCTTGATTTATTGTGTAATCATAATACAGAAAATTTATTTTTCTTCCGTCTGGCACTGCAATTTCGAATAATTCAATTTAGATATAGAAGTTTGCGTTCTGTATCTTAAATTTGTGGAGATTGATTACTAAGCTAATAACCCCATAAGATCCAGAGAATTTTTTTTTTTCCTGTTAAGCCATTAATATTATGTATTATGCGTTATCAGATAAGTAAGAAGCTGTTGCTGTATATAATCATCTACAGAAAAATATGTGGAGACAACTATATTCTGCTCCAGATGATTATCTACATTCATAACATTCGGAAAGTGAAAATTTTTCAAGATAAAGTGTTTACTAACAACCCCAAAAAATCCTGATATTTAATTACCTCTGAAAAGAATCCAAAATGTTTCTTATTTGAAATTCTTTAAAATGCAGTGTCCTCTTAAATACTTGTATTAATTCTCTCTTTCTAAATAAGAAGCCAGTTTTTTAAAAAAATAATCATAATTCCCACACTATCTATAAAATAGAGAAATGTGTAATATTTTCATATTTGTTTTATTTCTAATGTATTATACTTCCTTCAACCAACAAGCATAAAACGAAAAGTTCATCATTCATCTTCCATGAACAAAAATGCTTTTCATAGGAAGATCTTCCTTTAACAATTTCACTTACCATAAGAATAACTTATAATTAAAATATTTAAATCAACTCTAAGTAGTTTGCTTCCAAATCGGTTCCCAGAAAACTAGCTTGCCGCTTAAATATCTGAATTTGATGGAAGATAATATTCTTAAATTACTAAAAATTTCTTTAATAAATGTTATATAATGACTATAAAAATTAAGTATAGCTTATAGTAAAAATTTCTTTCTTTTAAATCTCTCACTTAAAGCTTAATATTGCACACTAAGAAACATTTCATTAAAATTAATTCCTGTTTAAGCTGAAAGCTGTTACAACTTTAAATATAATTGTTACAGCTTTCTGTGCAAAAACTGCAAAAGTCAGAATTCTATACAATAATGATAATAAGAATGCATAATTCTCAAAGCTTTGGAAAAATTTAAATATTAGATGACTTATTTAGTTTTGTATACTTATGTCGAGCTTTGAACAATGCGTTCAGTTTCAATTCTATGTCGACCCCTCCTCAAATTTTACCTTGTATTTCATTCGTATACTACCGCGGTATTTTCAGTGCTTCTACAGAATAACTGAACTCTTATTTACACATTAATGTGTAAATAAGAAACGAAGAGTTGATTAAATTGAATCAGGCAAATTAGGAGAGATTAAACCCATTATGGTAAGTGTTCTACATTCATCGTCTCGGGACAAATTTGTTTAGTATAATAAGTAATTAGAGTAAATACGTTAATTTGTGTGAATTTGCATATATCACTTACTGATTTATTTTTAAAGTTGAGGATAAATTTTGAAACATTATGATCTTCAGAAACACATGGAAAAAATTTTCTCACATTTGCTGGAGTACAGTGTTCTAAACCTAATTACTTTAACAAAGTGTAATTAGATTTAGAATAAGTAGACAACAGAGATAAGAACAATTAGAATGAAATTATGCTGCAAAGTAATTTAGTATAAAGTTATAAGTAGGGGAATTCGAGTACAGAAACTAGCGCTTAAAATGTATAATTATGTTATTTATCCTTTTCATCTTTTCTTTCGCTTCCTGAACAGGGTTTCATCAGATTTAGCCGTATAGTTTTCTTAGAATTCTCAATAATTTGCTAACACCTTCCCTACCCCAAGAAAGAAAAAAAAAAGAAAGAAAGAATTCTATTAACAAATAATATCTCAGTTCAGATTTCTTTCAATTATTATTACAAGAACCTTAAATTGATACATGTTATTATTAAAACTATTAAAGTGGTTTACGCACAAAATTAGATTCAAACATTTTTTAGGTCACTAGGTAATCTCAGGTTTATTTAAAAGAAAATTTTAGGAAGCAATTTTTTCCAAATCATTCGAATCTTTTTGCACAATATCAGTTCGTTTTCCTAAAAAAGATATGGCATTAATAATCATATGTTATTCGTACTGTCTTCTTTTTTTGGTTATCTAGATAATTTAACTTTACAGTATCATCTAAATAACCGTTCTCTTGCAGTCTTAAAAATAAAAGATTCCAGAGTCATTAGTATTTTGGGGGGGGCAGCAGGAGAGATGAAAAATGAGCAATGCCTTCGCCGGGACTCGAATCACGGCACTCTCGAATACGCGCCGAGCGTACTGGCCATTAAACCACGAAGGCATGCTAAGAAGGCTGGAGAAATACCTTATATGCCCCCCTTTTAAAGAGCAACTGGGAATTAGGAGACCCAATCGCAATTCCTAGTGGTGAAGAATCAACATCTACCACCTCTTTTAGTTCGGGCGCCTGAGGGACTCGAACCACGGACTTACGCGCTGAACGTGCTGGTCATTACACCAGGAAGGCATACTAAGAAGGCGGGAGAAATACCTTATAAGATGATAAGACAGTAATGCAGATACTAACTTAGTTTTAAATACTATCATTTGCTATGTCTTTTTATGAAGCTCAATTCTTTCAGAGCACTAATTAGAAAATTTTAATACTTAAAGAAAATTTATTAATGAATGATCGCTTTGAATGTCGTAATCATGATGCAATTTGGTTTCAAAACATTTTTAAGTTTCACATAGAGTGTACTAATTAGGGTATTCTTATAACTTTTTATGTAATATTGTAAGATCTATGTTATTCCACATAAACTAAATTATATCCTACAATGAACCTGGCGAATTCTCGCACAGGCTTGAATTAAATAGCAGCACAGAAGAAGGGTGAAAGTAACCCTTTATTAATTCAAGCTTAAACATAGAATATAATACAGAAAACAGATTTAACAGAAATATTTAATATTTAACAGAAAGGCACGGACTTCGTGCGTTACAAAGACAGCGTCAACTTGCGGTGGAAACTAAAACGTAGAATTTAAGTCAAACCTGAAATAAATAGTGCAGGATCGCATTTAAGTTTACGCCTAAAGAGGTGGACTCACAGGAATCTAACCGGCGTGATACTAATCTGATAAGGCCAAGAGGCTTACTAGCGTGACCGCGAAATAACAACGAAATGTGCGCTTGGCTAGCGAAACACGCTCTGAATAAATTGAGATATTCACTCGTTTAAATAGCACTTCACTAAACCTTAAATTTACATCCTGGCGAGAGAATGTGAGGGGAAGTTGAGAAGTTTAGAACAGGTATCAAACTTAAAATAAATTTGTTATGCAAAATAAGGAAAACCCTACAATATGTATCTAAAATTATAAAAACATTTTGTTAGTTGCATGCTCATTAAAAAGTACTTTTACTAAAGGAACAACTTAAATTGTAGTAATTAGAGACATCAACTGAAAGAGAATTTAATGTTCGATTCAATACAAAAACAGAATCCAAATGTTGTCAGTGCAGAAATGGCTGTGTTTATTTTAGTTAACATCTTGAACTTATATTACGTGTGAGTACTGATACGCTTGAGTTAAGAAGCCAAAAGGAATAACAAACCTTATTAGTATAGCACTTATTTTATCCAGGAGAGAAAAGGCAAAAATCCTCGAATGGTTTATGAGTAAATCGGGATATTTCGAAAAAAAAATTCGGGACTCACAAAATCTTGGGATAAACCATACCTTGCAAGACATTTTTCTCTCTTACCACGCGCCTTTGTAGTGTAACTGAAAGTAAGTCCGGCGAGCATTCAGGAGGTCCGGGCTCAAATCCCGACGAAAGCACCACTGATATATCATGTTCCCTGACTTCCAAAATCCTAAATGACTACAACTGGTATCTGAGCTAAAATGAGGTGAACGAGAATTCGGAAGGGATTTGGCGACTGTGTCCCGGCCTTCCCAATTGCCCTTTAAATGGGAGAGAATGTAAGCAATTTTCTCCCTTCCTTATTCCATACCTTCTTGCAATAATTGAAGCGCATCTGGCTAGCATTCGGGAGGTCTGGAGTTCAAATCTCGGCAAGAGCAAAGCTTTTTTTTTTCCTCCGCTTTCCTGCTCCAATAAATACCTAATCGCTCTGCAAACTCGCACTAATAATTTCTCATATAACGATTTACATCAAAATAGATGCAGAGCAATAGCATAAATAACAACTTATATATATATATATATTTAAATTTAAAAACCAGTCAAACTTTGGCATCTCTTCACGGCTTTACATGAGATCAAAATTCCGATTTAAATAGATAGTATTTTTGTATGCTGTATTGCTACACGCGTGTATTTCTTTCGTTAATGTAATGTGTACAGTTCTGTAGCACATTTTTAATTTCAGAAAAAGCACTTTAGCGAATATTAAAAATATTTAAATGTGAAAAATAATTCAGCACCTGAAATAAAAACTAGAAAATAAGGAAAAATTTAAATTTATGTATTTATTTGATTTTTTGCGGTCTTTGAATTCCCACAAACTTTGAAATTTCGCATCAGGAAAAAATTGCTGTGCTTCCTATTCATGATCGAAATATTTGTTTTGGAGACAATCAAATGAAAGTGAATTTGATACGTCATGGTTGAAGTTCTAGAAAATAATGTTTTTCCTTTAGAAAAGAGAAAATTATTGAGAGCTGAAATTATTGAGAGCTTATTACCTGAAGAGCTGTTAGAGATATGCAAACAGTTTTAGTATATAGTCAAATTTTAAGCTTATATAATGAATACAACTACATCAAAAGTGAAACGTTGATTGGAACATCTGGGATGATGAACATGAGTATCACAGTATGAGATCTGTATAGTCTTTCCAATACTGAAAGTACGAGGAAATATGATAGAACTATCATTACATCTTAAACACGAAACTTTTGTCTGCATAATAATGACACAAAATTACGAAAACTGTATTAATTGATAATATATATATATATATATATATATATATATATTATGACAGAAGATTGAAGTAACTTAATTTAAATCGAGAGGAGTTTCATCCAAGGCAAAATGGGTGCGAGACTACTTCTGTAAGTTCAAATAACTTACTTCCAGTAATCTCCGCTCCACCCCCCCCCTCGTGAATCATCTTGTACTTCTTTGTATTCTGATCATTTCTTTTTCCCTTGAAATCCCACGTTTTAGGCCAATATCTGTCTGCCTAAAGAAAATGATGCCCTTATGGAAGATTTAATTAAGGAAATTATGGAAATTGAATTAAGGAAAACTCCCTTCTGTTTATACTTCGTGTTTAAAGAATCAATGAATAATGTAAACTAATCTGATAGAAATTGAAAAATCAACGAATATTGATAATTTTCTAACAAAATATAGTTTTGCTTGTATTATTATTACATTGCTATGAGCATTTATTTCAATATAAATTTGCACTTTTAATGCGCATTAATTAGAATAAATAACGTTAAAAAGTAACCAGACAGTTTGGAAAATCACCCAAGACATTCTGTTGTGTTCGTCGAAGGGCATGCAGAAAGTTTTTAACAGAAATACTGGAATAATCCTTCTTTTGTGATTGGAGAAGATACGAGGTGGAATTCTACAGATGAAATTTAAAGCACAGCAGCAATACATGTACGCTTAAAGAAAAAAGATTAGAAGACAAAATTGTTTTCTATTACTGTCTGGGTTTGACTTCAAATACATGAACGTAATCTTTGAAATTTTACTCCTCACAGACAGTTGCCCCAGACACCAATATAATGTGTCTCAAAGTATTTGATTGAACGAGGAAATAAAGAGACGTAAATCTCCTACAGAACATTGCTTATAAAATAGAACTTCATCGTTAAATAATCTATTTTATATACAGACCGCTGCCGAATATTTGAGTGATTCTCTTTTCTTAATATAAGTCTTTGCAAATGGAAAAGAGATTCGTTAAGAATACATCATTTCTATCGATCCAAGAACTCCTTAAATTTCCTTGCGTGTTTCGGTATTGGATGCAAGCAGCGGCTGAAAGAGAATTCTCCTGTCCTTTTCAAGACGGTGTGTGCAAAATAAAATGAAAAATCTAAGAAATCATCTCAATAGCATTGCTGAATGTTTTCATTATGGGGATATTTTTATATAAATATTTATTTCGCCTGCATTCTAGTAAGATGGAAGATATTTTAGCAGAGAAATTAATCAGCTCATCAGCTCATAGAATCAATAAAATTTCTTATATTGTCCTTTTACCGTCGGTATGATGTCATCGGAAAAAAGCATGAAAATATTTACCCTCTTCTAAATTTAATTGAAACACGGAACTACATTTGCTCCAGTACCTTTACTTCCACTTAAACAGTCCATGAAACTATAATATTTGTCTTCTAAGGCTTCTACCAAGAAATGGTTAATTTATGTGTGGAAAAATTGAAGCATTATTTGTAATCATTACTATTAATTCTTTCGGAAATAGTTGTAATTTAAACTTCTGATTAAAAAAAATTGTTATTAAAACGAAGCATAAACTTTACTATATGATTTAATGGAATGAAACAATTTTGCTGTTTAAAGGAATTATTACTTCGTTTTAGAAGGAAAGTTGAAAACCGTTAATAACCGCTTGAATATAGAACAGAATTATTATACTTGATATACTACTTTCCTAATATAATTATGTAGAGTCATTAGGTTTCTTTGAAGCATGAGACCTGAAAAATATGCAATTGCCTTTCCTGGATTCGAATCCTGGGCCTCTCGAATACGTATGAGTATGCGTCTATGAAGTCTTTCGGAAAGAAGGGAGAAAACTATTTAGATTAGCTTTTGCTTCAATACTTAGGAACCAATATCAACGCGTGGATTTATTTAAAAAATTTATTAACTTCTAATTATAGTAACTCCAATTGCTATTTAAATTAATTTAACTACGTATATTACTTTTTGGCATTTTCTTTGAATTATTGGTGTACCTGTAGAACTGTTGGAGATATGCAAACATTATTCTAGCAGTACTTACGTGTGTTATTTTCTTATATTTATCTGATGGTATACTTTTATATTTGCATTTAACTCTAAAAATATTTAAATTGAGATCTTAATAAGTGTCTTACATCTGTTAGTAGTAAATAAAAATACTGTAAGAATAAATCAATTTTTAAGCAAAACAATGACTTTCATTTTAACGCGGATAAAATAAGTAAGGGAGTTTTTCTCCTTTACAATATTTATTTCCTACACTTCCTTTATTTCCCTTACATTACAGTAAAGAAATAAAGCAGGAATTAAGTATCATATAGGAATTAAGTATTTATTCAGACTTTAAATTAGGGATATTTTGTGGATTCCTGCAATGCAGCAGGACTAAAATAATGCATAAATTCATATATTCAAAATCCTTTTCAATGCGGCAGTACTGCAACATTTTTATAATGTAATAATATAACATAAGTATCTGCGTGCATTATACTAGTTAAAGACACTGGGAGAGTTTGTTTGTCCATGGTGTTTTTAACATACGGATAAATCTTCCAAAATTTAGAAAAGTGTAGTTTAATAAGATGTCATGTTTATTGACTGCAAAATTCTGGGCAGTCTTCAAAGTTTAATAAAGATGTTTTATGGATGCAACTGCTAGTTCGCCAACTAAACTTCGTTTGTGAAAATAAATTTCGTATTTTCCTTTTTATCATACCTGTTCCGAAATAAAAAAGTTAAACAATGTAATAGCAAAAATAAAAATAAAACAAACAAACCGTAATATTTATTATTATTATGTTTTATTAATCTTGCTCGGAAACAACATGTCTTTTGCTTCAGAATATGTAGATAGAAATGGACTTCACATTTCGGGTCACATTTAAATTATTTGCCTGATTTAAAGACCATTGAATTTTCCACTTTCTTTCCAGAAAACCTTCAGCTCCTTCCACTCTTCCGATATCATATAACCACTGACTTTTACCGTAGAATTTATAAATAAATGAAAATATTAGATACGTCTTCCATTTTTGTAGAAATCTGCACTTTTAATGCAATAGTACAAAGAGTCGGATGAGACTGTTATTTTAACTATTGAAATGTTTATGAGCATGAAAAGCACTACTGCAGAAAATTATGCCCTTTTCCCTCAATAATGTTTTCCTCGAAAAGTTTCTCAACTATCTCTTTTAACTCCATGTTTATACCTATGCCGGCGTTCTTTTTTTGACAAACTCAGGTACCTTTCACGTACTCGAAATTATGTGAAACAGGTTACAGCATGCACATTAAAAAGATAAAGGAAATATTAAAGGACATTAGTGTCCATAAAATGTTAAACGGACTTGTCTTCTGTAGATAGTTATATGATTTATCCTCTCTCTACATATAATCGTCCTCTTAAACGCAGTAATCTAACTTTTTTAAGGTTTTCTGCATTAGTTATTTTGTTAGTTATTGGACTAGAGAAAGAAATGCAAAAGTATCATAAATCATTTGTACATAGTGTTTCAAAAATACTGCCCGATTAAATACGCTTGAGCGCTTCTCTGAAGATCCATTGTTCCATTTTGAGAATTAATCAAATTAAACTTTGAAACAAGGGCAAATCTGGCCGCTTGAAACCTTTTAATAAAACTACACGAAATTTAAACTTTTATACAGGCCATATTACGAGGAAATTTCCTATTAACAATTTGTTTCCTATTCCTACCAAAGATCTTTTAGTGAAAGATGTCAAATCAATACTACGCAAAACTGGCTAAATTAAAAAACTATCTAACTGAAGCTATTTTCACCCGACGGAAAAGAGTGGTTAAGGATCATATTTAATTTTCTGCAAATATAATTCAGGTTTTTAGCCCTTTCTATAAATAGTAATCTAAAAACTAATGCTTGTCCTTTTCTATCATAAAAAATGTCTTTCCCAAATCTGCTTTAGAAAACTAAGCACATTTAACTGCGATCATGTTTCTGTGATATCATTCATGCACTGCCACAAAACATCTTGCTTAATGACATCACGAGGTAAATTTTGACTATCGGGTGAAAATTACTTGAAAATAAATGGAATTCGGGGAGGGGAAAGGAGAAACTGACAATCAAGCAAAGAGAAATATTTTTCGTACTGAGATTTTCTTTTCCTCCTCCAAGCCCTTTTTAAAACGTTAAGCTTCATAAATTTTTATTAAAAGATATCATGGGATTAAAATCATTGTAATTTGAAAGCATATGTCATACAGCTCCTTTCCTAAGCTATAAATAGATTAATGCGACCAACCATTCAAGAGATATCTATTCATGCAATCCTTTCACGAAACAGCCTATGTTTATTTACAAATATCTGGGTTTTGTGACTTAGGCAGATCCCATTATATCGTAAACCGAAACAACTTGCATGCTTCTTACGAGAGATGGACATTCTCTTGTATTTACAGTCACTAACTCGTAATATAAAATATTTTTCAATAGACATCTGCTGACAACCACATTAGACAGATCCCTCAACTAACCTTAAAACAGTAAAATTCAACAAGATGTCCATCATACGTTTTATGAGTACAATTCTTGAAGCATAAATGCTGTTAACGTACGTCACTCTTTAAAGACGTACATGAGTATAACAATGGTAACCGATAACTGGTATAGGCTTAAAATTACTCACTGGGTTATTATGAGTTTCTGCTGCTCTCCAAAAATCATCCATTTAATAACTATTGTCACAATGAAAAATTCGGGGAGGAAGAAAAGGGAAAGGATGTCGGCAATTCACATCGCAAAATCGCGCAATAAGAAACTCTGTTTTTTCTTGGAAGGTAAATCAAAACTGAATATAATATGTGGAAGGTACCAAAGTTTTTGCAACAGAATTAAAGTTTTTCTTAAATGCATTTTTTAACTTTCAGATCACCAATACTTTTCTCCAAATTGACAAATAGCGTAAATTCCGCCATGATGACGTTCCGTTACATATGTAAATAAAGTGGTGAGCGCAAAGCATGGGATTTTACACTGATCTCAGTGATTGAATATAACATTATTTGGGGGATTTAACAGTAAAATTGAATTCCATCGAAGTATACTTATTATATTGATTATAATACATTATATTGGGTGCCTAACCCCAAAATGTAATATATAATAATAAATAATAGAAGCGTTCTTTCAGACTTTCAAAAGAAGGATGTAACACTGTTTATAGAGTTTTCAAGGTGTCTGAAGCTATGAAATATAACTTTTACCGAGTAGAATGAATGATTACATAACCGATGCCTTCGTGGAAGATTTTCTATGGGAAATTGGTTCTATTGTATCACATACTTTAAGAGCCCCAAAAGCCTCATGCTATTCTTCCACACGTCAAAACTCGAGCTCAAATAGCCACTTGAGATAACTTTGACGAGCAAATTTTGAGAAGGAGTGAAAAAGTAATCATCATGGATTTTATCAATTTTCTTCAATCTATAAAAGTAAAGTATTGATTTACTATAAAACACTTCCAGGAGAAGCAGACAAATATATTTTACTCACACGTCAGAACTTAAATTTCTATTGCTTTTTATGTGTTTCTGAAGGTAAATAACTCAACATACAACAGAATACGGCAAATTAAAGTGAAGTTTTTTTTTTAATTTCGCTGTTTAATTTGTGTAACCTTGTCTTATTTAATCTGTAATACCTTATTTTCCATTTTGAGCATAAAATTTGAGTACTGGGAGACTAAAACAGGTTTTGGAAACATTTTTCAACATTCATTTACAAGAACAACAACAAAAAAAAAAAAACTGTAACCTATTTCCACTAACCAAAAGAAATTCGAAGCGTAATTATGCATTGAAGGGGGGGGAAGAACAAAAAAAGAAACACGCGTTTAAAATTTGTTTCTTACATTGACTTCAAAGAAAAATGTGATTTTAATTTTGAAAGTATAAATATAGTAGGAGCTGTCATAATTTCAGACTATCCACATTAGCTGTAATAAACTTTTACTTTTTTCAACTTTCTATATCGAAGCAAACGTCCTAGCATTTTTCGGTGCGGAAAGGGGAGGAAATTAAGTGAATTCTCCGTTGGAATCGATCCGCCTGCCTTCCAACTGCTGGCTAGGTTTATTAAGCATTAGACCAGCTGTCTCAAATTCATTGCGTGCGGGTTGAATGTACGGGCTAACGTAAATGTACGGAAACAGTTAACGGGCAATATATGCATTTACATAATCACATATACTTGTATATTATATTACGAAATGAAAATTTTTTTAACAAAATAAAAACATTAAAGCATTTTAAATTAAATGTCGCTAACTAAATATTTATCAAAACACACATAAAGAATATTATAATATTGCAAAGGAAAAAAAATAATTTAGATTTACTTTCGGTCTGAAATTTTCAAATCTTTTCTATCTGAAATGCAAAGTTTGGTACCTTTAAGACATTTTTATTGATTATGCTTTGTAATTAAGTTATATTGACAGCTAAATATTAAATTCTTAGACTGACATTTCTATCAAATTATTCTATCATGTTTAATTAATCATTAATTAGCTTCTTTAACTTAAACCAAAAATAAAGACATTATGAAGACTTTCTATGTTTTCAGAGAAAATTTACCAAAAGCGAGAAAACTTGAAAATAAATAACAACAGTCTTTCTCTTATTTATTAAATTTTCTTCGATGCCTAAATAAAAATATACATATTTGTATGCAAATAATCATAAATTTCATTATTTCCTACTACAGTTTGACACTTGATGTAGTTTCGATTCTGATAAAGTTATAGCCTTGGAGAGAAACTATTAAAAATTATCTTCGTTACGGATTGTAAATGCTCATCGGCCAATCAGATTCTTTTTTCATTATTTTTTAACTGTGAAATAAAGCCAGTCACATACAAATATATTCCCGGATATTTCCTAGTGCAATTCTTATTTATTCTTAGTGCGAAAATTCGTAATTGAGCTATTTTAATTTTAGACAAGCATTATTTTATTTTTAACAATAAAAATTAATAAAATCCGTTATCTCCGAAACTTCGAATAAAATTTATGTCTCACTGTAAATTAATAAGCTTTATTTATAGATTTTCTGATGCTTCGTTCATGTTCGTTTTTAATGGGTAATCGTTTTTAATGGGTATGAAAATAGCTAATATCTTGAAATATTTGAAACAACGTATTTGCAACAAAGACATAACTAAAATGTCTTCGCAGGCCACATAATAAAATAGCTTTGAGGGCCGCATACAGGCCACCAGTTTGAAACCACTGCACTAGGTTACAAAAGGACACTCGGAAAGAGAATACCTTTAACTTCTTGCGGTTTTGACTATTTTCATGAATTCAAATGACAACGAGTTATTGAATGATGCTTTTTTCCTCTCGCTTCTACAAACAGATATATGCCGTGAATTTCGATACTCTAACTTTCGACATTAAGCCTAGTGAGCTTCGGTACTCTAACTTTCGACATTCAGCCTAATATTACCTAGAACTACACTCGCTCTGTTTTTGATTCTGGAAGGAACTACGTTGTACATTCGTACTAAATTCCTACTCTACGTATGCTGTGTATTTATAATATCATTTCTCATATTACTATGTATTACTGATATTTTAGTTCTTATGCTTTGATATAGTTCTGAAAATTATTTTTCGGCCCTAGGAAAACTAAAAAATTTCCCTGTATGTAGCTTCTTTGATTTATATCATTCAGTTTATGAAAGGTTATATGGCAATATTCTACTTGAAATAACAAGAAAATATGTGCATAAAAGCGTGTGTGACTGAAGGCTATGGAGAAGCGAAAACACGCTGTTCCACTAAAGTCTTTCTAGCAATCGCCATCTAATTTTGACACAAGTCCTCGTCAAGTGGAATGCATTCCGATAAAATTTTCACCGATTGTCCTGGGATTAAGACGCTGAAGGAAGTAAATTGTTAGGTAGGGTTAGCATTCCATAGCTTCATGGATGTGCGTTTAAGCACTTAGTTCTGTTATGTTATGCAAAATACTTTTTTTTAATTTTCCTTCTAATCAAGTCCTCATAAGCAGATAGTAGGATTTGCCGTATTCAAATAACTTAAGAACCTAGAAAAAACCTAGAAACCCTGAGAACCTTGAGAGAAGAACTTAGAAAACTTGTACGTTTGTTTTATAGATTCGATTTTCGTACTAGTAACGTTTATTTATAATGATCTCGTGAAACAGAAGTATCTTAGCCAGGAAGTATTATATATAGTGCGAAATAAAACTCGTGTGGGCACTCTTTTAGAAATGCAAAACGTGTGTCTATATTGCATAATTTGTTCGGATTATTAACAACTGTGTCGAATTAACAATATGGTTAACAATTCATTCAACAAATTACTTAAATGGGCTTCAATTCAAAATCTTTAAATGATTATTTTCTAAGCAGTATGAGATCTGCCATTTATTTATGAGTGTAGCGAGCTGACACAACCAAAGAAGTACCGTATTCAATTTATTTGAAATTCCAGGCTATATGCAAATAAGTTACAAGATAATGTTCGTTGATTTGAAAAAGAGATAAAGCAAACAAACAAACAAAAAAAAAAAAAAAAAAAAAAAAGGACGATGTACAAAGTCTGAGAAAGTTCCTGCCCGTTAGTCGGACGTTTAAGTTCTCAGACGGTTTCTTCGTGCAAGCTGAAGTTCTTGCGTAAGGCAAACAGCCTTGCTGCCTCTCCTGGCCGCAGATGGCAGTTCCGAGCAAGTTGCTGTCAAATTAGGTAGCGGAAAATCCAGTTACCGGTTGCTACTGGCTACTGGATCTCTCCTCAGAGAGATAAGAATGTTCTTGATAGAGCGAACAAAAAAAAAATTGCTTTCGGCAGCGCTGAAACACAAGAAACAAGGTTTCTCTCCTTTCCACTAAACTAACTTATTCGCTCTCTGGAGCTGCGTTCACTGTTTTAGTTCAGGACTTCCTGGACGTGCGGGGAAGACTTTCTGAATTCTCACTGGCCCCGAATTTTCAGAGCATCTCCCGACCGGCGAGAGCACCCTGATTCTTTGCGGCTATAATGTCGGTAAGCCTGGGAAAATTTACATGAGAATTCCCAAGTTCCGATCTGGAACGTGATCCGGAATTCATCTGTGTCTAGGTGTTCGGTGACAGGCAGTCGATACATTATAATACACCTATAAACAGATGCATGGGAATTTTGAACGAAGGACTCCCAGATTCAAGTAAAAATGTTCGCTTTCGGACCACCATGAAAGGGAAAAAAGAATGGTACATGATTAAAGGTCACGTTCAACTTTTCCAAGAATTGCTAAGGAGGTCGTTAGAAAATAGCTTAAGACGTTTCATAAGGTTTGTTACTTTCAACGTTCTCTTGAAGCTTAATAGAATTTATATTTTGAGATGAAGCAGCTACTACCATGCTAAATAATACCCAGTTTGATAAAAACATTTCCTTTGAAAATGCAAAGCGTTATTTTTACTGTATAGTTTTATAAAATGTAGTTAAATCTTAGCTTATCAGGAGATTCATTGAATTTTTCACGGTAGTACGAAATATGGAAAATTGCAAGACAGAATTTCGTTGTTATTATTTAATTTAGTTAGTAAATACTTATTTGATCGACTGAAACTTAGTGAGAAAGCATCAAAATATGCTTGTTGATAACAGGCTACAGAATTTTTATGTATGCAGTTCATACTTTTCAGAATGTTTTATAATAATTGCCTTGAGCATTTTTATTGTTTTATATTATCAAAGAAAGATCTGTGAAATTACCTGTGGTTTTACGTTAAACATAGTATTACTTTTAGAACTGCAGTCTAAGAGAGAAATAAGTGATTAACTTCCGAGTGTATTTTTCACGATGAACTTCCTACGAACAGATGGAAGAAACCATAAAGCCAAGTAACCAGTCTGTTTACTTTGGATCAAGTCACCAGAAGAATAAAACATCTCTGAATTTATTAAAATCTGCTGGCAAGTATTTGAAATAATATCCTATGATTATCTGCTAGGCCATTAATAAATCCATAAAGATTAGAGTGAACAAATTCATTTCTTAGACTATGTTATAGTAAGTTTAAATAGTTTCATAGTATTAAAGAAACGAAATCGAGTTAGTTCTGTAAAGTTTATGCAGTTTTCTCAATAAGGTATTTGTTGCAGTATTAGCAAGGGATATGATGTAATAATAATAATAATAATAATAATAATAATAATAATAATAAATTATATTATTCTACGTACTTCAATTACATTCTCAAAGGAAATGGAGAAACGCATTTCCTTAATAACTTATTTGGAGCTGCATCCGTTTGATATATAAACATTAAAAGCAATATATCGTACTATTAATTTAAAAAAACGACACCATATTAAAAAGTTTATACATTAATTGAGTGAACTGAGTGAGCAAAATATCAACGAGACTCTTCACGAAGCATAAAATAGTGCACGAAGCTGATTAATATCATTTTCTTGTAAAACTACCTGCTTTGCTCTATTTACTACTTTCTGTACAAAAGAATTGCTAAAACATGTATCTACAAACCCTCTCCCTGGAGTATTTTTGAAATATTCAGAAAGAAATGACTCTTTAGTCTCTTAAAGACGAAAAAACGTAAGAATTCCTTTTTCTCCCAAATTTTACTTCTTATATTTTACAGTTTAATAATAAATGTATCAAAGTTTTCTGTTTAATATGTCTACCTCCGTTTTTTATTTGAAATTAATGCTGCCACATAGCGCAAGCAAAAAATGTCGAAATTTCGGGGAAGTTATAAAGAATACCAATATATAACACTGTTATTTTTATCCGTAATTTCATTTAATTTCTTATTCACGTTAAGAAGATGTAATTCTTTATTCGTATAAGAGAGCATTTAATTTGTTATTCATTTAAATTCTGTGAAAAGAGACGTTATATTTAATGCATACCTGAAATCAAAAATGAAATTCAAATTACGGTTATGAAAGGAACTCGTAACAGCTTCTGTCTGAATACAAGATCTTTTATAGTCAGTAAAAAAAGTTCTGTATGTTAGTGACAGGCTTACTTAATATGGTAATGTTCCGACCTACATTCATTTGCCGTACGTCACCCTAACTACCGTCGCCTGTCCCAAATCGAAAATAAAAGAATTTTTGTATAATTAAGGTGCACTCGAAGGGAATTTTTCACTTGATTCAAGAACTCATTTTATACGTTCTTCTAAAATTTCAGAACAAACGAGTTCTTTAGGAGAGTGAGAAAGCTGACCCTAATCCTGCAGTACGAAAACCATAATAGTTTCAAGCGACTTTAAATCTTATCGATAATGAAATGAACATGTTTGATGACATTGATTCGAACAAGAGGTAGCAGTAACCAGGAAAGGAATGAAAAACATTCAAAATTCACAAGAAAGAGGCTGCTCACAGGCCTGTTATGATACATCGGTTCAGCCTTCATTATAGGATTTCTTCTGGCCTTCAAAGTTTCTTTCGTTGAAAAAAAAAATTATATCATAACTATGATGTAAATTCTACATATTTGAACGCAACAAAACTTTTTGTATCACATGCAATTCTCATAACATTTAAATTATGCAAACTAGTTAAAAGTTTCATTAAGTGCAAATAAATATGATCTTTACCTTTCTATTAGCGGCACTTGTCTTTTATTTCGTTGCAGCTTAAGAAGACAGTAGCGCTTTTGCTGAAATAAAGCATGGACCAATCAGCTTCCTTTTTCTTATACTTCCGGAATTTATTGTTTAGATGATAATTATTTTTTGGCACGTTTCTGCGTGTTTTAACATTGTCTCGACTTACATCATCTCAAAATTTGTCTTCAATTAACCGAGCTTTTAAGCAAACTTTGACCACTGCTGTGATCTAAATTTTCTAACTGAATTAACGCATCTTAAGGTACTAAACAGCACTAATCTTGAAGAGACCTCAACAGTAACGATTACTTCATTTTCTTTATTAAGAAACAAAATTCTTAAGGAGCACTTAAAATATTACATAAGGGAGATTACTAAAAGCTTTTAAAATGCGTTTAATGCACTCAATATTCATAGTATAACATAAAATAGCAGCAGTTATTTGTTTCAGTCTAGTTACGAGAAATCTTTCGACTAAGTTGAGAAAAATTTCGCAACTAAATTGAATTAATACGAGATGATAATTTTATAGATTTTAAATGTCCCTTTTTTTTTTTTTTTTTTTTTTTTTAACTTATACATGAAATGCCATGTTTGTCACTTTCGTGATAATTTCTATTTTTTTATTCTGTATTTCAGAGGAGTTTTTGTTCTGCTTCATAACTTTTAGAATTCTGCCCTTAAGCAAAACAAATAGCTGCTTGTTGTGTGACACACAGCAAAAAAGCACGCTATGTAAAGAAAGTAACTTGTTAGCACGTTTTTTTAAATGTAATACAAAGATATGTGGGTTTAATTTCTTTTTCTGAATTTGGCTGAATTGAATATACCATTTAATAGTATTTAGATATAGTAGCAAGATATTTAGTATATCACGATCAAAACTTAGATGCTTTTATATAGATCTTCTTTCAAACCAGAAACAGTATAAGATAATGAAAAATTCAATAGCTCTTTCAAGAACAAACCTAGAATGATATATATATTCTTAAACTCTTAAATTTTTAATTAATAATTTACATTTTGTTTAAAATGGAATAACACTGATTTTTAAAATGCTCTTTGTAGTAATGTTTATCTTTAAATGTATGCCGTGGAATTGATGACAATAACTGAACGGCTTTAAAGTTAGATAAATAATGTCAAAACTTCTTCAAAAATTTACTCTGGGTTATGCAATTTTATAGAGCCTTTATAAAGCGCTTTCTAGAAAAAGCATCTGAATATTACCTTAGTCAATTAGTTAGCTAATCATCTATCGACTAGCTTAGTCCAGTGGCTCGCGAACCGCATGCAACCCGCAGATACAATTCAGTATGTATTTGTTATAAATGTGGTGCTTTGCTTGTAATTTTAGAGCCATAAAGATATGCACCGGACTTTGCGAACTGCTATTGAAGGAAAGACAGAATGAATTTTATGGGGCTGTATCTTTATCACTGTATGCTTACACTTCAGGCTACGTGACTGGAGTAAAATGGGAGAATTTTTCACGTTAGTACAGGCGCTAAATTTAGTTTGCCAGCCGAGCGCTGGTAAAGCTTCAGTATTCTGATGTTTCCAGTCGTCCGGTTTAGGTTAAAAATAAGTTATTTAGTGGTTACTTCAATAATTAGAATTATCTGAAATAAATTTGAGTCTAAAATTTAATATTTTGCTGTGAATACACGTGAATTACGAAATATAGCCAACAAAAGTTTCTTGCTGTTACCAGTCTTCAGCTAGAAAACTGATATTAATTTTAATTTTTTTCCTTTGAGTTATTAATATTGTTGATTACATATACTTTGATAAATATTTAGTAAGTAAATTTAAAATTTAAGTTGTTGTTTTTTTCTAAAAATGTTTTTAATTTTATTTTAAAAAATTCTGGCCCATCAGCTGCTTTCAGATCGTGCAATTTAAGTTGGATACCACTGGTTAGCCTACTTAACAGTCACTCGTCTGTTATATGCTAGCCTTTTCTCTTATAACCTGAATTTAAATCTGAGATCGTAGTTGTAAAGGTGCAGCAAAGACTTAAAATAACTATAATATTAACTGTATTTAATGATGACCTCTTTGCCACCACATACTAATTTTACTTTTACAGAAATACTTGAAACCTATGTCTACTTACAGTCTAGAAAATATTTTTTTTACCTCTCAAGTGTTATAACTTTTTAATTAGTGTCCTCAGATCTTAATTTTTCAAATAAATATCGCGAAAGTCTTAATAGAAGTTAGTGAGAATAAAATATTTTTAAAAAATGCAACAAAATACGTCAAGTAGCCATTACGAAGCAGAAATAAAAATAGATTTTGAAATTAAATTTTGAGTTAAAATCAATAAGGGTAATATAAATTAAACTGATTTCTAACTATAATCTGAGGACGTAGAGTTTTCCAAATATACTTTTATTTCCTTTAACGGTGCTCATTCTCCATACAAATATTTTTAAATAGCTATTTCTTTTTACATTTATCAAACATTAATTAACACTTCACTTTTTAACACAACTTTTTTAACACTTTTTAACATAAAATTCGCAATAGGGTTTGCTTAATACAGTTGTGTACAAGGTGTTTAACTATTAAACCTTCCTTAAGCTTTGATAAGCATAACAATTTAAATAAATTTTCTTAAATACTTGAGCTTGGTGAAACTTGAAAAAGGAATTCTTCTAAAATTTTAATAAAATATACACTTAACATTGAAAATGCAGTTCTTATTTTATTGGTGTTGGCAAGCAATTCTCAAACTTTAATGTAATTTGCAAATGGTTACAGTAAAAAAAAAATGTATTTCTCACATATTTATTTATGTTACATCAAATTTAATTTTAATAGTCCGAGTTTCTTGTCACGCGTTACAGATACTCTGTATACTCACAAAAATATCTAATACAGATACTCTGTATTAGATATTTTTGTGATGCGATTTATTTCCAGTCCAAAAGAGCGAATGACAGTGCGTTTCCGACCAATTCGCAGAACCTCAGTACTTTTTGACATTTTCTTTTTTTAACCTCTGGAGGTACATTATTGATTTTGTGCCTGCATTACCACTCAGTACGATGAACTTATTATCCCTGCCCTGTTCAGTCTATTTGTACCTACTTCAGAAATGGGTTACAGTGTGGACAGAAATGGGTTACAGTGGATGTATGTCGCGTGAAAAGAGATCTCACATAGACCATCTCAAGCGTGTGACAAAAATTTTGGATAGTTATTTTGAGTTGATATAACACGACTAAATATGTGCCAATTCAATAATTTGTCATAATCATTTGTAACAGGATGATTCTTTTCGATTTACACGTATTATTAAGAAATTCTAATGACAGAATCAGTTTGAAAGTTGGTATACTGCCTTATTATGTATACAAACACAAATTTTAGATTTCTATAATTAATAGAACTTTTCTGATATAATACGTTAAAATCTGGTTGCTGCTATAAGCTTGTATATAGCAGCTTTTAAACCAAAACAAGATTTAATGGCTTTTAAACCAAAACAATATTTCTCAAAGCACTTTCATTTTAATTTCTTAGAGAGAAATATAGTAATATTTTCGCCATGTGCATGTGTTTCGTCTAATTTTCGTCATGTGCATTCCTTTGCATATGGAACAGGTAAAATATATATTATATACGAGGGAATAAAAAGAGGTGGAAGGAAAGAGTTAGCAGTAGGAAGACTAATAGTGCATCGAATTGTTAATTTGCAAGTGCTATGTTAATGAAATACGGTATAATAACAGCAATATTAAACTTTAAGTGATTAAAATAGCTTATAATCAAGTTATTTTATTGGACTGTTTAGTTTTTGCTGCAAAAAGAATTTTTGCTAATAACAAAATATAATGCATTCATGTTCAAATATTCTGTAAAATAATATGTAACGCTGACTTTAAATAAATTATCTTTGAAAAATAGAATAAGAAATAAAAAGTGATTAAAGAAATAAAAAAAAAGAAAACCGAGCTGCATTTTTACAAAAACTTAAATTTAATTTGAAAAAATTAAGATATTTTGTATATAATCTTGTGACAAAGTTCTTTACGTTTTGAAAACCCAGTCTTTTTCGGTTTATCAAATAGGTGAAATTTCTCAACTGACGTATTTTCAGGAGTTTCAGTCTGTTGCTGAATAATAAAAAAAGAGCTGGCATCCCCATTTGTTAAAACAGGTCACTAATCACTTTTAAATCAATTTCATTTTCTTTCGGTTCTTCATTGCATCCTTTGAGATCTACAATAATTTTCAAGTTGATAACTAATTTAACTGAGTTAGGAAAAAATATAGGGATCTCTGTCTTTTGATATGAGTGCTTTAACTTGGGAGTCTTTCTAAGGTTATTTTTCTTGCTTCCTTTATATAAATTGTTATAGTAAAAAGAATACTGAGGTTATTGAATTAAATTTGGAATTGAACCTAGGATAATATAAATACAATATAATATTTGATTTACTTGTCGATTTATAGTTTGTTCAGTCACCCTCTAAAATATCTCCATTGCAATTCTAACACTGAAAAGCATTTTCGAAAAGCTTTAAAATTCCCTTACGGAGCAAAATCGTTTCAGTTTCTCTTCCATTTTTAGGGAAGAGGAAGAAGTCGCAGAGAGCTAAATCTGGTGAGTAAGGAGAGTGAAAGGCTAACATCAGGTTACAGAGTCCCAAAAATTACTGCACAACAAACGCATTCGTGAACTAGACTTATGAATGAGTAATCTAGCTTATGCTCAGTTTATCTGATAAATCACGTTGTCATGTATTCTAAGACATCACAGACCTCATCAATCTTTAGCTTAAGATCTTTTAGGATAATTTCACACTTTTTTGCATCTCTCTGGAGTTCTGCTGATCCATGGACTTCCGCAGAGGTCACAATCGTCAAGTGTTATTCAGCGAATTTCGAAAAGGTTAAATCTATTTTAGTCCAACAGCTGGAGAAAAATGTCTTCGACGATAGCTTGTTGAACCGTTTAAGAAGTACTTTCAAGTTCGCAGCAAAATTTTAGTATACGCGCTGTTCTTCCACATCTCACATTTTAAAGACCGATAAAATTGAAAAACGTACGAAATCTATTGTTTAAAACCCCACACAGCGAAACTAATGTGCTGACCGAATTCGGCACATTAATGCAATTTTCGACAGTTGTATACAATGCCCTGGAACAGGAAAAATAAGCAATATGAAATGGTCCGTGAGTTTTTTACTATTTCCGTGAACTTTTGCTGGTACAACTTAGTATACTTTTTGTTTCATACAGTTTTAGCAATCTGAAGCATGCATAACTCTTTTTTTTTAACTCTAATTTGTCTTAATCTTTAACAAACTCGCTGTAAATAACGCTTTTGTTTATAGGCATCTTTTGAACACGATTCATTAAAACAAGATCATGCACTTCCCAGTTTCTATGTTGTACAACCAATATATAAGAAGAAATTATTTGAAAAAGTCATTCAGTTTTCTACAATTCCTTTTCTTGCTAAATCAAGTAGTCAGTTACTGGAGAATATCTAGTTGTAAAAAGGAACAATCAAACCAATAAGCTTATAACATAAGAAGTTGTAACATGTACAGAGTATTTGAGCACAGCGGTTACAAACTTTCAGGAGAGACAGAGTACACTTAGACGATGGAAAATCATGTAGCAATACATGGTCGAAAACGCTTTCCTGGCCAGGTAGTAACGGCACAAAACACAAGAAACAAAGAACAAAGTAATCACAGTTACGCACATTACAGCCTTGATCACATTTTGCACATTACATTGGATCGTTAGAAGTGGTCCGGTGCATTAGCCAGCAAGATCGCTAGACCTCACTTGCCACGTCCTCTGGGGGTACGTCAAGACACTGGTGTACGAAACCCTCGTTAACAGTGCTGAGAAACTTGTTACGCGTATCGTGGTAGTTGCTGGGGAAGTCCGAGACACTCTCGGTATTTTCCAGAGTATCAGACCTTCCACACGCCGGAGAAGTTGTGAGGCCTACATCACGTTCCAGCTCTTAATTTCGAACACCTTCTTCGATGACGAACGTTGTCTGTTTTTGTTCTTATTCCTTGGTTTCTGCTGTATTAAGCGTAATAAACATGTTTTCCTTTGTTGTCACTACCGCGCCAGGAAAGCGTTTTCAACTTTTGCACTTCTTTAAGTATTTTAAGTAAACGCGCTCGCTTACGTAAAAATAATGAGTTATCCCTGATCCTTTTCATTATCATAAAGATAATTGTACTGCATTTATTGTGAATCAAAGGTCCAAGATTGTTGATCAACTTATACACGTAGAAGGGTGAAATGTTACTGATTATTATCTTTATTTCGTTTGCTCTACTTAAAAACTTAAATCAAATATTTTTTTTCAGTTACTTACTGATAACTTAAAATTGAATGTTCACTTAATCATACAAAAGTATCACAAGAAACAAGCGAAAAATATGGTGAAATAGCATGTATTGCGTGAGTAGATAACCAGAAAAAACATTTTTATTAGACTTCTCTGTCTCTCTTTGTACCTCCTTTTTTGTTGTTATTGTTTTTAAAGTTCCAGTGCTTTAAATCCTCGGTGTGTAACACTGGAAAAGCGTTCATTATACACTTAAATAGTTTTCTGCGATCATTTTGCAAAATAGTTTCCTATTTAAGCGGGGAAAAATCTGAAAGGTTCAGATTTTAAATTACGTCCAAAAAGGCGTTTTTTAACGTTCTGTGTGTTACCTCTATTTATTAAATATCATGTTCTACGTACTGAAACCATAAATTCAGTTTAACAGCAATATCACAAAATAATTTTAAAATGAGCATATCTTTAAAATTTCTGATGCAGAATCTTGCGCACTGTAGTTAAATTTTTTTTTTTTTTTTTTTTCGTACAGTGTTGCCATTGTTCGCTTTGAAATCGTTTAGTTTGTTAATCAAAAATTCGTTGAGGAGTTACAAAATATGAAATCGATAATAAAACAAATTTCAAATTCAAATTAGGTCTTTCATATGCCCATATTCTATGGAAGATTACGTTATTCAAATTTTGATGGCTCTAGGTACCGTATTTAACATATCTGATATTTTTTACAAGAAGATTTTTTTCCTATTGTGAAGATACATTTCCCATGAAAAAGCAAAGCTATGTGCATGCCGAAACAAGTAGCTTTTGATCAGTGGTAGCTAGCTATAACTCTCGGATTCGTTACTTATAGCAAGGCACACGAAGCCAAAGTAAAATCACTAAATTATACTGATTACTGATTCGTAAAGAATCATTCCTGTATCAAGAAGGAAGGAATGATTTTTTGGAGTAGCCTTTAGAGGGAGAATCTTTCCCTGTTTGCAGTATACGACAGAGATAGAGACAGAAGTCCAGTCATTCAGCCCATATCAATGAGAAGCTACTAATTAATATATCTTAAGTTCTATGTATAATGACTCGAGAACATGTATTGAAACTTAAATAAGGACACGTAAAATGTTATATAGTTTGGAGAAGAGAGGAAGACAGCAGTAGGAAAAGTAGAAGGAAATTTCTGTTTATAAAAATGGTGGTACATATAGAACGGTACAGAAAAGCGAGAGCAGAATATCCTGTATGTCGCTACAGCATAAAAGTTATTAATATAATAAAACTTTGCTTCTGTCAAAAGTACAGGCATTACGAGCAGTAAAATCTCGCCTAGCGAACAGTAAAATCACGTGAAGAATAAAGAACTTGAAGAATGAGGAAGTTCGAAAACGATTCACTTCAGTTCTTTTTTTAACCAACACATTTTTACAAATGTTCTTTTTTCGCCGGTAAATACGTGTTAAAAAATAAGACCACAGAATATCATATACCGAGAGATGAATTCCGAAATTAGTATTACGCAAAAGTTAATTTCCAAGTTCCTATGTTTTTTAGCCCACCAGCGGCCGAGCGGTAAAGACGCTGAACACTGGTAGCTCGGTCCGACTTTCGAATCCCGCGAACGGGCTGGCTGCATGGGCGTTTTCGTGGTTTTCCCTATGTGTAACGTGTATACGAGACAGTTTCTCTTAGAAAGTCCTCCACGAAGGCATCCCTCCCTTTAGGCAGATAGCCCTCGTGTGCTTTGCCATAATTGAATAATCCAATCCAATCCTATGTTTTTTATGGAATTATTTTAAAATTTGCATAGAATGTGTAAAGTTTCTTAAAAGAGATTGAACTGCCAAAAAACATCAAAGCTTTATAACTAATTACAAAATTTTGCACTGCACCCCAAGTTAACATTTTCCATTCTATGGGGAAATTAGGCAGTGGATTGCCACTGATATCTTCGATATTATAGAAAAGATTTTTCTAACATTTTAATCTTTGACGATCCACTAAAAATTAAAGTCTGATAGTCGCTACTGCTAGTCTTGTAGTCTGGTAGCGCTTCGTACTTTGCTGTAAGAACAGTCTCGGGCAATACCGTATTTAGTCATGTATTTTTCGCCTTAGCTTTTTAGCACAATGTTGGGAAACTTTTTCATATATTCATGCAGTTTTTCTCTTCCTCAAGGCATTCCGAAAGCGAGTCTCTCTAAATTTTAAAATGGATTCGATTACGTAGTGGTTGTTTTCGTCTTAATAATTGATTTGCTTGTGGATTTGGGTGCATGGGTTCTGAGTGATGAAGTAATAATAGTAAAGAGCTTCAAGAAAACGGGATATCTAATGCTGTTGATGGTTCTCTGAAGATCACTGCACGCAGGAAGACATACTTAATGGTGACGAAGAAGATGACAAGGGTAACGACGGTTACTACTTACAAGCTGTAGCAGACGGCATAGCCTGCGGTTCCAGCTTAACTGAAGGATTTGAGGCCTGCGGAGTTAGCAGTAAGCAACAATAAGAGCGGGCGAGATTCAAGATTTATGTAGTAATGTAGAAATGAGGATATCTGATTATGTATTGTTACGTTACTATTACTATATATTCTTATTAGAATGTAGATTTTTTAAATAAATAATATTGTAATAATTTCTGGTCTTTTATTCATGAACACTTGTCATTTGTTATGTTCTTATTGCAACTGCGTTCTTCTTAAGTTGCATTATTCGCATAATTTCCCCGCCTAGATTTTCGTTCGATCTAATTAGTAAGAAAAAGGAGAGAATACGGGAGTAAATGCAATATTCATTTTTTCGAACTTCCTAATTATTCAAGTTAAATTTTAGGGCTATTTATTTCGAGTGATTTTATCAGAAAAGTTCAACATGTATGTTTAAAAATAATTCATATTGATAAACATGTGTTATCCGGCCCTGTTGTTAATCTCACATTCTGCTAATTTTCTGACTTTTGTTGTCTCAGTGAATCTTGAAAGTTTTTACTTTACTCTAAATTGCGATTTCTGTTAACAGAATATTATTTTGATCGTTTGGATTCTTATTTAATTTATTTGTTTATCTGTGACCGAAATAGACGCAAGTAAAATTACTATTATCAGGGTCTTGAGAAAAATGAGAGAATGCTTTTAGTAACTTTTGAATTTAAATTTCAGTTTATTGTACTCTCTGTCACGAACAAGCATCTGATAACAGTAATTTTAAATTCCGAATTTTCTTTAAAAAAATGAAGCTATAAATAAAATCTGAAAGCTTTCAGATTTTATATTACAACCAAAGGAGCATTTTTTTAACGTTTTGTGTATTACTTTTATTTATTAAATATCATATTGTTCGCACTTAAACCATAAATTTCAATTCAACAGCAATATTGCAAAATAATTTTAAAATGAGCCTACCTTTAGAATTTCCTATTTCTATGAAATCGGTAATAAAACAAATTCCAAATTAGGGCTTCCAGATGCCCATATTCGGTGGAGAATTACGTTATTCAAAATTTGATGGCTCTAGGTATCGTTGTTTCGTCACAATGCGAGAAACATACATACATTATGCAAATTTTTTTTTTATTTAGTTTCTTTAAATATAACATAGGGCGATAATATTTGGTGGCAAGAATTTGAAAAGTGAAACGGACCTTTAAAGTTTTCGGCGCAAAATGCCAAAACAAAATTAATAGCCCTTTCTAAGTAATGCCCTTTGGGCTAAAAGTTTAAAGGAGTTCGCATATTCTCATTAATTACAGCTTGAAACTGATATCTCTCATCTCTCCATCTGGAGTTATTTGCTAGCGATTGCGTTTAAAATAAAACAGAAAAATTCTGAAAGAGTTACGCAAATTAAACGATTACTTGTACCGGTATTTTGCTAATTTTAGACTTACTGAAAAATTACAGTATGTTTCTAAAAACTTACGGCGTGTGCAAAATTATATGACTGTAATTTCAAGCAATCACAGTGGAGCTTTTAAACCATTACCAAAAAGCATGATTAGTAAAGTATCTCAATTGTTTTATTTTTAAGTAATGGGTAGAAGTTTAAACTGCTTTTACTTTTAATTTTTAAGTATCTGGTATCTACTGATATGGATATAAAAATGAAATATGAAAATCAATAACATTTTCCAACAATAAAAAGAACATCACGAAGTAGTTACAACTGTTCTTAATTGTCCCCTTTGCTCTCCAGATTTGGCTCCTGCGAGTTACTTTCTGTTTTCTAAAGCAAAATCTCACCTTCAATGGTACCATTTTGAAAGTATTTGAAGAATTCACAAAAATGAACGAAAGAATTCAAAAGCATCCCATCAGTTATAGCATACCGATAAAAATCAGAAATTGTATAAATGCGGAACGACATATATAATATTAGAAGGAATATATGCAGAAACTAAAAAATGACTTTCCGATACTATTTGTATGTATCTGTACAAATTATCTATGTTGACATAATGTAAAAAGTGAAAGATGAAGGTCTATTTGCAGTTTAGGCACTAAAAATATATACATTCACTTAATATCCTCTTCTGTCTATAAAGGTCACTGTATTTTCCGAAAGGATTTTTTAAAATTTATAATCCGCGGTAACCTTCCTAATTATTTTTTCGTTTCATTAAAATAATTTCTGTTATAATTAACTCTTTATACTTAATTTGGCTCAATATTACTTGCTGAAATTATTATATCAAAGGAGTAAATTGTACTTCCAAAACTTATAACTTATGTGTCATTTAAAAGATCTTAAAATTGGGCTTTATCTGGTTTTCTGCAACTTGTAGGGTTTTACATTTTTTTTTTTTTTTTTTTTTTTTTTTTTTTTTTCCAGTTTATTTTAAGACAGCCTTTTCTTATACGTTCTTATTTTCCTACCCTACCAGAACGAGTTTTCATTTTAACGCTTTAAGCAAATTAGGGAAGAAACTTCTATCTGAGCTGACGTCTGAGGTACAGAGTTAGTTAGAGAGAGAGCATGGTTTGCATTTTGGCCACATTGCTGTTACGAGTTACAGCTTCCTAGTCTACGGCCGTGCTTTACGTGCCTGTTAGTGTACGTCGGTGATTTTTAGATAAGATCCAACTACACGGCAACAACTCTGGGCAACTTAGGCTGTTCATTCTACCTAGCACTAGTTTAATTTTATAGTTTCTGATTTAACTTCAAGCCAAAAATGCTGGCTTTCTGCACGCCCAAGAGGGGCCGTCTGTGAATATCGTGAGTTCAAACAAAAGGGCATTTTTAACCCTTCATCGGAATTGTTATTTACTCAACAAGAACTTAGCGAATTGTCGATACTGAGTTCTACTAGGCTTTGGCAGTTAAAGAACTTTATTTCAACTACAACGTTACAAACTTACAGTATTTCCTCCTATTATTTATTACTCGCATAGGTATTTAAAAAAAAAGAAACAATCGCTTTTTTAAGCTAATCTGAACATTATTCTTATGAGAAAGTCAGAATTTTTAATTTTTTTTTTCGCTCTCTTTGTTAGATATTTTTAAAATGTCGTATATTATTTTCCAAATGGGCGTAAATTTTAATTTACAGGAAAATATTTGTCATTTTTATAGCGTAACTATCTCTGCCAAACAGAAAAAGAGGCCTCTGTTTCCTCTGCGCCAGATGATGATTTACTTTGTTCTTTATTTTAACATTATACTCAGGTCACTGCATTTAAAATAGCTATCAAGTGTTGTTTTAAGCTCGATACCCCGTATGCAAACAAACTCAACTCCCACGTCCTTAACAAAAAGCGTCAGTAAAGTGAAAATATACTGTTGCTTACTTAATAATTAAGTAAATAATATAGTGTAGCAATTATGCTAATTTGCTAAATATTAAGTTTCAGCCTTTCACTTTTCTTGTTTCTTGCTCCAGCGAAACTCTCATCACTTTGGTGTTTTGACATCTGCTGTTCTCTAATCGTGATTGATAGCCGTTTAGTACGAGAGCGTTGAATATAAATTGCTGCACTTATAAGTTGAGACTATATATACCACTTTCCTATGTCTAGTGGAAGAGGAAGCTAATTTTTTCAATTACACTAAAGTTTAGTAGCGCTGGAGTTTGTAACGTAATTTGGTTTTTGGCTGTTTGCTAGAAGTTGTGCCAAAATAGCATTTTAGTTATTATTATCATGTTTCTTGTAACTTCTTTATACATATGATGACAATTATCCTCCTTAATATCTTAGTCATTGAAGATAGGCCATTAAATTGAAATTAAATTCACCAACAAAATTTTAAATTAGAGTTATATAACGTTTTAAACGATTATTTAAAACGTTATATTTCAAATTAGAGTTATATTATAAGAATTTTAAATTAGAGTTGTATAACTAGACTTAAAAATTGCCTCTATTATTTAGGTAAAAAGGAAAAGCAAGTCATTTAAGGGATGAAATATCATTCCATTAGAACCCCATTATTTTAGGTATTTTAACATTTTGCTTTCTTAAATGTATATAATGATCTGATATAAATTACATACTTAAATAAATTTATGAAGCCTAATTGGAAAATATTAAGATGTTTAATATTATAATTATCATATGGTTTTTGAGAAATTATCTTCTTGTATATATTAGTTTTAGCCGTTTTGTTCTTTCTATTAAGCATTGTGAAATGTCTGAGACAGCTTATTTTGAAATTCTGAATATTGACTATTATATCAAATACTGATTTATTTGACTTAGTTTGAAATGTTTGAAGCAATTGCGACTACGCTTCCAAAAAATTCAGTGACTGAAGCAAATATCAGACAATGTATGTTGCTCGAAAAGACAATTTTCCTACACACGTTCTTGTATTTTATTTCCGTATTCTTATTACCTCGCTTCGATTATAAGTGAATTTAAGTAAGAACTATTGCGTTGTCTAAAAAATGGGGATATTTTATAACTCATTAAACATGCTAAACGCCATAATAGTGTGTGGCATAATAAAATGATGTTAAAAGTAAAAAAGCCATAAATCGACTCATTCCTCTAGCCTTTTTTTAAAGGTTAATATATTAAAAATTACGATTTCCAATTATTTTCTAAAAGGATGGTATTAAAAGTGATTAATTTTTAAATACTAATCTTTTGTTGGTAGAATAGAATTGCTTTATGCTAAAGGAAGGACTTCTGTCTTCTATTTATGGTTAAATATTCTGAAGACTCATGTTAAGTTTCCTTAGTGATAGATTTACTTGAATTAACATTACATAAGAAAACTTACGACATTCCCAGCCAATCGCTCATTTTTATTCAGGAAAAGAAAAGAAACTAACAATGTTCAAAATCTTTTTTTCACTTCAGCTCGCAAAACTGTCATTATATCTCAATTAATTTGAATGAGCTTTAAATTAATATTGTACATTAAACGAATTACTAATGTACGATATTTGTTAGTTGTTAAATTAATATCGTATACTAAATGAATGACAAAATTCTCTTAATAAGACTAAGGATAATGTCATAAAAGTTTTGACAATTCAGAAAGAACGTTGGTCCTGTTATGTCACGGTTATGTCGCCCAACTCTGACTTTATTACAAGTATGGATTCGCATTTAAATGATCATTTTAAATAATTACAACTCAATATTTAAACTAAAAAATTACAGAATGCATTTTTGCGGAATTCGTGTTTCTTTAAAGACAATAATTATTATTATTCTAATGTCTATTAATTTTTATGATTATCTACGAAAATAGATGGTTTTTATACATTTCGTTGAGTAAATTATTAAATAAAAATATATCTTTAATTATTACCCTTTTGCACGTTAACTCTTTTCACTCAGTCTGATCGATTTTACCTACTTTATTAAAATTTTAAGATATTTATCAAGTAAATGTAAATTGAGTGGTAAAGCCCTTAAAAAGTTCAATGCCAAATATTTTCGGCGAGCAAAATTCGATTTTTTTGAAAATAAAATGAGTAAGTTCATTTATTGATCTCTTTTAAGGGACTGCGTGACATCAGTGAATGAAACTTAATGAAAGAAACCGCAAAGTGTTTAAAATAAGAGAAAAACCTGTGTTTTTAATTCTGAATTACTAAGCCTGCGAATAAAAATTTTAAGATACTTTGATGCATTTATAAATTTTTTCTTTAATACTTTTTCATTAAAAAAAAAGAGACTATCAGAGTAAATGAAGATGCAAGTACTTTTACTCTATCCTTTACTCCATTTTTAATAAAGTAACTTGATAAAAAAAAAAAAAAATTAAGAATGGTGTAAAGATAATCTATTAGGTAAATTTTTTTAGCTTAAATAAAAATTTATATAAAAGTGAGAAGAAGTTTGCAGACTAGTTTCACATACTAGGAATATTACCCTATTAACGCTGTATGTTGTTTCTCATTAAGCTAGACAATTTAAATTCCTGAGCAATTTTTCTTTCAAATAACACATTTAAATGATCGGAAAGAAAATATAAATATAATAAATTATGTATAGACAATTTTCTAATGTTCTTAATTATTCAGAAGCAAATTTGTCCAGAAAGCTGAGAACAAAATTATTATTTTTTTAAAGTTTTAGTTTTAGTTGCATTTCTCAACAATCGATCATCTTTTCCTAATACAACGCAAGAGAAAACAGCTTTCTTGGACATTCTTTCCCAAGCAAGCGAAAAATAGAGCAACAGGTAGAGATCACGAATGCAGGACAGGTTTACGAGGCACGCTGTTTAAAGGGCTTTTTGCGCTGGATAACAGAAACAGGCACTTACCTAGCGATGCGTCTTGCGTCGAGGAATTCGCGTGTGCCCACGGAAACCATGGGGTTGGCTTTCTGTTTAAGTGTCCGGTTAGAGGACCTACCGGTAGGAAGGCGGGAGGTCGCAAAATAGGCAGCTGAGTGTCCAGGTAGAGCCTTGCCACAGGATTCTGCGACTGTAACTGCGTGTCTTCGCAAAAAGGCGACCTCCTTTTGGGGTCGCTCCGACTTAGAATGCTAACTATGGAGAAAGGATTCCTTGCGACGCATGGCGTCGACTGGGGAGATGAAGAAGTCTGTAGGGAACTATCTGTTGATGGCGTTGGAGAGATTTTACCCCTCGATAAGTCCTTCGACATCGCAAGTCTTCCTAGTTCAAAAACAAAGTCTTGGGCACCATGACTTGATTTCAGTTTCAAAACAATTTCAAAATCGGGTCCGAGTCTTGTTAGTATGATATATGTTGATGTTTACATTTGTTCGGTCGACTTTGCAAGAAATGAATGGAATGCGGCCGGGTCAGCATGAAGCGAAATATCGAACATCATCACAAAGCCATCTTGTGCAGGTGTATCTATCTGACCGAGGTCTTACTTGTCAACATTCGATAGCTATTGGTCGGATCTTAGAAGTAGCCATGTGTTGCATTGGAGGAAAGGAACGACAACCCGCCCACGGGAGAAGGGGATTGGAAAAGAGTCCGCCTGACGTCATCGCTCGTGCAGGCAGCGGAAAGAGACCACCGATTCTCACAAACGCCGCTTCAACACGAGGAATCCCAAAGCAGCGATTCGTAGCTACGGCCGCTTATTCAATCATGCATTATGTCTACAGCATAGAATTATTTCCCCAAAAGATTGTTTCCCCCCTTTCCTTCACCCGTTTGGACGCCAAACTTTCCGGATCGTCCCTCTGGCACACTTGTCACGTTTCCGTACGAGGAAATTAAGGTTGCGAGTTTTTTAAATGGAATTAATATGTTTACTTATCTTCCATTCAATCACAGAAGTAGTGTACACCTTTATGCTTTTACGAAAACGCTTAATAAGAAATGCAAGATTTTAAATCAAAACAATTTGTTCCCTTTCTTTCTTCCTTTTTTATTTATTTTCTAGTATATATTTTAAGCAAGATTATTGATAGATATGAGTGAAGTTTTTTTGAAGATAAGCGTCAAATAAAAGGAAAGTAAATCCTGTCACTTATGTTATGTCATGATGTATCCCTGAGATCATTAACATTAGTCGCTAAGCTTTTTAACATTAGCATTAAATTAATAATAAAATTTGTCTAAAATAAAAATTTGCGAAATTTCAAAATTTCGTCAATTTCAAGTTATTTTATACTTAAAACTTGTATGATATTTGTGTTTATGGATAATTATAAAATATTTAGTCTGCTTTTAAGATTTTCTCTCGTATGACTAAATGAAATTTTCCTTCTCTGCTTCCCTGCTGTTAAGTGCATAATTTGCTCGTTTATTAATATTTAATATTCTTCAGTCGTAGAAAGACAAGGAAAAATAAAGTGTAAGAGATTTAGTTTTTCAAGCTAAAATGCATTCCAGAAAACAACTATGCAGTTTTTCCTTCAGCCTACTTTAGGGAAATCTATAGACAAAGTTGGCCTTAATTTAGGAAATGAACACTTTTAAACTTTTAAAACAGATGACTTCAATCTCGTGTTCAAAAAATTAATCAGTAGATTGCATTTTGCTAAGAGACTAACTCTCTTAAAATATTGCATAAATATCTCAAATAATGAAATTCGGATGTTTTGAAATGTTTGCCATAATGTTAGTAAATATATAATAAAACAAATTACAAATTTGGGCTTCCAGATGCCCATATTAAAATTGGATGCTCTAGGTGCCGTTGTTTTGTCACAATGCGAGAAACATACATACATTTATGCAGATTCTTCATTATTTAATTTCTTTAAATATATTACAGGGCGATAATATTTGGTGGCAACAATTTGAAAAGTGAATCGGACATTTATAGTGAACCAACGTAAAGTGCCAAAACAAAAATAATAGTCCTTCAGGTCAAATTGTCCCTTTAGACTAATAATAATTACTCTTTTTTAACATAAAATAGATACGAAAGAAATCATTCGTGCATATTCCATGAAACAACACTTAGCAATTAGCGATGTTATTTCTGGAAATATCTGAATGGTTTAGATGACGAGGTAGATGAGAAAACGTTTGATATATCCACATAAGCATTTAAATTTTTAATATTAAAAAAAGAATACTGACAAATGACAAGATGTTTGTGTCTAAAATAAGAATGATTTAAACTGTCACTCCAAACTCGTGTCAGGAACAGAATTTCGTAAAATTATCAAATCAATGGCTCACACGTTTTAAAAATTCAAGAATTTTTTTTTTGACTATATTTAAACTTAAAAGTGGGAGATCTTAAGCTTCCATTTAAAATTTAAGACCTTATAGTTTTAAGTTCAAAATTTTACGCAGCTTATTGTCGTTGTGAAGAGCAAGTCTGTTCTAAGATAGGTTACCTCTAATGCAATGTAGGATAGATGAGACTGCAATGTAGGGCCATAATGTGGGATAGATATTTTAATAAATTTTGAAATTTAGATTAAAGAAGTTTAATACGTCATTGATATGCAACAAATGTTTCTGGTGAAATATGCCTTTTCTTATTTGTTGAATATTCAGTTCTTTTCAAGTTTTAAATTTGTCTTTCATTCGCTCACAGAATTTGTACCGCTGTACTCCTGGATATCTGAAAGTCTTTTTTGTGAATCCGAAAGCAAGGAGAAAATACGAAGTAGAATAATTACAATTCTTTTATTAATTTAATGAAATAAAAGTTTCAAATTCAAAGTTAATTGCTCCCCGAAGTAATAATAAATGGAAATCAGAATTTAAAAATGAATTACCTACTTTTTATTAACTTCTGCAGTTTTGCTTAAAATTGATATATGGGTGAAATAGGGATGTCTATATTGCTTGTGAACAATCTTATATGTTTTCAACCTTAAAATAAATCATTACATTCAATAGCAGTTATTTAACGGCATGTATATATAACTGTACTCCATAGAATTATTTAATTAAATAATATTAGGAGAATAAGGGGACATTACCTCTCTGTTTCTCTCTCTCTCTGTACACATGTATGTACACATGTATATATATATATATATATCTGTCTGTGTGTGTAACCATTTCCCGGAACGAGAAATAGGTAGACTTATATATATATATATATATATATATATATATATATATATATATTAACTAAATTTATATTCAATTTACGTTCCCACTTAATTTCATTATCTATATATATATATATATATATATTGATATACACATATATCAAATATATACGTATCAAAATCCTAGTATCATTAGAAGTTTTGAGGCAGGAGACGTGGAAAATGTGCACTGCCCTCGCCGGGACTGGAATCCTTGACCTCTCGAATACGCGTCGAGTGTGCTTCTAATTGCACCACAAATAATAAAATAAAATAATAGTAATATACGCATAAAATAAGAATAAAAAATAAGAGTTGATAAAAAATAACTGAGCCAAAGAAAACTGATTATTAAAATATTTTTAACTAATACTAGATAAAAATAAAGAAATTTAAAAAAGTAAAATAATCTAATGTCATATAAATATAAGAGTAGTCCCAAGTTATATACAGGGTGGTTCAAAACTAAATATAAAAAATGTAAAGGCAGATAGAGGGGGAACTGAATAAGCAGATTTCGTATAGGAATGTGAGTGCGGTAATGCTGCATTAAAGTGCTAGCACGTAAAGCAGTATGAATTACAGGTTACTGAAAAGACAAGTAAAGACAAAAGGAAAAAAAATTAAGAATTTACGATAGGTGCTCGAAAGAGCGGCCACCAACAGCGATACAAGATTCACAGCAGCAGCGCATGTATCGGCGTACATTGGAAAAGACGTCAGGCATGTCGAACGCATGTCCAGCAGCAACAAGATCTCCTGAAAACTCTCGTATATGAAGCTTTTAATATGACCCCCAAAAGAAAAAATCCAAGCAGGTTAAATCAGGAGAACGCGGTGGCCAGGGAGTTGGTCCGCCCATCCTAGCCAGTGGTGACCGTAGACAGCGTCCAGGTGATTCCTGACGTTCCGGCTGAAATGAGCTGGGTTCCATGGTGCCTGTGTATAGAGCTACCCTTCTGTAACTGAGTTAAAAATTTCGGAATAGATTAAGGCTATAACTTAAAGAAAATGAGAAAGCTAATTCTTACTAATGTAACTCCCCCCCCAATAAGAATTTAGAAGGATTTACGACAGTGAAAACTAGAAAGCGGTCGAACCGATGATGACAAGTGTAAATACTATGAGTTAGAAGCGATGTAGAATAACAAGATGCAAAAATATAATACAATATATTAAAACAACTTATTCACATATAACTTGTTTACTCAGAATAGACATAGGTCTTTTGATATTGCGTGGATCTTTAAACTCATAACTATAAATTTGTATTACAGGATTAAATAAATTGCGCTGTCTGCTATGAAAGATTTTTGCAAGATGATAAAAATAAGTTCTGATTTGAATAATTTTAAGTTCTTCATAAATCTTACTATTTCTAACATACCAGGGGACATTTGTGATCTGTCGTAGAATACAATTTTGAGCAATATGTAATTTTTTCCTGCTGGTTTTGCAGGAGTAAGCCCAAACGGCAGACGAGACGCAAAATGGATTTATAAATGAGTAATTTGTTGTCGACAGATGAAACACTGTTTCGCGCAATTAGGGAAAAGAGTTGAGCTTTAAGTACACGAAACGTTTTGATAATAGATGTAATGTGTGTGTGGGGGGGGGTCTATGAAAGAATATTAATGAGGATCACCCGCAGATAAGGGACTTGCTTCGAGATCTGTGCGGGAAATCAAGAATACTTTGATACTTTTGATATGCCTGTTTCAGCAGGAATTATATCCCTGCTATTACAGGCACCTCAAATAACCCCGGTTACGGAAGCCATTACATACAGTGCTTCGCATGAAAGCAAGAATACTTTAATAACGCAGCGCTTTTATACGCGGCACTCATCAGCGCTCTCTATCGGCTCAACGCGGCATTACCGCACACACATTCCTACACGAAATCTGCTTAGTTAGGTCCCCTCTACCAATCTTTAAATTTCTGACGTATATTTTTGAAGTACACTGTACAGAGAGAGGGAGATGTAGATATAAATAAAGGCTTTTAGCTTAACTAAACTAGCTTAGTTATTTTGCTATCTATCCTTTACTCCTCCTTTTCAACATTACCAGCCTGACCAGCAGTGTACAAACAGAGTAGGCGTTGAGAAGATGCTGGGAGAATACAAATGTACAAAGTTTAAACAGCTAGCAGTGCTTTCATGCGCTAATTATAAACTCTTCTCCGCGGTTACGTCTAACTGAAATATGTAGTTAGCCAAGCAAATCCGACATCATACGTGTAAGCGACAGGCGTATTTAAATTTTGCTAATTATAAAAAGCCAATTGGTAAGAGAGTTAGGTTAGTTAGTAATTCTTTTGTTGCCTATGCATTAATGGTTATGATAAATTTCGGAAACATTAAAGGCAAAGAGAATTGAATTTCTGTTGTTGGTATTGTAACTGAGTTTACGAATTGCAAACCGCAAAAACATTCACTCCTTTTAGTGGTAAAATGTAAGAAAGATGAATAAAGGATCGGAAGTCAAATGCCTGGAAAATAAATTCAAAGCAATATTAATTTAGTTGCAATACTTGAAAACAAAGAAATAAAGACCGGACAATTACTCAACAACGATGGTGTGGTGTATTTAATTATGGCAAAGCACACTAGGGCTATCTGCCTAAGAGGAGGGATGCCTTCGTGGAGGACTTTCTAAGGGAAACTGGCTCGTATACACGTTACACATGGAGAAAACCACAAAAACGCCCATGCAGCCAACCCGTTCGCGGGATTCGAACCCCGGACCGAACTACCAGTGTTCAGCGACTTTACCGCTCGGCCGCTGGTGGGCTACTCAACAACGAAATCGATTTGTAAAATCAGATTTACGGATAAGCAAATGTATCAGTTAGAATTCCGATGTCATTCTCTCGGCAAACGGGCTACTGCATCGGCGCTGTCTATTTTCTCCGTATGTAAAATGAATATGAACCAGTTTCCCTTAAAAACTGCTTCTCGAAGGCATCCCTTCCTTCGGAAAGGTAACTCGTGTGTTCTTAGCCTAAGTCGTTTGAACAAACTGTTCCTTAAAACACTAAGCTCCAGAGATATAGTTAGAAAATAGGATTCACTAAGTAATTAATCTTGTTCTAACAAACATATTCATAAAGTTGAATCGTGTTTTTTTTTTTTTTTTTTTCCCATTTCCTTTTACAGCTTTCAATACAATGTCTGTATTTGCACTGCACTTTACTTTCTGTCCATGCAATCAAATAGCTTTTCAAATTTTACATGCATAATTTAAAAGCAGTTGCTTCCTATGACCTTTTAAAATTTGTTACCACTATAATTAAATTTCATTCATCACTGAATAATTTAATAATAGACCTGAATTGTATGTAATTAATTGATAAATTGAAATAAAGTTCAGGGAATTCATTTATTGATTTGAATTGAACTTATTCATTAACTCGCATTCACATGAATGATTAATTCAAGTTAATGATACTGATTCTCAACTGAAATTTTCGTGGTCAATTTACTATGTGCTTAAAAAAAGGATAATGTTAAATGCTGAGACAAATTAATGCATAATGTGATTTTAAGCTTATCCATTTATCAGGACTTAAAAGAGAAGGGCTAGCTCACACAGCTATAACCCCTGAAACAGGAAGTGAGAAGTGATGACGTATTTATGTTGACACTGACCGCGGACACTAATTCACAATATAGAAATCAGCTTTTTTAACTCCAAGAACCAGCCTTTTAAAATTACCTATGTGCGAAAGATATCTATAATTTGGAAGATACAATGTTATTGCTGTGTGCATTTTACACTGAATGCTTAAGATTTTAATTATACTAACTCATTAATTTTAAAATAATAGATAAAATGCGCTACTCTTTCAAAATTTAGTTTCCTTAAAAATTGCAGGGTTTTTTTTTAATATTTTAATTTTTTAATGCATATTTATTTATAACCATTTCTTCATCTGCATACTAACTGGGAGAATTCTACTACTGGTTCTAAGATAACTTTAATAACAACTTTTTTAAATTAGGCAAAAAGCAACCTTAGAGAGGTGTAGTTTTAACATGTATGGCAATTCTTTATTTCCTGCTGCTAAAGAACTTATATTTGGTTGCCCTTGACATCGATAGCTTTATTCAAAATTTCTACTAATTTAAAGTTGATTTTTTCGTAGTTATAAATTTTACATTCGCGAGTTTCTCTTCCGATTCAATACAATAAAAGATATTTTTAAAACAATTTTCAAACTCATGCTCATATTTCTAACGTATGCTCACATCTAAATCACATGCATTACATTTAAAGAAATACAATATGCAAGATCTTTGTCTTAAACTTGATAAAATAGCTTTACTCGCAGTATCTAAAGAGAATACTTAATTTTTTTAAAGAGAGGCTAAAGAGAAAGACCCTTTTCCATGCGATTTTTTTTTTTTTTTTTACCCATTATAAATCATCTAAAATGCTCGCTAACTTTGTTTCATTTCAAATTTTAAATTTTTCAGTTTCTGATATAAAATTTCTTCTAGATGTCTGTCACCTTTTTGTCGCTGAACAAACGTTTAAAATTTTTTTCTTTTTTTCATTTTTCAATGTTTCAATATAATTTTATAAGAATGTTCTTGTTGCTGTTGTTGTCTTGTCCATATTGAATGGAATAATGGTTGCCACAGCTAACTGCAAAGAAAGGTTGAACTTTTATTTTCCGTTCCCAGTTTTGAAGGAGAGCACTCCGGGAGGCGGAATATGGTGGTCTCCCACCCCTCTCGCCTTCCACCAATTCACACGAGAAGACTTTCGGCTCACCGCATATTTAAAGTGCTGCCATGCCGCACTGACACTACCCATTTACAAACATACATGTCTTCTTCGAGATTCGAACCCGGGTCCTTCGGTACCGTTTGGCGAAATAAAAATGTTGTTTTTCCTTCGAATTATCTATACATTCGTTTCTATCTGTACGATATTCAGGATATTTCCATTGCCATTTCTAAATTCAATTTTAAAATCAGTCACATTGGTTTTATAATTGACATCTTCATTTCCGTAGTCAGTCTTAAAATGAATTTTCTTCGGATTTAATTGATGTAGTCTTTCAAAAAGACTCTGGATTATTTTTCTTTTCTCTTGTCACCTAATTCTTGTGTTATGTTTGCTACTGTCACAAGATTTCTCACAAGTTCTCCTCGTAGGCTTTGTTGCTCACGAAACGAAAAAGGGGTTGATTACAAGCCATCATAGTAAAAGACGTACACGTTCTAATAAGAGTTAAACATTAAAATACACAATAAAATGTACATATAAAATACAAAGTATACAAATGGTGATATAAATGTAATAACATAATATGAAGTACTAACTGAAATATATAACGATAAAAATGCATGTCATAATGAAATAATAGTAAAATAAGAATTTTAAACAACTCTCAATTATATGAAAAAAAATTAACCTTTGAGTCTTCACATACTCTGACTTGTATATCAGATAAACGAGAGAAAAATATTCAATTGTATTTCAGTGGTCAGTCTTTTGAGAGAATGAACACGATGTCCACTGCGAGTAGTTATTTGTTTTAAAACAATGTTTGAGACTTCAAAAACTTTTTAATATGAAATCTCAGGAAATACAGATGCATGTATACGCTCCAACAACATATACTCTGATTTTAAAACATCGATTGAAACTGTAATATTTTTGTTATTTACCTCAATAATAAAATGTGTCCATTCGTTTAATAATGGAATGAGGACCAGTGTAAGGTAGAGTTAGAGGGAGTTTACCAGAATACATCTTTAGATATACATGAGAACAGGTTTGTAGCGCCGAGTGTACACAAATTGATGGCTGAACATGCTTAGTTTGAATTGGTTCTAAGTGAATGTATGACTAATCGAGTCTGTGAAACATAGGATTCAGAAGGAGGTACGGAATTAGTAACATATAACATATCTGAACGTAATCTAAGTGTGGTACTGTAAAGAAGTTCGGCAGATGTAGCGTTTGTATCGTTTTTAATGGCACAACAAAACTACAGGCAGAATTTCTTTCCATTTGGGGTTGTTATGAGCCGTTATTGCATTTTTAACTGGCTACGAAATCTTTCAATCAGCCCATTGGATTGAAGATGGTATACAACAGTTCGTATGCGGTATGTACCCAAAACCTTCTTCAAATCCTTAAATAAATTAGATTCATAATTTTGGCCTTGATCAATTTTATTGATATGAGGCAGCCAAATTTAGCTATCCAGTTATGTACTAACACTTTGCAATTAGTTTGAGCAGACATGTCAGTAGTAGGTATAACATCTGGCCATCAGGTAAAGCGATCAACAATTGTCATGCAATCAGTGTTACCTTTGACGTTAGTAGAAACCTGTGGAATCTATATGGTTATATGCAAATCTTACAGAAAAGGGAAAAACAATAAAAAAAGTACAAAAGTGATTTTCAATGTCTAGAATTTAGAATTAAAGAATTTAGAATTTAGAAATTTAGAATGCTGGCGTTATAGGAAAGATTAAACGGCAGTTTTACGAAATTTTTTCATGTTTGGCCAAAGTACCGCTTTAGTGATTAGTTTTGTTGAGACTGAAATGCCCGGATGAGAAAGGCAGTGAATCAACTGAAACATTTTAGAGCGAAAAGATTCGAGAATAAACGGACGAGTTGTACCTGTGTCCCTATTGAAATTTTCTCTTACAACAAAGAGTACTATGACTTGATTCCCAGAAAGATTCTGAAAATTTCAAATGGACTCTAAAACACGTATGGTTTTTATTTATTTTAATTAACCAGTTATTGCGGTTAAGGCATGACACTCTAGGCCGCATTACTATAGGTTATTGTAGTCTTGTTATTATAATTGCCAATATTTGAATATCTATACCGGTTAGGTTTGTAAGTCAACTTTACGTTAAACTGAATTGTGTAGTCTCTGAGTACTAGCTTAGAATAACATCTTCTAAAGGAAAATAATGTTTTTTTTTTAGTTTAAATACTGGTGAAGATTGAGAGGCAGAGTTTTGAATTTCAGAGTCCTGAAGTTATGCTTCAGATAACTTTTTGTAATAAATATGTTGATTATCAGAAACTGCATCCATTTCTACCCTGGATAAGGCAAAAGCAACGTCGATGTCACGACCTATGATATACCGTATATCAGTGGAAAATTCAGATCAGAAATGATATGCCAAAATACCAGCTAAAATTTTGAACATTCAGGATTTTAGAAAATCTTTCTTAAATTAATTAAAATTCTTGTTTAAATTAGTAATTCTTCTTATTCTTTCTTACTTTCTTAATTCTTTTTTTACATCTTTACACCTTCAACTATACGAAATTAACTATTGCAGACTAACATAAACACTTCAGATATTAAGTGATCTATTAACAAAGTTCAAATTCTTAAAATGTTTGATTTCTTATACAAAACGTAGTACCAAATGCAGTACATTTCTTTAAGTTGTACAGGAAGTCAATAATGTTGACTAAAAACAGTTACTTTAACTGTTGTATAAATTAAAAAATCAAAAACAACATAAATTCAAAATATGAAATTTTTCAGATTTTGCCCACCAGCGGCCGAGCGGTAAAGTCGCTAAACACTGATAGTTCGGTCCGAGATTCGAATCCCGCGAACGTACTGGCTGCATGGGCGTTATCGTGGTTTTCCCCATGAGTAACATGTATACGAGCCAGTTTACCTTAGAAAGACCTCCACGAAGGCATCCCTTCCGTTAGGCAGATAGCCCTAGTGTGCTTTGCCGTAATCTCAATAAACCAAACCATTTTCAGGTTTAAATTGCGTCCAAAGGGGCGTTTTTTAACATTTTGTGTGTTACATTTATTTATTAAATATCGCGTTCTTCATACTTAAACCATAAAATTCAGTTCAAGAGCAATATCGCAAAATAGTTTTAAAATGAACATATCTTTAGAATTTCCGATACAGAGACTCACGAGCTGGAGATAAAAATATTTTTTTCTGTACTACGTTGCCATTGCTCGCTTTGAAATCCTTCAGTTTGTTAATCAAAAATTCGTTAAAGTTTTACTAAATAGCAAATAGATAATAAAACAAATTTCAAATTTCAAATTTGGTCTTCCACATGCCCATATTCGTAGGAGGATTACGTCATTCAAAATTCAACGGCTCCATGTACTGTTGTTTTATCACAATGCAAGAAATATACATACATTTATGCAGATTATTCATTATTTAATTTCTTCAAATATAACACAGGGCGATAATACTTTGTGGCAACAGTATGAAAAGTGATTCGCTGTTTGTAGTAAATCAAGCAAAATCACAAAACGAAAACAATAGTCCTTTAGGGACAAAGTCCCTTTGGACTACTAAATTAATTCACGGCCTCAATATAAAAATCCAAGCTGCTTTCTCGCTTGTTGTGGATTTGTAGACCTGACGCACTGGTTGATGTTCGGAATATTTATTTTTTCCCGATGGCGGGCACTTGCCTATAACGGCATCTATCGGCCACTCTTAAGGCTAGAAGTAGTAGCTATTTTATTGTGGAGCTACCTAATAGGCGGCCACCGTTACCTCCTAGAAGGGATAAATAATTTTATATCCATGCCTTCTCTGGGATTCGAACCTGTCCCTTAGGTATCGCAGTCAGGCTCCCCTAACCACTATACCGTCTGTTCAGAATATGAAGATGTTGTTAATCGCAACTTAGATTTTTATGGACAGGGATGGTCCACTCACTTTATAGCACTTATCACTACAAAGCACTTTACATTTCACAACCCATCACTTTTCGGTCATTGATGGTCCCGCGACTTAAAGATGATGTTGATTTTTAGAACCTGAGAGTCCACTTCTTAACAAAGGAAGTTTTTACGCTTCCCTACACGGAAATATTTACGAACACGGAACGGTCCCGTAAGATCCTGATGATCTTTAAACATTGACTGTCTTACACTGCTTAAAGATGCCGATCTCCAGACATTGACTGTCCCACAAACTTAAAGGTTCAGACGATTTTTGCACATTGATTGCCCCACAAAATTTAAAGATGCTGATGATCTTCGGATATTGACTGTACCACAAAACTCTTAAAGATTCTGATGATTTTCGACCACTGATTGTCCACTTCGTACCCGGACTGATACCCGAATTATGCAGAGTAAAACACAGGAGTTCTTGTTTGATGACCGAAGTAAAATTGTTTTCGTGGATTCTTATCGTACCGCTGCCACCAATAAATTGTAGCTGTAAACAACGTAGAACTCCCGGGATGAAAAACAATAAGATTTATATTTATTTTAAATTTTTAGATTTTAGTTTTTAGAAATTTCTTTTTAGATTTATTTTAAATCTTAACAAGTGAATTCTAGATTATAACAAGGTCTGAATTAGTACACAGAATAACACATTAGAATTAAAGATAAAGCTTCCCAGACGCAAAACGTGCCTTACTTCAACAGCATCTTTTAGACAACTCTCGCTCTTCTTTTGCAAAACGAGAAACGTATACACTCAGTAGAGGTGGGACCCAAAATGGCCTCCTTCAAGTACCTCCATTTGCACCATCTCGAGCTAGTCGGAAGGCTTGACAGTTTTCCCAAAGCTTGAAAAAACTCGCTAATTTCGAACATACGTTATTTTGTGGATAGGTTGAAGTTCAGTTTCCCTCAAAATACCTTAAAAAGTTACCCACAGTTCTTTTTATAAGAGTGGTTTGCTCTGTTTTTACTGTCACTGGACAAAAGCTACTTTTTAGCATTCAAAACTTTTTTTTTAATTATCATGTTTATTTTTAGTTTAGTTATAAGGTATTTCTCCCGCTTTTCTAGCGTGCCTTCGTGGCGTAGTGGTTCTACACGCTGGGCCGGTATTCCAGAGAACGGTGGTTCAATTCCCGGCGAAGGCGGTTGCTAATTTTTCATCTTTCCGGCCTCAAATTAACCAAATGTCTCTACATAGTCACTACATCTGTTTACAAGATTTAACTTGTAGAGACATTAGGTAAATGAGAGGAAAAATTAGCAACGCCTTCGCCGGGAATCGAACCACGGACCTCTGGAATACCGGCTCAGCGTGCAGAACCACTACATCACGAAGGCACGCTAGAAAGGCGGGAGAAATATCTTATAAACTTAGTGTTTTAAGAAATGATTAAAAGCATGATGTTTTGGAGAAATTAAAAACTGTTTCATTCATTTTCGTTTTTTTTTTTTAAAGTTTATGAAATGTCATTTAAGTTTCTAACCATTTATTTTATATTAATATGCCTCTCCTATCGATATCGTTTCCATTTTCCTGCTATAATGTAAATTTCATGATCCCGCGTTATTCGACGAGATTATTTAAAGGGAGATTTTATAGGGTGGAGTCAGAACGTGTTCTGCCTGCTTGAAGGCTCCGTTGCTAAATTGATTCTCTTAAGAATAGCATCCTGCGGCGTTGAGTTATCTCGGTATTAGGCTTGTTTGTGCCGACCTTAGGTCACTGCCAGCTTATGCGTTATTTCATTTATGAATAAGTTATTTATTTTCATTTTGCTACTAATCTTTCAGAGTTTTGGTCTAGTGTATGCTTCTTAAGAAGACCAAACTCTATAAGTTAATATTAAAGAAAAACTATTTTATTTAACATTTATCTTGGGGAATAAAATGAGTTCCTATATTAAGGTAGAAGATTATTTAAATCTATAATGCATCCAAGAAAAACTTTCTAAATCCCACTCGCTTATATCCATTTGTTTAATAAGACGAAGACATTATTACATAAACAGGAAAATCCTCAAAATGTCCATGCGAGCAGGTTATTTCGTGCCTGTGGAGGGATATACAGCTGACAGCTGATTTAATTTTAAACCGATATTTGTCATTATAATGTCTTCGTCTTATTAAACAAATGCTGATTATTTTAGAAAAAGTAGGAAGTAAACGCATCTGAATATTACGGAACATTAAAATAAATCTATGTCAACTTAAGCTTTAGAAAATATTTTAAGCATTTCTAGTGTAGTTCTTCAAAGATATGAAAATTTTAGATGTGTTAGAAAAGAAAATTCTTCAGTCCATAAACATTAAAATTTAAGTGTTAAGTAAAAAAAATTAAGTAAAAAAATCTCAGAAATCGATTTTTTACTAAATTTTTCTGAAGTCAAAAATATCCCGTAAGCGATATAAGTGAAGATGAAAATGATATTAAAGTGCAGTAAAAAGGTGTATCAAATGCTGTTATTAAGATTTACTTCTTGTCATTTCTTTGCCAAAGAATACATATTTGTGGTAAAGAGAAATTCCTAACGTTTCACCCAAACCGAGTTTAGTTTTACCGATTTATTTTAAAACTTATCTGTGTTTAAATTAATTTTGTATGCTTCATGTAACATTACAACTTTCTTTGTCTATTTATAGTTAAATAGTTAGAGCAAACTTAAGACATTAAAGCAAATTTTATTATTCAGCAACCGATTCCAAAATATATAATATTAAGAATTCTTAGCGTCTCGAACTTCCTGTACGCATAGGCGCCTAGTCTATATATGATAATATTCTACCAGGTACTTTCAGAATGGTACCAAACTTTAGATGAAATGAAATGATTTCTTAATGCCAAATTCGTGTGCTTTGAATTACCTTCAACGGTACTAAGATTTCCGTTTGCAGCATGAAACTTTTATGAATAGGCGAATGTTATACTTACGAATGGCATTTCCTGCGGAATTGTAGACTTGCAACTACTGGTCAATGAAACCGTATCTTCGATTAAGAAGTTACTACTCTTCATGAATGTATCTATTTACCCGAGACTTGTTTCGAATTCTATTCGGACTTTAAGACGCAACGCTAAGTTCACAAACTGCTCTTGCTTGCTATATGGATTGATATAGGATCAATCCATATAGAATTTTTGTGTAATTTGTGTATTTAGTTTTATATCTTAAGTTTTAAACAGAAATAATTCAAATAATCAAAATTATATTATCAAATGCATCTTCAATTTTTAGAGCATTAACGGAACTACTCATTACTGTGAAAGGACATTAATAAACTTCTTAACGTTTAATTTTAAATAATGACTATTATATTTTCTTTCAAAAAACATAATTACTTTAGACATCATTGATTTCTGCATCAATTTGCATATAAAGCTTTACGGTGTTAGTATCATTAAAAAAGTTAAATACCTAAATTAAAGCAAATTTTAACACTGAATTGGGGTTCATTCAAAAGCAAAACTTATAAGGTACTTTTCCCGCCTTCTTGGCATGCCTTCGTGGTGTGGTGGTCTGCACGCTGGGCGCGTATTCCAGAGTTCCGCGGTTCAATTCCCGGCGAAGGCGTTGTTAATTTTTCAATCTCTCTTGCTTTAAAAAAAATCCTAATATCTCTACAAACCTATGTATTTTGACGAAGACAAATGAGAAGTGTACCTTCTTCAAGAAGTTAAAATACTTTGTTTATTCGTGTTATACTATGTAATGCTATGTGAATGCACAAAATATGTTTGCTTCATTTTTTTAATCTTCCGCCAAGTGCACAAAGCCTTTCCTTAAAGCCAACATCAGTACAAAACTGAATTTAACATTAATTTACCTATCAAATTAGTGTCCTTCCCAATATATAATCGTTTCAGTCATCGCAGGAGCAGAATGAGTAACTTTATAACTAACATGACGTGATGATTTGATTCAGTGGAATTTGATAACTCAAAACCTAACAAAGAGTTTTAAGGAGTAAAAGTATATTTTTCAGCTTCCCCATTTTCTGGTACCTTTTTCCTTCAAGAAACCTACTCTATAACTTTATGTTTTTTCACTTATCTTTTTAATGTTCAAGCTGAAAATTGTTTAAATTCTTTTGAGTAATGAAGGTAAGGGAAAAATTTAGAAAGGATAAATATTTTTAAAACTGAACAAATATAATGTCCTAGAATAATGAGTTAAGGATATCTGTAATAAATAACATAACTCAGCAAAATGTTCCTGATCCTGATGTTTATCCTTTTAAACGCAGTAGTTGTTACACCGAAAGAGCATAAAAACACCAATCTGTAATTTCGATAACGGAAGGAACATAATTCACGTAATATAATTAGTCTTCCCTTTTTACCCTTTATCATGGAGTTTATATAAATTACTATGTCTTCTTTATGCAACTGGCCTACTCTTCACTTGCTCTTATAATGGGTGCGGTATTTTAAACTATGCTCTCAAAGCAAAGATTTATTTACTTTTGAAAAATTTTCTCCTTTTATTGTCCCTTTAAAAATCCCTTTCTTTCTTTAAAAACCACAAAATCGGCAATAAGAAATTTCAATAGAAAGTTAAGATTTATTTTTAAAATTCGATATTTTAATACATTCTTAGTTTTGGTGCAAATGATACCTGCAAAATAAATGCAAACCACTTGAAATAATTGGTTCTTTTTATCTAACGTTCAATTATTTTAAATGACTTGTAATTACCGCGCTGATGATCACTTAGAATTAAATTAAATCGATCGGTTAGATTTGAGGAGATAATAAGAAATATTTTGATATTTCTAAAGGACTGAACATTGCATTATTAAAATATTCAAAAGAATTAATAATTTTATCGAATCGTTAAAGTGCCTTTACTGTCCACTGGTACGAAAAAAACTTCGACAAATTTTCATAAGAGTCGTTGATTTCTCCAAAGCCTCGGGCGATTCTTTAATTAAGGTGGAATCGAGATAATGAAACGTCGGCGACGGTTTTCCCAGTTCTGAATAAATGAACGCAAGCATTTTTTATGCAATGTTTAAAACTCTACTTTCCGGTGTAATTAAGAAATGCTCCTTCAGCTCGCTTCCATTTTCTTTATTGAAATAATAAACGGCGGCCAGACGATCATGAAATTTTTTTTTGTTTTAGATTTACATTTAAGCAAGGGGCTGTATTTGTGATACTATTACAGACTGATTTCCATAATTAGTGAAGAGCACCAGTATCAAGAAAAGTTTACGAACTTCGCTTTTCGAATTAGGTTGATTATATTATAAAGGTCGATAAAAGTCATTCACTTTATTTTATTTAATTATCCTTTTTTACGTTTTTCACCAAAATTTATTAGCAGAATTTCTTAGACGCCTAATTTTTCGACTAAGAATTGAACGTCTTGGAAGAATAATTACACTTCTCGCTCACTTTCGAATAAAAAAAAAACCTGCCTACGAATCCTCAAGATTTGGAAATTTGCTAGACATTGCTTCCAGCAGCTGAGTTTCAACCTTAGTTTCGAGAGATTAGCGACGATAGCCTCGGATGAAACTTTGTTTTGCAAAAGAACAATTTGTCTGGTGTCGAGAGTTTCGTCTAATATGGCCTAACGTATGTACGTTGGTATTTGTTGTTGTATTTTGCTTGTGATGTGGTACTGATAATCGGAAGTTAAAACAGAGGCAATGTAGTTAGTCCAGGAATTATTTAATGTAGGAAAATCAATTCATTAAGCATAAATCTTAGTACTGGATCTATGTAAACAGTCTTTTAATAAAATTTTTATATCCATGAAATAAGCCTCTAAAAAGAAGTCCGTAGTTCGCCGGGAATCGAACTACGGACCTCTGAAATACGCGCCTAGTCTGAAGGGCGACTGGGATTTTAGGGGACCCAGTCGCCAAATCCAGATGGTAGAGAATCTTCATCTACCACCATTTTTAGTTCAGGCGCCACAGTAGAGACATTAGGTTAATTCGAAGTGTGTGACATGAAAAACGAGCAGGGCTCTCGTCGGGACTCGAACCACGGATCTCTCGAATACGCGTCGAGCGTGCTGACCACTACACTACGAAGGCATGCAAAGAAGGCGGGAGAAATACCTTATAGTTGAAAACCATTTCATTAATAGAGGGGATACTTGAAAGGAAAAATATGTATTGTTTTTTTTCTTCTGAACAGACGCCATGTTAAGAAAACTAAGTCGAGCAGAAATAACTGATACAACATGTTACGAAAGCGAAAGGAACTCTGGTTAAAAGATAAAATTCAAACCTTAAAAGAATTTAATGAGAATACTGGTTTGACGAAAGTTGAGGTAGCGAAGAAATTGGATATTCTTATAATAACACAAAACACACACACACACACACACACAAAAAAAAAAAAAAAAAAAAAAAAAAAAGCTTGTTTATGATAGAAGAAAAAAGTTGAAGAAAGACTGTAGACTGTAGACTGACAGTCCGCTTCAAAGTAGTTAAATGATCTAGATGGAAAGATGCCTGACTTGGAGCCATTTTTCTATACTTTTTCAGTCAGTCCCATGCATCCAATACTTCAGTGAATTTCCCCACGTTAATTGAGAAGTTATAATAGCACTTCCATGAATGTGAAGGAAGCTTGCTTTTCAACTTGAAGGCTGCATAAATTTAAACTGCGGCATGGAATCTCATGTCAAATAATAAATGATGAACAAAAAAGCATTTCTTCTGCTGAGTCCGTTGAAGAGCGATTCAAGAATTTAACCACCAAAATTGATAGATATGAGTTAAAAGACATTTTTTATTTTGATAAAGCTGGTTTTTTTTTTTTTTTTTTTTTTTTTCCTATAAAATTATGCTTGCAAGAGCCTTAGCCTTCAGAGGTGACCAGTGTCATGAACCTAAGCAGAGTAAAGAATGTCTCACTGCTTTACTTTGCGCAAATTTTGATGGTATAGAAAAAAATGACTCTTTCAGTAATAGAAAAGTCACAAAAACCGAGGTGCTTGAAACATGTTAAAACTCTGCCGTTAGAATTAGGAAGTCTCGTATTCTTTGGTAGCATCAAATGTAGTAAACTTCTAAGACTTTACGAAATTATCACCATGTCTTTTAAAGTACCACAGAGACTGAGAAAGAGTGTAAAGGACCCTTTTATTTAACTCAAATAAAAGTTAACAAAAGTACTCTCTACTTGGGCTTACAGACAACCAGCATTTATGGCTTAAATCAAAAGTAAAGAATTTTACTTAACTAAGTAAATGCAAATTAGCCTAACGGCTGCACAAATAGAGTAGTACGCAAGTTGGCTCTGACCTAAAATCGGCATGAGAAGCATAATGGGGAGAATAACGCAGCGCCTTAGAATACTACTCTCAAGAGAACCAAATCAGCAGCGTGACCTTCAGCAGTCAGAATATGCTCTGATTCTACCCTCTAAATCTTCCTTTAAATACTATCAATTTTCTACCTATTTTGAATGTACGTGAGCTAGAAATCTCCATTCACATTCTGGCAAGAAAATATGAAACGAGAAGGATAGTAAAGAAAATAACACAGAATAACTGGTTAATAAAACTAAATATATACTCTACAGAGCCATTTTTACAAAATGGTTGAAGAAAACAGACAAAACTATGAGTTGAAAAAGCTGCAAAAATTTTACCTTACAATGCATTTGTCCCGCCTTCTTCGCATGCCTTCGTGGCGTAGTGGTCAGCACACTCGGTGCGTATTCGGTACTCCAGAGGTCCGTGGTTTGCGTCACGGCGAGGGTATTGCTCATTTTTCATCTCTCCCTGTTTTCAAAAAATACTTTACAACCTTTTAACCATCAGTTTAGCACCCGTCTTCAAAAGTCATAGTTCTCGCAAAATGTGAAAGTTGTACAACGTAGGACAACTATTAAGAATTAATTTAAGAACCTTCAAGAAAGTGCCATTAAGAATTCTGAAAGTGTTCCGCAAGCAAAGTTTTAATAGCTCTTCGAAATATAACTGCAGGAAACATACAGAAAAATTTAAATATTCCTGTAGCTACGAATATGATTTCTCTTGCCTGCACTCACATAAAATCACAAACAATTAAAACTTGCTTCATTAAAGCAGGATTTGCGAGCCCAGAGTCAAGAGAAAGAGTTGATGATGAATCTGTGATTATAGCTGAAGAAGACTGGAAATTACAGGGATTAGACTGTATAATCGTAATACGTAAATGTGAATACGTAAACTATGAAGCCAATGTAATGACGTCAGACCAATGCACAACTGGAAGAAATGATTGAAAACATTTTACCAGATGAATTTAAGTAGCGGGGATGAAGCAGGAAAACACCACTTTCTTTTCAAAATGCTATCTGCTGCATTGACACCCTCAGAAATTTCTTTGTGTATAATAATACAAGCGAGAAAACATTTCAAGAATTCAAATCGGTTCATAGCGCTTTGCTTAAGATTGAGTATCAAAAGACACGTCAGATGACCATTACAGACTTTTTCGTTCCTTAAAGAAAAGTTTAAAAATTTGTTTTAAACTTTCTTGGAAAAAAATTCACGTATTCAAAAATGATAATTCAAATAAAGATATGACTTTTTTTTTTTTTTTTCCAATTTTACGCAACTTTGTACGGAAATTGGCATTCTTGTGATTTTAAAATATCAAATTTGTATTAATATCATTTCTAAAATATTAATTATAAAAATTGTTTAAATTGTTTACCTGCTTAAAATATCAATATTAATTAAATATTTATTCCAAATATTAGTTCATTTTTAATTGCTTGAACATGGCATGTTATTTATGAACATATTTTAAGCAAACTGAAAGCACGATATTAAAAGTGTATAACATCAGTAGTAGGTTAGCAGTATAAAAATTGTGCTACTAGTACATATAAAAAAAAATGTTACACGTCGCAAATTAAAATTTCTTTTATAAGTCTTTCTCATTTATACGTCGTTTGTAAATAATCCCTTGAAAAACGTGTAAACAGGGATGCGCTGTGCAACAAACTTTTCAGATAACAGATAAAGTTTAAGGAAATATAAATATATTTGCGAGATACCCAGTAAAAACGCAGCTTATGGTATAAGAATATATATTTCCCCATTCTGCATGCAAACAGATTTATTGTTTTTATTAGAGTAATAAAACTTCTAGTATTTAAGGAAAACTCAAAATGGTAACTGTTAAGGAAGGAAAAATATTTTTAAAAGTGGAGAGTTCTTTTTTACTGCTACAAAACGTTGCTCTAGGAATTTCATATATTAAAAATATAATTCGCTGTAAGATCGTTTCCATTAATTAGTTCTTTGATGCATTCTAAAGAGAGCGAATTTTAACGTGTTCTACAAGCATGTTAACCATTAGGAACCTCGTCGTGGACGTTTAGGTATGATCCCTCTCCAGCTAAGCGGGCTTTCCTGGGTACTCAGAAACGAATCTATACCTCTAGTGTGATCCCCGAACTCAGCACATGAGCATCCCATTGTGATAATAGCATGTGCACCGAACCAGAACAGTGCATACATAATTTTTCACCTAAGGCAAAGAGGCTATGCGCGCCCCTAGACACAGTTCAAGGTATCCGGCCATTTGATGGTAGCGGTAATATTAAAAACAAAATAATAATAATAATAATAATAATAATAATAATAATAATAATAAGATAGGGAAAAGGAAATGCATAATATATACACACAGTGCAAATTAACCATGTATCTATACAACTCTAGATTTGTTAAAGAAAACTATTTCAAATCATAATACATGGTGTTTATAAAGTCCCGGACACATTTTGATGTTTAATAACTTATAAAATAATAAGGATATAAACAAACTTATGGCATTTATTGATGGAATAATTTATATATTTTCCTTTTCAGGTTTGAATATCTTTACTTTTGTAAATATCGTCTGCGCGTGTGGTTAATTTCTGGTAATTTCCTTTTCCAGTGTAAATATCTATACTTTTCTAAATATCGTCTGCTTATTAATTGCATTTTTCTCTCTTTTATTTTTGGCAACTATTGCAATGTTATGAACATTTTCCTTTGGGGATTTGTAAAGGATAACGTTTACAGGAGGAGAGTGTCGAACATTGATGACCTAAAATCCAGAATTATAACTGCAATAGCCTCTGTGGATGCCGATATGCTTGCCGGTACCTGGCGTGAAATTGAATATCGACTTGATATTCTCCGTGCGACGAAGGGGGCACACGTGGAAGTTCATTGACAAGGGTCATGAAAATTTTTGAGTCTATTTAACCATTTATGTTATTAATTTTAATCTATCTTTATTATTTTATATGAGTTATTAAACATCAAAATGGGTCCGGGACTTTATAAACACCCTGTATTATAAATCTTACAATAATATTTAATCACAGCTTTAATTATTCGGAAAAATGACCCATAATAAAAACTGCATTTAAAGAAGGCCCACCAATAATTTTTCTTAAATCTACTTGATCACTTTAAGAAAACAGAAGTATTTAAAAGTTTTTCTTGACCTAATTAAGAGCTTGTATGTATTTCGTTTTATTATTTTTTATTTACTGAAGCTTCGTTCACCTCTAGCAACAGTAACTGACAACATTAATCGTATTATTACTGCTGCTTCGAAATTTGGATAGGATTGAACTAAACTATACATTCGCGAATTGTTTTGAAGGATATAGGCTTGTATCTGTTTTAGTAACCGCAATTATTGACATAGCGAGGTTTTTAAAACTAGATACTTCTGAGTGACGTTTTACACCATTTATATTATTCGGATATTTAAGTGCTAAATTAAATTTTTGCTTTAAAAATTATACAGCTGCTCTTAAATTACTTAAATCCAATTATATTAATGTTTCACCAGTTAAAAACTGAAAGCTGGAACTTATTTCCTTTAATTTCAGTTAAAACGTCTAACACTTCTTTAATAGTCTACTATGAAAAAACTAGTTTTCTAAAATATAGTTTTCTTATCAGTTGGCTCTTGACAATCTGAAAAAGACATAAATTTGCGGCTGTGGTTTTATACTCTTACACTTTTTAATTGAGAAGCTTGATTTAGGCTTTCTTTTTCTTGCAGTATTTCCACATGAAAATTTAACGTTGACTTGCTTCAAAATACTATTATTTTCACTCCAATGCAATGTTTTATCCTTTGATATCATATCTTTTAATAATTGATAGATCAAGTCGACAAGGTTCTTTAAACCCGTAAGATAAATATTAACATGCTTCAATGAAATAGAACGGCGGTAAGATAATATTCTTATGTACTTTCGTTCTAATCATATTTCTACAGTATAAGCACAGTTTTAAAATTAATACCAATTAATAATAATTCCTACGTTAATTTTATCACGTCTCATCAACCAGCCTAGAGAGCTTTAATGCGTTAAATTTCCTGAGTGTGATACAGAGGCCGTTTGCACATTTTTAGACAATTTTCATTGCATTTACAGAAATATTTTAGCTAAACTTTTTGTGTTTTAAATGCTCTATTTGATAACCCTTATTCGTCACTATCTTGCTACACCGTAATCCCAAGATAATAAAACCTTTCGTAGTATCGGAAGAGGTATTTTATTTCATTGCTCTTGAACAGCTTTCCAAAAGAAGGTTGTAAGTCAGTTTTTTAACAGTGCTCTTTTTAAAAGTCCAGAAGCGCAAAAATCCATGTGTGTTATATCCATGTGTGATATAACACACATGGAGTTTTGCGCTTCTGGACGTTTTCGGACTTCTGGACTTTTTCGGACTTCTGGACTTTCTGGACCTCACTCATATCCATATGTGGATATTTTTTTTCCCAGTAAATTAACAGTGAATTTTGACATGTAGCTGCTTGCTTTGTCTTAATGCAGTTCTACTGATTGATGGCAATGTGGATAAAGAGAAAGATTTCATATTTGAAAACTGGGTATAAAATTTGTTCCTGATAATACGTGGAGTTTGCATTTTGATGCACTTTCTTTATTTTTAATTTGTCATTATACGTAAAACCAGCAACAACCATAAATCCCTTTGAAACACTTTCTTTAGATTCTTTGAACCACGTTTTAAGATTTTTTTCTTCTCTTTGATGATAATAAATGGATATTTTTTGTTGTAGTCATTTAAATACACCCAGTATTCATCTACTATGACAACATTTTTTCCATTTTTCTCCGCATAAAAGTTTCTCATAAAGAATTCTTCAGCGAGTTCTGCGTTCGGCGGTATGTCGCGGCGATATGCACATCATGTTTTTTGGCATTTTTAAAATTCAATTCAGTATTAATCACTTTGTTTATACAGTTGAATCTGAGCATTTTAATGATTTTGCAGCTGTCCTTTCAATTGGCGGATTTTCTTTTAACATTAAATATCTTACCTTTACACCATTCGAAATATTCCGTTTCTTCCTTGGATACGTATATGGAACAATTTTTTCACTTGAAGACAAATTTGATGATTTTGTATCGTTTCTTGTGGACAATATTATCTATCTTAGCTTTAGATATCGAAAAACCATGGCTTTCACAGCGTTTTTTAAAACTAGATACGAAAATAAATTTCTTCGGGAAAAGCACAAACATTGCTTTTCATCCCCTATTTCTTTAAAAGTGCCATTTTGCATTAAAGTAAAATTATCAAGTAGCAGACGGTAATTCATGCTTTAAAAAATGTAGCTGCAGTTTAAAAAAAATTGCAAGCAGGCAATCTTTTTTATAGCAAAGCAAAATCGTCTAAAAATGTGCGAACAGCCTTTGTAGATGATTACCTGGTCTAATTGCTTTTTTATGTTCAATTTCAGTTCATTTTATTTTTTTTTAATTTTCAAATCAACACAATTATCACATTCATTTGCCTCTCTTTTTTATGTTTCAATCTTTCCAAAGCTTTATTGTTAAAAATTTCTTAAGAGAGAAACCTACAACCTGAAAAATATATTTTTATTTCTGCTACATTAGAAATAACGGAATGAAACCAAACTTTTTTAAACATATTCTTTAATATCAGCCTCATTATAGCCTCAGTGTCATATTTTCAAAAAATCGCTTAGATTAGATAAAAGAGCTTCTACAGTAATGGATCAGTAAGAAAAAAAAAATTGGTTTTTTAAGTAATTGCTGCTTTGTTCTTTATATCTGCCGAAATCATTAGCAAATAAATTGGCAATGAATGTTGTCTAATGTGAGTTATAAAACTGAAGTCACTCTGCGAACATATTTCCGGCCATTAACAATAGAAGCATTCTCTCAAAAAAAGAAAACGCAGGTCGTTTTACTCTTCTTTTAAACTGATAACAACCATTTTTTATTCTGAATTTTTAAGTTGAACGAGAATGTGAAACTCTGTCTTGAAATTTACAAACATTCAATTAAAATTATGAAAACGTTTTATATCATCTATTATGTAGAAAAATTAAACTACGTTTTAAATAAATTCCACAAATTTAAAATTATTTTTAAATATTTTGATTTATAGAAGTATATGTTCATATATTTGTATGTATATGAGAAATGAACGTAAACTGACACTCTCATCAACATTAAATATAAAGGTAATATTTAAAACATTCAATTAAAACTTTTAAACAAGGTTAAAATACTAATGGGAACAACTGCAAAAAGTGTAGTTTTAGTGTATACCAATTTTCAAACTGATGAATGTGCATTTTTATTTGATTTCAGTATGTATGGAAGTAATAAAAAATATCTAAATAAATGCGTTTAGTAAATGACTAATATTTATTACTAAGAGAAGAGTATAATAATCTGGAACAAAAATAATATAAGCCATCTACATACAGTTACTTTTGAAAATATGTCATCTTGGAAGTTTTCCGCAAAACCAAAAAATATAATTTATACTTAAGAAGAAATTCTAATGGAAAATGTAACTTATAATGGCATCATGAACTGTAATTACCTGTGTAAGTATTAATTTTCCTTTATAAGTTTCACGCACTTAGTGCTGCTATATATTGTGTTTCAGCTTCCATGTATTCCTGTATATGAAGTAATATTTAATGTCTACACAAATTTGCCTTGCATCTGACAAATGGACATGCAAGGGAAGATAAATCCCTCTGCCTAGCAAAATATTTTATTGTATACTATGTTCATCTTTCATACTGAAGGTTGAGGAAGAGTATTCTTGCCATTGTTATAAGACTCTGCTGTTGAAGAAAAAGAAAAGAAACTGTATTATCTTTTTCACATTCAGTTGATAAGATATCTTTTGATGGATGAAATTCCTAATTAGAGGCATATGAAACAAATACATTTGTATCTTTTTCATCTTCTGCATCATTTTTAATGTTTCTTTTGACCATTGTTCCACAATACCAAGACAAGATGTCTGCTTATAACATTTCGGGGAAGTTTTTTTTTAAAAAAAAGTAAATTCTAAAGCATTTTTAACGGCTTATTATTTGTGCAAATGAAATCTTTAAATACATTCTCATTTTAATAAATTTTTACAGGGATAGAAAAAATTTTACAGCTAGGAAACCTTCAGATATAAAAATGGCTTCATTTTTAGAGGCTGATTTCATAAATATAAATGTTATTGGTTGATGTTATAAGGTATTTCTTCCTCTTTCCTAGCGTGCCTTCGTGGTGTAGTGGTTCTGCACGCTGGGCCGATATTCCAGAAATCCGTGGTTCGATTCCCAGCGAAGGCGATTGCTCATTTTTCACCTTTCCTGCTTCCAAAATACCTAATGTCTCTACAATGTGATTACGGCAAAGCTTCGGGGGCTGTCTGCTTAAGGGGAGGGATGCCTTCATGGAGGACTTTCTCAGAGAAACTGGCTTGTATACACGTTACACATGGGAGAAAAACCACGAAAACGCCCATGCAACCAGCCCGTTCGCGAGATTTGAGCCTCGGACCGAACTACCAGTGTTCAGCGACTTTACCGCTCGACCGCTGGTGAGCTATAAATGTTATTAAAAGACTGTTTACATGTATTTAGTACAAAGATTTATAATTAATAATTTTTTTTCTGTATTAAATAACTCCTAGACTACCTACATTGTTTATAATAATAACTCCAATAAGCAGTAACTCGTCACAAACAAAATGCAGATACCAACATACATGCGTTCGCCATACTGGACGAAACCCTGGACACCAGGCAGATCGTTCTTTTGCAAAATAACGTTTCTTCCAATGTTATCTTCGCTACTCACTCGAAGCTAAAGCTGAAACTCAGCTACTCGAAACAAAGGCCAGCATATTTCCAACCTCTGAGGGTTCATAGGCAGGTTTTCTGGTTCGAAAATCAGAGAGAAAGATAATTACTCTTTTAAGACATTAAATTCTCACTCGAAAGAATTAAGCGTGGACAATAAAATATGAAGACTATTTGGTAGTTAATTAATTTGGATTAAATAGATCACTTGATATGAGTAATTCTCTAAAATAACTTTCAGTGTTGTGCTTCTCTCTCATCCACTGTATAGAAATGAGTTGAAATTTATGAACTATGAATGATTTCCACGGTCATATCAAGAGGATTTTCATAACTTGATTAAAGTTCCTGATTTTTATTCTTTGACCAAAGAGACAAAATATCAACTAGTGGATCTACGCACCGGCATGCAATCTGATTTAGTTAAAAATTATTTATCAGTCTATGTTTTGTTTCTTTTCGATAATTTTTTGTAATGAGCGCAATGAATTTATAAATTACACACACGTGAAGCCTTTTATATACAATAATGAATATTGTATTCTAATATTATCGCAATAAAAATTATATTATAACAATGCGTTTAAATTGTTTACTTTAAAAATAACAATGCCATTTAATTACAGCAGAAAATGTTGCAAAAGATACGTATTTTAATATAAATGTATCTTAAAATTATAATTTTGAAAAACCTCCATGTATCAAATCTGAATGGAATTTTGTTTTACTTAGCTATTATTCCTACATGACTCTACATGTATTAATAACATTATGCATCATTAAATCAAGCAATTTTAATGAATTTGGTTTGTGTAAAATCTATTGTCACAAATAACTATGTATTGTATCGAAATGTGTGATTAAAACGTAGTCAGCGTCTATATCTACCAAACTAATTTAGAGGATATATAATATCTTTCAAACCATTTCTGTATATCATTGGCACAGTTGTTTATATTTTAGTTATATGCTCTTTAGTAAAAAGTATACAAAGTACAAATACAAGAGTTTTTAACTCTTGTTAATTCTAGCCATTGATATGATCTACCGACTGCAGTCGTGCAGGGAACGAGTTTCCAAAACGCTTGGAAGGCCAATATTGCCGTATTAATTTCAAACCAATACCTTTTCTCCTCGTTTTTTTGCTCTCAAAAGAAGTCCAAAATCCCTCTCAAAAGGTTTTAGGGAAGCCCTTTATATAGACGCTTCCTAAGTGCTGTCTCTCTAATGCCAAACAAACTCTGATGCTGGCGAATTACTGGCTTTTGATTCCGCGGCCTGAATGGATCCCATTGTCCGCCATGGCCCCATTAGCCTCTCGGAGGTGAATTCATCCGGACTCCTGACTAAACGCTGCTTTCGACGAGGGATTGATGATGGAGGGGGCTCTTCGTCCTCTCTTTTATCATTTATACGATTAGGCGACGATACTAATTATTGACGTTAGTCCTTGAATGGCGGCTGCTTCTATAGATTTCGGGGATCATCATGCCAAAAATAAATAACGCTTTTTCTTTTGGTTTCGAACGTTTGGTGCGGTAACCGCGGAGGATGCTCCTGGCGTTCACTTTGCTTTTATACTCGTACCCTCTTCGAGGCTGAGTCAGAGGAAGAAACGCTTTACTACCTTGTAGGGGACTATGCCCAAATATTCGATCCAATAATACGCAAATGTAAACGGAAAGTATATTTTTACCAGTCTGTTTCCTGTACTAAAATATTGCTTCTTCTATATTTTATGAAATACATGTTTGCTTTTTATGCTTTTATTAGGTTTATCCTTGATATATGTTCTGTCTTCACCGCTTTCGAAGTCTTCTTGCAATGATTAATGCACTTTACCTCTCATTTTGAGCTATAAACAGGCTAATAAATACATTAAAAAACATATAGCTCAAAAATATCTTCTACGTATATAAATAAGAATTTCTTCTTTCTGCTTACTATTTAAATCTAATCGCGTTTAAGTTTAATAATAAATAGCTGAAAAGTAGAAATATACTACAAATTCAATTTTAAAGAAATGGAGTTTCATTTCCTAAAAAATATAATAGAAAGTTACATTTTATCAATTTATGATATTTTTAATAGATTGTACTCTAACTTAAAACGTGCAAAAGTCAATTCTTTAGGAAAATTTCTGAAAAAGAATATATGAAAAATTTTAGTCGAAAATTATGAACAAACACTATAATCATAGGAGCAATTATGAGAGAGAGTTGTTTTTGATTTCATTTTAAACGTACAAACTTGTCATGAGCTAAAAGAATTCGGAAATATTTTTCCTTTATTGAATTGTACCGAAAAAGTATTATCCGATAAAATTATCGAAATTAAGAAAAATTAACTGAACTGCCAAGTTATAAAAAAAATAATTTGTGTTTTTGGTGGATACAGCTTGTAAGACTTCCACTGTATAAATCTCAGTTACTGTAGAAAGTGACGAGTCTTAAGAACTAGATAGCGAATATTCGCTTAAGTTCGGGTGACAAGAAACAACAAGATAGAAGGGTAACTAACCCTTTATTATTCCAATAAGATTTAACAAAACTCCGTCTGGGAGTGTACAAACAAAGCCGACACTTGGGCTTGAACTTAAGAGACTAAGAATTAAACTAAAACTAAGATTAACTAAAGAAATATAGCCGAAGCTATCAAGATTCAAATCGAGTTGGCCCCTTAACTTATTTGACTACGAAGCTTAGCAAGGGCCTGAGTACGGCCAAGCGTAATAACAGCTTTGAGAGAGAGAGAGAGAGTGGCCAAAAGTGCAGACGCGCGTAAATCAGAAACTCTGATTCTCTCTGACTCTGTAAGTAACTTCGTGGTTTAAATACCGCTCCTCCTCATTAAATATTCAGCAAGATTCCAAAACTACGTTCTGGCCGGAAGTAGTAAGTTGAAGTTAAGAATTTGACAGGAAAGGAACTTTAACTTAAAATTTAACTGTTAATAAAATTAACATAATTCTTACAAGCTTTCAGTTTTTGTTCATGGAAAAAAAGATAACCATGTATAAGATTTCAGATTATTCTATGAATATCAATTTTAATTTTCACGTCTGGTGAGAGCTTAAATCATATATAAGGAATCATATATAATTTTTATCTTTGTAACACATTTCATTGCACCTTATTTTGCTTACGTTTATATTTTGACGGAACCACAGTATTTAAGCAACTTTTTAGCGTACGAACTAGGAATTTTCTTTTAACTTTTTTCTAAATTTTGCAGCACAATGCGTAAAGTTTTTTACCACACAGGTCTTTTTTCGTTTGTTCTTTTTACTTTAATTATATATATATATATATATATATATTCAACTAAAACATCACTCAGCCTTTTTACGTTCACATTAGAGAATTTTTTTTTCTATGGTTTTTTTTTCCCTTTTCATTTCATCAAAGCTTAACGAGCTCCTTCAAGAATAAATTATTTTGCTTATATGAGTTTATATACTTCCAAGGATCTGTTAAAGCCCAGGATTCAATTGAATTGCTTCAAATTCTTCAGTAAGTTCTGAAAAGTCATAAGTAAATAAAAGTGCGTTAACTTTTACACAAAAAATTCATGTATCAGGTTTATGAACATGTGCATATAAATTTTCAACGCAAGCTAACATTAGTGTATACCGTATCGAAATAGTGACGAGATTTGGCAAAGAATGGCCCATGAACATTAAATGTTAAGAATATTGTTTTTACCACGTATCATCGAGAGATATTTTGCATTTCGCTATTGTGAGTTATTATGTTATTTAAGTTTGCATTTTTAATCAGTGTATCAAGAACAGATAACATTTTCTGTTAACTAAATATAGTTTCAGAAAATTGGAACAATATGAATTTTCAGGTTTCAACTGAAATCGATCTTTATCTCAAACAAAAACTGTATTAATTGTTTAATAGCCGTGCCCTAACTTAAGTTAATCCTATCGACTTTTTATTCCCTGAAAAACATAATACTATAATTATCAATACTATAATCACTGCAAACATAAATTGATACTGAAACGCAATGGAGAATGAATCTCTGTGCCAAAAATTCCACGTGTCGACATACTGATACTTTAAGCAACTGAGCTCTGCCTATTAGCCATTTGAATTCCTTTCAGATTCTTTCCCTCAATTTTTGTGCTTTTCAATGTTACAACTCTCCCACGTCCATCGGTCAAAATGAAAATACCCAGAAAGTACACTTGTTTGCGAAACGTTAATCACCCTGATTGTAACTTTTTAGTTAGGGAACTATATTTGAATGTTAAGCTAATTCCTCTTTTCAGATTGTAGAAAGTTTTTTTCGGCATAATTCTGTAGCATTATGGTATGATTCTGAAAATAGAGTTAAATAACTTTTCTCGTACTTTATGAACAAAGTAATTGTTTCATAAATAGAAACGCTATTAATCAAACACCATTTTAAATGAAATTAGACTAAGATTTATATCACAGTTTCCGACTTGTACACAGTTGATAGCTCCACTTTAAATCGTTAAAATTTACTAATCGCTCCAAAATAAGGAATTAGTTCTACAAATTTTCTTGAGTTAGTGAGGTTTGAGAACCAGTAGAAGATGAATGAAATATAATTAGCTCGTTCTCGATTTTAATCTCGAAAGTGAAAAGCATTAGCTGTATTAAGGTTGCCCACTTATGAGAAGCCATTCCTTCTCATAAGCCGGCAGACTTAATGTGTTTTGTCGTAGTCGGAAAAAAAAATTCAATCTTTTGAATTTTATTTTCTTACAACAAACTTTTCACTGTGAAAATAACTTTATAACCTTCAATAAATTGCTTGGGTAACATGAAATGTGCTACCTAAACTTCTAGTTCATAGGTCAGCTTTCTTTCCTATCCTATTTTGTCCATCCCCCCACTAAATAATTAATAAGGTGCTTAACAACGGAAAACTTTCCAAGAGACATGTTTATTTCTTCAAAATCAATAATTAGTAATTCGACATTTAAATCTATACCTAGAACTTAATATTGTCAATGCCTTTTTAGTGGGAATCATTATATCAGCAAAAGGTAAGTTATAAGACTTGAACTGCAAAATTATTTCAAATGTCTTTGAAGCTTTAATTTGTTTTCTTAATTAAGTTCCAGTTATGTAATAATCAAAGTTCAACTAACTTACAATATTTGTACAAATTGTAGTAAAAGTATGTTTTTATTTTATCTCAATGTCTAAATAAATATTCAAAACGGCAAGGGTAGTTAAATTTGAGACATATTATCTTTCATGAAATTTTCCAATATTATATGTATATACAGCAGAAGCGTCAAAAAAGTTATTTCTCAAAATACTGTCCAATAGTGCTTTTTGCTTTGTTCATAAAAAATTCATTCATTTTTACTCAACGCTTCACATTTCAAAATAACAAATCATTTCGCACTTTATTCATTAAAAGTAAAAGTTTAATATTTGAGATTCATTAGATTTCTTCGTAGTTTATTATTACGCTTCAAAATTCTCATGAATCAGTACTGTGATTCTAGTTTGCATTCTAATAATATGTTTTCTACGTTTGTTAAATAATAAACTGTTTTTGGTGTAGTATTTGAAAATCGTATTTAAGGCAAATATTTTAATTCAGAAAGTTATTTCTGAATGTTTATGTATGTTCTTAATTATAGGTGATGTAGAAAAATGCTAATAGTAGAAAACAAGAAAAATTACATCATTTCGTGGCATTGAAAAAAATAATAAACATCATATGAATGAAAATCGAAAAATATTTCCACTCTTGCCAACTTTTAATTACTTTAAAAACAGTCGGTGTATGTGTAGAAGAGTTAAGGGAAGTTTCTATCTCTGAGGTATATAATGCATTGCTTTTGTTAACTATATTGATAAGTATAAATATACACAATTGTAAATGCGGTGGAAGTAATGAATGAAATATCAATTTAACGATCTGGTTGCATCCAAATGTTATTAATCAAGAAGAACGCGAATATTAAGTAAATTGGTTTGTTAAACTGATGAGCAATTCACTTTTGTAATCTGAATAATAAATCAAAAATCGTATGCCACTTATACTGAAAACTGCTGTGTCAAAAATCATGCCTGTTCTTTGGTACATGGCCTTATTTGCCTTAATAAAACTAACCAACGTTTCCTGAATAGCTGAAAAACTGGAATTAGTTCACAAAGATATTTCGAACTCCATTTATAACTGAAGAGACAATTTTTAACTACATAAGTGATGCTTATACTGTACGCTGGATAATACTTTTACATAAAATAATTATTTCTGTAACTGCGAACTTTCTAAAATATTCTTTTAACTGAAACTTCTGAAAACGGGGATAAAGTCAATTAATTTTTATTAGCAGATTCTTTTCTGTTACCTTAATTTTCCTTTATTCTTATTCTGTAACTCAGTATTCTAATTCATAAAATAGAAAATATTAAGTGCAGCATGTAAACTTAGTGAATAGGTCTGATTTTAGTGCAGAATAAGCTAACTCGACTGAATTATCCATTTAAAATATCATTGTCTAACAGTTTAATAGAGCCATTAAAGGGGGAAAAAAAGAGCGGGAAAGGTGAACTGGGCTGTGTTCAATAAACCCAATCCCTGCACGGCGTCAGTCTGTTACGGGTTCATTTCCCTATAGCTCTATAAACGTCTCTTCCCATCTCCGGGAGATACATGTTTGGAAGAGGAAATGCAGCGATATCCAATCCGCCTGAAAAGGTTCTTCAGCTCCGTTATTTATCGTTGTAAATGGCGCATCTATCCGTAAAAGTTTTCGGTAACAAATAACAATTTTGGTGGCAAAAAAAGCGACATCGCTAAAACCGCATTTCTTTGGAGGGCGCCAAACCCAATCAAAGGTCTTCCATCACTCAGCAAATTCTATTACCGGAGGTGAGGTGACGGAGCGGAGCGCAGGGCGACGACACTCCAGTTAGCTTTAGTTTATCCTTATATTACTCCCTCCGATTTACGGTCCTATTTGTCGCTACTGGTGTCCACTTACGGACATTGGAGGCTTGTTTCACAAGGCGAGAGAGCACCTCCCCATTAGCTGCTATTAGGGAAAAGGGGGAGTAATGGCGGGCGGTCGCCGACAGATTAGCCATTAGCCGGGCCCCACGCCCTTGATGGAGGGGCTGCTGCGGCTTTAAATGGACTTTGATGGAGACGCCGGCAAGGGGAAACACTAATGGAATTATTAGAAAACATCGCAGACAATCCTCAGTTCCATCAGAGGCCGAGCGAAACACAAAGAAATCAAAGACGTGCGTTTTGATTTATTCCCGAGAAATAAAATCTCTCTGCCTCTGCTTTAGATTTGAATTAAATAGCGATTGCCTTCTCTTGCCAATCAATAGCTCTCCCTTGTTCTTGGAGAGGACTTCATTTTGAGAAAGATACAACGATAAGTAGCGGAAAGCATGGGGTTTTGGTTCCTTTTAAAAAAAAGGTTTATTTATTTTACACTGAAAAAGAAATATGTTTAATCATATAAAGACTTCTAATGTATTCTACAACTCTTCAAACTTAGTTTGCTAAGTCTTCGGAATGTGTCAATATGAGTACGTTATGACGAAATTATTAAGCAAGCAATGCATTAAGCACATTTGAATTATTTTTAAATAAATATTCAAAGCAACATAATAAGTATAGAAAAACGGAGTCCTTTTCACAAAATTTTCTATCTAGTCTGATTAATTTGTATTACAATTTAAAATTGTGAGACTATTACACCCAAAGAACGCTTGCCTTGTGCTTTGAAACTGTTTAATTTGGTAGCCATTACTTTTTATGCTACTAATAATTACTATATTAGAAATGCTTATTATACATTGAACTTTTGTTAATTCAAAATTGAATAATATGAAATACAGATAATTCAAACAAGCTAACTCGACTGAATTATCCATTTAAAATATCATTGTCTAACAGTTTAATAGAGCCATTAAAGGGGGGAAAAAAGAGCGGGAAAGGTGAACTGGGCTGTGTTCAATAAACCCAATCCCTGCACGGCGTCAGTCTGTTACGGGTTCATTTCCCTATAGCTCTATAAACGTCTCTTCCCATCTCCGGGAGATACATGTTTGGAAGAGGAAATGCAGCGATATCCAATCCGCCTGAAAAGGTTCTTCAGCTCCGTTATTTATCGTTGTAAATGGCGCATCTATCCGTAAAAGTTTTCGGTAACAAATAACAATTTTGGTGGCAAAAAAAGCGACATCGCTAAAACCGCATTTCTTTGGAGGGCGCCAAACCCAATCAAAGGTCTTCCATCACTCAGCTGGAAGGACTCAGACAATCTCACGTGAAATGTAACCAAATTTCGAAATTTCGCTAACTTGAGCTGAGTGGCACCAGGTAATTCGCGGGGGGGATGGAATTTTTGACCTTATAGCTATCTACTTATTTCCTCCCAATAATCTTTCTAGCACACCATGAGCTTTTAATGATATGTGGTTCTGTCTACTCTAACCTCCATTCTTTGTTTTCTTTTGCCAAGAACAAAGATTGTTGTTGCAGTGCGTCCTCATTATCCAATATCACTTTCTGCAAACCTTAGTGAAGAATTTTCAGCCTGATGAAAAAGCAACGGCTTCATCTCAGAGCATGCGATTGCATGTGGCGCACGTCTATACATTTCAAATTGTATAAAAATAATTATTATTTTTAACTCATTCGTATAGTAAAATCCTTATTAATTACCTTAAAAGTGCAGTTTTACACTGCGTCATCAGTTTGATTTAGAATCAGAAATTCAAACCAGAACAAGTTGCGCGTTGTTGTGTCTTCTCTATTTCTGCTTCTGCATATTACCTTAAATGCCAGCATCATTAATGAAATAACATACTATTTCGCGAAAGCAAAGGGAAAACTTCATCCCTCCTCTTCTCAGGCAACGTAAGATAGTTGTTAATTTTTTCACTAATTGCATGCTGCCTTAGCATAGCATTCAAGCGGGAAGAATGCGTGTTGTTTAGCACTCAATTTAGCTCAATGTATTTTATGTTTTAGCGATTACTATTATGAAAGGTGAGTTTTTTGCTTGGAAATTTATATTTAAGTCGTTTACTTCTGTTTAAAGTTGCTTAATTATAATTTGCCTATTTTATAGAAATAGTTATTCCCCCCCTTTTTTTTTCAAAATTCTACATGATAATGTATTAAACCTGTAATATTAAGTGAAGCACCATTTTTTTTAGAAATCTGTAGCATAGTTGAACATGAAACAGAGGGGCTTGTAATTTAACCGATATTTCAATTTTGCTCATGCTGCGAAAAATAAAAAGTATTTTAAAATGATAAAAACATAATAGGCATATGCAGTGCATATAAAGGTAGAAATATGAGACGTACTCAGACAGCACAATGCAAGACAATTACTTAATTCATGATGTTAAAGAAAGGTTTTCTTTAGCTAAGGTCATTTGTTAAGTGACGAATTTAACAAGTTCAGTGTGTTATTAATATCTATTTTAAGACATGAAAAATTTCGCTCAGATCAAGGTTTTAATTCTGTCAATGTCCGGTTCCTGTGCTTCTCAGTTTTTTTTAATAAAATCACAATTCTAGCCAGAGTGCACTGAAGCTTCAAATCAAAATCTGTTGTACACCTTAATTGCAGTATTAACAGAGACTATAGTTAAGAGAAAATATTAATGCCATATTTTGTTTAGCAGTTAGTAAAACTGATATTGGTACTAGAAATAGAATGAATAACTGAATTTCCATGGGAAGGTCAAAATGCGTGGGAAGATCTCAGCTGAGGAAGAAAATCCGCCTTGTGAAAATGCAAATCCACGAAGAAATTTTTATGAGCTACATTCATAATGTGTTTACATGGATTAGAGGCCAAAATAAAATTACACATATATCTTAGTACGAAGGAAAATATTTTTTCCCCGATGCATGTTTGTTTTTCTCTGAATAAAAATATTTGTTTTTGTTTCATCATTCCCATAAACTTTGCAGCAGTAAGCGGAGGCTGACTGCTTATCTGAATGGCGAGGTAAGGGTTTGAATCCTATGTAAGGATTAGTTATTTATTTGTTCTTACGCCTTCTTGTGAGCGTAATATCCGACCATCCCTAATGATGTACCCGGTATAACGTTCACAGAGATGAGACGACTATATAAGTGATTGGTTCGGCAGTCTCAACAAATGGGTAAGAAGTATGTGTCGACCACTTAAAAAAAAAAAAAAAAGAGAGAGAGGAAATGAGAACCTAACTTTTAATCCTCTGTATCATGTCTCATTTACGATGTTCATTTACGAGCGAAGAATGTATCTTTAGTAAATTAAGTAAATGAAAATATCTGTAACGATACGATAATAACAGCAATAAAATATTAAATCGATAGATAAACTACATATATGTCTTCATAAAACAAGAGCTACCTTAATCAGTCTGCTGATTACACAAACAAATAAAAATTGCATGAAACTGAGAAATTTAAGTAAAAGTAGAAAATATAAGCACTATTTAACATGAAAATTTCTATTACTTGAACTGAAGGCCTTTATAAATAAAAATTAAAAAATCATACATATATCAGGTAAAGGAAATTGCGATTTCTTACTTTATTTAAATAAAAAAACACAGTCACAGGTCGCAAAAAGCCAATATACAAAAGAAACAGTTTTTTCTCTACAAACAGAATGTGTACCAAAAACGGGTGAAATGAATTACCTATATTGTGAAAGTGTAACGTGTTCAACGAAAAAGCTAGATTCTAGTAATAAGGGAATCTGCGAACTTTCTTGAACGCAGAGCTTTGAAACTGTATAATTTTTCTTCTAATTCCAATTTATGCGAAATTTTATTAAATACATCTAATATTAGCATTGCAAATAATTCTCTGTTTTTTTTTATCTTAAGGTTGCAATTAAACTTGCACGTAAATTTATACCATGTAGTAAATAACATCAGTTTTCGTAACATGATAAATGAAATTTAAAAGACTGTGTCGCTGACTTTGCCAACATGAACATTAACTGTTCCAGTGTACAGCTTACTTTTTTTATTTATCTGAAAAACCATAACTACATTTTAGAATAAAGGTATGAAGAAGAATTTGTCGAAAGGCAAATTCGTGCAAGAGTAGCTGACTATGTCTATTTAAAGCAAATTTTATTGCTAAGGGCAGGAAATTTATCAGTAATTCGGTCTGTATTGCCTACTAAAGCAAACGAAATTCCGCAGTTTTGGGAGTTACTATGCTTACAGAAACAAACCTCTATAAAGTTAGTTTTAAATATTACCTTAAGTATTCGAATAGTTTTGCTAGCATGTACGAGTTCTCATTAACAACAACCCTTGGTATTTTCAAATGAAATTAGTAAGAAATTCATGAACATTATCCGACCAAAGTTTTCTAATCAAATAAGAGAAAAATCTTTCAAATTTTCTAATAAGCTAAAATTTTTAATGAATTGGATACCAGTAGAGGCAAAAAGGAGAGTTCTGAGCCAGGGAGCACAGGGAGCCGGAGTTCAGGGAGCTCCCGAGAAGGAAGGCTCAGCCGTGGAAGGGACGCTTATCTGAAAATGGGGACAGGGAGCCTTATCAGGAAGTGGATGCGAGTAGAGTAGTTGCTACGTCACAGAGAAACAACGTGTGCTTAGATTATTTTCTTTTTTAATTTGGTGATTTAGGCATTGAGTAGTTATATGATAATGTGTACTTATTTATATTGAATTCTTAAAAACGTATATCAAGTAGGTGTTTTAAATGACTGATACATTTATTATCTTGAAACAGATATTAGCATATAATAAAAAGTTTCCGTAACAGTTTTTGGAAAATATTTATTTTCTTACTTGTATTTATCCTATGACTGAATATCTGCAAAATTGCTACATGTCATCACAATTTAATAAGAGATTATATTTTACTGATTTATCGGAAGTGATTTCCCTTCGTTAATAAATTTTTAGCCTTTGTGTTTTTTCTTCGTATTCCAACTGTTTTACTACGTATATGATGATTATCTCCTAGTTACCCTGAATGAGGATTAATTTCGAATTTAATGATTGAGTGATCCTATACACTCAGAATTTTACCTTATTTCTTAAATCTTCTGTTCATAATATCACATATACTTTCGGTAATCTTCATTACATTACTCATTTTTATTCTTAAATTCATTTTACCCAGAGATTTTCAGACTTGTTAAGCAATACTTTTAACTTATTCGTTATATTTTATGAGTGTAATTACTAAAACACCCATTTTCGTGTATTATATTATTCAATGTTAGATGTAATTTTTAACTTTTTTCGTTCTTTTCAACGTTAGCGATCTTCAACATATTCTGTATTTTAACTTATTTCATACATTTTCTAGTCATATAGATGACTTGTATTTAATTTTAGATGTAACATTTCTAGCTTGTTTTGTACATTTTAACCTTCACACTATTTAATATACTCAAATTTTTAACCAGTTTATATTTTCACACTGTATACATGACTTTTACTTGATTTCTCTCATACATTTTAACCTCCATGATTTCCAATATAGTCCTAATTTTAACATAATTCCTGCATTTTCATATCATATACCTGACGTTTATTTAATTTTATGTGTAAATTTTAACTTATTTTCTATTTTTTAACGTTTTTAGTTTCCAACATACTCTGAGTTTTAACTAATTTGCTATATTTTCACACTACGTACATGACTTTTACTCCATTTCTCTCATACATTTTAACCTTCATAATTTCCAATATAGTCCTAATTTTAACATAATTGCTATATTTTCACATCCTATACCTGACTTTTATTTAATTTTAGGTGTAAATTTTAACTTCTTTTCTATATTTTAACGTTTTTAGTTTCCAACATACTCTGAATTTTAAGTAATTTGCTGTATTTTTACACTATGTACATGACTTTTATTTAATTTATAGCTACTTTCATACGTTTTAAACTTCGTAATTTCAAATATACTTTACATTTTAGTTTAATTCCTATATTTTCTGACCATATATATGAATTTTGTTTAATTTTAGATGTAATTTTAAACTTGTTTCGTACATTTTAAACCTTCGTAATTCTTTAAAGTACTCTAATTTTGAACTTGCTTATTACATTTTTCTACTATATACCTAACTTATTTAATTCTAGATATAAATTTTAACTCCTTTTCTGTTTTTTATTGTTTTTAGTTTCCAACATACTAAGAATTTTAACTAATTTCTTATATTTTCACATGATTTTCATTTAATTTGCAACGATTTTCATACGTTTTAACCTTCCTAATTTCAAACAGACTCTTAATTTTACCTTAATTCCCCTATTTTCTTACTATGTGTATGGGATTTATTTAATTTTAGATGCTATTTTTAACTTGTTTCGTACATTTCATACCTTTCGTAATTTTTAAAGTACTCTAATTTTGAACTTGTTTATTACAGTTTCCTACCATATGCATGAACTTTAATTAATTTTAGATGTAATTTTTATACTTTTCTGACACTGGGTTTCTTTCTAGTTTCCAACATACTCTAAAGTTTAACTCTGTTTTATAATTTTTATTGTAATTGAACTTTTGATTTTACTATTTCAGCTAAATTAACATGCTTTAATTTCTTAAACATAGAGATAGATTTCAATTTAGCATTTTATTTTACAACCTTTAACTGTTATTCATATCCAATTCGTTGAATAGCCCTTACTTAGGCCATATTTTATAGTACTATTTTAATTTACCAATTATACAATTTATCATTCTCTAGTACTCTTACCATGACTTATCCTACTATTTTATTTCATTATTAACTTCATTCGCATTTTCAAACGTTAACATTTCCTGCATATTCTGGTATTTCCTTTTAATTCTTAATACCCTTTATATCTGAATATATGTTTTTAAGCTCTTCAGTGTTACCAATGTTCAGTTTTGAATCTTGATTCTTATTAAGCTAGTTTGATAGATTCCGAATTTTTAGAATGAAATCTCAACTTTCATCCATAATTTTAGACCCATATTCATTCTTTCATGTACTCATACAAAATTCTTTCTTATTATTTTGAACGTTCAGTACCTTTTAATTCAGTAATTTGTACTAATTGAATGCATTCTACCTCACTTTAAATGTCTCGACTATGTAAATTTTCACTTTATTACCTTTTCCTACACTAAGTATGGATATTTCTGCCTTCATTAATGATTTTCATGTGAAATTGACGTATATTTTGGTCACATATCCAAACGAAAGACCTAATACATTTCCAGTTTTGAATAAGAGATGAAAGACAATCGATTTTACCCATTGCACTGTAAAAAAAAACCTCGAAGTTTACAGACAAAAGTCTTGTATAGTTACAGAAATGCGAACAATTACGAAGGAAATACCTGTAACGAACACAGAACCAAACGAAACTGTAAACTCTACAGGAGTTTTTCAAGAAGTTTTGCTTGGATTTTGTCCGTAGCGTGTGATCACGTGGCTTAAAACGGCTGAGAGAGAAGAACCAATCAGGAAGAAGGTGAAAAAATAGCGTCTTAGCGGGAGAGTTCAACTATAGTCGCCATGTTAGCCATTATTTTTGCTCTGGTCGAGGTAAGTTCGAAATAGTGTTTGACGTGTATTTTACTAATTTTATGTAATGTATTTGTTATGTTCTTTACACTATCTATAATTAAATTCTTTTAATGTTTAGCTTATAATTCTAATGCTCCTAAATAAACCTGTGTTGAATTATTGTTAGAGTTCAAATCACAGAGCTTGTGTTCCATTTAGTAAAATAACAACTTTTATTCGTTACATCTGCAGGTGTCTGCAGTTAAACTCCTCATATTTATAAACAGAAACAAATTTGTTAATATGTTAGTTTAAAAACAAATAAGCTTAATATTAATGTTCTATCTATAGTCTAATAATTTCTCATGTTAAATATTTATGTATCTTTTAAAACATATCGCGTTAGAATATTCATATTTTTCATTTTGTTGACAGATGTAACATTATTATTCCATACATGTTATCATTAATCCCAGCGTGAACTGCTTTAGAATATTTTTCAGAGCATTATTACACTATGTATGTTATTATTAATATGTTATTATTAATCTCAACGAAAAAGAAAAAATAAATGTAATATATTTAAAAAATTCGATAAAATAACTTAACATACATTAAAAATGGAATATCATTTCATTAATACATGCGATAAATTCGCCTTAAAAGATTATATAGTCGGATAGCAATTACATATTTGTAAAAGTATTCAATGTATATTATTTTTTGTGGTAAAGATAGTTTTAATCCAGGACAGTCTTTACCAACTTATAAAGCATCTATTAAGTTACATTATAACCAACATTTACAAAAGGCAATCGAAATGCCGTGATTTTGACATATTTTTAACTATGATGTAACATACTAGGAACATTAAAGGAAAAAAATTCTATTTTTTCCTTTATGCTTGTTGAAAAGTAAAATATTAATAAAATGGTACAACATTCATTCTAGTACTTACAATGTAAATTTACATATAAATTTACTATAAATTTTGGTGCAAAGTTCATTATAAAATGCATTTGCTAATATTTAATAGTTATAGCATTCAATATCAAATCATGGAAATATTAGTAATGATACGTCAGTTGCATATATTAATTTCAATACTCAGCTCAATGCCAAATTTCTTCTATATCTGAGATAACATGTATTTTTTAAGAATAATTCTTTTGTGTCATCTTTTCATTTAAAAATCTCTTTGAGATATATTTTAATGTGAATTATTTTCAAAATTATCCTCATTAGAATGAATGTTGTTCTCTTTATTATGTTTGAAACTGCCGTTACGCTAAAAAATATATTCAGAAAACTATTTATTGCTGAATGTTTAAAATAAGTTCTACTGCTCCTTTTTGACAAAGAGTATCTATTTGAATTGCAGTTGGTTTTAATTAATCGTTGGTTGTATTTTTAAGAACTACTTGATAAAATTCAACAAATTAGTTCAATCTATGAGTTCATCTGAAAAACCTAAAATTTTTATTCCAATTCTGTCATGTGTATATATTTCAAGAATGAAAAATAATTACAAATTCACTATCCAACAATACTGAGTAATATGTTGTTGATATAGCCAAACTTAAAATGACCCATTTTAAAACCAGATTGAATAAATCATCGCGTATTTTCGGTCATCGAATTTCTTTAGCGTTAAAAGTGTCATAGATTTAGTAAATCCAAGCGTCAAGGTAAGCTCAAATATTTTTTTTTTCATAGTTCATATTTGCTAAGTTATAAATTTTGCTGATGCAAAAGTTATGTAACTTATGCAAACATATGCTTAGAGTATTTGAACTAGTGTTGAAAAATCACTGGAATTTAAAATGTAATTGACAGTATGCCTTTAAAGCTTGCTTTGGTAAAAGCATATTTATGGGTGCCCCTTGGCAAAATTTGGCGATTTTTGGCAGTACATGGATACCGAGTTTGTGCAATTCTTTGACCATGTTATTTTGGCTTGTGTAGCGACGATTTGTGTGCCAAAAACCGCCGCTACACGAAGACAGATTGCACATACTCGGTATCCATGTACACATCGACCTATTTTCACTTAAAAAAAAATCTGTGAATTGTACAAACTTGGCATCGCGCACTCCCTTGACTTTATCCATGTACACATCGACCTATTTTCACTTAAGAAAACATCAGAGAATTGCACAAACTTGCGCTCCCTTGATAATACAGGGAGCACCCTTCAATATACTCTAATTGCTGTTTTTCATAAATTAAAACATTTTAGGAATTTAAGATATCTTCCTGTAAGTTACAACTAAATGAATGACTCTTAAGCATAAAAATTTCAAATTTTTATGCTTAAGAGTAGAAGGAGTTATACACTTTTTAAATAACAGTGTCAGAAAAATATACTTTTTAAAATATGTAAACCATTGTTTGAAGTATAGAAAAACCTTCCTTAGCAACTATACCTCTTTAAGTGATTATGTCAAGTATTCTGGTGATACAAACATTGATATTAATTATCACTGAGAATCATGCTTTGTGAAGTAACCACCTCCATTAAATATCAAAATTGTACAAAATTATGGAAAAGTTATAGAGTGGTTTTACTGTATACTTAAAGTATATCATATCACTGTTAGATATTGATGATGTAAAAGATATTATCTAATCATAAATATTTCAAGCATTAAATAGCTTAGTGTAAGTCAATAAGTTTTCAGATTCTGACTTTGTACCCTGTCTTTCACTATGTAATATTCTTCTAGCAACTGTGTTAAGTACCAGTAAGTAAGTTTCTGTCTTAAATACCACTTAATGTAATCAGGTATCATCTGTTCTGTCTGTAAAACTTAATCGTAATAAGTGAACAAATGAATATCTGTAAAACTAAAGATGACACTCTATGTAAAAAATACAAGTATTAAAATGTCTATGAGAGGAACATTTAAAATATTAAATCCACGATCAATTTTTGCGACATCTAAGATAGAAAATACCCAAACTGACTAGTTAATTCAGAGGATAAATGCATGTAACATCATTGTTCATGTGTTTGTTAATTGTCTAAGTATTGAAGTTCATGCATTAATTGTTGATAACTATATTATTGGCCTTATATATATATACTTGCATTTCAAAATTTTGTATATTTTGCCAGTGAGCTAAGTATTAAATGCTGTTACGTATAAGTTCATATTATGTGGAAAAGTAGTTTTTGATCTAACACTTTCTGAGAATTTTTTAATGTTGATCATCAAGCTTAAAGCATATGGCTGAAATTACCAGTATTAACCATAATTTAATTATTCTCCTGTTTCAGCGTTTCTCAAACTTTTTTCGAATAGAGATTATGGGAATTATCATAATTTGTGAATCACCTTGCTGCTGTTCCCTTCGAAAGCAATTTTTTAGCATATATTACTACTAGTACACTTATATTTTAATATATAATTAAAATCCGTTATATTTCATAATTAAGTCCATTGAAGAAAAGTTATATTTCTAATATTTCAAGATTATTAATGAGAAGGATGATTTGTAATTCTTGCATGGCTCTTCTATATTTGGATATATGATGGTAAGACCACAGTCTTAGTGGATATATGATAGTATATTTGGATATATGGTGGTAAGTACCACAGTTATAGTGCTTTAAATCCATCTTTTACTGCTAAGACTGAGTGGGAAGTCTGTAAGTAGGGTAACCAATAATAAATTTCATAAAATGTCTATCTTACGAGAAAAGGTGATAGATGATTGTCATATGTAACTTTTTAAACTCTGAGATTTTTCAACTAAATTTTTTTGTCTCCTTTGGAAACTTCGGAGGACCATGAGGGCAAGCTGTATGATCCACAGATTGAGAAGTGCTACCTTAATACATTTCAATTTCTAGAGAAATTAATCTTAAAAAAATCTGATCATTATTAAAACTACTTTACAGATTTATTTTATATTACAAATAAATATAGTAAATATCTAATAAACCTCAAATTATTTTCTGCAAAATGAATTATTTAAATTTGTACTGTTTTTGCTTCAAAAATGGATGATACATGCAATTTATGATTTCATGAAAGGACCAAAAGGAATCTTGTTTGCAATTTAATTATTTAATTTAAAAAAAGATTTAAATCATTTGGAATATGTGCAAGTGCATGCAATTATTATGAAGAGATTCTAAATTAAAATGTCACATAACAAATTTAGAATATGTTATGTACTTCTAACGAATGTGATTTTTTCTTTATTTAGGAGCCATGCTTTGAATCCTAAGAAGAAGAGGACTGCACCTTCACAACTATGTATAATTAAAAATAACAATAATATAAATTTTACCTATTTTTTTTATTTTATTTTCCTTTTGGATAGTTTTCAAATAAAAATAAACCTATTTTTGTTTCTATATTCTGTGTATTGGAATAAAGAGTCGAAATCCATTGCAATATCCAATATTTTCAAAATATGATATTTTTTGAAATAAAATATATGATTATGGAATATTACGTTAAAATGAAATGGTTCCTTATGTAACCTGTATGTTACACTAAAAGGCTTCATCGAATACTTGTAAAGTAATGAGCAAATACTAAGTTAATATCTTGTGTGAATGAATATTATCTTACAGAATTTTTTATTCCATAAAAATCTATCTAAAAATATAATTTTGTTGAATGAAGATTTAAACATTTTTCCCGAAGATTTAAAAAGTCGTTTGAAGTAATGATAACAAAAACATTAATCTGAACCATTTAATAAATGAATAGAAAATTTTGAGAACAATTAAATCATCCACAGGAATTTTGAAATAATCATCGTATTTTTGACATCAGTTAAAGAAAGAAAATCTGAGTCATTTTGATTATAGTGATAAATTAGTTCCATTAATAGTAGGATAGAAAATTAAAATTTTAAGGAGCCATTATGCATTATCAATTTTTCATTAAAAAATTTTTAGTTTATTACTACTATCATATCAATTATTAATGCTGAATTCTTTATCTTCAGTTTTTACATTCTTTTCTTAAATTTCTAGGCATAGCAGAGAAAAATATAATTATAGGATCAAGGCATTTCCAAATACATTATATTTTCTTCCTTAAAGTTTTGAGATCATTCTATATTCATCATGTATTATAGACACAGTATCAGGGGATTCTGTTCAATTTTTCAGTTAGAATTTGGGACGAAGTTGTGAAGTCATACCTACATTAAATGCTTGAATTGATTATTTGAAATATGACAAAGCAAGAGAGGGCCATCTGTCCAAGGAAAGGAATATTTTAAGGAAAACTTCATGTTACACAAACATTTACACCAGCCCATTCTCTAGGATTTAAATCTAGAGCCAAATGCTAGTGTTCAGCTTACTGTCTGGCTGCCTGTAGGCAATAAATGTTTTAGTAGAAGGAATACTTGAAAAATTAAATTTAGGACTAACTAATTCTTCAATTTTGTATTCAATGAGAAGAATGTAATTTATTAATAAAGTTTTAAATCTGGGAAAATACCTGTACAACTGTCCGATTAATTAATCTATTATTTCAATTAATGGTCAGTAGCAGAAGAGATTAAAAAGCATTTATGCCTAAAAGAATTATATGTTGTAATTAAAATGAATAATGCAATTAAGCATGAAAATAATTTTGGATAACTTGTGATAACTGAATTTAAGTTCATTGTTGAGTTACATAAGTAATTTTTTTTAGAATTTGAAAAAATATTTAGAATTGTTTATTGAAACAATTTCATTAAAATATTTTTTTACTGTTATCATATCCAATTGCAGTCTCTTTAGATTACACTGTTGGGTATAAGGAGAATGATTTGGTTTAGTTTACTTAAGTATGGCAAAGCACACTAGGACTATCTGCCTAAGTGGAGAAATGCCTTTGTGGAGGACTTTCGAAGGGAAACTGACTTATATACATGTTACACATGGAGAAAACCATGAAAATACCCATACAACCAGCCCATTCGCGGGATTTGAACCTCGGACCGAACTACCAGTGTTCAGCGGGGGAATTCTAGAACATTACTAATTTATTGCCAAAAAACCATTAAGTCTAATACACAAGTTTTTTTTCCAGCTATTTCGTGATGCATATGTAACTTTGAGATGTCTTAAAATTCAATAAAGGAAAGTAATGCAGATGTAAGAAAAACATAAAATCTGAGCTTCTTTTTAACATTGGGAATATTTTGAAAGAAAATGTTGTATATCTTTTAGAAAATCTAAGGTATTTTTCCTTAAAAAAAACTTAATATTTAAAGTTACATAACTTCCCTTTCCGCACAAATAAATAAATGCAGCATATTTTGTTACAAGCAGTAGCTGTAGACATTTCACATAAAACATATGTTCTACATGTGTAATTATTTATAGTAATATTACAATCAAAATATTTAATATTTAGGAATACATCATTTTTGTATTTTGTATAAGACAAATATGTTCTATATGCATAATTATTTGGAAGAACTTTTAAGTAAATTATCTGCAACTTTTACATATATATCCTTTAAAATTTCACATGAAAATACATGTTCTTACATAATCACTTGCAATAACCTTACAAGCAGAACACTAGTAATCTACAAATATTCCCTTTAGTAATTCACATTCAAAAATTACGATCTACTTACACTATTATTTCCTGTACAGATCTTTACAGATGTTTACATTGGTAAATCACATATGAAAAACATGTTATACTTACACGATAATTTCCTGTAACATTATAGATCTCTGATCTGTAACCTTTACAGGCATATGCTTCGGTAATCAACATACAAAAACTTTGTTATGCCTACAGAATAACTTCCTGTAACATTACATGTCAAACATCTGTAACCATTACAGGTATAATCTCTGTAAAGTTACTAAGAAAATTCCTGTTTTGATTACTCAAATAATCCATGGCATCCCAGTTTCCACGACTTTTCTTAGTAACTTTACAGATTTTTTTTTACAGTGTGGTTACAATTTCATCTCTTGAAAGTTTGTTTTATTGGTATACATTTATTTCTAACGCAGAGTGTTAACACATTTTTTTTTTTTTTTTTTTTTGTAACTTAGTCCAGTTCCAACTTAATTTCCCTAGACAATATCATATATAGTCTGTTTTTTTAATTTCTTAGACTAAAATGTTCTTTTCGCAAATGTCAGTTTGCATTAATTTATTTACCAATTTATTTTCTCATAAATGAAATCTTGTAAAACATTACCACACCTTTACACACCATATATCATTACCAATATACCTATATTTACAGAAGGAACCAAAGAGTAAGAGACATTTTACCCAAATCTCACTATAATTTCGAATATTTTAACCTTCTTCATCACAAATACAGAACTTTCTTCGTACAATACTTATCATAGTAGTTAAACATGCCTTACTAATACACATTTGATGAGGAATAACCCCTTTTCAATTCAAAATTACACCCAAATAAGTGTTTCTGGTAATCAGTATGGTTTTACACCTCAAAAAAGTTCTGAAGACGCTCTTTTACGCTTGAATGAAATTGTTCAGAGAGGAAAAAAGAAAAACTTGCACACTATTTTGGTCTTTTTGGATATTAAGGGCGCCTTCGACTATGCGTGGTGGTCTTGTATTCTCAATCTTCTCAAAAAAGTGGAACTTCCAATGAATATTTTTTCACTTTCTGCTGATTTTTTAAATGATCGGGCGGCCAAATTGCAATTGGGCTCGGCTTCTGCAATTCGTCACCTTGAAAGGGGTTGCCCTCAAGGTTCTGTTTCAGGACCTACGTTTTGGAATATTATTATTAATGATCTCCTATTAAAATTAGAAAATCTTGCTTGTTGTGATACTATAGCCTTTGCGTATGATGTTTTGTTTTGCTTCCAGAGTAGGGACCTTTCTGCTACATTTTTACAGGCACAAGAGACTTTAAATTTCGCCTCCAACTGGTCAAAAGGTTTTAAATTAGATTTTAATCCTGATAAAACCAGGATTATGATTATTGAAAAGCGAAACATCTGTTATGATGCATTTCAGTTATCTCTCGATGGCACCCCTTTGACTGTGGTAAAGCAAATGAAATATCTTGGGGTTTTTCTTGACTGTAAATTTTCTTGGAAACAACACTTAACTTATGTATCAGAGAAATGTGATAAATTACAGCGTGGATTAAGTCGTATTGCACGCAACACATACGGTATTAATTACACCGTTCATTCGCTCATCTATAAACAAGGAATTGCCCCCTTCATTATGTATGGCTCTAGAGTCTGGGGTATATCGCTCAAGAAGAAGATAAATTATAGATATTTACGACGTGTTCAAAGACGGATACTTCTGCGGGTCATATGTGGATATCGTACCGTAAGCTATGAGTCTGTTTATGCAATTTCTGGCTTTCCTCCAATTGACATTGCCATTCTTCATTCTATTGCTTATAAGGAAAATATTTCTGCTTCTACTGTCTCTCAGTATGATTGTATATTACCTCTATCTGATCTCCCTCATCCTTCAGAAAGAAATGCTGTTAATTTTATTCAGTTTAGCAATAAAATCGTAGATGATTCGCCTGTAACTTGCTATACTGATGGCAGCAAAATTGATGGCAAGGTTGGTCTCGCATTTGTTGTCTTCAAAAATGGTCTTGAATTTGAGCACTTTCAATTTAGAATCAGAGATGAATGTACCGTTTTCATAGCTGAACTTTTGTGCTTAAACTTCGCCGTCAAATGGGTCTCTAAACAAAACAGTGCTGTTTCAGACTATCTCATTTGTACTGATTCCCTTTCATCCTTGGAGATCTTAAAATGTATTTCTTCTTCTAATAATATCATTATCGAGATTCAAAAAGAACTGAAAAATCTAAAGTATAAAAATATTTCGGTTTCATTTTCATTTGTTCGTGGTCATACAAGTGTTGTTGGAACGAACGAGCCGATTTCCTTGCTAAGACTGCGACTAAGCGGGAAATTGACACTTTTGTCAATATTCCTAATTCCTTCTATAAGAAGGTCATGTATGAAAGCATTGTGGAGTCGTGGAATCACGAATTTATTAATTCAAATAAAGGGAGTTTAACTAGAAGATTTTTCCCTTCTATTAAAATGAGATTGTCGTGTCATCATTTCCTCACAAATTATACATTAACCCAGTTTCTTACTGGACATGGGAATTTTAAAAGTTATTTGAACAGATTTAAGTTGAGTCCTGAGTCTGTCTGTGACTGTGTCCTCGGCGGCGAGGAGAATGTAGAACATGTGCTTCTTCTATGTCCTAAATATGAGAGCGAAAGAAAAGTCTTGAAACTGGGACTGAAAAATTTTAATATTAACTGGCCTCCAGAGTTTTACCAATTTATTTCCGAGAGAAGTGCTTTTAACACTTTTTGTCAATTCATTGTAAAACTGTGTAATCATCCTTAATTTTATTTCAATTTTCTTTTCTGTTTAGTTTGTATTGTGTTTCTTACCTACTTCTGTAAGCCCCATGTGATACTATGTGGTACATGGGGAACTTGTTGTGTTTCTTTTAATAAAAAAAAAATAAGTGTTATGTTTTCTTATAATTGTACATATATGTTTGCATTATAGGAACTTTCTATCCGTTTTTGAGAACTTTAATTTGCTAACTATTACCTCTTTCTGAGAGAAAAACTCCAAACACCATATAAATCATTTAACTTTTCGTGTAGTATTACCACACTAGAGAATAACTATCTTAGAACTATTTTCTTAATATTAAGAACTAAATATGAAATAAGCATTTTTCACTGTAGAATATTTAAGGTTTTACCTAAATGAGGATATAACCTTTACCGAATTTAAGTTATTTATCCAGAATTCCCAAGAAATGTTTAGAAAATGTGTTGATAGAAAGCAATGTATTTACCTATATTTACCTAAGTCATAACTAAGTCTATAACAGATTTTTATCGGCTCCAGATTTACTATCAGTGAGAAAAACCTGAAGTTCATTTTATCTACCCTTGTCAGTATACACAAAAACGTCTTGAATCATTCTGTAGTACAATTAGCATTTTACATACATTTAATACTAAATAATTTTAATTAACTTTCAATTAGGATTTTTAAAAGAAAAGCATATTTATGCGACATATTATTAAATTACTCCCAAGCGTTGTTGAGGAAAATGCAATTAAATATCCACATACACATTAAGAAAATCCTACTCATTAGGAACAGTAAAATCTTACCAATACTTAAACGAAATGTAAAATATTGTAATGCATTAATATAAAACCTGAATAACAAATCATTTCCTATAAGCTGTATACGGTTAAAAAGACTTTTCTTATAACTTATCAACTTTTAAGAAGTAAGAGTAAGGTAATGAACCAACGTTTTTAGAAATTTTCCTTTATTTTCTAAATCTACCCTTTTGTAGTAACGAGAAAATTCAGTCATACTCCTATTTTATTTTTATGTAGGCATGCGCGTTTCTTCTAACAGACAAAAATCCGAATATATCTCACTTTTCCAAAGATTTAGCTTTAGACTTACTTTCATCGGAAAAGGAAAATAATTTTACTTAAAAAATAGGATATCTTCTACTCAAAGAACTTGAAACAATCACGATCACATCTATATGTAGCACTCAGTGATTTAGTTTCAAACCAAATTTTGATATTGTTTAATCATGCAAGCAACAATTTTCATCTTCGAGGTAAATTTTATACGACTGCAACAGATTTTTCAATGGCTTTCATGCTCACATTGTGTAAAAGACTTCTAGTTTTGACTATTTTTATTTCTAATATTGAGAAATACATTGATTATTTTCAGAAAACGTCATTTCACAATCATATTTTACCACTCTGAAACTTTTGAATAACACTTTCTACCATAACGACAACCAGATACTACATTATTTTTTTACAAAAACATGAACATTTTTTTTTCTAAATCCTCTTCTAGAAATACTAATAAATTATAAATTCTGCTATAGAAAGAAGATTCAATTCCTATTATAACTCTATATACTATTTTCAAAGAGAAAATACCCTCTAGATGATAACATATCACCCATATATTTTTTAAAATTTAGAACAATTTCAGTAAGGCAAATTATCTACAGAGTTTTCAGATACGGATATATTTCTGAAAGAAACTGCCTAACATACCGCTCATTTACTTCTAAACAATTTAAGTAAAACCAATCAATTCATAAAATATTTGAATTTTCGATAAGGTTTAGTACATCTGTACAGTTATTTAATTCATGAACTACTAAATTTTGAAAATAATAAGAGTGAAAACATCACTATTTCAGAATTTAGGAAGAGATCTTCAATAATGAGAGGGAACATATACCGAACTTCATGCCAGATTTTTATAGTTTCATACCAAACATTTCACTAGTTCGTAGATTCTAATAACATAGCCCAATCTTTTTCAAAGAATATATATCATTTCACATTAAGTAGAGAGTGCCATACGAGTTTAATTGCAGGTGCTTACTGAATGACACTAAAAATTTCAAGGATAAAATCAAATATTTTTCATCTTTCATGAAAATCTGTGAATAACAATGATATTTCATAAGAGCTAGAAGACTTAGTGCAATGAAAAAATTTGAATTCCCATTGAACATTTTAGATATTCTTATGTAAAGTTATATCCGAAGTTATATCAATTCAGTCGAACTTGAAGACCAACCAAATGTAGTACATGATTTTACACATTTCTGGTATTTTTTCCCGAAAATAGAAGTTTATATTTTTCATACGCAAACTATTACAACGAATTAATGACATTTTATACTGCACAAAACTATTTTAAGTTCCATATTCGAAGCATAGCATCCATAAATTTCACATAATACTACAGTTACACAATACAAACTATAAGAAAAGCTGAATAATCTATATTACATACAGAACAGAGACTACAATACTCAAGGACCTACTTAAAGAATACTTTAAACTTTTCAAAATTTTATATAATTCTATGCATGTTTCATATATTAAGCACATTCCACGTTTTTAGAAATGTAGCATTACGCTTCCCAGGACAATGGCCAAAATATCCAACCTTATGAGAGTGAATCATCTAAAATAAGAAGGGGTAGTTTTATTATCTTCAACCGGTAAATACATGATTAGGAAAGTGACACCTGTTAAACTACCACTACTAGGATATGTACATATCCTTGTTTAACAAAGCCTCACTTCCCTAATCACTTATTTACCAGGTATGAAATGGAAAAATTACGAAAGGTATGAAATGTAAGAAACAAGTTAAAAATAGCATCTAAAATTAAATAAATCCCATACACATAGTAAGAAAATAGGGGAATTAAGGTAAAATTAAGAGTCTGTTTGAAATTAGGAAGGTTAAAACGTATGAAAATCGTTACAAATTAAATGAAAATCATGTGAAAATATAAGAAATTAGTTAAAATTCTTAGTATGTTGGAAACTAAAAACAATAAAAAACAGAAAAGGAGTTAAAATTTACATCTAGAATTAAATAAGTTAGGTATATAGTAGAAAAATGTAATAAGCAAGTTCAAAATTAGAGTACTTTAAAGAATTACGAAGGTTTAAAATGTACGAAACAAGTTTAAAATTACATCTAAAATTAAACAAAATTCATATATATGGTCAGAAAATATAGGAATTAAACTAAAATGTAAAGTATATTTGAAATTACGAAGTTTAAAACGTATGAAAGTAGCTATAAATTAAATAAAAGTCATGTACATAGTGTAAAAATACAGCAAATTAGTTAAAATTCAGAGTATGTTGGAAACTAAAAACGTTAAAATATAGAAAAGAAGTTAAAATTTACACCTAAAATTAAATAAAAGTCAGGTATAGGATGTGAAAATATAGCAATTATGTTAAAATTAGGACTATATTGGAAATTATGAAGGTTAAAATGTATGAGAGAAATGGAGTAAAAGTCATGTACGTAGTGTGAAAATATAGCAAATTAGTTAAAACTCAGAGTATGTTGGAAACTTAAAAACGTTAAAAAATAGAAAATAAGTTAAAATTTACACATAAAATTAAATAAACGTCAGGTATATGATATGAAAATGCAGGAATTATGTTAAAATTAGGACTATATTGGAAATCATGGAGGTTAAAATGTATGAGAGAAATCAAGTAAAAGTCATGTATACAGTGTGAAAATATAAACTGGTTAAAAATTTGAGTATATTAAATAGTGTGAAGGTTAAAATATACAAAACAAGCTAGAAATGTTACATCTAAAATTAAATACAAGTCATCTATATGACTAGAAAATGTATGAAATAAGTTAAAATACAGAATATGTTGAAGATCGCTAACGTTGAAAAGAACGAAAAAAGTTAAAAATTACATCTAACATTGAATAATATAATACACGAAAATGGGTGTTTTAGTAATTACACTCATAAAATATAACGAATAAGTTAAAAGTATTGCTTAACAAGTCTGAAAATCTCTGGGTAAAATGAATTTAAGAATAAAAATGAGTAATGTAATGAAGATTACCGAAAGTATATGTGATATTATGAACAGAAGATTTAAGAAATAAGGTAAAATTCTGAGTGTATAGGATCACTCAATCATTAAATTCGAAATTAATCCTCATTCAGGGTAACTAGGAGATAATCATCATATACGTAGTAAAACAGTTGGAATACGAAGAAAAAACACAAAGGCTAAAAATTTATTAACGAAGGGAAATCACTTCCGATAAATCAGTAAAATATAATCTCTTATTAAATTGTGATGACATGTAGCAATTTTGCAGATATTCAGTCATAGGATAAATACAAGTAAGAAAATAAATATTTTCCAAAAACTGTTACGGAAACTTTTTATTATATGCTAATATCTGTTTCAAGATAATAAATGTATCAGTCATTTAAAACACCTACTTGATATACGTTTTTAAGAATTCAATATAAATAAGTACACATTATCATATAACTACTCAATGCCTAAATCACCAAATTAAAAAAGAAAATAATCTAAGCACACGTTGTTTCTCTGTGACGTAGCAACTACTCTACTCGCATCCACTTCCTGATAAGGCTCCCTGTCCCCATTTTCAGATAAGCGTCCCTTCCACGGCTGAGCCTTCCTTCTCGGGAGCTCCCTGAACTCCGGCTCCCTGTGCTCCCTGGCTCAGAACTCTCCTTTTTGCCTCTACTGATACCAAAATTTTTTACTTTCTTGAAGCTTAATCATTTTATAGAGGTCATTTGCCTGATTTATATTTACTAAGCAGTTCTTTACACGTAGTTTCATAGAAATAACATTTGTTTGGAATTTTAAGTAAAAGATCTTATTATGTAAATCAAAATCAAGTAAGAGGAAAAACCAATATTGTAAATTAATAGTTGCTCAATTTTAGTACTGAAATAACTTACTAAAAAGCAAATCGTCGCACTTGATTGGAATGTGACTGATCATCTATGTTGTAGAATCATTAGGTTATTATCATTTTTATATTCATAATTATTTTGCCACTTTTATAAACATGTATATATTTAACATGTATTATTTTTTAAACAGGTATATATTTAATTTATACTATTCTCATATTACCGCCCTCTTTTTTAGCATCGTCTCTCCCGGCCAAGCGGGAGACGTGAAAAATGTGCAGTGCCCTCCCCGGGACTCGAACCTGGACTTCTCGAATATGCGCTGAGTGTGCTAAGGCATGCGGAAAGGAGAGAGAAAATACTTTATAAGGTAACTAAGTCTCCCTTTGTAAACAATAACATTTGTTTTCTTTTGCTCAAACAACGTAATCTTTAAGCAGATATAAATTCCCTGCGATTTCTGCTTAAAGATTCCGATCCATTTTTTAGATATCATTTGCCTGATTTACGTTTAGGGAGCAGTTCTTGATACATACCTTTCATACAAATAAAATTTGGTTAAGATCTAATTATAGAAATCAAAATCAAATAACAGGAGAAGCCAAAATTATCATTTAATAGTTAGTTGTGCAGTAGCTTACTAAAAAGCAAATCGTCGCACTTGATTAGAATGTGACTTCTAATTTAAGTTTTGAAGCTTCTCTTTGTAAGCATTAATATTAATTTTCTTTTGCTCAAAGATCGGAATCTTTAAGAAGAAATAAATTCCTGATGATTTCCATTCCGTTATATAAACTCGGAGTTACGCACATGCACTCAAATGTTCATTTGCTGAACCCTATTTTTTGTGCTAATGTATATGCTTTCAAGTTTTATTTTAATGAAAATATATCATCATAATAGTGGGTTGCTGCATAAAATATAATGCAATTTAAAATAACATGCAGATTTCATGAATAAAATAATAGTGCCACCCGTACTGAAAATTGCAAGAGCTTATACATGTTAGAACTTATTTCTATTTATAGTTTATAAACATTAAAACTCCGAGTTTATAAACTATTAGAGTATATAAACTGTTAAGTTTGTAAAATGTTAGAGTTTATATGGTGTATCCTACACCTTCTGACATACATAAATTTCAGTTCCAAGACTCATTCCTTTTAGCATTGAGGCATGTGGCTAATCTTTGAATAAGTTTATGGCCACTCTGTTAATTTCCTAATGGTGAATTTTTTACATACTCCTATTTTTGCTTGGATTTCATCACAATAAATTCAGAAATTTTATGCAAATATTCGTCAAATTCATATTTTTTTTTTCAAATATCCAGTTATGCGAGAGTACTTTTAAGTGTTGTGGTTCTTCGTGTTGAAGGGTGGTGAGATTTCCTATTTGAGGAAGTCCTCATTTCTTTTTGGATGTTGCTCTTGCTCTGCTAACTGACCATGACTTTGCTAGCTTTTTGGGAACAGATGGCAGTTGAATAGTTGCAAATTTAAATTTTTAAGAAATGTGTTTATTGCTTTTAAATCCCTCAAAGAAAATTCATCTCTTCTTACTATGGGCCTTCCTGATGTAATCAGCAGCATGTCGACTAGCAATCGGGACTCCATTAGTTCAAATCCCACGAAGGCATACCTAATCATCTTACATGTCCTATTCCAAAAAAAAAAAAAAATTCAAAATCACTCTACAACGACACCAGACTAAAATGCAGTGGGAGCTAATTTGTCACTACCTACATTAAACGGCCGGAGTGCCTTTAAGGCTGAGTACCCTTAAGCCCAGTTATTCTTTAGCAGGAAACGAATGTAAGAAATTTTCTCCTTCTTTACTGCGTGTCTTCGTAAGTAATTGGAAAACACGTCTGGCTAACAATCGAAAGATCGTGTGTTCGACTTCCGTTTACAGCATCGTTGATTTTTCCTGTTTTCCGGTTCTAATAAATATCAATGGCTATACCATAAGTCACACTCAGACGAAAATGTGGTGCACCTTCAATGTCTGGGTTTGGCGACTGAATCCTCTCTTTCACTGTGGAATCCACTCCTTTAAAATTAACTGGGGGAAAATGCAAGGAATTTTCTTCTTCCTTACCGCTTATCTTCGTGGTGTAATATGAGGCATGTCAAGGTAGCAATCGGAAGGACAGTGGTATCCGTGGTTCTATCAGTGTAAGTGAATGTATCGAATTTTCTCCCTCCTTACCGCTTAAAATACGCAATCTATAATTTCGAAACATCTCTCTAAAATTTTCGCAATAACGCAACTATTAATTCATTTTCTTCCATATAAATTTCGAAGTAGTCCTCTATGTGTTTAACTTTGCCTCTGATTTTTTTAAAATAAGATCTCGAAAAACTACAACATTTTTGTGTTACAGTTTTTGAGTTCCTTTTTTTTTTCTGGGAGGGGGCGAGGGGCTTGCGAAGAATTTGCAATTTGCCTGAAAATACTAATTCATTCGACTACAGGCAAAAACTTATAAAATATTTTCAAAATATGATTATTAGGTAAACATGCTGCTTTCTGTTCCTGTTTTCTTTATCCCCTTTCCCCAGAGTTGAGTCGAAATCTCAGGTCTATATGTTTATGTAAGGAAATGAAAATACGCATGAAAAGGAATGAGCCAAGTGTTAGTCACAGGAAATTGCTTACTGCAAAACCTATGTCCCGGAGTTATTCTGCATTCCTTCAGGTTCTGTAAGATCTGTGGACTTTATTAAATGTGGCATGCTTAATATAACGCAGTTTATAGTTTCTTCGAAAAAATAGAACCTTTGCATGCAAAAGTGCCTCTGAATGTAAACTGAGAATTCCTGGCATTTTAGAGAGTGCGTTATTAAGTAAATCTTTATTGAAATTATTCAAAAATAAATAAAACTCTCCTCATTCCGAGGGTGATTTGACACATTGGCATATAGTATAATCCTCAAAACTTGACTTTTGATTATTCGACATTCCGTAGACCTCGGCGACTACTTTTTGAAATTATTAAATGATTTCTGCTGGTCAAGCAAAATATTATCTTTGAAATAATGCGGTGGTTTATTAATAGCTAAAATGTAATAATTTCTAACGTCACCTATACTGTGCAAACAATGTAATGTTTTTAATTACTATATACAGTACATATTACTGTATATATATTTCTGTATACAGTAAATACAGTACATATTTATGAGTATGAACGTCCACGTATTTTCCTTGTCTGCTCAAAGATTTATTACTGTCTAGATTCCAGTGAATGAACTTTTGTCTTTATACTGGAGTTGCAGGAAACTACACAGAAGAAGGGTTCACGTACCCTTTATTAACTCTTTAAAATTTACAATGTGTCAACTTGACGCTAACAAACTTCGCCTCTACTTGGGGGGGGGGAGAACTGAAAGTCAGATAATAAAAACTAAAAGTTGAAATATTAACAAGTGATAAAACTAGCCTACAGGACTCAGCGTGATCCTGTAACTTCAACCCCCTTCTAAGCTAGTGGCAGCAAAGCAATGCAATTAAGCCACTTGAACCAGCAATAAGCAAACGTACCTACGGCATAACTCTCTTTCGACTACCGAAACTCGGCTTTCAACTATTTCCTTCAAAATAAAACATTTGCATCCGTTCACGCGCGCTACAACATTTAACTATGATGGCACTGACAATTAGGGGAATGAAGGCTTATAGGAAAGTTTCAAATAAAACTTAAAATTATTAGTTAAAATAAATATAAATCCCTACAACTGTATTCTTATTTTTCTGATATAGTATTCTAATTTTTGTCGCTTTCCTTTTGTGACATTATTTCTTGGTACCCTGTATAACGAATTTCGTGACAAGTCCCCCCCCCTTCTTTTTTTTTTTTTTTTTTTTAATTATAATTTGCTTCATTTCTTCTCTCTGTAGCAAAGTGGCTAAAGGAAGTCAAGTATCCGCTGCCGATTGTCATTTACATTCCTTTCTGTTGCTAGCAATCAGCAAGCTTGCCTGAAGGTTTATGGCAGTACCCTATTGTAAGCTAAACTTTCAATTCATTCTTGGTAGAGTGTTTCAGTTTGTATCCAGGTGATGGCAAGTGTTGTTTTGTGTAGTGTTGTCGAACAAGAAAGGAAAAAAAAATTATTTAACATGACATTTGAAATGAAACTAGACACCTTTATATGCTGTAAAAAGAGGAAAGTATTAATAAAATTGCCATGTTTTTATGTGTTGGACGAAGTATTATGAATTGTAAATAACCCATTCCTTCTTCCGTAAAACTTGACATTTTTGGTAACTATTCACCTTTCAGACCACATTAAGACGAGTTTGCAACATTCCACTATAGTTTTCTCTTCTTCAAATGTAAGAGAATTTGCAAAAGAAATTTTCTTCTCAAGACGAAAGACCTATAAGAGATCGCTTTCGAAATCATTACAATTTCATTCAAAATCCTTGCCAATCTAAGCTTGTTTTCATTTCTACTTTTAACTTTTACAATAATGCAATTCTCTTCGATTTATAAACCCTTAGCTTCTTTAATTTAAAAGGTCAGAGAAGTGGCACTTGTATTCCTTATTAATAATAAATCCTTTTTGATTTCAAACTTCAGTAACTGAGGACAAAACTGAGCTTCCTGTCTGATATCATTCTGTTTATTACTAAGATGTATCTCAGTCTTCAAAGACAATTCAAAATTATTTTTCTACTTCAAAAATATAAAATTTTTAAGGAAATATTATGGGAGTGAAAACGCGAGAACATTGATCTTTTTCTCATAGAATGCATCTCCATTTCACTTGAATACAAGAAACTTGAAACTCAAGTCTTGAATACAAGAAACTTGAAACTCAAGTCTTGAATACAAGAAACTTGAAAGTTATGAATTCATTTCCATCCAGTTAAAAATCATTACTTTTTATCTCTAGAACAAGAGCAACTAAGTTAACTGTCGTCTGTCCCTATCATTTTCATTAATTTTTAAGAGTCATTACGTTTGTCGAAGGAGGAAACTTGAAAAATGTGTAATGCCATCACCGGGATTCGAATTGAACTCCGGACGTGCTTCTAGTTTCACTACGAAAGCACACGATAAAGAGGGAGAAAATGCCTTAAAATTTGGTAAATTTCGGATTCAAAAGTTTTAAGAATACCTGGCACTAATTGAAAACACGCTTAGTTCTTCATCTTCTCTCGAGTTCTACAGTTATGAGATCAAAATTTCTGCTTTAGTACTATGAAAAATAAAAACATAGATTCTCTTTCAAGATAATAAGTTTTTTTTTTAAGTTTATCTTTAACTTCTTTGAAGTTTTAAGTAAAACTTTAATAATTCTAATCACTGAAATGTGCAGCATGTACTTGGTGTACGAATAATCAGTCCCTGTACGAATAGTGTGATCATTAACAGCATTAAATAACTGAACAAAAATACATTTTGAATCGTATTTATAATTTGAAATCAGCATTTCTTAGGAGGCTTGTATATTAAAATCTTTGCTGTAGCTGTCAGGTCGTGAATTTGCTAAGAAATGGGTGAATTCGGGATAATACTGAGTTCTACCATAATTTGAGTAATCATTCTTTTACACTTTTTATACAATTCTTTTTGACTCTCAAAACATCACTTTGAGATAACTTCCTCTTACGTCGGCAATAACGCCAAATGGATGAAGTCCTTAATGATTCAAAGAATACATGTATGATACTGAATAATATGGGCCTCGATATAACAAAAAGATTTACTGTCTTGGTAAAAGATACGCCAGCCGAGCACCAATTAATTTATCCTCTTTTAAACGTATGGATCACAGCAAGTGGGCTGACTTCATGGGTGTTTTCGTGATTTCTCCATGTTTGAAGTGGATACGAGCCAGTTTCCATTTGAACGAAGGCCCTCCTTCTTTCACGAAGGCACTCGTTCTCTTATACAGAAAGATAATACCCTGTGTGATTTTTTTTCATAGTCAAAGAAACGAAATAAATATCCCGCATAAAGTATTTTCTCCTTCCTTTCTGCATTTCTTCGTAGTATAACGGTAGCACACTTTATTTGAGAGGTCCAGGTTTGAGTCCAGGTCGAGGGCATTGCTCATTTTTATGTCTTCTGGATTGAAAATAACCTAGTTTTTCTACTATGTGTCTTATCCGTTCGACGTTTAAAGACTTAGATGTTTGCTTAATTTTAAGCATTTTACTCTGCTGCTGCATATAAAATTCAAAATCATTCAGGATTCCAGTCCAGCTTGCATCCGCTGGCTTGAAATTTGAAATGTGATAATCATAGATTTTCCCCCCAATTGCGTATATACCGTACGTCAATAGTAGATATCCATAGTATAAAGTAGCAGACATTAGCCAGGATGCAATTTTCATTTTCATTTTTCCGAGTTTTACTCATGGACGAAAAGGAAATAACAATAGAACGAATCATTTTGACTGGCCCCAGTAGGCCATTTAGTTATATTACCTTAAATAAAAGGGTTTGGAAGTGAATGATGCCCTTCAAAGAGAGCCGCTTCCTAGATTCATTTGGTTCTCAACTTCTTGAACAAAATTTTTGTCAAAGAAGATAACTGCAGTTGGGAGGCATTCAACTAGGATACATAACTGCCACTAAATACAGCTGAGATTTGAGAGCTTAGCTGATAGTTATCTCTTTCCGCTGTTGCAGCCAAGAAGCAATAGAGTTAGTTCCTGAGCAGACTGTGTAGAAGATTCGATCGAAAGGATGATTCCGTGAATTGCCTGATTGTACAATTAATACAGAACACTTACGAGCCTAAATAAGGTTCCCACTGGATTTATTTGTTCGTTTTATCATTTATTTTATGTTATTTTAGTTTATTGACTATTACCAGGACAGCTCTGATCTTTACAACATAAAATTTAAAGCTGTCCTTATACACTGCCTTCCAAAAATCAAGCACGCAATCCAAAATTAGCAGCTTGCAAAAGTATAGTGACTGAAATTCTCTGTAGATGCAGATGATAGTTTGCAAAAGTCGTATGCTACAGCCAGTCACGATTTGCTTTCCAAATATATGCTAATTAGGCGGTCGCTAAAGACGCCAGCATTCAGAAAAGTTTGAGGAGGAAAGTTTTTATAACTTTCGTAACATCATTCTTGATGGTATTCGTGCTTCGTTGGCTGAAAGAAGACGAAAAGCAGATAGTGAGCGTTGGAGTGTTATCAGACACCTTAAAGTGTGAGAGACAGTAAAAAATGTTGCTCTTTCTTTGGCAATGAGCTTTCAGAAATTTCTCGAATATGGTAACAGTTCCTAATAAATCAAATAGTTCTTCATAAGCCTGTGGTCAGTCGACCAAGGGTTACCACCCTCTTCTGAAAATCGGTATATTGCTATAATAGCCAAGCGGAATCAATGAGCGACTTCCACAGCTGTTACATCTATGGTTGCAGCATCACTTGATAAATGCACCGATATTGTGCACCAAAGATTTCACATGACAAGACTGTACACTCGGGTACCGAATGTTTTTATTTCACTAACCACCCAAACCAGAGGTGCAAGATTAAAGTGGTATTGTCAACATCTTAACTGAACTGTCTCGTCCAAGATTGGTGCAACGTCCTCTTAACGGATGAGTTCATATTTTCCTAGGAATAAGAAGAAAAGCATGTAAGAGTCTGGAACGAAGGAGGCACGGAATCAGCCACCTTAGTATCAAACGAACGTCACGCCTTCGGCGATAGCAGCATCATGGTGTTAGCATTGAAATTCCGTACCCAGCACCCAGCTTCATATCTTTACAAACAGTTCTATGACGGATCTGTGGTATCGGGACGAAGTCTTGTACGCCATTGGGGCTCTAATTTCCTCCTTACAAATGATAATGCCCGTCCCCATCCAGCCAATATCGTTAACGTGTATCTGGAAAGGAAGGGTGTTAATCCCACTAAAACCGACCTTAATCCCATTTAAAGTCTTTGGAATGTCCTCGGACATGCTGTCTAGTGCACGTTTACCTACTCCAGCCAGTCTCAGACAGATTGAAAACTCTAATAATGGAGGAACAAAAATTGCTAGCATCAGCCACTTCACTGAAAGCACGAACAATCTCTGTCAGTTTGTGTGAAGGACAGGAGTGTTTACATGGCTTATTAAAGTTTTGTTTGATAGTTTTTAGCTTTTTTTTTTTTTTTTTTTTTTTTTTTTAGTTTGATAGTTTTTAGCTTTTTTTTTTTTTTTTTTTTTAGTTTGATAGTTTTTAACTTTTTTTTTTTTTTTTTTTTTTTTTTTAAAGTTTGATAGTTTTTAGCTTTTTAGTTTTTAGCTTTAGTTTTGTTTAATAGTTTTTAGTTTTTTTTAGCTTTGATAGTTTTTAGCTTTAAGTTTTGTTTGATAGTTTTTTAAATAGATAGTTTTTAGCTTTTTTTAGTTTGTTTGATAGTTTTTAGCTTTGATAGTTTGATAGTTTTTAGCTTTAAGTTTTGTTTGATAGTTTTTAGTTTTTGTTTGATAGTTTTAATTTAACATATTTTTGTTAATGACCAAAATATGACGCCACCATATAATTCACTAAAATTAAATATTGTTTTCATCTTTTTATCTAATGCTCGTTTTCTTTCATGCATAAAACATATTCACTACCCGCATGTGCTATTTAATGTTCATCAAACCCTTGTTTTTCTATTTTTCGTTGATTTTACTCTCGTGTGCTTAAATTTTAAAAGCCTTTAATTCCCTAAACTGGTAGGATTTGTTTATTTTCCTAATCAATTTTTATCTAGGCTCACTTTTTCTGGCGTTCTTCTGAACTCATACATTGCTTCGCTTCAAAGCAAAGTGAATATGAATCCAGAAATAGAGATAGCTTCAGATGAATAAGCTTCTATGATTGCGCCTGAACATTACTGACTAGATTATGTGATTTTATCCTTTTCTTGTCAAATCATGATATCCTTTGCTACTGGGAATGAGCGAACTGCAGCAGCAGATCCAGAGGCCTGATCAGTTAGCTAATTTCTTTTAAATAAATTATTTTAGAATAAAGTACCATAGTTCTTTTCTCCTCGATTTATAATCAATCAAATTATTGCTTCTGGAACCTTCTCTACATATGAAACATTACAACTATCCATAACTTTTACGCTGTCAGTTGTGCCTTATTGATTTCTGCTTGCATCTGATACCTGATGATCTCTTTCAAAATATTTATATCATAATAAATGTTTGAAATTCAGAGAGATAAGATATATGATGCTAGAGAAACCAACCGTAAGCAACAGAAATTGGGGCAATTTAGCAACTTCTTTACTTAGTGTGTTCTTTTGTTACATTAATATTTACAAAGTAAGAAATCGAATCTCTTGATTATTATTTAGCAGTATTTTAGTAACATTTTGCAGATAACTTAATGTTTAATAATAATGTTTTACCTTTTTGTGTTTTATTTTGTTAATGAATTAGTTTTTCACTTGTAATTACATAAGAATGTGCGTTATCTCATAATCCAAATTCTTGGTCCTTCATGTTAGATTCGTAAATATCGACCTGCTATTTCACTATCAGGCCTCAAGCAGCGGAGGTTAAATTTTATCTTCCCTAGTTGTATATTTAAGCTAAATTAAAAATAAATATTTTATTTGTGTTTATGTATTTGTTGTTATCGATTGTTATCAGTGTTATAAAATGGGACAAAAAGCCAGCAGTCTAATAAGATTTAATGAGTGTTTAGATTTAACTGTAATTATAGTGTTATTTAATATGGTAATTATGAATGCAGATCTCTACCTATATTTCTTTATTTTGTTTAAACTATGATAGACCTTTTTATATTTTGTTAGTTTTCTGTTTGCATTCCAAAATGAAATACAGAAATAAACACCGGAGTTTTCAAACTGAAATTCTTTTTTAGTCGAGTTTTAATTTTGTTCAACGGTACTTACTCATCAAGACTTAATTTTATGGACTGGCAACAGTAGCTATTATTTTTACTGAAGAATAAAAGCGAAATATTCATATGAATTTTTATATTTTAAGCTTTTGTAATATTGATGAAGTTTTCAGATTCGCAGTTAATTTTTCTAAATTTATTTAGAGGAAGAAACACTAATGGCTAAGCAATGACTTGCGAAGTAATACAAGAACAATATGTTTTTATACGATATTTTTTGGTAATGTTTGAAAGCTAAATACCAAATAATATGTGTTATTGAAGAAAAACGTACGCGCTTGCCAGATGATGAGAGGGGAGAAGTTACGATACTCATCGAATTATTTTCTGAATAAAAAAGAGGAATGCACTTTTTAGTGGAATTTTTATAACAAAACTAATAAACGTGTTACACAGAATCATCTCATTTAATTTAATAGCTTCTTAAAAACATCTGCACTTTACTGTTGTAGATTTTTATATGATTAATTTAACAGAAACATAAAAAAATTTTAACTTCGAAATATCTCAAAAGAGGAGAAATCGGTTCGGATGGTCGGAGTCCGGATGACCTGAGCTCCTTTCTCTTTCTTTTTTGTTCGCTCCCTCGCTTTCCTAAAAAGTCACATTATAAGGTATTTCTCCCGATTTCCTAGTCTCCTTCGTGGTGTAGTGGTTCTGCACGCTGGGCCGGTATTCCAGAGGTCCGTGGTTCGATTCCCGGCGAAGGCGGTTGCTATTTTTCATCTTTCCTGCATCCAAAAATATACCTAATGTCTCTACAGTGGCGCCCGAACTAAAAGGGTTGTGGATGATGATTCTCCACACCCAGGATTTGGCGACTAGGTCCCCTAAAACCCTAGTCGCCCTTTAAAAAGGGAAGTATATAAGGTATTTCTCCCGATTTCCTAGCGGCCTTCGTGGTGTAGTGGTTATGCATGCTGGGCCGGTATTCCAGAGGTCCGTGGTTCGGTTTCCGGCGAAGGCGGTTGCTATTTTTCATCTTTCCTGCATCCAAAAATATACCTAATGTCTCTACAACATTTTTAATTAACATTTATGGCTTCAAATTAAACTTAATATAACATATAAGCTAGATACAAGTGAAACAAATGACACAAGTATTTTCTGAAGAAATTCTTTAGGAAAAAATAATATTTTAAAGTTTGGTACTGATTATAACTAGCTGAAGTTTAGAGTAACTTTTTCAGTTTGCTTATTTACTAGGAAAACCTCCTTTCAGAAACAGTTTCCATGCTTACCTCCTTAAATGATGCTTGTTTCATATGCAAATAAAATGAAGAGTTACATCGCTGAAAGCAATTTAAATTTTAAAATAAATTTCATTTTCATGCTACCGTAACCCTTTCCTCCTTTGCTTCGAAAAATTACATTTTAGCCTGAATTTATGATATCATTTCTTTCTATAAAACATAAATTTATGTTGCTTCATTTTAACCAGGCTAAGCAAGTCTTTATGTAAAAGGTGACATCTCCCTGAAATGAAGGCCACTTAAGAAGGTTAGAGACCCTCTGCACTTCATTTTGAAAACTGATTCAAGGCTTGATTGCTTTTCTCAGTTGGATATTCTCAAAATCTAATTTTAAAATCTCTTTCCAAAGGTTTTGAAGAAAAGCATTTGTCCATCAGTCGATTAATTTCCATCAGAGTGCCTCCTATAAATACACATGTACGACGGCAGGCATAAGGACGCGCATTCAATAAGCCTAAATACACTCATTAATTATTCATTTCAGAGCTGATTTCCATCGCCTGCGGATGGAAATAGCCCCACACGTACAGCTTAGAATATGGATAGATACAGACTATAGCCACAATCATGTACTCGGGTACTTGAATAAACATCCATCCCTGGAGCTTCCTCTCTAAATTCAAAAGCCCCGTAAAGAGGTTTCTTTCGATAGTGACTTTTTACTCGTTTTTTTCTCCTCAGAATTATCATGATATGTATAGCAGGAATGAGAGAAGAACTAGAGTTGGGAGCCGCATCTCAGTCGACGGTCTGAGAGCGATGTATAGAAATATCGCATTCCATATTCATCAGTAATGCCTGTCCGATCGGGGATCTACTTGAAAATTTAAACATGTTACGTAAGTTTGTAAATTTCAGTCGGCCTGTTGCCTGAATTCCATATTCAATGAAGCGAAGAATAGAGATTGCATTGGAATATGAGTGAGTAAATCGTGATCCGGCGGATCCTATTGAGCTCAGAAAGAGGATCTTGCGAAATTATTGTATCATATATGATAATTTTCAGGCAAACAATGAATGCACTTCTTTTGAATTTATCCAACACTGCTTTTAAGGAAATTAAATTAATGCTAAGTAAATGAAAGGCGGCTTTTGATTTAAAAACAGCCGAATTTTCTTCATTTTTGAATCTTATTGAATTTAATGACAGTTTCACTAAATTAAGGTTTTACTGAACATAAGTCTCGGGTAAAATACAAGTTTGATCTCAGATAAATAAAAGCCCTTTTATGAAACTGTTGATAGTAACAGTATAATATTTTTTGAAACAATGGAAATATATTTTGGTCCCATATATAAGTGAAATTAATGTCTATATAATTAAATTCTTTTAGTTTTCACAAGAAAATGATGATTATTTACATGAAAATTGAATATTAGAATTCAGGATCAGTAGAAATAAATATCTCATGTAATATTACTATTTGTTGTCACGAAGAGATGAGAAGATCCCTTTTCAATAAACAGAAATGCCTGAACTTTCGATATACAGGTAACTTCAATGTGTGTAAAAGGCATGTCCAATGTAAAAAGTAATTCTAATGAAGATAAAATAATTCTAAAAGAGCAAAATATTTTGAAATCTGGGTACATAGATTTTACTCATTTTTTTCTTTGCTGATGAATCAACACCTTTAAACCCGGAAAACTGACTCCTAATAATGATTGAATTTATGCAAAAAATTCATCCTTAAGTGACGGAAATTTTCACTAGACGGCATTTCTTCAATAACGTATGTCTTTGCATAATACATGAAGACGATTAACAAATTAATTCCGAAAACACTAAGACTTCTCCAAATATCTAATATCCTTCAGGAGGGAATAATTTTTTCATAAACTATAAATAAAAGCTCTATGTAACTTATCAATAAACAACAGGCTGTTAGATTCAATCTTGCATGTTGTTATTAGAATAACTAAGCAATAGTAAGAGAACTGATAGATTATGAAACAAAAGTGGCATTTCTCTCAAATGCATTCGCAAATTAAAAGTTTTAAAATAAGTTCAGTATTTTGCCATAAATTTACTTTTATCATTTTATGACTAATTTATTCACTTTTATATATTCATTAATTTTATTTTCTTGAGATGACTAGTTCACATAAACTACATCTAGATAAGTTCCTTGCAAGTCTTTCCTTCTCTAACAATGCGAAAGCTAATTCACGTTTCAGAGTTGCATTTTTTGTGAATGCGATCATTTCTTCCCAAATAATGTTATAATCATAATGCACTTAAGAATACTACTTTTAATATTAAAAGTTAATTTAATTTTCTAATAATTAAGTTAAAAAGTTAATTTCTTAAATTTACTTTTCTAATATAAGAAAAAGGGGGGCAGTTTATATACTCTGTCAAGTGAAACAAATATTGTACTGGAGAGTGATAAGTGGTCATTCTGTTATAATTACCTTCCTTAATTCAGTAATGCTGAAGCATTTTTGAGCTAACTAATTACTAAGCATTAGTTAACGATTACGTATTTGTTTAAGGCGATATAAGGTTTTTTATTACTTTTCTAACCAAACAAACCATTTTTTTTTAATCTTTTCACGTAACCTTTTTCACTCCAGAGTTATGCAAATAAGTAACTACTTAAAAGAGAACAAAAGGAAAGTGAAGTAATTCTATTGATAATTTACCATTCTATCAAATCTAGTGTTTAATTTTTTATATTCTGTCAATTGCCATTGTTATCTGTAGCTGATTAAACTTAAAGAAGGGCTCTTGAATAAATTAATTCCAGTTAAATTACTTCATTTAAAGGAGTTTCTCGTGAAAGTTTTAAAAAAAGCGTCTACATTCAGAATTTTAATTTAAGAGTTTCTTTTTTATACATATATTCGTATTGTATGATCTGTTAATAATAATCTGAAAATCAGAAGCACTTTAATTCTTATGGGCCTGTAGGTTTTAGTCGGATCTAGTACATTAAATTTGAGATTTTAATACTTTGTCTTAAATTTTAAGTAAAACTGCTGAATTGAAGAAAGTATCCATCAAAGCGAGACCGGGCACACCAGATCTCGCTACGTATAAGAAGTTTCTAAGAGATATACTCAACTTATATCACACTTAGCTGCGTGTAAATTAGTTAGCATTTTTTAAACATAATAAAATGGCTTGAATTTTTATTTGCATCATTATGACAACTAAATCTTAAATATACTGTTAATGTTAAATTTATTTATCTCAAGCCATATATAATATGTCAACCGTCAAACCATTATTTCACAAATTTGAAAAGAGCTTGAAGACCCTTTTGGCAGAACAAATACCAGATAGTAATTAGTTAGTAATTATTTACCAACTGAAACTTTGTTTTATCAGATATTAATTATTACAGATGTATAATGTAAGCTTGAAAGTGTGTATTAAATTATTATGCTATTATATATTAAATAATATTTTCAATTAAGGTGCTAAAAATTTTCATTTCTTAAGTTATAAGCAGAAATGTGTTACGTAAGTTTTACTATTGCTTAAAACAGCAATTTACTTTCTTACTCTCAAAAATAAAGATGATTCATAATACTTAAAGATTTCCATATGACTAGTTTACGGCTGTCTCCAGAAATGGCAGCCTGCAATCGAATCCTTTTTTACGATCTCCCTTGTCTTGGCAAGCTTGCTGTTAAGGAAAGATTTTCCATTAAGCATTGTTTACAGAAAATGATGTCAAACGGATTCATTAATTTCTATCAAACGCCCCGATGTACGAATAATAAATTTTCTCGAGGCGTGGGTAATCAGGCAAGCATTTAAGAGCAAGCGTGCTAATGTAAATGAATCCCACTCCGCATCGGAGCCACCGCCATTGTCGATCCGAGAAAGCAAAGAAGTCTAGGACTATTCATCTCGCTCTCTCCGCATTCCGGACAGGACCAGTAGAAAATTCCGGGAATTTTCAGGTATTCTGAACTCGAAAAGCCAGTACTGCGCTCCGAGATCCCCCGAGAGTCTCTTTCCTATTCCTTCTTCTTGGTGCAGCCGGTGTCTGCATCTCCATCGCTCTCTCCTTCATTCTCTTCCTCCCTCTTGTTATCGGGCTGCGGCTTTTCGGCGTGACGCGTCCCATCTTTCCCGTATGAGATTGCTTTTTCCGCCTAAATGCTCCGAAATGCGAAACGCTACTTTAAGAAGCTGCTGCTGCCAATGTCCGAGCTACGAGGACCGACGTAAAAAGCTCCCCCATTATACAGTTACCCTATCCGGGAGAAGAGGCATCCCATCAGGGCCGAGATCTGGCGCAGATTAGGAAATTTCACGCCGCATCAGTTCGGCGGGCTGCTCTCGTGGGATCGCCTCCCTATTCAGACGGTGCGGGATTACACGTGGATGACGATAACACGCGCCAAATTCCGGCTGACATGTTTGGAGACGCATTACGCGGCCTCATTGAAAATGCCCATCTATTCACTTCAATCATTTCGAGGCCGAAGGGTTTTTAGACGCTCTCCTTAACGCCCGATAATTGCGTTCGCTTCGCTGCTCTGATTGCTCCGCACTTGAAGACGGCTATAATTTTTTGCTTTCCTTTTTATTCGGAAGCCCTTAATTACATGAGTCTTCTCGCACCCTTTTTTTTATTCGAATATTAGAGTAATTGAAAACATGACCTATACTTATCTGAGGCTATCCGATATTCGATCTTCTCGAACTGTCAATGATGAATATTGCTGCGTTCTTGACAATGGAATCATTCTTAATTTAAACTGTTAAACTTCAAAACTTAGAAAGGAATCACCGTTCTTTACTTAATCCTATTAATACTGAACTTTTCTTAATCATTCTTAGTGAGACTTCTGCTTTAATAAGTAAAATTTAAGCTCGCTGTCAAAAGAAAATTAGAATTTTTGCATAAAATGTTGATGAAATTTAAAACCAGAGTATTCTTATATGATATTCGTAATCAAAAAGCATAAAAACACGACGATGGAAATTAAATGCGATCTCATAATTTGGAAACTGAAGCTAAATTATAAGACATTATGTAGTAGGTTTAAGAGACCATACGCCGAAATCTGTTTAGACATTATACAGAAGCAGAATTAAGAATGCCACGAAAATCAAAAAACAGCATAATTGTAAGGATAAGTAATAAAATAAGTACGGTTTACCAAAAATCAAATAGAATCAACGAAGTTTTTTTTAAAGGCTCAGCTACTGAATAAGCCCTGCTTTCTTTCTTCAGTTGCTTTGTAATTTAAGAATATAAATTAAGAATACTTGAATATATTTCTTGAAAAAGAAAATAGGTTTTTATTGATTAAATTTTTGAAAGGTGATATTTCCGTTTTACTTTTTCATAGCAGTTCACATGATAATATTTGAATCTCGCAGCCGGAATTAACCACTTTCTTTGAAAATGACAGTATTAGACATTTATATTTTTCTGAATGATGTTTATACATACATAACGCATAACGGTACCAAGAAAAGGCAAGCTAGGCATTAGATATTACATTTTTTGTTCAGAAATTCGTGATAAGTTTCTTTTCTTTTCCCAGTAGATTTGATGTTTTAAATATTTAAAAAAAAGAAACTAATATGATATTTATATGATAAAAAAAGCATACGATGACGAAATGTACTATTTTGCTCATAATAGAGCATAAAATTTAGCACTTGTTTCAGGTACTTATTTTTCAGTTATTACATAACAACTAATTCGTGCATTTACTTAAAATCAATCTCACAACTTCGAAATGTCATATTTATCTTAAAATCGTGAGTTTTTTGCTAAAGCGCAGTAACAAAACAGCTTTATAACTGTACTCATCCTTCAGTTATATGATGATAAGTAACTGCAGATTTCGTTTGAATTCCATCTTCTAATGACAGAAATATGATATACCCATCTTAAAGATTTGAATAAGTAAGATAATTGGTGAATGAGTAGAAATATAACAACTCCACTGCTGTCGAAAGCGGCAGATTTATTTAGTTTATAGTCATTTTTGTATTATATTTAAACTCACTAGGGGCGAGTCCAAAACGTACGCATTGTTGTGCTTTTGGTGGAAATTAAGTGTACATTTTTATTTGTTTTGATTTCATTGATAGAAACACAAATGTGATAAACCAGTTTTGTATCACAATCCTCAAATTTTTAAGTAAATAAAAATTATGTTATAATGATTTTATTAATTAGTCTCCTAAAATTTTATTTCTGAGAAAGAGGGTGAAAAGTAATCATTGGGGTATGTTTTATAAAACAGAACTTTGCTCACTTTAATTAATTTATTTACAATTTGAAATGACCTGTACCGATATTTATTAAACTATTAAGTGCTATTGCAAAGTTCCCGGACTGTTTAGCCTCGTTCAGCACAGAGACAAAAATAGATCAGAATCATAATTCTAAAACTTCAGTATTTTATTTCTTGTCGTCGAGATTACAGGCAGAAACATCGCGGATGAAAACAATGCAAGGCGCAAACATCGTAGTATAAAAACATCGTGAGAGAAGAAAACATCGCAGTTCTAAAACACTGTGGTATAAAACATCATCATCGAAAATAAAGCGGTTCAAACACATCGCAGTTTTAAAACATCGTAGCAAAAATAGTATTGTGGTAAAAACTAAAGCACCTACAAATTACCTCATAACAATAACATGGCAGAAATGCTTTTTTTAGGCTTTGAAAATTCTTATGTGTATTCGCATAATGATTTATGAGCGCAAGAATCAATTTGCTGTAAAATATTTTTTAATATTAAGTAGGAGTTTGCTAAAAAGAGAGCATTCATTTCACATTTTCTTTGAGCTTCGAGTCCAGGCTCGAACTATTTGTGAAAGGCAACAAGATTCAATAATTTTAATTATTATTAATCTTATGCTCGAGCAACCCAGACAGAGTAATCAGGAATTTTGGGTTGATAAACTGATTTCGAAATGAGTAAGAAGAGACAACATTTCCTCTTAAATTATCTTAAAAAAAACCTATCACGAAGCTGAATTGAAAAATGAAATGCAAGCAAAGAGGTACGAGCCAGTTTCCTTTAAACGACCTCCACGGACATCCCTCCTTTTCCGTGTAGTGCCTAAGGGCGGAGCACGTAATAAGTGAAAAAAAAAAGAAGAAGGAAGTAAAGAAGGTATCGCATACTAAATGCTAACACTCAACAACAAGCTGAAAATGAAACTTATCCTCAAAGCACTACAAATCAAGAAAACTCTACAAACACTTTACCTGAACTTAAAATCCCTCTCCAAAATGGAAAATAAGATTAAATGTCAAATTTTGTAAACCGTAAATTAGCTGCAAAGGAAAACTGGATTGTCTTAAAATACCTTAAGATTCAACAGAAAAGTACGTATTTTTAAGTTGTTCATTTTGTTATGAAAGTATGAACAGAAAATTTAAGTATCCATTGTTATTTGAATATTTTTTGCTGGCTTATTCTAAAATTCAAGGATTGCATTGTAAATATTGCATAATATTCGCCAAGAGATATACAGGCTAATAAAATAATCTGAAGAAAATCTAACAAAAATTCCCTGTTCTGATAATTTAAAAAATATCGTTCTTAGCCATAAACAATCCTTTTGATGATCAGATTGAAATCGTCAGCGTCAAAAGATAGTGGAAGAAAGTATATTCCGGTAATAGAAATAGTGATCTTTTGTAGGAGAAATGGATTTCCATTAAGAAGTCTTCTTCATTCTGGGCAAATGAATGTAAATTTTGATAATGCTGAATAGCATAAGAATTGAAGGAACTTTCCCAAATTCTCAGATGTCGAGTAAATGTTGGAAAAGACATATTTAAAAGTCATTTAGAATCATGTATATAAAACGTAATTTCCACCAAAAATGCAAAATAAAGTCATAAATGCTAGCAATAAAATTATTTTAAAACATGTTGGAAAAGTAAATGTTTTTCAGTCAGAAACAGCAGACGTTTCTTCACAAACGCAAGTATATATTTATGTAAGGTATACAGAAGAGCTTGAGAGAAAAGCTAATTTAATAGAAGTTTTTTTACAATTTTTACCTATAGTGTCGACAGACAGAAAAGGTTTGCTAATATCATTGTAGATAATTTAGCATCAATAGGTTTACATTTGAAGTACATGAGAAGTCAAGGTTATGACGGTGCGAAAAACCATAACAAGGCCATTCAGGGGCGTACAAACTGAAGTAAGAGAAAGATTTCATTCAACACTCTGTGTGCACAGTGTTTTTCATTCTCTCCTTTGGGAAATACATGGCACATTAAATGCATGCATGCATTAAATGCCTGTTAAAGTATAAGGTATTTCTACCACCTTCTTAGCATGCCTTCGGGGTGTAGTGGTCAGCACAATCGGTGCGTATTCGAGAGGTCCGTGGTTCGAGTCCCGGCGAGGGCATTGCTCATTTTTCATCTCTCCTGCTTCAAAATAACCTAATGTCTCTACAAAAGATATTCATATTGCACGCCAGTGATAGGAAAACCTTATTCTGTTATGAACATTTGAAAAAAAATTCCATTTTGCAAGAAATTGCAGCACATTTGTGACTATCTTCAAGACGAAAAATCTCTGAAAAAAACGTTGTTCCATTCGTTGAATGAACAGACACGAATCTGTTATGGTGAAATTTCTATGTAAGAATCTAAAAATATCTAAAACATTTTTCCAAAATGGTGCATGTTAAACGTTAATTTTGTTGTATTACTATATAAAAATATACTTGTGAAAGAAGAAATTTTAAACTTTCTTCTTCTAATAATAATAATAATTAAAATTTCACTTTGTGTAAATTTTAAAAAACTGCTTTTAGGTATATCTTTGACAATGTAGAGTTTTGTCCTCTTAGGTAGCATAAACTAGACCAAAACTCTAAAAGACAAGTGGCGAATTATCGCTAAGACTTGTGAGTGCCACACAGACAGAGAAAGGGTGTAAAAGACGTCTTTATTAACTCAACTAAATGTTAACAGTCAGCACCAACTCGTGCTTACAGAAATCAACAGTTTATGGCTTAAATCAAAGATAATGGATAAACTAAAACTGAGAAAGTAAGTTAGGCTAATGGCTTCCCAGTTGGAATAACGAGCAAGCTGGCTCTGACCTCAGGTCGGCCTAACAAGCCTAATAGCAAAAATAACCCAAAGCCGTAGAATACTATTCGCAAGAGAATCAAATTAGCAAAAGTGTCCTTCAAGCAGATAGAGCACGCTCTTATTCTACCCTCTAAAATCTTCCTTTAAATAGTCTCTTCTTTTTACCTCATTTGAATATCACGCGAGCCAGAAATTTACATTCCGGCAGAAAAAAGAAAACTAGAGCGATAAGACAGAAAATTAACATAAAATAACTGTGTAAGGTTTGCCTTAATTTTTCTAACAGTTAATTTTGAGATAAAGTTACTTTCCTATCTTTCCTTAATTTCAGTTTACAAGTTCCGGCCAGAACGTATTTTCAGAATCGCGGTTGAATGCAAATGAGGAGAAGAAGTATTTAACTGTGAAGTTCTACTGACTTCGTTAGAAAGCCTGATATTCTGCTCAGCGAGCGTTAGCCTTTTTAAGCTGCTCTGTCTCTTACGCTCGGCCGTACTTCGGGCCCTTGATAGCTTCGCCGTTAGTTAGCATTAAGGGGCCAACTCTGTTAGAATCTTGATAGCTTCGGCTATATCTTTTTAGTTAAGATTAGTTAAACTTTATTCCTTAGTTTCCTGAGTTCAAGCCCGAGTGGAGGCTTTATTGTAACTCCAAGCAGGCGTCGACTGTTAAACTTTATTTGGAATAATAAAGGGTAATTAACCCTTCTCGAATTTCTGTTCTCTGTCTACTGAACTAAAGCGATTATTCGCTTACCTGTTCTTAAGGTTCCTCAACTTTAGCTGTTGTAGATTAAAACACAGGAATCTTACAAGTGGTTAGAAACTTAAACGTGAAGTCTGCAGTTTTCCCAGCCAGAATTTAAGTATACGCAAAGAAGGTCCTTAGCGACCTCGTTAAGAACTTAAATTCTACATAGGTAAGACTTTAGAGACAACTTCTCACAATATTATGGAATTTTAAGCTAATTATTTTTAAATTCAGATAAAAAAGAGCTGGATCCTCTTCCAAAGACAATAGTTCAGCTTCTGAGCTCCTTCCAGATATCTGGAAGGAAAAAGACTTTAGCAGAAAATTCAAACATAGTACATTACTTTATCTCTTTTTAATCTTTCTTATATAAAAATTTCATTTAAATTTATCCGAACATTCATTCAACTCCTGTATTCTAGCAATAAAATCTGTTTCCCCACTGCTCTCCAGTAAAAATATGCTCTAAAGATCGAGATAGTGACTTTTGTATAAGTGGCGCAACTCTACCACCTGATCCATAACCTATATATTAGAATTCAGACTCACTAGACCTCAAAGACACCTTACGTTCAAAACTGCACCTGATGTGGTAACAAGAGCGTGCTTCGAACTTTGAGTGTTGGCTGGAGAGCCTAACTTTAAACTTCATGCATACAGCTAGCTTTTTACTTTTAGCTTAATTCAGAAAGCTTGAATGTAAGCGTCTCATTCATACGATAAAAATGTAATTCTTACAACTATGCAAGTTTTAATTTACTTTAACATATATATATATAAGCGTATTTTTAATAGTTATAATACAAAACATAAGACATACTACATAAGAGGATGTGTTTACAATACATTAAATTAGAAAATTCAGCTTCCGTTTTATATCATGACACGCAAATTGTTTAGAAGTTCTTAACATTTTCATTCACATTTCCTCATATCAGTCTGTCAGACTAAAATAGAACTCTTGTTTCCCAATTAAATTTAAAATGATTCTCAACTAAATTTAAAATGAATATCAATCAGTGCAATTTAAATTCCGAGCTTTTTGTTCCTGAAAACACTACACAACTCATTTGATGCAAAATTCAAAAAAGTCTAGCATTTTAATATTTCTAGATATAAAATAAAACTGAATCTTAGTAAGGAGAAATTAAATTCCCAGTTGTCTTTTTCTTCTTTTGTACTTCTCCATTCTTTTCTTCTCAAAGTTCTTCCATGCTGGATAGATCTCCGATTGCCTAATGCAGAACCTTTTGGGGGACGTGGCCAGTCTCTTTCTCCGCCGCGGCCTTCTCCTTCCTTGGCCCGTCTCGCACTCTAAGTCCTCTTCCTTTGGCCTTGAAAATTCTCTATCTCCGCTGCTCGCTTCTCCGGCCTGCTGGGCCTTTCTTCAGCATTTCAGCATTTTAGGTAACTCGGAAGGGTGGAACTTCCTCGGTCAGCTTTCTATCGTTAAAAATTGCTCAGCTGACCGTTTGTTCCGTAAAAAAACCTCAGTATCGGCTCCTCGATGTACTTGGTTTCTGGCGGTGGGACTTTTCCTCTTACACTTTGTTTCCGCTCAATATCATTTGGTGGCTCGCCTTTCCTACTAGATTCCTTTCTTCTTGGTTGCTTTCTTGTCCTCTTGTCCTTTCTCAGTTCGGGTTCCTTTCTTGTTTTCCTTGGTTGATCCTCCACATTTGTAGTTGCCTGTCTTTTTCTGTCCTACTCGTATACTTTTGAATTCACTTTATCTGTTCTTCCGTTTCTCGCTAGTTCCCCTTTTTCGTGTTGACCTTCCTGAAAAATATCTTTAAATATTGGCATTTTTAACCTGTCATAATAGGACTTAATTTGGTCCACATTTGCCCCTATCTGTTCGCCATTTCTACCTTTTAAATAAACTACTGATTCTCGAATTCTTTGAATTAGGTATGACCCTTGAAATCGTGGACAAAATTTAGCTACTCTATCTTCCCCCACAAATGATAAAGAGGACTTAACCTTTAACACTTAATCTCGCACCTTGTATTTTACTTCCCGCCTTTTTCTATCATAGTGCAGCTTCTGTTTTTCCCTTGCCATGTGGGAATTTTTCACTAATGATTCGAGAGAGTCTCTTATTTTTAGGTAGCATAAACTAATGAGCCTATAAGACTATGTGAGGAATTATTCTCAGGTCTTAGTTACGACAAAAGTCAGAAGAAGGGTCTAAAAAACACTTTATTCACTCAATATAAGTTTACAGGTGGCGGACTTGGCATACATAAATGCCAACACTTCTGGCTTAACTCAAACAGGTAATGATAAACTTAAAATTAAATGTAGTAAGTTTAGCATGTGAGCCGTTGAGCCTTCCTGCGCGATAGGCCTAGAACTGGCAGGAAGGGAAGTGGCTCACTTCTGGCTTGCTTGCGCCTAGAAGTCGTCGTAAACAAGCCTAATGGATAGAAGCCCTCAATGCCACATAATCCTTATCACTAGTAATTATAGATAGTAACGTGGCCTTCATGAAAGCATAGCACGCTCTATCAGCTTCCAAAACTTCCCTTTAGATACCACTTCTTTCTGCCTCATACATACGCGCCAGCTTATTAACATTCTGGCAAGAAAGCGTTTGTGAAAATGAGAAGGAATGGAAAGTTACTTTAAAATAAAAATAAACTGTTAGGTAAATTAAATGAATATCCACAATTTATTACCTTTTGTAATTCCATTATTTTTAATTCTGGGGCTCGCTTCTGCACAAAGAATAATTTATTCAGCGGAGTAACTAGCTTTCGCTCTAAGAATAGTTCCGCTGGAGTTTTTTCTGCTGTATCATGCCTAGCTCTCCTTAATGCAAATGCTAACTCATTGACCCCCCTATCCCAGAGATTATGATAGTTTTCCATATAACAACGTATAATTTTTAGGATGTTCTTATTGACCCGTTCAGCTATGTTTGACTGTGGCCGATAAGGCACCATTTTTAAATCTCCTATCTCAAGCCCTGCACATAACTCTTCCAATATTTAGCTAACAAACTGTTTTCCGTTATCGGAAATTAATTTCAACAAGGCTCCTTATTTTATAATATATTTATTTAAGAAAGAATCTGCAACTATTTTAGCCGAGGCTCTTTTTAGGGTGACTATTTCTAGCCCTAACGAGTAAACATCTGTTTTTACTGACTTCGCCGCTAAGATATTTGCCTAATATATCTATTCTGACTATTTTGTTTGAAAACGTTGCTTTTATACTATTTAAGTAGTTTTATACTATCCAGTATCGATCAATGCTCCTTCAGGGACATTACTAAGTAATACCTGCGCAACTGGCAATTCCAAATTTTTACCTTACTTAGTTTAAATTCCCCTCCCCCTACTTTTTGGTGACCGCTACTCAAGGTTGAGTCTTTTCATCTTTCATCGAATTGTCTTTTCTAGTCAAACTGTGACCTTCACTGAGGCGTTGGCCTAAAACTTTGCTCGTTTGGCTTCTTGCGATATCTTGTCATGCGAGCTTTTTCTGCCCCGCGTCGATTTTGGAACTTAGTTGTTAATTCAAATAGATTTCCCAAAGCCGTTGGATTGTGGAGCTAAAATAAACTCTTGGATTTGGGGTAATATCCTCTGCAAAATAACTTGAATAATTTCTTCATCCAGCTATCTGGAATTTGCTAAATAGCTCCGACCCGAGCTTTACCCTATCTTTGACAATAGGAAACGCTTTAATGACAGAATTTTTATGTTTTTAGATGTGTAGGTATCCCTTCCTAGCCCACGCAACCAAATTTTCCAATGCATTTGCACCATGTGGAAACCTGGCCTCTAAGTGCAACAGTGTCGATAGTAACTTTTTGTGCCTGTAGCACTGGATACAGTAGGAAATGGGAACTCCGTTTTTCGAAAAAGTTCATTGCAGAGCTTTTCTCATCAAATGTGACTACTTTTTTCATAGCATCCCGTATTGTGTCCATAATAAATCCGAACCTCCTTGGGGTTAACTGTAGTCGGCGGAACATCCGACGTTGAGGAAGGAAAACTAGATCTTGAAGTTTCTTGCGACAGGGTTGTTTTCAAAGATAGGGCACCAGTGTAGAGTTTGGTCATCTTGAGTAGTATAAGCAAGACCAAAATTCTGAAAGACTAGTGACAAATTATCGTCGGCACTAACTCGTGCTTATAGAAGTCAATAGTTAAGGTTTAAATCAAAGATAATGAATTAACTAAAACTACTAAGAAAGTAAGTTAGCCTAACGGCTTCACAACTGAAATAACGAACAAGCTGGCTCTGACCGACTGCGTAAACAAGCCTAATGGCAAAAATAACCCAGCGCTGCAGAATACTATTCGCAAGAGAATCAAATTAGCAACATGGATTTCAAGCAGGCAAAACACGCTTTTAGTCTTCCTTCTAAAATCTTTCTTTAAATAGTCTCTTCTTTCTACCATACTTGAATATCACGTGAGCTAGAAATTGACATTGAGGCAGGAAAATGGAAATAAGAGCGACAGGACAGAACATTAACATAAAAATAACTAGTTAAAAACTTAAACTTAACTTACAGATTTTTCCCTACTAGAATGTAAGTATACGCAAAGGAGGTCCTCAGCGACCTCATTAAGAATTAGCGTTAGTTTTGATATTATGATGGTGACTGCAACCCCCCACTCCAAATTAAATTCTAGGTACGCCATTGACTCATCAAGCAGGCATTTGCCAAGCGTTTCGGCCCAACCTATTAATCTATTATCCGTTTTGTCACCAAACCAGGTGCCCAGGATGCATCATCAGGGTGAACGATATTATACTAGATAAAAGAAAAGACAGCTCGCAGACAGGCAAGACATACACTGAAGTTGAATCCATTCACTCGCTTTCGGACAGTTAGTCTTTGTTAAGCACTGTACCTTTGAGGGCGTTTTATAATGCACAAAATATTGATTTTTAGTAGTTTGCTCTTTATTATTATCTTTTTATTATTATCTAATTATCTTTATTTTTATCCTATTATCTTTTTAGTATTTTGCTCTTTAGTATTTAGGTTTTCAGTGTTATTGCTCAGCATAAGTTTTACTGAATTAAATTGTTAGCAGAGAAAGCAGATCTATAAGGAGCTATGATTTATTTGGTTGTAGTAATTAACAGAATAAAGAAACTCAGCATTATTCTTAAGAGACTGGTGCTCGAAATTGGTCTCTATGTATAGTAAACAAGAGAGAAATTGTTAAAAATGGCATGCGGTTTCATAATTCAACTTTGCTTTAAAGAATTATCCTATGAAAGAAGTTTTTTTATTTCTGTAGAAAGTAAAATTTGTAATGCTGACACCCATAGATGGACATTTAAATGAATAAATGATTGATGACTGAAGCAGAATGTTAAATATTCCTGCATTCCGTATTTTTAAAAAATCTTTAAAACTCCACATTTTTAATTGGAATGCTCTGTACTGTAACCTTAATAGCTCGCACACTATTATTTATTTCCTTTCAATGTGAAAAAATGAGTTTCTGTATTAGTAACCCACAATTAATGCTCATTTACTTTTCTACTATTTCGAAACGGAAGCGGAAAAAGAAAATTAAGTGGTTTCTTTCATCTTCCTTCTCTTGCACGATGGCGGCGAGCTCTCAAATTATTTTCTTGAGCATCTCAGGCAATCTGAAAAGAATTCCGAGTCAGTAAAGAAGGCGGCCTTTTCTATAAAAAGCAAGTCTCTCGGAGAAATGTTCAATACGGGAATGTTCCGAAATCTGGAGAAGAGGATAAAACACCATTATATTAGTCTCCCTCGGAAGGTAAATCCTTCCTTTCACTTTACGATAGAATCTGGCCTGGCTGTCAGGAATGAAGCATCGAGTTACTTTAACTGTGGTCGAGGGGAAAGAAGCGATTTAGGGAGCTGGAGCAGGTTGAAGTCGGGAGCCATTGATAATAGTGGAGTTGTTGATCTTTTGTACGGGAATTAAGACCCCTTTAAATGAAGCACACGACTATTGTGTAAGAAGCTTAGCGCTGCCAGCCTCGTCCAGTGATTTCCCTGGCGGCGAGTGCCCCTTTTCACAATGTTCTACAATTAAGTAGTTAAAAGCATCAGCGACTGTGGAGGGTGTCTGTTTTCATAGGCCTGGCCCACTCATCACTAATGGTTCTTGGCGAAGTGATGAGTAAAGGAAAGTTGGTCAGATTAGCCACGAAAATTAATAGATGCAATCAGAACATAGGCTGATTCTTCGAAGGAAAAGATTGGAATACGAGATTAAAACTTTCATCTGATGTCTCTCATTAAGTGCAATATTTCTGAAAGCACATAGCAGTCAGCTTGCTGTTGTTTTAATGCATTTTGGTTTACTCATACTGTTCTATTATCGTTTGATGTATTAAATTATTTTCATCAAGACTATACTTTCTCTTCGGGTACGAACAACAATTAATTGCTTGATAAATTATCTCTTAATTTGTTGCTGCTTACAAAATTGCTTTAAAACTTGTTTGTATGATAAAATGTAACTGTTCAGTAGCTCAGCAACTATGTGTGATCTAAAATACATATTTTCCAGTAAATGAAAAAGAAAGTTTTTCAAAATAATTTAAACTAGCAATCGGCGAGCGAAATTTCAACTCAGATGAACTACTAAGACACCATGAGATACTTCCAAGCAGAAATGATATTAATTGCCTTAAAGAGAATTGCAGCATCAGAAAGGCAGCTTTTCTTCTACATTCAACTGTTCTTAACAGTTCTTACTTTGAGACAAGAGCATTTCAGGACTAAAGCTCAAAATGAAACTCAAAACTTTCCCTAATACACCCACTTCTGATAATGACGTCATTTCTAAGATCATTAATAAGCACTGGTTTTGAATATCACCTCTCAAAGACAACCACCTTTACAGGAAAGAAAAATAGCATCCTGTGGAATCGAGGGTGGTTTCGTTCTCTTAGAAAAGGTTCATTGCGCCACTATAACTGCGCTCAGAGGTACAGTGGCGCAATGTTAGCAGAATAAATTGTTAGCTATTTTTAACAGTTAATTCTGTTAAACATAATGCTTTTGAAATTTGAAAGAGAAAGGTCTATGACTTGTGTTATATTTTGTACATTGAACTGAAACTTCTTAGAGCTTGAAACTGCTCTTATAAAATATGCGTAACAAATTGAAAAATTCATTCGCATTTTAATTGGTTTAGCGAATAGAATAATTTACATTTGCTAGGAAATATTTCATTTGATTAGATTTAAAAATTAAATAAAATTGAAAAATTTCCTTTTTGTCTAAGATATTTTTCACTTCATTTGTTTATTTACTTTCCATTATCGTAAAACTTTTTCATATCTAAACTCAGCATTTGACTTCTTCCGTCTAGTAATCGCCTTTGCAAAAACTCGGTCATTATAGCGAAAAGTTCTTCCTATTTCTGAAATGCTTTTAGTACTGTTATAAAATTTTAAACAATTACGTTAGTTTAATCGGTCCTTTTCGGTTTGATAACTAGAAAATCATATAATTTCTGACAGCCTATATGAGTTCTTCAGAATTTGTATACATTAATATCAGATTATTAGCTTTTAGCTCTAGGTAATTACATATTGTATTAAAAATTAATGACATCACTGTCAGCTTAAAATGCTTGAGTTTGCATTACGTGTAACATAAGTAAGAAGCTATGTTTTAATACATTTATATTAATAATAAAATTTTCAGGAGAAACAATACAATATTTTGATAAAATTACGTAAATTACTTTAATAGCAAGAAGTTTCCTAACTTGTTTTGTTACTAATCTTCGTATGACAAGGCAGTTTCATTTAGAACTTAAAGATTTTTACTAAAAATGCCCCATAGAAACCAGTAAAACTTTTTATGGGTACCCACAGAATTCTTTCGGTTTCTGCTGACTTTTACTGGTTTCTATTGGTCGCAATTAAGACGCAATTACATACGATTCCAGGTCATCTCTAGTTCGTATTCAGGGCATTGCGACGGCCCAACGATACGTGGATGATGTGGTGCGCCCGGCGACACTCCTCTATCTTCAGGGAGTGCTCAATATCCTTTATCAGCAGGATAACGCCGACCACACACTGCTCGCATTCAGTCAACGTACTCTGCAAGGTGTACCGATGCATCCCTTGCCACCATTCTCTCCTGATCTCTCACCAATTGAACACATTTGAGATGAGACTGGACGCCATTTGCAGACCCTGCCATTGCTGCGCTCAGAAGACGAGCTGTGGCAAATGTTTGAAAAGGAATTGAGAGCCATTCCTCAGGACACTATCCGTAGTTTCATTGACTCTGTACCTAGAAGTGTTGCTTCGTGTATCGCCGTCCAAGGTGTCCTTCAACCTACTAAGCCGAAGCTGTTCTTTCTCTGTATTATGTATATCATTTTGAAATAAAGATTACTTATTGTTCGTTGATGTCTGTCTCTCTGTTTGCAGAGTTGCATTACTTTCTGGCCACTCTTTCTTGGCATTGCATTTTGTTAATTTTATTTTCAAAATTATATAAAGGGAGCTTAAAATTTTATAGAGATAATTTATACACAAATTTTGTAATACATTTGTACTGAAATGCATAGAGAATGACATACACATGTAGGCTTAAAGTAGTATTTAAAATTTTATTAAGTTTATTCGCATTGAATTCTATTTAAAATTATTCTACATGCTTCCCCTTCTCCGATATAATTATGTGCATTTCATCAGTTCTAATTGTGTACTTCTGCTGGCTTATGCTTATAATTTCGGAGTTTTTATGGAAATTTTATTTTGAAATTTGATTCAGTTCTATTGTTTCTGTGTATTGTTTTCGTAAGAATTCTGCTTATGGATACCTGTATAATTCTATTGGTTTTGTTGATGGGTTTTTGTCTACTGTCTTTTGCGGAGGTTTGGCCAAATGGTACCCATATAGGTCTATGGGTTTTTGTTTGCTGGTTTTACGGGGATATAAATAAGCGTTTCGCACCGCACATAGGGAAAATTCCATCCCTTATGATTGGACATACTACTTTTCGATGACATCAATTTTTTCCTATGTTCATAAGCATTTCGAACAGCACCGCGCATAGGGAAAAATCCGTCCTTATGATTCAACGTACTACTTTCCAATGACATAATTTTTCCTATGCTTGAGAACGCCTTGACGTAATGACGTTTAGGCAGGATTCTTATAGTTTTGTTTTCACTGAATGGCGCGCATGAGTGGCACGGATGCGTAGAAATATCGTTTGTTTACAATGAATAATAATGCCGGATGAAAAAATGTAGTGCAGCTTTCTGCAGATGGAATTTCTGTTTCATGAAATAATAAAGTTATAAAATTCCCCAAAGATGCTGTTAATATCAGAAACAATCTTAAGTGCTTAGATTATAGAACGATTATATGTTTATGATTTGTTTTGACCTGTGTTTATGATTTTTAATATAAAAACCGACACGCTTAGATTACCAGAGGTTCTCGACCCAAATGTAAAAGTATTGTCTGCTCCTAGGTATATTATTATTTTAATTTAATTGCATTCTGTTCCTTTCACATTGCATGAAATATTTTCTTTGCAACTGTGTACATTATTTCCATATTAATATCCACGTCTTTCACGTTTCTAATATTCTGTTGATTTTAATGAAAGAAAAAAATGCATTCAGTGTTATTGCTTTCATACACGTATAAGAAAAGAAACTCCCTTCTCTTATAAATGCTATTTTTATACAAAGGCGCAAAGCACGCTATCCCCCCAAAAGAAAATGGGCTATATTCTTAAAATAATATTATTTTCAAATATATGTATCTCTAACTTTCCGTTCCAAATTATAGTAGACTAACTTCAAAAATAAATTTTACCTTTGCAGTCTGACTAAAAATAAATATCGGGAATTTACCGAGTGTGTTAGTTCCCCCCCCTTCTTGCTATTTGAGAAAACTGATCTGTCTTATGCTTTCGGAGACTGCATTTGCAAAGAATGGATGTATAATGAACATGAAACAATGAATTAATATCAACGGATTTAAACTGAAAATGCATTTACCAGTTTTTATTTCACTTATTTATATAGTCATTTATTGCATAAAATTTACTCTTGCTTATATTGATTCACTCTATTTGATTCAGATGATTTAAAAAATGAAAAATTTGAATTCTTTCTAAAACATGGATAATATTTTAATGAGTTAAATGTAAAATGATAAAAATGTGTAAAGCAATAGCACATGGATAAAACAGTGAAAAATTGTTTGTGTGCATATCATTCTGAATTAAAAGGTATATTATACATCTTCCTTATTTACATATCTTTTCTGAACAGTACATTAAAAGACGTATTAAGTGTACTTTACGGTATTTTTTCTTTTAACTCAGAATGCAGTTTTCAAAGGCATCGTTACGAATAATGGGTCACAAAGTATTTTTTCGAAAAAAATGCTATACAAATAAGTAAAATCAAATTTTAAGGAAAATTAAATGGACAACCGTGCTTAAAGTATTGAATGAATAGAATTTTTTAAAATAACTATTTGAAGAACTATAATTCAAATACGCAGTTCGAATAATTAAAATAAAATGCTTTAAAATGAAAAAAATCTAAAAGTAACAACTTTCATTAAAAAATGTCCCATAAAATAAAAATATTTCCAAAAATCAAGAAAAGAGACATTTCTTTCGCAATTTCAGAAAAGGTTTGTTTTGGTTTATTTGATTATGGCAAAGCACATGAGGGTTATCTCATCTAATAATGGTAGGGATGCTTTCTTGGAGGACTTTCGAAGGAAAACTCCCTCACAATACACATTACATATGGGAAAACCACAAAAACGCCCATGCAGTCAGCCCGTTCCTCAGCATTCGAGCCCAGGAACGAACTAGCAGTGTTCAGCGATTTAACAGCTCTGCCACTGGTGGCGCATGTTCAGAAAAGGAAAAGGGTTAACAAAAACTGAGCAGTTCCGCAACGCTTGGCGGAAAGTGATGGTGTTGGTGTATTTAATTATGGCAAAGCACACGAGGGCTATCTGCCTAAGGGGAGGGATGCCTTCGTGGAGGACTTTCTAAGGGAAACTGGCTCGTATACACGTTACACATGGGGAAAACCACGAAAACGCCCATGCAGCCAGCCCGTTCGCGGGATTCGAACCTCGGACCGAACTACCAGTGTTCAGCAACTTTACCGCTCGGCCGCTGTGGCGGAAAGTGAAGAAAGTGCAGCAAATTATATTTTGGAATTACTGGGTATGTTTCTCAACAAATTTTACACATTTGTCTTTTAGGCATAATCTGAGTAGTAGAACCGAAATATGGAAAAAAATGGCATGTCATTTCAGAAAAAGTCCAATTTTGTGTAAAAGTTCGCATGTTAGAGCAACATTATTTATAAAGCTAATATATAGCCCAAGCCGCACTTTCGAAACACGGAAAACGCAAGCTAAATTTCGTCAATCGACAGAGTAGAACGGCAGATATAAAACTGTCTTTCCCACCCTTTTAATTTTGAGTCGGTGCATAAAACTATTAAAGTTAACAAATGAGTGAGAATTCATTTGTTAATAAATTTGACATGACTTAATTTGACATAAATTTAAGTTTTACTGAAAGATTTCCATAACCTTTATGTAAGCACGTAATGCTGTCTTTAGTTACACGATAATTTCAGGTGCATAACAATGAATGCATTTTCTTTTTATTTTACAAAATATCGCGTAAATATCACATAAACGCTGAAGACAGATTATACCAAACAGCTATGCGATACATAGTTATAGAAAAAAACGCTGATAAGAATTATGATGCTGCAACCAATGCCAGAAAAATAATCTTGATTTAAATATTGAATTAAAACTGTTTTTGAAACATAACTGCTAAAGTTCAATCTCTTTCTTTTTTTAATTAGAAAACGCTTTTTCTTAATTGCATTTCCTTAAATAAGCTGTTTTTTAGTAGTCAAAATGACCACTTAGAAATAACACTCTTAAGCTGACATTACTTTCTTTCGAGAAACAGGTAAACGTTTTCTGTTATATAATACTAAAAGGGAAATTTTGAAAGAGGATTAAAAATTCGTCAGCAATTTGAAACCTGCTGTCAGTCACTAGCCCAATCAGTAAAATAATGAACGTAAAGTCAATTAATGCGACACATGAAACCAATTTCCGCCTTTTAATTGCACCAGCTCATAAAAGCGAAGAAAAGTTAAAGCGATTAATAAAGCGTCGCATTAACTAATACTGTAAAGTGCATCTTTTAATCCAGCGCTGCAATTAAGGAGAATTGATTCAATCAGATAAAGTATGACAGATAAAGAATTGTATTGCAGGGATTCATAACGGGAAAAAAAACTGAATCGATTATAGTTTGCCTACGAGAAACGCTAGAAGAAGCTAGATATTTTTATGCGTGACTAAGATGGCTTATTTTATTCTAAAATAAGAAGGTGAATTGATTTGGATGGGCTAATTTAATAGTGCAAAACAAATTCAGAAACTGTATGCAATAAAGTTCTGAAGAGCACTGCAGTATACTATCAGTAAACTACCATTTTATAATGAAATATTATGTTTAGTGTAATAAACTGATTAAAGCATGTACATTTTCTTTTGTGGATCATACTTTTACGGAAGTGATTTTAGAACATTATATGCAATAAAAATTCGTCATTTTATTATTATTATTATTTCATTATATTATTAAATATTATTGTTATTGTTATTATTATTATTATTATTATTATTATTTCATTATTAAATATTATTATTATTATTATTATTATTATTATTATTATTATTATTATTATTATTATTATTATTATTATTATTATTATTATTATTATTATTATTATTATTATTATTATTATTATTATTATTATTAAGTAGAGTCGATATACTTAACTTCTTGTATTTCTTTTAAAAGTATTCTTTTTACGAGCTTTAATAGAATAAAATAAAATATATATTCATAAGTTTCGTTCGTTTCGGACTCCTTTTATGAAGTTACATTACTTCTTTTACAGTTTTACGACATCCGAAAAAGGTTACTTCAGTGAGATTCGCTTACTTTTGATACTTCTTATAAAAGCACTCCTTTTAATTTTGTCATACTGGGTGCCTCATAAATACCACATAAGCTCTGTAAATCGATATTCCTCCTTTTGATAACCAGATATCTCTGGTATGATTTGCCATAATCAAATAATCTGTAATCCAGTGTTTGTTCTCAATAGATAAAAAATTGGACTCTGCAACTTTTAGCTTTTAAGTACGAAAATTTGTGTCACGTCACTGTATGCAAAAGATACAAACTTTATTTTGAATATTTTAAACGTTAAAACTAATAAATAAACTGCTATTTTATCAATATAAATATATTTTTAAAAATATTAAAGCTCTGAAGGGCATATGAGATTTACAATGGGTATATTTATTGTGTGCAAATTAAATGCGCTGTTTTGGCTCAAATCTTATGTTTTTAAAAACAGTATCATTAATTTGCTGCATAATCTACATTATCTGAGATGACCTTTTCTCAGTTTTCGGTTAACTGTTTGATTACCTTATCAGCGTTGTAGAATCCTATCAGTTTCTCTAAAATTCCTTTGGATAGAGTTCAAGTACGGTTCAAGAAAGAATGGTATTTTGTAAAGAAACGCTTATGATATATTGAAACAAAACTGACAGTTAAGTTTGAGTAATTAGAAGTTTAATTAATTAATGGTTGTTGTTCTTTAAATAATAAGCTGCTAAAATTACCATGAGACTTCGGATATTATATCCAATTTATGTCTTTAACACTCTTCCAAAGGTCAGTTGCTTATTTCGTAAATATTTTCATTCTAAACGCTTAGATTCAAATTTCAAAAACTCTAAAATTTCAAAAACACCAAATGCTCAAGAATCAGAATTTATTTTCTTTCGCGATGTGAAGATATTAGTAAACATTCCTACAATACTTTATGAAAAGTCGTGGTAGAGTTCTTTATCTTCAGCAATAGTAAATATTTACGAACCAAAATAATTTCTGCATGCTGTATGCTTTGTAATTGAAACTTACAAATAAAAGTATTGAAAAACTCCAGAACGCCACAGGGCAGCAGCCATTCTATTGTAAACTGAAAATTATGTATAGAAATATTTCGCTCAAAGCAGAAAACAAAATAGCGAAAATAAGAAATTACAGCATTTTTAATAAGATGGTTTATAGTAAAAAAGTAATAAAAAGTTTTTATAATATAAACTTTCATTTAAAACTCATTAGATAATGAGTGAACTGAATGGAGAAAAGTAATTTATCATACATTTTAACAGAAATAAGAGATTAAGTAATTTTCTTTAAAAAAATGCCTCTGTAATTTTATATCACAAATAAAATCGTGGAACGCCCTTGATACATTTATAATGATAATTAATGTCTTATACTTTTAACGATGTAGCTCGGTTATTAAATTTCGTGTTTCAGACTCCCGCGCTTTGTTACCACAAATCCTACGCTTATTGTAGTTGGTATTTGCTGTTTCAGTGAACACATAACTCTTATCCTCTTATACTTTTGAAAGAATTTAGAAAACACATTAGAAAAATTGTTCATTGAACCAGCTCAAACAGGTTATATATGCATCCTTATCCGCAAGTTTACGTACACGCGTTAATTTATAAATATTTTATAAGTAAAATTGCAATTTTTATTCTGTATTATTTATGAATTGTAAATTCGTCTGATTCTCCATGTCATCTCGCATCACTGAAATAGTGCATGAGAAGAGCAGGGATCGCTAAACAATTACCACACTTTACCAAAGAAGGCTTTTAAAATTTCATCAGATGTCATAGCCCTTTAAAATCATTCAGTGTCCATCTTCAGCCTCGGAATTAAAGAGCAGCAACTGCTTAATGGAAAGTCATTAACAATTCTATTCATTTCATTATACACGATCGCTCACATGAAATATTAGCTTCCCTTTCAGCCTTTCGATTAGCTCCTGATGTTTGGCACAGCAAACGTCCCCCTGCTATCTCTCCCTTGGGATAAAGTACGGTGCAAAATGAAGGGCTCTCACAGGGAAATGTAGCCAAAATCAAGCATCTGCCCATCTGATTCTCTCGGGCATTGGACTTGTATGGGTGTACTAAAAATCGGGCAGTCTAGCTGTTCAGAACAGATTATCTTATCTGACATCGTGTAATATGATCAAATCGTCCTGAGATAATAATGTAGAATACAGTACAAAATTTTTTGCCGAATAGTTATTGAATAAAAAGAGTTAAAATATTAGAAGAGTAAGTGCCCACAATTTATCATGTAAATCAATCGTAAATTTCAGAAGACTCAGTCGCCTAACAATACGGTACTATAAAACCTAGCAATACACATAATCATCTTCGACTATTATGAGATGCATTATGTAATTAATGACCATCTAACGTAATAAAGCAATGAAATTTTTCCGCATAAAACAGTAACCGTACAGCCTTCTCGTGAGTACAAAAGTATCGTACAAAATAGATATATAAAGAAGGCGTGTCTCAATTCAAATCATATATGCAGTTTTCTTTCTGAAAGCTCAAATGTGTCAGAATAGCAGTAAAATATTTGGCTATAGAAATAACTGAGTTTTAAATGACTTTTAAAGTGTAACCGTTTTTCTCCCCTTTCCAGCCATTACTTTAGTTATCTTTCCGATGTTGCACAACTATAAACCTTTTCATCACTTCATATTACTTATCCCCATTCGTTTAGTTGAGCTATGTATCATCTTATAATTCTGAAAAAAGGTTGTTAAAACCCTACTCTTTACCGTGTACTGTTATCACGACAAAGTTAATAAGAGAAAAGTAAAATTTACAATAAAGCCGAAGTGTAGAGAAGAAAAACAACTATACCGTTGATTTAATTATTGATTTAAAAATTACTTGCACTAGCAAGCCATTACAGATCTTAGGTTTATATACCTAATATATGTATAATTCAATTAAGTTTTATTCTCAGCATAAAATTTTCTTTGATACAATAAAATGTAATCGTGCTCCTCTGCATTGAATGACTGTAGGTAGAAGAACTATGAGTAAATATGTATTATTTTAATGTTAAGGAAAGAATTTTAAAATTTAATTAATTAGTTATGCGCTACGTTACATGAGTTGTATTTCGTCCGAGAATAAAATTCGAATTTCCCTGCTAAACTGCTGAAGACTCTGATTTCCTTTCCTAAATTTCTTCTTTCTGTTAATTATTTGAATGCTTTTATTCTCCATTTCTTTCAATTCAAAGTATAACAATTTCCTTAAAAAGTGTGGTTTGGCCCGTGTGTAAAATGGATATGAGCAAGTTTCCCATAGACAGTCTCCAAAAAGGCATTCATCCGCTTAGGCAGATAGTAATCGCGTGCTTTGACGTTACCAAATAAATCAAACTGACCTTTGAAACGAATATCAGATGACAGTTTACTAATATGAAGGTATATTCCAATGAGGTACCATTGTAAAGATTTTATTTCAACCTTACCTTTTCGAAAAATACTGCCTTTATAGTGGTACATTAAAGTTACTTAATCGACTGATGTTAAATTTGCTCCTGATACTGGTTTGAAATTTAATCATCTGAATTCTGCACTAAATTTTGTCTTCCATTTAGTAAGCAAGTTCCCAAACCATTTGTAATAGTATTTGATACTTACCATACTAATACGGTCACTATTATGCTGAAACAATTATTAAAATTACGTTATGCCTATAATAGTTGTTATTATAGTCATTATAGTACTTGCTTTCATAAGAAGCATTTTTATCAACAAAAAACACGCTTTTTGAAATAGTAGGCTTTAAGTTTTAAAGTCATTAGGATTTTTTGATGCAGGAGACGGGAAAAATGAGCAATGCCTTTGCCGGGATTCGAACCTGGACCTCTCAAATACGTACCGAGTGTTATACCACGAAGGCATGCAGAAACGGAGGAGAAAATACTTTATATACTTCCCCTTTCAAAGGACGACTGGAGGTTAGGGGACCCAATCGTCAAATCCTGGTGGTGAAGAATCATTTTTAGAACATTTTCAGTTTGGGAGCCACTGCAAAGTCATTAGAGTTTTTCGAATAAGGAGAAGTTAAAAATAAACAATGCTCTCGCCGGGACTCGAACCTGGACCTCTCAAATACGCGCAAAGTGTGCCATCGTTACACCACGAAGGCATGCAAAAAGGAGGGAGAAAATATCTTATAAAGTAATAATGTATGCTACCTCTAATTAACGGTTTCCTTGAAAAAATAAAAAATGCAATTCATTTTCTCGGGACTCAGTTGGCTTGTTTTCCAATGTTCAGCGTCGCTATTTTGCGATATCTGGAAGAACTTCTTGGAAAGAAGGAACGGAAATACAGAGTGTCGCATTCGAAAGGGGCCCAAGCACAAGTGTAACAAAAGTCTTATAGTGGAAATGAAACAAAATTTTTACCTGACATGCCTTTATGTTTGTGAAATGAAAGAACATTACAAAAGTTGCTTTAAGTGACCTCCTGTCACCTGTATACACCGTTGAACACGGCGCTGCATGTTTGTTGCTGCCAGAGTGTACCTGGTATAGTGATGAAGCGTAGTTCCACTTGTCAGGATACTTAAACTAACAAAACACACGTTTATGGATTAGTGACAACCAACATACAGTCACGAAGAACACCTTCATTCACAGAAGGTGGGCGTGTTCTGTGCATTATCACAGCGACGCGTCACCGAGCCATTTGTTTTCACACTGTTGTCACCAGTGAAGTGGACAAAGCACTGTTTCACGAATTTGTGAACCAGCTGGACGATGAGGAGCTGAGTTATATGCCACACATCTATAGCGAATATGATACTGCGGTAGAATCATTTTCCTAGACTTGATTACCTTGACTTTTTTCTATAGGGTCGGCTTAAAGGTACAAACAAGGTACAGGCACAAACCACGCACTATCAAACCACGAGTTACATCAGAATATCCGCCGTGAAATCCAGGCAGTGACGCCCAATACTCTGGCAGCAACATACGCGAACATGTAGCACCATGTTGAGCTATTCTGTACAGGTGTGGGGAGATCACTTCCAACATTTCTAGTAATGCACTTTCATTTCTCAAGCTAAAGATATGTCGTATAAAAATTTGGTTTCATTTCTTTTTATGAGATTTTTGCCACACTTTCCCCGGGGTCCCTTTCGAGGGAGACACCCTGTATTTTTCGCAGTACATACTTAAATGCTGTCCATCTTTGTCTTAAATTTACTACCTTTTAAATAGACTACGGTTTCTTAGAACAAACAGCTTCGGCACTTTTATTTATGCTCATAGATTGTAAAAAGCATAAATACCAGTAAAAATGGAGCAGAAAATTAATAAAAACTACAAGTAATCAAATTTAAGGAAGGCGAGTGGTATGAGTATCCTTTTACATTTAATTTTATTTTCTTGAAATGAATTGATACCTTTTTTGTTTCTCGTTTTTTTGTTTTGAGGCAACAGTCAGTTATTATTATCGCAACGTGAGGAAGTGTGCACGCACTGCTTATGATTCATCATTATACTTTACCTATATTCTGTAATATAAAATATTTTTTCTTGCCATGTCTCACTTGTTGCCTAGTTAATATTTATAAGGTTCCTTTATACCACTAGTTCTTAACGGGGGCCCCTGGGGGGTCAATAAGAGGACACTCAGGGGAATGAATTTGTTTTGGAAGGTAAGGGGCCGGTGGGCTTGTTCTGGGCGGTGGGGGCGATGAGCATGTTTTCGCATTCGAACTTAATTTTAAAACTCCCAAAAAATTTATTAAATCGATTATCCGGTTTACACCATTTGTACCAGCAATAAAACGAACTTGGGCGACTGCTCCTAATGGATCTTGGATCATGATGGTAATGAGTGGCCTATAGCAATTATTGCTTTTACTACTTATCATGGAAGTTTGCCCTAAGGCGTTGGCAGTATTCTTTAGTTGACACAAGCGTATACACGCTTAGCTACAAAACGAAATAGTTCAGGTACAAAAGTGCGTAATTTGGAGGCTGACAGTAAATAAAAGTAAAGAGCTTATATGGAGAAGTATGAATAAGATTCATGGGAACCAGTCACGTTGTTGGGGTCACCTTCCCAAGCACTGACCTCGAGAGATGCATCTTGGTAGAAACTAAACATGAAGATCATGTAAGTTTTAAAAAAGGGGTTCATAAAGTCCTTGTTGGGTGATCAGCAGGTTCTTCTGTTATGAAATTAGCTTAATCCTCACTTTCAGCAAATTTCACAAATGTCATGCTGCATTAAATTCAACGGCGAACTTCTCTGCTGTGGATTTTGCTGCAAGAATCTTCTTGATATGTGAGTTGATGCTTCAAAAAAAAACTGTTGGTTTTCTTATATTTTAATTAGGAAATGGTTTCATTAATTTCATCCGGGGGAGTTTGGACTTTTTTTCTTCAGTTTATCGCTATAAAGGGTCTTCGGAATAATTTTCTTTTCTGTTTCAGCAAAGTTCGGAAATTCTTCAATGGAAGGTATGGTGGCTGCAAGTTTCTGAATCACTCTCTTTTTCTCAAATTTCTTCTCGTAGGCTATACAACCTCGATAGCTGCTTACGTGAGCTTCGTTGCAAAACAAAAGCAAGTAGTTTTCTTATCAGGATTTAGAGTTTACTTCTGTGGTGTTTACCACACTTGCAGCATCTTTCGGGGTTCGAGCAGAGATGTTAAAAATGTCCGTATTCTTGGCATTGGTAGCACTGAATTGGGCTTTTCTTAGATGTGAATTTCTCTACTGTGACGTTCACACTGAACATGTTATTAAGCTGACAGATAGCATAGCCTGCTGAGTTATCTTCAATTCCAATAAGAATATTGGGAGTTTTTCAAAGTTATTTTTTCTGCTTCTCGTGAACTGTTTCACTTTTAGTATAGGAAACTTGCGTCTCTCTAGGTCATGATGGATGGCTTCTTCAGTTACCGTGTCCGGCAGATTTTTCAAAACTACTCGTACTGATACTTGCCTTAAGAGTTCGTCTATTTTCAGCCAATCGATGGAGTACTGTTGAAAAAGATTGGCGGGGGCGTTTCCTCCTGAGTAGCTCCTCCAGGGCTTCATCATCGTTAACTTTCTCCAGGGATTGAAATCTATTTTCTTGAGAAATCTGTATGGGTTCAACGTTTGTCAGAGTTTTAACAGTATTCTAGGTGGTAACCCAGTTTCCTTCATCTTTTTCTTTTCCCTTAGTTGGAGGCTCTGCTCTGATTTTATTTTGAGCTTGTTCTTCGTGTATGACTTTTCTGCTCTCACTTTCAGCGGAGCTGTTAGGCTTCGGCTGTCTCAATACTTTAAGTATGTTGTCCACTCTATGTTCTTTAAGTACCTTCATGAGATATGTAACTTTTGTCGTTTTCAGTTAGACCCAGTACCGAGGAAGCGTCTTGTCTATTCTCCGTATCAGACATAACTTTCAACTCCTTTTCTTTCCTTTCTTTAGCGATGGCGTCCGCGGGAATTTATCTCTTCGAATAGGATTAGGTTATGACATCATTGATCTAGTAGATCTTTCCGAATCTGCATACTTGCTTATCTCATAATCGGTGTTAACAAGAGGTGACCTGAAGAAGGACATTTTTGTGCACTCGAAGGTAACAGATCAGCAATTAGTAAATCAGTCAGCAATAGAGCATTCAGAAATACGTACCGTAGAGTACGATTGAAAGCTACTGCTGGAATCACCTCCTCGTCTCGAATTTACTTCTCCTAAGAATGATGAGGCGAACTTATATTCTGGGTAGGATGACCTTGAAGACTCCAACTCCTTGAAGAACTCAACACTGCGGTTTTTCGGCGATTCCAAGCAGTACAGCGCATGCGTCAGCTATTTCCGTGTGCCATGAATCTCAGCGCATGCTTTGAGCGTCCTTTCAGTATGAATGTTGGGTTTGACCCGTGTCTCTTGCTTTGCTTTTTGTTCGCTTCATTTCTGTTCTTTTCCCTCAAATTCGATTTATTGCTATTGCTTATCTGGGCCAGTCGCCTAGGTAACTGCGCTTTTTAGTTCTCTATCGTAATCGTGAATTATTAATTTTAAGAAATAGTTATCTTTCTCTCATCATATATTGCTGCCCCCAGCGATGTCCCTTAATAAAAAGAAATGTCGTCACATACAGTTCCTTGTACTTGAAGTTTGGATTCGTTCCTTCGCCGTCGAACTTGCAACTACCCATGTGTTTACTTTGTAACAAAGTGTTATATAATGAGGCAATGGAAACGTCTCGTTTACAGGAGCATCTGCAAAAAATTCCTTCTGACAAACAAAATAAAGACTTGCAGTTTTTCACGAACATCAGGGACAAGTTCCTGAAAGTACCGTCTGTGTTACTAGTAGCGTCATCAAATCAAAGTGATGATGGTTTGATAGTCTCTTGTAATATATCAAAATTAATTGCTAAATCGGGGAAAGCTCATACCATCGGCGAAGAGTTGATACTGTCGGCTGTCAATGAAGTTTTAGAAACTGTTTTTCACTATCCAGCTGAATTCAATATTACAAAGAATGTCCCATTAAGCAATGATACAGTGCTATGACGAATTGACGAGATGGCTGAAGATGTGTAGGCTTTTTTATGCAGATTTTTGAAACTTGCCGAATTTTCGATGTCCATCAAAATGTAAATTTGTGACCAAGGAACTTCTTTACTTATGCTATTAGATATCTCAGAAAGGAATTGAAACAAAAGATTCCAAAGTATTGGCAGTAGAAAATTACCCTCAACCAAATACAGCGAAAACTTTATCCTTATTTTTGGGCTTATTTTCTTATTATAAGCCTTTTCTCGAAGACTTTGAGCAGACAGAGGAACAACTGTTAAAATTAAAAAGAAAGAAAGCCAGATTTACTTCGTCAGCTGAAGCAAACACAGCGTTCGAAAAATGTAAAACCGAGTTAATACAAACACCTGTTTTGAATCATGAAGCTGACGAGAACTTAGAGATTTTCGCAGATGCTTCAGATAATGCGGTTGTCGCCATGTTGATGGAACACCGACAGTCCGTATCTTATTTCAATAAGACTCTTAATCCAACTCAGGGAGAATTATACGTCTCCAGAAAGGAAACATTAGCAGTTTAGTAGTTTAGAAATTCATAGTGTATTTTGTGAAGACACCAGTTTACTCAGATCATGCTGCCGTGGGTCTTTTGTATTCCCGGCAAAATTTATCGCCAAGACTTATTAGATGAACCCTTAAACTGCAAGACTATAACTTAATTATAAAACATACTCTAGGAAAAGGGAACGTTGTGGCCGACGCTCTATCAAGAATAAAATTAGATGAAAAGAGGAACGAACTTAAATATGCTATGTTAACTTCAGAAATTCTGAATTCCAGCAAGAGCGTTGTTTCTGAATAACAAACAGACGCGGAATTTAAAAATATTTATGCTTATTTCAGAGATCCTGATCGTTTTGAAAACCAGGACATAACAGCTATCAGAAATAGAGCCGCAAAATTTATAAGCTTATTGATAATTTCTTATTTTATGATAAAGCAATAAACGAAAATAACAAATTAAGACAGGTTATCCTAGCCAATTTAAGGTTGAGTATTTTGCAGGAATTGCATCATTCGCCAATGTCAGACCTTTTTGACTTGAGAAAAACGGTACAGCGAATTTTCACGTGTATAAAAATTTGTAACTGAGTATGCCAAGTAGTGCCATATTTGCCAATTAGTTAAGGATGTTAATTATAGACCGGTCGGGTATCTAAATAGCAAGACAAACCACTTTCCCAAATTAATTAGTAGGAAATTATTTATTAAGAACATTCCCACTCAGTCAAGTTAATAAGAATAGGTATTTGCTTGCTATAATGGATCATTTTTCAAAGTGGGCAGAAATCGTTCCCGTTAAAAAAAATCCTCCGCTAAAATTCTGTCAGATCCGTTTCTAAATGAGTTTATTTTAAAATACGGAGCTCCCTGAAAAGTAATTTCTGACAATGGTAGACAATTTGTTAGTCAATTCTTTGAAGATCTATGAGCAGGACTTGGCATACAACATTTAAAAATGGTTTCTTATGGGCCGTAGATGAATACAACAGAACGGGTAAATAAAAATATAATTCATGCATACATTGCATATATTAAATCAAAAACGGGGAAAATATTGTGGTAAATGTTGATCAGTTTGTAAGGTACCTCACTTTGGAATTCTAAGTTAATGTTGGAAGTGAGGAACCTAAGAACTGATAAGCGAATAATCGCTAGAGTTCGATGACAGGAAACAACAAGAGAGAAGGGTAACTAACCCTTTATTATTTCGATAAGATTTAACAAAACTCCGCCTGGGAGTGTACATGTAAAGCCCGCACTTTGGACTTGAACTTAAAAGACTAAGAATTAAACTAAAACTAAGATTAACTAAATAAGTGTAGCCAAAGCTATCAAGGTTCAATTAGAGTTGGCCCCTTAACTTATTTTACTACGAAGCTTAGCAAGGGCCTGAGTACAGCCGAGCGTAAAAACAGCTTTGAGAGAGAGAGCGGCCAAAATCACATCCTGAGAGAAATGCAGCGGAATTTCCAGTGACATCGAGAATGCACTTTCCGGAAAGAAAAAGACAGGGTACCGCAAATTATGGAGCCGAAAAGAAAAATCTAAGGGTCATCGCATCAAAATAAAACGATGTGAAGGAAAACTGGAGGCCAAGACTAAGCGGTAACAAAACATCCAGAAGTAAAATAATAGTTGAACAATCTATAAGATCAAGGGAGCGACCAACGAAGAATCAGCGCAAGCTAAGGGATCAGTGAACAAGATCTCAATTGCCGCGTAATGATGCCAGCAAAGTACCTTCAATGAAACAGCTATGCTGAAAGCCGTCAAGAGAGAAGGAATCACCAGAGGAGGAAGGGTTACATGAGTCAGAGGACAGTTCCAACTAACCAACCTAGGAGTTTTCATACCATGTGGAAAATGATTAGACGCCTCGTGAAGCAGTGATATTCCTCGAGCTGTCTATCTAATTTGGAAGCAGTTTCTCGCCAAATGGATGACAGACTACCAGCGAAGCAAAAAATAACTAATTTTTCTTCAAGTATTCAGTTTTTAGTTTATGTATAAAAGCGCAACAGTTGCTATTTATCAGAAGTTTTGCCTCAAGCGAGGATATGTGAGTTTTGTTATGTAGCAAGAAGCTTTTAAGTTAATTATGCATTTTAGTTTATTTTAGTTTAGGCTATGAATAAGATTCTTGCTTTTAGTCTAAGAGACCGATTTTTGAAGATTAGTTTGGTTCATTTGATTACAACAAACCACATGAAGGCTACCTGCCTAGGGAAAGGGATGCCTTCGTGAAGGACTTTCTGAGGGAAACAGGCTCGTATACACATTACGCAGGAGGGAAACCACGAAAACGCCCATGCAGCCATCCCGTTCACCGGGATTCGAACCGGACCGAAATAACTTTAGAGGAAGTTCGACGTATTTGTAATTTTAAGCAACTTCTGTCCGTACGATGTAAAGTGTAAACTGGATAAGTTTTTCTAAATATAAAAGAAATGTAAATGTCTCATGAAATATATTTGATAAATTTGTTTTGTAAACTTTAAAGTTTCTGTTAAATTATGTGTTAAAGACAAAAAAAAAAAGTTAAATTCTTGAAGTGTGCGTGAAATTTTATACGTAAGCTAACAAGTTAAGATAAAATAAGTCAAAGTAAAAGCTAGGGGTATGCATGAAAGCAATTAAAAGTTAGGCTTTCCACCCAACATTAAAGAGTAATGAACTATTTTGCTTAGCACATTAGGAGCAGTTTTGAATTTAAAGCTGTTCTTGAGGTCTATTTTTGAAAAATGATTGATTGAAAAATTAATTGTAGAATAACTGCAAGTTGCATGAAAAATTTTGATGAAGTGAACTAGAAAGTGAATATCTAAAAAGTGTTAGATGATTTGGTAAAATAAATTTCCTTCCAGGTGCTTGGCAGGAGATGAAATTGCGATAAAACTCTTTTAGGATGTAATGAAATTATTGTCGCTTGTTGTGATCATTTTAATTTAGCTTTAGCTTGTAAGTTTTTGTTTGCAAAACGTTGGCTTCGGTTAGGATTTTTAAATTCGAGATCCTACCAAGATCATTAAAGACCTTCGTTGCAATTTCTTAAATTCTGGAGGGGAAACGTATAAGGTTCTGTACGTTAACTAAGCAGCTATTTTATGTTTTGGACTTTTATTGTCACTTCTCCCTTCCGTTTTTCCGCCTGAATGAAATTAGTTCATCTGTATTTATAGTAAGGTTTTTATATTATAAAACAGAGCGCGATCTGCCCCTCAAGGCCACTTTAATAGATTGCTATATAAGATAAGATTTGTAGTCTTCGACCCTGCATTATAATTGCCGATAGCTGCTCCGTCCACTTTTCCCTGTCCCTGTCCCTGGCATCCATGCCGGTTAAGTTTTTTATCTAACTTCGCTTATGTGATATATATAGGCTTCGGCTGCTAGTTTATTTGAATTTAAATTTTACATCTGAATTTACAGTACTTTAATTTATCTCGGCACAAGTGATTGGTGTTTTTATAAGCATTAGGTGTGTCTTCTTTTCTTAGTTTTAAATAAAGGGTCTTTTACACCTTTATGAGCTTCAGTTGTTACTTAGGGATAATTCCTCACTAGGCTAATTAAAGTTTATTTACAGTTTATGATCACCAAGAAGATTGCCAAACTTTAAATACACATTACCAAGTTTTTGAAGAATAACGAATTAAATTCATTATTCTGAAACGATGAGGAATCTTTTTTCTTGGCTTTGCATTTTCGACTTAAAATAGATGCTTTTAATTAAATAAATGTTGCATAATAAATTTTTTCTTACATATTCCCTGAAAATATCTTCTTAAATATAATTCTTCACATAGTTGTAAACATATACCCCAAAATATGCATCTGTGAGAACGTACTCTCCTTTCTTAACATACATTACACTGCATTGAATGACTAAGAACTCACTTCTTATACCAGGGTTAGCCATATAAAATGGCCAAACTTCATGTCAGTAAGAGCCGCACGTTTGAATTCGGGAATGTTCGAGAGCCGCATCTAGATTCTCTAAAAGCCACAAATTCATATTCACATCATTATAGAAGTAGTGGAGGAGGTTTTAAATAGAAAGAAATCCCTGATAACTTTGTAAAATGAGTCTAAACTAATTAATTACTTGCTTTTGGACACTGAATAGTTTTAGTTTACCATATTTCATACATATATTTTATATGCATGAGCCGCACAAATTGCCTGTGAGAGCCGTGGTTACAGCCGAAAACATCGCGGCAAAAACATCGCGGACGATAACGTCGCGGAGGAAACAACGCAAGGCGAAAACGTCGTGCTACAAAACATCGTGGGAGAAAACATCGCAAAGAGAAAACATCGCAGTTCTAAAACATCGTGGTACAAAACATCGTCGTCGAAAATAAAGCGGTTCAAAAACTTCGCAATTTAAAAACATCGTCGTCGAAAATATCGTGGTAAAAAATAAAGTATCTACAAATCATCGCCTGACGATAACATCGCAGACATGCTTTTTTCATACATGCTTTTCGCAAACATGCGTTAATAACTGTAAATGGATATTCCCATAATGATTTGTGAGCGCAAAATGGAAAGAAGGATAATTTTTACTTTCACATTTTTTTATTAACTAATAAATTTTTTCTGAAAAAGTACGAAGGAAATTTAAGCATAGGAAATTAATGCAACTTATAGCAATTAATAGAATTTTAAACCGACATAGTTAACTAACAAAGGCCATTAATAAATAATTTTTTATAAAGTTTTTACTGGTAATTTTTCGTGAAAAGTATAATCTATAAGTTGCATTTAATTTTCTATGCTTAAGTTTCCTTCTTACTTTTTCAGAAAAAATTTATTAGTTAATAAAAAATGTGAAAGTAAAAATTATCCTTCTTTACATTTTGCGCTCACAAATCTTTATGGGAATATTCATTTACAGTTATTAAAGCATATATGGAAAAAGCATGTCTGCGATGTTATCGTCATGCGATGATTTGTAGATACTTTATTTTTTACCACGATATTTTCGACGACGATGTTTTTAAACTGCGAAGTTTTTGAACAGCTTTATTTTCGACGACGATGTTTTAGGACTGCGATGTTTTCTCTTTGCGATGATTTCTCCCACGATGTTTTGTAGCACGATGTTTTCGCCTTGCGTTGTTTTCTCCGCGAGGTTTTCGTCCGCGATGTTTTTGCCGCGATGTTATCGGCGGACACCGAGAGCCGTATCAGGCTCGCGAGCCGCACTTTGGCCACCCCTGTCTTATACTGTTAGTTAGATGTGTTTTGGTAACTGTTTCAAAACCTTTACATGTAAAACGTGTAATTCATCACCTTTACATGTAAAAATGCTATTGTGTGATTTTTTTAGCCTATTTATTGTAAAAATGAATTCTGAATTTTTATATTCTCATTATTCGTTCTATGAAATTTTTACTTTGGAAGTCTGTAAATCTAGTATCAAACAACTATTTTAACTATTTCAAAGTACTTCGCAGTTTTACCGCTGAATTAACAGACTTCGGAAGCCATGTCCGGCTTACTAGTTGCTGTCCATGTATGATGCATTAACTGAATTAAAAATCAACCATTTCTAGTTGTTGCTTAGGAGTGTAAGTAAAACTGTACTAATGCACTCTAATTTTGATACACTCATCATTGAATAAGACCCCTAGCTTTTTCTTTCAAATAAAGAATGCATATATCGTTTAATTTTCCCTCAATAGTTCCTAAATGGTTACTTCAGTTCACCCAGAGGTGAATATTATTTCCTTCATTTTCGGTTTTTGATAAATAGCTGAATAAAGTATTTTCTCCCTCCTTTCCGCATGCCTACAGAGTGCATTTGAAGCATATTCGACGCGTATTCAAGAGGTCCAGATTTTCAGTCCCGGTGAGGGCACTGCATATTTTCCAAAAAAACATAACAACTCTGCGATGACTCCCGAACTATCTTACTTTAAAAAAAAAAAAAAAAAAAAAAAAAAAAAACAGAAACCTCTACAGTGGCGCCCGAACTAGGATTTGACGTAAATTTAGTAGAAACGAGTGCTGAAGTCTAGGTCACTTCAGTAGAAGACCGTGTTCTGCCTTTGGCCTCGTTGTTTCTGCTAGTCTAAGCTAAGACCAGTTTACATTTCTCCGAGTGACTTGTAGCAAGCCTCTCGCTACGACTTCTTCGATAATGTAAACTCTCACTTCGGCCGAATAGAAAAGTAGGGGAGATGAATCAGCAATTCCGTTTCTGCTTCGAACCAGTTGGAAAATTATCCGGGCAGTAACTCCGAGTAGTTTTCGCAGAGACTTCATGTCTAATTTTTCCATCATGTCGAAGAGGCCGATATGGAGCTATAATCTAACTATGGCATTTTTTTCTTGCATATGAATCTTGTGAAGTATTATGGAATACATCACTACCTGAATATTACGAGCGTTGTTTACTAATACCTAAATATAACATGGTTATAGCTACAGATCAGAATGAATTTAGGTTTTTGATATTGAAGGAAAAACATAGAAGAAAATTAAATTAGAGTATTGGATTGAAAATATTTATTGTAAACATATTTATTTCTGAATTATCTTTAACCAGTAAAGAATTAAGTTAATGTTATTCAATTACCGAGTAAAATACAGTTTTCAAACTAAAAAAAAATAATAAATGAAAGGGTAAACATTTTATTTCTTTATATAAATTTCGGAAAAACAGTTTTTACTCATGCCAATTACACTTAATAAAATATAATCTAAAATTTTAAAATTTTGTTTATGAGTTTTTGAACAACAAATTAAATTTTATTTACAAACTATCAGTCGGAAGTATTAAGATAAAAATTGCCGACAGAAAGCGTATGAGGATGTTATTAACATGCTAAAATTTGAGGGTATTGGTGTTGAAGAGCTCAAGCAAGAGATTAATAATTTTCACTCATCCTCATACACAGAAAATGGCCGCACTCACTTCTGGAATAAATATAATAAATATGCTGATTTTGCACTTTGGCACTCGAAATAAATATTACAGAATACTGCAGGAGTCACCCGTCACCATAAACCGAAGTGCCATCTCCAGTTTTAATTTTGCTTGCAGAGCATCTCGAAAAGAATGTATCATTTTTACCGAATAAGTGGACTGACCATTTCCAGTAAAGTTTCAAACTATCCTTCACACATTTTGGTGAAGTTTTCGTAACTTTGGATATCCTCACTCCGAAGCTCACTTAAAAGTTGATTTGATTCTCCTAATTCATCACGGCGATCTACTCTGTCACGTACCCATTTCTTTTAATTCTCCCCCCCCCCCCGAGAACAAAATTTAATTCGTTGGAAACTGCTTCGCAGACCTCAAGCACTGCAACTGCCACGTCGGTATTCATTATATCAGATTTTAAATTCGTTCACTCGGTTCGAAACGCCATACAGAAGTCACTCGGAGAAATGTTCACCTTTAGTGTTATACCACCATACCGCTACGAACCTGCTCGTATACGCCAGAGATCTTAAATAACAGACAACTCTGTAAGTTAATTCTCTGCAGCTTCAGCGAGTTTATTTTAGTTAGTATTAGATTAGTTTTATACTTTCTATCTTGAGTTAAAGCCCAAGGGGAGCCCAAGAAGGGACGTTCTGTTAACTTATTATGAGTTTCCAACTCATAATAAGTTAACAGAAGATCCTTTATTCCATAAAGGATAAATTTAACCCTTCTTGGGATTTGATACTTACAAAATACAAGAACTCAGCGAATAGTTGCTGCACAGTTCTTCAACATTCTAGCTCTTAAGGAACTCTAATTTAGCTAGTATGTTACAAGATATTTTCTTCCTCCTTTCCGCATGCCTTCGTCGTGTAATTGGAAGTATACTCGATGCCTATTCGAGAGGTCCTGGGTTCGAGTCCCGGAGAGGGTAATGTACATTTTTCACGTCTCCTTAAAAAAAATCCTAGTAACTCTACAGTTATTAATTTAAACTGAAGTGAGAGTTAGTGATTGGGAAAAAATTTCGGTTGTGCATGAGGTTATTAACTTGTAAATATATAAAAGAATATTCAAAATTAGACCATAAAGCAAGCTTTGTATGGCGCAAGATTTTGAATAAAACGTGTCGATTTCGAGAGCAATTAGAGACAGGTCTCTGTTCTGCTCTTGAAGACTTGTATCTGATTGCTCTCGAAATCAATAGTTTTATTCAAAAATCTGCGCGATACTAAAAGTTGTTTTTTCGCTTAATCTAAAATATTACACGACTAAATATTTTTCAAGCAGCCAGTCGTAAGTCCACAGTTCTAATTTAAGAAATGAATCAATTAGAGCAGTAGCTTCCGCGGAATTTTCTGTAATCAATTAAAGAAAAGTTGCAAATAGAATCAAAATAAGATAGACCTTGTAATCTATGCTAATTTTGATTACATGCCGTCCTTCAGTTAAAATAGCCTACTTTTCTATGGATCTTCTAGGAAGAATTGTCAGAAATAGAAAGTATTTCTTTACCCTACTAAAAAGCTTTAAAAAGAAAAACTAATTCTGTAATATTCGAAAATAAAATTGAAAGTAAATCTTAAAAATAGCCCAGAACTCAAACTGCTTTCGACCGATTAGAAAAAGAGCGATACAAAATAAGAGATTTAGGGCACGTGTGAAACTGCATATCGCAAGATATAAAACTTCGAATTTTAGATTTTCTGTGAATGAGAATGTAAAACTCATGCTTCTGTAGCAGCTGCAACCATCCTTCTGCGGCAATGTTTTTCTGACATAACATGAATCTTTATAAAATCTCGTTTAGTTTTTACCCAGTTATTTTATGTCAAGTAGCTTTCCTATTCTCTTCATTTCCATTTTCCTGCCAGAATGTAAATTTCTAGATTGCGCCATATTCAAATGAGGTGGAAAGAAGACAGTATTTAAAGGAAGATTTTAAAGGGTAGACTCAGAGAGTGTTCTGCCTGCCGAAGGCCATGTTGCTAATTTAGTGTCTTGCGAGTAGTATTCTGCGGTGTTGCGTTATTCTCGCCATTAGGCTTGTTAGGTCGATCTCGGGTCACAGCCACCTTGCGCATCATTATAATTGTGCAGCCGCTAGGCTAACATACTTTTCTTAGTTTTAGTTAATACATTATCTTTGATTTAAACCATAATCATTGGCTCATGTAAGCACGAATGGTGCCCCCTGATAACTTTTATTTGAATCAAATGAGAGGGTCCTTTACACCCTTTACCTGTCTTTGTGGTACTTACAATACATGGTGATAACTAACTACTAGTCTCTGCAACGTTTCGTGCATTTCATGTTAGCAAAAATGACGAAATACTTTGTCTATTACAAACGTACATTCGAAAACTTAATAGATATCTTAAACAATAATACTTTATTGCAAATGCACTTGATTGTACATCATTGGTCTCTATGCACCAAAGATGCATGAGATTGGAGCATGAAAATAATATCAAAATAGATTTACAAAAAGACAAAAACAGTATTTAACCTCATCACAATAATGACAACTGCATCGAAACTGGAAAAATCGAATAGCATGTGACTACACTAAGCAAAAACAAATTTTTTTTAGTCGCTGGATGTCAACTACACCAACTCCTTTTTTTAGCCCTCCAATATCAACTGTACAGGTTATCTTCCTTCAACGGGGAACATTGTAGCAAATGACCTCTGTCCATCTCAAAATTCTGGTTGCACTAAATGCGCAAAGGGACTAATATACCAATGCGGTGGAGATGTTTAGCAAGACAATCATGTCCGGTCTCCAAACGGAATGCCACAACTAGGATGGATCTGGGAGGTTCCATGATATTACGAATCGAATCCCTCCACTTCTTATTCTTAATTTTTTCCAGTAATTAAACATCAAAATGTTTCCTCATGGCATTATTACTATTCTTTTCATTGATGTAAATGGTACCCCACTATTATTTCAATAAAACAAAAAATCGAAGCACCAAGAAGGACGTTCGTGATCGTGACGAAATTTGGTATGCAAAAACATCTTGATCAAACATGCAAATGATCAGTTTCAAGGCAAATGAACATGAATTGCGATTATAGCGCGCATTTCTAGTGCGCAATTTGCAAAGTATAAAACCAATAACAGAGGCAGAAAATTTATCTTTTTTTTTTTTTTTTTTTTTTTTTTTTTGCTGCTGCTATTATAATTTCGTAAAGAAGCAACTAAAGATGCCATTACGACGATATCGAAGACCTTAAAGACAACTAAACGACTTCGAACGTGGTCACATTGTAGGGTTGCGTGAAGCTGGGTGGTCACACCGAGCAATAGGCCGCCACCTGCAACGTACAGACGCTGCTATGCAAAGATGTTGGCAGCAATGGTTGCTACAGGGAAATTGCCGATGAAGTGAAGGCTCTGGAAGGCGAAGCTTTGGTTTGGTTTATTGAGATTACGGCAAAGCACACTAGAGCTATCTGCCTAAAGGGAGGGATGCCTTCGTGGAGGACTTTCTAAGGGAAACTGGCTCGTATACACGTTACACATGGGGAAAGCCACGAAATCGCACATGCAGCCAGCCCGTTCGCGGGATTCGAACCTCGGACCGAACTACCAGTGTTCAGCGACTTTACAGCTCGGCCGCTGGTGGGCTGGAAGGCGAAGGAGCACAAATATGAGGCAAGATAGGATGATTATTCCCTAGGCTCGAACCGCCCCAACGGTGACTATTCAACGCACTACAGCCACGTCTATACCTCACGTGGTACCGTCCACCATCTCACGGCGCTTGTCTGAGGCGGGGTTAGGCTCATAGATGCCTTTAAGACGTTTGCCTTTGACCCCCACAACATCGGTGGAGTCGTCTGGAGTGGCGTCGCAACCGAACATCGTGGATGCCATCAGACTGGCATCGTATAGTGTTCAGCGATGAATCCCGCTTCACTCTTGAAGCACATGACCACTGTGTTTGTGTCTGGAGAGGACGAGGCCAGCGGTCCCAATCAGCCTTTGTTTTACAAAGGCATACAGCCATAACCCCTGGTGTGATGGTGTGGGGCGCTATTTCTTATGACAGCGGGTCATCTTTAGTCATTCTCCGTACATCTTTAACAGCTCAACGATATGTTGATATCATCCTGCGATCAGTTGCATTACCCTTCATGGTACGTCATCCTGGGGTCATTTTTCAACAAGATAATGCTAGTCCACATACCGTTCGCATATCTCTGGACTGTAGAGCATGTCTGGGGCATGATAGGCCGACAGATTCGGGCACCACAAAATATCGTAGATCTGGAGGGACAGCGGATGAATGCCTGGCAGAATGTGCCGCAGGAAGACATTAGGAACCTCTACCGCTCCTTGCCTCGACGAATTAAAGCATGCATTGCCGCCAGGGGCGCTTCGACCAACTACCAATTTGAACACTCAATGGGTGATTATGAGCCATGAACAGGTACTATGATCTTGATTTTTTAATCATTTTATTATCTGTGTATGAGCTATACACATATTCAATTTCATCAAAAACAACCACTTCCTTCATGGTGTTTCAATTTTTTTGCAAAAGAGTGTATATATTGTTACGGATTTGGTATTTAAATAGTTAATCTTAGAAGAATTATAAATTAAGTTGTTTCATTTCCCTGTGCAATGCTGCACGCGACTTATTTGAAGAGCAAGTTACGCCAGAAAAATTAAAAATACAGAAGCAAGCGCATTTAATAAATAGATATCTCGTAATTGCACGCTTTTCCTTTTCAGGAAAATCGAGAAAATTCCAGAATATGCTCGTGCGTGATTTAAAAAGCTTACAAAAGGAGAATGTAAGGTTTATATTAATTTTTCTAACAGTTAATTTTGAGTTACAGTTACTTTCCTATCTTTCCTTAATGTCATCTTACAACTTCCGGCCAGAACGTATTTTCAGAATCGAGTTTGAATGCAAATGAGGAGAAGAAGTATTTAACTGTGAAGTTCTACTGACTTCGTTAGAGAGCCTGAGATTTTGTTCAGCGCGCGATAACCTTTTGGCGATACTCTCTCACAAGCTATTATTAAGCTAGGCCGTACTTTATAGCTTCGCCGTTAGTTAGCGTTAAGGGGCCAACTCTATTAGAATCTTGATAGCTTCTTCTATATCTTTTTAGTTAAGTTAGTTAAGTTTTATTGATTATTATTCCTGAGTTCAAGCCCAAGTGGGGGCTTCATTGTAACTCCAAGAAGGAGTCGTTTGTTAACTTTATTTTGAATAATAAAGGATAATTAACCCTTCGTACGTTTACATTTCTATCTCTCTTAACTAATCGCTTATCAGTTCTCAACGTTCCAGACACATTGCAGTACATTCAAAGTTTGGAATCTTACAAAGGCGCCCGAAAAGTTTTAACGCACCATGCCGTTAGATAACGACAATTTTTCGTTAACCCCTCCGACCTTTCAGGTCCCTCAGACGTCAACAAATCCGATGGAATGATTCGTATTTATCGTAGAAACGATGCGAGCTGCGATGAAGCCCTCAGCAATGTTCGACGGAAAAGGTTCAGTAATGACCTTTCTCGAGCCAGCTGGACCTGCATTTCACCTTGTATCCCGTAAACCAGCTACAAAAAATCACGATAGCTACGACGAACCTCAAGGGTTCAAGCTCTCAGCTGGTACAGTGAGATTGGCAAATTTTCGTTGGGGGATCCAGGTTCGGAGACGTACAGTTGGGAAAATTTCAAGACAGCATTGTTGAAAGCATTTCCAGTTGTGAAGGACCTTGCGAAGCTAGGAGCGGAACTGTTTAACAAATATCAAACCAGTTTCTATAATTTAACGGAATTTAAAGAAAAATTCAAGTTTTTAATCTATTATACGGGAAGAAGCCAGATAATTGAGGTTATTTTACCACGTCTACTACCGTCAGCTGAAGACTTTCTTAAAGTCCGGAACCCGCAAACATTAGAAAACCTTTTCCGGCTTGCGGTGAAGTTCCAAAGCAGAAGAAACGCGGAGAACCCGCGTGCAAATCAGTTTCGACAACTTTCAAGGTTTCCTCCGCAGAAAAAGCCGCAAGTTCCGCAGAGTGCGTATCGGCAGACGGGAAAAGGTGGAAAGTCCGATAGCAAAAACACTGGTAAATCTAAGGCTTTCGATTACAAAAACCAGCAAAAAGAGGTGGGAAAGCAAAATTTAAACTAACAGCGGTGATCGAAAAGGGGGCGCGGTCACCGAGTGGGAAGAAAAGTTCCTCAGAAATCCATTTGAACTCAGTGGTGGTGCAAAATCTGGCCTTGCCGGAGATACATATTTTACTAAATAACGTGCCAACCACTGCTCTCCTGGATACCGGACTCAGTGTAGCTTCCTCTCACAGGATTTTTTTTTAAAACATTTTCGTCGCTATATACTGTTTAAAACCACGGGATAACGGGTAATTGCTGCGCAAGGTAAACAGTGCATATTTTTGGGGAAAGCCGCATTGTATGTACAAATTAAAAATGAATGGTTAAAAGTAAATTTTCTTGTGGTTAAAGACTTGCTAAGTCGGTAATATTGGGGTTGATTTCTTACGCGCAGCTAGCGCGAATCCTAATTTCCGGAATTCTACGTTGCAGGTACACATGGACCCCGTGGAAGAAGAGGAAGGGGCAATGCCGTAAAACAAGCCTGGACCACCTGAAACCCGAAAAGGAAGAAAAAATTGAAAATTTGGTAAGAAAATTTTTTTATTTATTTGATGACAAAAAGGGTTTCTGTCAAGTTGTGATTCATGCTATTGATACGGGTAACACCCCTCCAGTCCGGTCTAAACCTAACAGATATGATGGTTAAAGAACAGATTTTGGAATATCATATCAAGAAAATGTTAAATAATAAAATCATTGCGCCGAGCACAAGTCCATAGGCAAGTCCGGTGGCCCTTTACAGAAAGAAAAATCGGCTAGCGCCCGAGCACCCGGACGCGTATTTCCAAACCCTGCCCCACTTTTCGAATTTTTGACGTCACGGAAAAATCGACTAGTTTCGCCTAGATGATAATTCTTGAGCATGCGCTGAAGAGCGAGAAGAAACATAAAAAGGACTTTAGCTTGCACTTCTAAACAGTGTTAAGTATATAGTCTAAAAGTGCATTTGTTTGTAATAACAAAACTTCATTTAGATAAAATTTATTTTAATATTATTGTCTGGTTATAGGATTATACGAAATGCTGGGTATTGTATATACTCAGATAAGATTTATTTTAATATTATTGTCTGGTTATAGGATTATACGAAATGCTGGATACTGTAGGTACTATCGTAATCTTCACATACCTTTCACATTTTTTGGATTTTGCCTTATCGTTGTAAAATATATTGTATTATAAAGATTAAATCAAAGCAAATTACTTTGTCAGAGTAATTAGAGATGTGAATGTTCTAACTACATTTTCTTTTTATCACTTATTATGTATTACCGCATTGAAAACACATTCATATTTGAAGAATATTTATATCCGCTGAAAATTTTTTGTTTGTTTAAAAACTATGTTTGCCAATAACGTAATAAAAACTGATTAATCTAGTGCTTCGTAGATCAATATGACAACGAATTCAAAATAATTAAAAAAAACAGGTTTCTAATCTTTAGTTTGTAGTAGATGCAAATAAATAGCACAGAGAAAAAATACTTCAATAAAAAATTCTCTATGTTAATTCAATAGCAAAATTATTTATATTTCAGTCAGAAATCCACTTTCAGTGCTTATATAACAGAGAAATGTAACATAAGCATTTTTCAAGCTTTAAAATTTAAGCTAAAGGTTTACTATACAATTTTATGTAAGAGACGTAATAATTTACTTTCCTTCCTTTTAAATCGGCATATTCGTTTCCAAGAGATAACTAACATTTTTGGCAAGTTAGAAACTTAACTTGAACACGCAGCATTCCGTCGCTTTAAATATCAATTAATTGTTCTTTTTCATTTAAGGATACACTGGAATTGACCAACCTAATTCCTTATTTGGAAATGTTTCAAAAGGCCTTTCTGTCAATTTTATCATATGTTGTTTTAAAGAAGAAATCTGTATTATTTTCTTTAGTAAATTCTGAAAAACATGTTTCTGTTGTTTCTTTTCATTTCTCCTTGCCACAGTATTAGCTTAGTTTTAAAAGCTTCAGTATTGGTGCTCAGTATTAAAAGATTTGTAATTTCTCTCTGTAGAGAGAAAGTCAGATCGTTAAGTTTTTAGAAAATGTCTACCATGTAACTGAGTTTTCCTAACCAATCATTATTAACCCTCTAGCTGATCATCCCGCGATTTCCACGGGCAACTCAAATGTAGCCAAATTTGCTTAACCCGCATACGTTTTTCTTCCTTTATTGAGGAGCGCATCCCGTTTTTTCCCCGTTTAATCATTGAAATAAATTATATACAGTAATAGGCGTTTAGTTTACGTTTTGGCCAAAAGATATCGTTAGTTGTCCACTAAATTGCGGCATTTGAAGGCACGTGGTATTAGCGCTCAAACTTCACTTTTTGCCGCTTTTTTTCTTACAGAAATGGCTGCTAGAAAACGTTTAGCGATTATCTTGATTATTTAATTAAATTATTGAATTTTTAATTAGATTAATAATTAGATTGATTATTCATTGGATTTATTGAACTTTAAGAAGTTTTCCGACTATAAAAGTCTTAAACAAGGTCATTTTGAGACCTTATTTTACGAGTATTTAAAGTCTTGTCGTGAAAATTGTAAGGTTTATCTTAATTTTTCTAACAGTTAATTTTGAGTAAAAGTTACTTTCCTATCTTTCCCTAATTTCAGCTTACAACTTCTGGCTAGAACGTATTTTCAGAATCGCGTTTGATTGCAAAGTATTTAACTGTGAAGTATGTAATGAAGTATTTAACTGTGAAGTTGTTTACTGTAGCGAATTCGCGGTGAAATCGGATTAACTTTCTCTGTTTTGAATTAGTTCTGTTGAACGTTTTGGTAGTTTAAAAGATAACTACTCTGAGATATTGCAATATTGAACGAATATCTCAGGAAATTTAAGTATTTTTTTTTTATTTCTTGTGATAATAATAAATTTTGTTCACTTTTCATCGGACTTGTGCATTCAATTTATTACGAACCCGTACACACGCAATTTTGAATATATATATATATATCTTACCGATTTATTTCTAGGTAAAATACTGTCCAATTTAGTCTTTTTTAAAAGTTTTGCAAAATTCGCGAATCAGATTTGATTAGATATATATATGTTACCGTGAAAGACCAAAATCGGGGCAATGTCAACATTCACATAATCACTTGGTGTACTTCCGAAATATTTGCTAAATATTCACCATGCACTGATGGTGAATGTTGAATAAAAATATTTTTGTTACGTTTTCAAATCATACTTTATTATTTAAACATTATATGCTTTTAATTATAAGCACATTATGATATATGTCAAAATAAGAGAAATCTTATGTACTAACACACGTAAATAAACTGCTGAACATGAAATGAACAGTACATTCTAAATGAGAAGCGAAAATAACACCGATAATAAAGTTATATTAGTTAAGTGACTAACGTTTTACAACCTTATTTATTGCAATAACTTAAACTGTTATGACACTTTGAACTGCACAAGAATCCCTAGCTTTTATAACACCTCTCTGTCTGTGTTCTCATTCCAACCTCCACCAGAGCATATCTGTATTAGAAAAATTAATCTCCTTTTACTGAAGTTTCAATTCAGAACTCATCGGAGTAAAATCAAAGCTTCACAAAATTTGATTAATGGGCTTCGAAAACGTGTTTCGTTTTCCTGGTTCATTTGAGATCAAAAACCGAAACAAGAAACAAATTTTCATTACATTAAAATTCATATGAAACCGAAAAAGTGAATCTCAAATGTACCAGGATTTTCCCTACACGCCTTCAAAACACTTGGAAAAAAGAATAAAACATGACATTGTTTCAAACTGACTACAAAAAAACATAAAACTTTTCATTGTGAGCCCACCAACGGCCGAGCGGTAAAGTCGCTGAACACTGGTAGTTCGGTCCGAGGTTCGAATCCCACGAACGGGCTGGCTGCATGGGTGTTTTCGTGGTTTTCCCCATGTGTAACGTGTATACGAGCCAGTTTCCCTTAGAAAGTCCTCCACGAAGGCATCCCTCCCCTTAGGCAGATAGCCCTCGAGGCTTTGCCATAATTAAATAACCTAACCTAACCTTTTCATTGTGTAAAATGGCCATTCGAAAAAAAAAACGAAATTGGTCTAAAAATATTATACGGAAATCCTAAACTCAAACTCAAATATAAATATAGAGCCCAATACAAATATACTTTAAATCAAATAGTCATTTAAACAATACTCTAAAAATGGGCGGTCCCCGATTATGCTTAACTGAACTTTTAATTCCAAGAAAATGAAAAACTTTTCAGAAATTGTTTTAAGTAATAATGACAAATCTGAGCCTACTTCGGCAAAAAACTGAAAAACATATTAGAAACAAAACTGAAAAAACGCAAATTTACTGAAATCATATGACTACCTTCAAACGAAAATTTACTTAATTCTTCAGATGACCAAACTGTGTTTCTTGTAGTTGCTCTGGAGAAGCAAAAATGGTAGTTCTTGGAAAAAGTATGCTATAAGGTTTATACCCAGATAGAATTGATTGTAGATCCATATTGAAGAGGAAGCATTCCGATTGCGTGGTATGCTAATATGTTGAGTTCGTAATATTAAGATACTTCGCAGTTGAGGCACTTTGAATTCCATTTTTATTCCCAGTTGACTTTTGTGGCCACAATCACTTGGCACTCTAGTCATGCCTATTCACAGAATATTTATATTTTTGATACTATGGCGATAGCAAGCAAGCACGGCGAAATTACGTTCAAGCAGTGCAAAAGCTAAAGTGCGTAGTTATGCAAGATGGAAGCACACGAAGAGGAAGGTTTTGGTTTGAGTTAAAAAGTTTCAGTTCCCAATCATTACGTAATCAGCACTGCGCAGGCCATGCAAAATGAAATGATCTAGAAATGACGCAATCCAGAGAAGTTATTATGATTTTTGAAACATAGAGGGTGAATTAAAGGGTTACCGTTAGTTTAAGTTATAATTTTGATTGACATATTTTTTATCTGACATATTGGTGCTTTGCATTGGTTCTTGATCCCTTCTATTCACGGAAATATTTGGCCTAACTTAAATTGCCAGTTTGGCACCGCCTTATTACTTGAGTAAAGGACGAAACACCTTCGTATTTATTTCTTAATTATTGTTCATTGAACGGGAGTTGGTTTGTTCCCCTTGAAAAATCAACTAATTTCCGATCAATGGCAATGATTATTTACATTTAATTTAATTACTTGCTTTTAATTTATTTCTTTTTACAACTGAAATTTTGTTATTCATGATTTAATTCACATCCCCGTTAAACATTTATATATTAAATAAATTAGAAAATAATGTAAATGTTAAAATAAAGGTTTAAGAAATAAAAACGAATAAAATAAAAACTGTTGACAAAAAAAGACTTTTCAATTTCAAAATTATGAAATATTTTAATTGGCATTCAAATCTTTCAAAAAAAAAATACATAGCCAACTTTCTAAACTAAGCTCAGTGGCGCAACAGCCCTAGTGGGCTACGGCATGCAGTGCCCCGAAAATCTGCTTTCATGACCTTTGGGCCCAGAATGCATCAGCATATGCCCTGGACAAGTGGTCAGCTTTTCGCAGGATCCCCGGTGTTTAATATCCAAGCGAACTTGGTACTCATTTTATCCACCTAGCCACTTAGCCACTAGCGCTAGCCACTTAGCCAACTTTCAGAATTCTTAAATTTTTGCAATAATATTGAAAAAAAATAGTTTGATAATAATAAGTATTATTATTAAAATATTAATCATTATCATGCTTATTATTATTCATTTTACTTATTATTTTTATTTTTTATTTATTTTTTACATTTTATTATCTCAATATTTTCCGCCTTACTGTAGGATTTATGCTTCCATAAACCACTACAACAACTTCAACCAAAATTTAAACTACCTCAATTACTACTACCACATTGTTTTAATTGATTATAATTCATCACAAAAGTATATTTGATATTAAATTTAACAAGCTTATATAGTAAAAAATTTTGGTCCTCCTCTTGTCTAACTATAGCTGCTATTATTCTGTTTACTAAATTTAGTAGGTCTCAGTATCAAATAGGTTACAAACTTAAACATTACCTACCAGCGGCCGAGCGGTAAAAAAGCCGCTGAACACTGGTAGTTCGGTCTGGGGTTCGAGTCCCGGCGAAGGTGCTGGCTGCATGGGCGTTTTCGTGGTTTTCTCCAAAACGTGTTAAGTTTACGTTATTTTCCTTTTACTAGGTGCTATTAAGTAATTATTAAATTCATAATTCAAGAAATTTCTTAACGTATTAAATTGCAAATTTTGTGTCGGTTTAAAATTTGTAATTTTTAATATTAATTTTATTTATGTCATCAATGAGAAGTTATGGTATATTGTTGATTGTGTTCTGTTGTAAAGCTTTTCTGGAATTTTTCCATTTTATATGTTTTAATTTGCAAATACATTTCAGATATTAAAAATTTCTTGATTCTTCTCCGCGCCACATTCTCTTTCTAATTCTCAATTTTAATTTCATTTTATGATTTGCTGTTCATTTGAACACAACCTGGCTTCTTTTTTTACATTTCGGACTGTCGAAATTGGACTGTTTAATACACGATTTAATTTAAATTAGTTTTTTCCTAAAATTTTCTATATATATTAACTTTTGGTTGTTTATTTATTAAATCAGAAACATACTGACCTGCCTCCCCCCCCCCCAATTTCTGGAGACACCAATACCCTAAAGATGTCCCAATAAATATAAAAACATATTTGCTTCTATTTGTATTCAAATTTCATTTTTACTCAGCTTTGATTTTTTTAGTAATTAAATTCGAAATTTTTTCATTGCAGCCGCAACCGTGAGAGCTGTATTGTTTTAAATCTTTTAAATCTTCCTATCTGTCATCACAATCTCAAGCGCGTGCCTTAAATAAATAGTACCTAAAATTTCATTTCGATTGATTCAGAGAACAGGGCGCTAAGGGTTTATATATCTGGGAAGTTTTTTTATGATATAAAAGTTATATATATATATATATATGTTCATTCTGCAACGAATAAAAGAACTTTGCGGTGGATTGAAGTTACCTTTTTTACCGCAGCCATGTTATTTAAAATTTCTGATGTTATACTATAGCTTCATATTTTTCAAAAGTCCAGCAACAAATTTTTCTTTCCGTAGGTTTAAAAAAAAGTTAAAAGTTGAAGTCTTTTGAACTGCGTAAAACCTTGTCTGTTTCAGAAATAGAGCAATATAAACGTAAATGGGATTTGTCCGTTTTCTCCTTTCTACATGAATTAGTTTTCAACATCAGTTTTAACTCGTGGTGCCATCTGCAGAATTTGAAAAGAACCATTTTTGGACATTACAAAATAAAGTGTTGCAGAATAAATAAATATTTTACTGTTTGAACTTTCCCTGTTTCAGAATCACATTATTAAAGCTATTGTCTGATATGTTTTATTTCTAGTCTCTTAATTAAAATATATCTTGTGCTTTGAATTCTGAATCACTGTCATACGCTGATCGAGTTCTCAAGTATCTGATATGGCTATGTTGTGGCTTGAACTTCGTGTTCAAATCACGTCCGGGTCACCAGTTATTGGCTCTGACTCAAAATTAATCTTTATTTTTAGAACTCCGTTTTATCAAAAAACGTTAATCCACGTTTTAAATCAAAAAATAATCTTTATTTCGTTTTTAGCAAATATAAACTACTCTTTAGAACAACATCACTAGTAATCTTTTGTTGCCATTCCAAGAACAAAAAAAAAAAAAAAAATTGAATAATCTTTTTGTTGCTATTGTCAAAACAACAAAAAACAAATAAAACTATATTAATCAGTATTTAAAGTTTCTATATAAGTTCGAGTCACAATAACTACTCGTATATTGTCAGAATAAACACCCCCCTGGAATTCTGATTCAAGAGGCAGGCTTATAATTTCGCTAACAAAGGCTGTCCTCATAAAATTACTCTTGTAAATATATATACAGTGTGTCTAAGGGTACCTAAACACCATTCTAGAGTCTAAACAACGTTTAAGGACGAAAACCGTTAAAAACATGGTATTCAATACGCATGTTCATTAGTATTAATTTAATGTTTAAAGTCTTATTAATCGAGATTTAAATAGCTTGTATAGCAATTATGAACTTTCTTAAGACATAGAAAAAAATTGTGACAAAATTAGTTTTGAAAGAAGTGATAAATTGATTAACATAATATTTCCAATTAATAGAAAAAGTAAATTGAGCCTTGGAAATGAAAATTGGTACAGCTCCATTGTCGTATTACTATATGCATTTTGATGACATTTTGCTTAAAGTACTTTTTGATAATGTAATAAGAATAGTTTCAGTAAATATTTAGTTCACCGTACGTTACCTTTATCATAAAATCAAGTAGACATTTCCATTTGGACAGGGTCCCGTATATTTTATTCAAAATGTCATTAACATGTTCACTAACACAGGGAGTAACACACTTTGTCGAGTAATTTTTTAGTTTTAGTGCTTCCTTGTCCCATTTATCCTAAAAATCGATTCAGTACCTAGTTTTCTAGTCGAATTTTATTATTATTATTATTATTATTATTAAATTATTATTATTAATATTGTGAAATTATTAATATTAATATTATATTAATATTGTGAAATAAATTATTATTATTAATATATTATTATTAATTTTCATGACTCTAAACATATATTTTTTGTATTTATAAATGGATTGTAACTCATTTCATCGTAAAGTAATACAAAAGTTCATTGTCTTGACAGTAAAAATTAGTAAAATTAGACAAACAGTATGTTGCAGTACAATTAGTGAAACAGCATATATAACTAAAAATTAATAACTTAGTGAGTGTATAAACATCTTAATATGGTATTACTAATCATGCACTCTTTCAATAAACAACACAATCAACTTTAATTACAATAATTACAATTTCGTTGTCATACTTCCACATAAATAATAATTACTTAAAAGTTACCGCAGCAAAATATATATTAAAATCATATCATAATTTATGGAAAAAAGCTTTCAGAAACAGAAACCAAGAGTATGGAGCAACTTTCTGAAGCCGTAGAAATAATTTAAACTATATAAATCTGTATGTGTATGAAATACCGGCTGTGATTCATACCGGCCTAAAACAATACAAAACCTGTGAATCACATTCGATGCACACGGCTCCGAAAAATAAGGCCGCCGTGAATCATCGGTGATGCACATAGAGTTAAGGTGTTAATATATGTGTTAGCAGATTGGCAATTTATGCAACGATGTTCATTTTCATTTTCTATACTAAAATTGTTTAGAAGTTAGACTATTGTTCCCATATTCTGCGGGATTATGTTTTCAAGCATTACAACTATATATTTGCTCACACTAGTTTATTTAACTCCAGTAATAGTGTTAACGTAAATGTAAGAACAGTACTATGGTAAAAAAAAAAAAAAAAAAAAAAAAAGTCAAGTTTATATTTGAATTTAAATTTAAGAAAGGTATGCATCTGCACTGATATATTAAAGACTTTTTGATCTCAAATTAGAAAAAATAAAGAAATACTATGCATGGATACAGAAATCAATTACGTTTAATGCGCGTCGCATTTTGTGCAGCCATAGATAGCAACCTTAATGCCTTTGGTGCCTTCGCTGCACTGGAGTATAATTTTTATTTCAATATAACGGAAATTGTTCACTTTATAAGTTAATAATTATAGATTATAAAACCAATACCTTGGATTTGATCTTCTGTTATTTTTTTTATTTATGCGTAAAATGTTAAAAATTAATTTTACTCGTCATATATAGGGTGTCCCAAAACTCTACGTACAAGCTTTGAAGGAAGGTAGAGAACATCGGTATGAGCCATATATTCACATAGAAAAGCATGACTGGACACGCCACCTTCAGGAAATACAATAAAAAATGTGTAGAGAGCTTTATTAGGCGAAACATAACAGTTCAACAAGCGGTAGATATTGAATAGAATGGCACGCCGTGGGTCTAATTGAAGGGTACTAGGTACGAAGAAAGAAATTATTGAGAGAATCCTATGCGGATAGTGGTTGTGGTCGTCTTAGAAAACTGAAATTCAATACTAGCATTTACTTACGTTGTTATAAATGCTAGTCGTCTTCTGATGTGGTCAATCAAGGAAGGTGGTCGTCATGAGAGGGTTTAGTACTTTTTAAATACGAAGGCTAATGAGTACAGTAATGGTTAATAGGCTGCGAAAAACTGATAAAAATTCGATAAAGAAGGAAAGCCAAGGTGATCATGCCATAATAATCAATCAATTAATCAAGTTTTACTCCCTATGCTTGCAACTTAATACAGCTGTGGGTAACCTAAGCCTTCCAGCCAAGGAGTGGAAGATAGTCTTTCTTTTTCTAATAGTGGACAACCTCTTATGTAGTGCTTTGCGTCTGCTAATGGGCCGCTTGTGCCCCAGGAAGATCTCACTTTACGTTTGTGAAACCTTGTGAAATATCTGGGGAATTTCCTGTGGTTGATACGGGCTTGGTTTTCATAGTAGTCGCATATTAATCTGTTTGTAGAAACTTTGGAGAAGACCTTTGCCTATTTGGTCTTCTTCCCATCTACTACCACTTCCTCTGAAACAGCACTACTTCATCTACATCTTCTTTTCGCTTTGGCCTTCCGTTCTGCTATCTCATTCCTCTTTGTGCCCTCGTGCGCTTTAATCCAATTTATCTCTACCGCTTTACTGTCTTATAAAGTTTTTAATAATTCTTTAAGGGCTTGCGCGCTTTTTTTTACTTATTTTCTCACTATTTAATCTGTGAAGGACGCTTTGGCTGTCTGTAAAGATCTTTATTTGGGTATCCTGCAGAACATGCTGTTCCTTGTCAGAGTCTCGCTTTCTTAAGGGCCAGAACTTCAGTCTGGTTTTGAAATGTATTAATTTGTAAATGCTCGCTTCTATTTTGGCTTTAAGATTAAGAGGAATTAAACCTACCAGAACTTGTAAATCTGCTGTCGGTACTATTGAGAATGCTTTTGTCACACATAGGAATGAGATTCTCTGAATTTTCGTCATTTTCCCTCTTTCTCGCTCAGTACCTGTGTACCAGCTAAAGCACCAGTAGATAACATACGCTCTATTGCCTGTAAATAAAGAGCCTTAATTAGCTTCCCTTTTCAGTTCCATTTATGGGAGAATATTCTGTTTAGATTATTAATTAATTTCAGATTTCTCTCTTTAATGTCTCCTAAGTGAGGAACCCACATTAAAATTTTGTCCATTGTGAATCCAAAATGTTTAAGTGTGTCGCATCTTAGGATGGAGATATTTTACCAATTGATCCGTGGAGGGGATTTTTGAAGATTGCTCCTTTTTGTAAATAAGATCAGTTTTGACATCTCCACGCTAAAATTTACTTTATATAATTTACTTCATTTATTGATTTTCTCTGAGGCCCTGTGGTCTTTGACTTCCAGTCGCAATCTGTTCCTTCCTGAGACTGTAATTATAAAGTAATCAGCATAAGCTTGTATGGAAACTTCGAAGTCTATATTGAGGGCTGTGTCGGCAATCATATTCCAAAGGATTGGCCCGATATTAGACACCTGAGGCGCTCCTTTTAAACAAGGGAGAAAGATTGTGACACTTTCTCAGTTGTATTTAAGAATTCTATCCGTGAGGTAGTTCTTCAATAATAGAAAAGGTTTCTTTAGACAATAATAATATATCCTAGGACAATAATAACTTCTAATAATCCTAGTTTCCATATTTCGGGGAAGTACCCTCTTTCTAAACAGTCATTTAAAATTTTGGTAAAGAGATCTTCATCTGCTAAGAAGAATTCTTTGATCGTTTCAATTGAAAGATCGTCCTTCTCTTGGGGAGGGGGGGTCTTTCCTTTTTTCACTGATTTAATTACTTCCTGAATCTCATACTTTGTAAATTTTTAATCATCGTCTGTGACTGGGATTTGTTGAGCCCTATTGCTGATCTATGTGTACTCCTCTGTATCATCCTCATTTTCATCCTGCGGAAAGTGAAAGTTTATTACGCACTGCAATGTTTCCTCTATGTTGTTAGGCTTTCCCTTTGACTATGTCGTAATAAGTACCAAAAGGAGAAGTGAACTTTAAGTTATTCTAGCATCTTTCCCATTAATCAAGTTTTGCCTGAAATGCATTGTATTTGTATTTAGCCCCCATTTTGTTAAATTCTTGTCTCTTACGTTTTCTTTCCTTCCCTTTAGAGTATTGATAGTTTGCCCTAAATTCTCTCACTTTTTTCCGTAGTTTCGTAAGGTTTGGTGTCCACCACGTTTCCCTGTTTCCTTCATCTATGTTTTCCTTCGATTTTAGATGGGGTTTGAGATTTGCTGGATAATCTAACCCGAGATTGTTTGAGATCTCTTTTATACTTTTATTTACGCCTTCATTTGTTTTTATAACTGCTGTTTCTATGAAGAGATTAAAGATTGTCTTTTTCAAGTTAATCCAGTTAGTTTTTTTTTTTTCCCACCTTTTTTCTTATTGCGTTACTACTTTCATTTGCATTAGTTTGTATCCCAAAGTTAATAGCATTATGATTACTTAAAATCTCCCTTTCGTCTACGACCCAGTCTTTGATCTGTTGGTTGCTAATATCGCGTATAATTGTTATGTCAATCCACGAGTTTCCCCGAGACCAGCGAAGGTTGGGAGGCTGTCTGAGTCATTTTCTATATTTAATTGTGATAAAAAGATACCGATCCGATGTCTTCTTGGGTCTGTTGGGCCGGTCCCCAAAGTGAACTTTTTGAGTTGAAGTCCCTATATAGTATTGTTGGAGTACCCGCATTACTCTGCATTATGCCTTCTGTTGTAGACAGAATGGTATCCAGGTTGTACAGAACAAAGTGGTATCCAGGTGATGAGCATTAAATTGAGGACTTTGATGAATGGTGTAGCTGTATATATTTTGACTATCACTATAATATCTGTGACGCAAATCTCTAGGATGGAGTAACGCTGATCTGTTATTAAACTGGTACTTTTTGGAGAAGTGATTGTAGTAGAGTCTATAGTAGAGCAGAAAGCCACAAATCTTGCTCTTAATTGTAAAAAGCTCCTGTACACATGCTACTTTAAAGTCACTTTGATTTTCTGTGTCTCATCTTAATTGCAGATTCGCATTCCGTGAGTGCTGTAAATTAACTTGTATAATTTTAAACTTATCCATAATTTATTTTCCTTCCTATTAATTCTAATTCTCTAATTTTGAGAGAACGATTGTTGGCTAGACTGGTATGTCTGGTTTTGAGTTGTAAATTAAGCTTTCTTACTGTTTATGCATTTCTCTTTTTAACTGGACAGTCTTTCTGGAGATGCCTTATCTTCCCACATCTCATACAGCATTGTTCCTCCATACATGTGCGTGAGGTATGACCCCAGTCCCAAATACTTGAAACATTGTGTGGCTTTTATAAATTCACAAATGTTCTTTCTGGTCCACTGTAAATTCAGTTTTCTGGTTTTCATTATTGCATTAAATGAGGTTAGGTTGAACGATAAAACCCAGTTTTTTCCCAACCTACCTTTTATATTGAATTTAAAATCCATTTTCGCCTCCGATAATTATAATAGTGTTTTTGCATTATTATATTAAATAATTATAATTAGTGTTTTTGCATTCTTAGTGTAAACGATAATTTTTGTGTTAACTTTTTCTGACATTGGTGGCTCTACTAAATTTTTATGTTCTCCATTCTCCTTAATTGCGTCCTCTAAGATTTTTAAATCGTCCTCTTTTAAGGTTTCTGTAATTACTTCTCCTTTTCTAACGTTCCTTACATTCTTAATACCAAGCTTTAGACTGTTTGGATTTATATTTTTTACGTTTATCCTTTGCATCTTGTGATGACGCCCCCTCATCTCTTGGATACACTATCAGAAGGTGTTCCTGCTTTTTAACAGATCTTGAGCGGGATCTTTTCCTCTGACACTGAGGAATTTTAAGCTTATCAGCATAACTCATTTTATTGGTCACTTTATTGCAATTAGTCTCTATTACACCCTGTATATAATCCTCTATATGCTTTGTATGCTCTAGTTGACTTTCCAATAGTGCAATTTTTAAGGTTCTGTTTAGTCCTTATTATAAGAATGTTCACAGATTTATACTTAATACTCTTAATTTAGTTTCTTAGAGATTTCCTCTTGGTTTAAGAGTCCATCTAAGTTATTGAGGCACTCATTGTGCCTCTTTTAAGAAGTTATCTTCTTCATTCGCATTTAAAATTACAATGTCCCTGCACTGTTCTACATCACTATACTGTTCCTGAGCATTATGCGACTGTCTTTCGCTGTCGGATATTGGTGCTTATTTTGCTCGTTTTCATTTCAACGTGCCATCTCGTTTTGTGCTTGTACGTGCAGCGTTTGATTTCCGCGGTGACCGATACCCTGGGGCTCTCACCGATCACCACTACCAAGCGATGGAGGGAATTTGGACCCTCTTTCGAAAGAGCCCCCTGATCATGATAAAGTAAAGCTCCACCGGAAAAGCGTTTCTGCAAAGAGACCATTACTCCCTTCTCATCACACCACAGCATGCAGAACCTCAGAGAGATATATCAAACTTATTCAATATTCTTGGTGACAATTTTAAAAAGCATTCAGAACTTAAACACTACAGACAAATCGCATTTTCTCTGGGGATACCATAATAAATAAATATGTTTTTAATCCGACAGATGTCATAAAAAATGAAGACTAAATAAAAATTATATCATCTCAAAAGGAACAGAAGGCCTGCAAAAGAGATTTATTTCTTAGTTTGCATACCATTAACCATTTCGAAATTATGTAAAATTCACCTTTGGAATTAGAGGTATAATATTTCATGCTTGTACAAATGGGAACATGTACAGTATATTTATCTTCTATCATTATTTTTTGTGTGTGTGATCGGGAAATACGTTATCCCTTAAAGTATGGTGTATTCCAAAAAGTAGATCAGTGATCGAGGACGTAAGGTTATGACGCTAACAGCTAATAAGCGCGATGTCACAAAATGGCTTCAGAGGTTGCTCTTGTATGATCTGAAATGATCTCTTATGACTAGTTTTACGTGCAGCTTCTCTCTCCATAATTTAAACTTGTAATTACTGCATCAATATATTTTACTTCGAATTCTTTTACGAATCGTAAGAACACTTTCAGGAAAACCGATCGTAAATATAGCGCTAACAGTTAAATTAATTTCGTTTGTAAGAATCATAAGAAAATTTCAGCTTCTCGTGATTCACCAGTAGTTAATAGCGTGTCTAAAGCAGTTATGGAAAAAAACAAGTGAAACCAAGCTACTCCTTCCTTGTGTAGAGCCCACCCAACTCAAGTTCCTCACGTTCGAACAAAATGATTCGATGTTACATAAATTAGGTAAACAAAGTGGCTAAGTGATGGTCCACCACACCAAATAGATCGAGTCCCAGAAGTATGGTAATAATAGACTCCACAAATAACCTGATGATCGAGAGCCCGCTTAGAGTTCAAACTACGACTATCAATTTACGGCCCACAATTTTCATTAAAGCCTCATAAAAAATAACACTAGCATTAATCCCAATATGTAACTACTGATCTCTAGAAAATGTCAGGTGACCTGTGACCATTCTCAGTAATCTAATGTAGATGCCACATCACTCATGTTGTTGTTCGTTTTAAATTTTCTACATAAGTACATTTTTCGGCAGCCTCTTCTCATCCTATTAAATTTTATGCTTTTTTTCGGCTAATCTTTGGAATAGGGTAACAGGTAGTTTGGTTATATTTTGGTAAGGCGATAAAGGTTACTAGGTAGGACTTCAGTGATAATCTGAGAAGTACACAGTTCGAATCACAGATTATTTTGTCTGAGAGAAATAAGAGATCATGAGACATACCATGTGACATTTTCCGGAAAATTCCGATCATGATTTTACCTAATAAGCACTTAGAAACAATTTCGCTGCTAAAGTGCAGAATCGCCCACTTATTTGTTTGGCACTTTTTTCAAGAATAAGTAGAGTAAGAAGAATTGGATTTTTGTCAGTTTTCTTTGACTTTTTAAGTGAAAATAGGTCGATGTATACATGGATAAAATCAAGAGTGTGCGCAATGCCATTTTTGTGCAATTCTGGGAGGTTTTTTTAAGTGAAAGGTCGACGTGTACATGGATACCGCTTATGTGCAATTCTTAAAAAGGCGCGAAGCAGTGGGCGATTCTGCACTTTCTCCCAATTTCGCACGTAATCTTCGTCCTGATTAAGCATTTTTGTTCCATAAAAGCTGTAGCATAAGCCTAATTCGGCTAGCAGATTGTTGGGAAAAATGTTGAGTTAAAAAAACAAAAAAAAAACATGCATTTACTTTGTGAAAACAAAATGGCGTCCAAAAAAGAACTAGCAGGTTGCTGTAACAGTGTTGGTCGCCAAATTTTCGCCAAAAAATTGCCAAGTTACCATAATCCAAAGATTCACCCCTTTTTCTTTCCGAGTCACGGTATTCCTTCTTCAAGAGCTCCCCGTATATGCGTGTTTTCACAATGAATCTGCCAGGATCTCTCAAACATTTGAAGGCTTACCACAGCACTATGGATTATTGAACTATTCTTAAGTTTTTCTCCCCATTTCTTTCAGCTTTTCATTTCTTCACATCCTGGCAAATATTATCATGCTAGCCAACTAATTTTGAAATTTAGTATTTTATACCTAAACCACTCGGACCTATGAATAATTATAAATTTTACAATCAGTTTCGATAGAGGTTGGGCCCCATCCACGAGTATTGTGATGATCACACCATTCAACCCGTGTGCTGCGTAATTCAGAGAGAACTTCTTCCAGAAAAGTTCAGTACTTCCGAGCTTCCAATAGAGTCATAAAATGATAATCTTCAAGGGAAAAGGAGGCTTTCTCTGTGCACACAACCTAACTTCAGAGTTCCAGATCTGCTGTACTTTGCTGTAGAAGTCAATACAGCAAAGGGCAGCAGAGCGAGCTAAAAGGCGTAGTTATGCAAGATGGAAGTACACGAAGAGGAAGGTTTTGGTTTAAAGTTTCAGTTCCCAATTATTACGTCATCAGAGCTGCGCAAGCCATGTAATATCGAATGATCTAGAAATCACGCAATCCAGGGAGGTTAGAATGATTTTTAGAATAGAGAGGGAGAATGAAGTTTACCGTTAGTTTAAATTAAAATTTTGATTCACATATTTTTATCTTACACACACACACATATATATATATTAGAAGAATTATACAGGAATTTAACTTGAATTATACAGGAGATTCTAAAAGCTACTGGAATTTGATATTCATATCGGTACAGTTAAAACTACTTAAATAAATGTTTTAACTCAAAGCATTTCAATATGAATGTTGAATATAGAATGTGCATAATTTGAATATATACTTCATATTCTCTAATGCATTTGTTAATGTATTACACTTTTATACACTACAAATTAAAATAAAAGTAGAGGGAAATACATTATAATTTAAAACATAAAATTTATAAATTACTCATAAAAACATGAAATTAAGTACATTAATATAAATAATAGTTTTAATTACAATTTTAAATTAAAAGTATGCACTCCTTTTTTTATATGTGAAAAAGAAGAAAAACCAAATGTATTATTTTCCCTAAAATTAAATTAAGGAATTGTCTATCTGATAGATCAATAACCGAAAGCCTGTATATCATACAGATGTGAGAGCAAGCGAATTATTCCTTACTTTCATTCAGGAGCTATTGCTGTCTTTGATGTACAGGGTGATTATAATTAAAGTTTAAGTTTCAAAACGCTATAAAAAAAGAACCACTCATGAAAATGACGTCAAATTTGAAAGGAATGTTATTGAAGAAGGCGGAAAGCGTATGGCAGAAGAAAAAATTTAGTTTCAAAAGTTAGCAACAGATGGCGTTGCAAGCGGAAGAAGACAAATTAAAATGTTAGTTAAATTTCAGTCTTATAAAGCCGCCAGGTACCAGGCTGTTCCTCATTTCGCGTCTCAGACGTTCGCCATAAATGTTTCATTGCAGGACCGCGCTCTGCTGGTAAAACTGTATTACAAGAATGACGATTGTGCAAGAGTAGCTCTGCAAAAATTCAGGATACTGAAGGGTATAAAAGAAGGCGTTGGTCCAATGAGTGTCGTATGTCTAAAGAAAATGATGCAAAAATTCGAAACGACAGGTTCGTTTGAAGTGCAATCTGGTAGAGGGAGAAAACGAGTGCATTCGACGGTAGTTGAAGAAGTGGCCACAGCATTACAGGAGGGGTCGGCCGGTGGTGTGCAACCGTGCAGTGCACGAGGAATTGCCCGAACATTGGACAGGCCTACGAGCACGGTGCTGAAAATTGTACGAAACATCCTGCAATGCTATCCGTACAAAATTGGCCATGTGCAAGAGTTGCTTCCGTCTGACTTGACAGTTAGGGAGACGTTTGCGTTAGAATTCCTGGCTCGCATGGAAGTGGATAATTTTGTGGACAGATGAAGCCCATTTCCATCTGACAGGATACGTGAATACCCAGAATTGTCGAATATGGGCAACAGAAAATCCACTGGCAACGCACCCCGTACCACTTCATCCTAAAAAGGTCACGGTATGGTGTGGCTTTACGGCATCATTCATCCTACAACCATATTTTTTCGAGCAGACGGGTGCTTCCGGTCCTGTTACCGTAACCGTCACTGGTCAGAGGTATGCGTCTCATTTGCGCAACCACGTGATTCCAGCTCTGCAACAGCGTGGATGTGTGGATGAAATCATTTTTAAGCAAGATGCGCTCCTCCGCACATTGCACATCCCGTGAAGCAGCTGCTGAGGCGCCATTTTGGAAATGCTCGAATTATCAGCCGTCATTTCCCTACAGACTGGCCATCCCGATCGCCTGATCTTACTCCGTGTGATTTCTGGCTGTGGGGATATCTGAAGGATGTTGTGTTCCATGCTCCAATTGCAAATTTAGCGGAATTAAAGGCACGCATTTCGCAACGCATTCTGAACATCACCCCGGAGACACTGCGATTCGTTGTGGAACATGCTGTTTGTCGCTTTCAACTTGTTGCACACAACGGTGGACACCATAATGAACATGTTTTGCGCCAGTTCCGAACTTCTTTGATGAATGGTTCTTATGCGGTATGTCGCCGCAAAACTCTTGAAACCGATTTGTCCCTTTCGATGTGATATGTACAGTCATGCAAATAAAATTATTCAACAATTCTAATTTGTCAATGCGTTTTAATGTGTAACTTCCACCTTAGCCGTTGTTTTACGAATCATTTCTCGTCGTGATTCTGCCGCTTACAGCGCCATATGTTGCTAACTTTTGAAACTAAATTTTTTCTTCTGCCATACGCTTTCCACTTTCTTCAATAACATTCCTTTCAAATTTCACATCATTTTCATCAGTGGTTCTTTTTTTATAGCGTTTTGAAACTTAAACTTTAATTATAATCACCCTGTATATGCTCCGGTAAAATATGGCCTTAATTTATTAATAAGGGTGTTAGAACTACTTGTCTATCTTCTAAGTGACAACTGTAGGTGTAGTAAGTACGTGTAGGACTACACAGAAGAAGGGTTAAAAGTGCCCTTTATTAAACTCTTTAAAATTCAGAATGCGTGGACTTGACACTACGCTTCACTCGGATGATAACTGAAATAACAAGAACTAAACTAAAAATTCGAAGATATTAACAAGTAGTAGAGGCTACTCTACAGGGCTCAGAAAATCTCTTACTTAAAACCGCGTCGAAATATAGAGGCAGCAAAGTAAAAGCTGTTATGCCACGTAAACCAGCAATAACTGCGGAAATAGAAGTTCACGCTACAGAGATGACGGCAAATGCGAAAAACTCTTTCGCTTTCCTTCTAGAACTCAGTATTTAAACTTTTCTCCTCAAAGTAGAATTTGCATTACTTCACGCGCGCTACCAAATTTAAATATTCTGGCATTGACAATTAGGGGAATGAAGGCTTATAGGAAAGAACGTAAAAGTGAATTAAATTGCTTATTTAAAATAAATCCCTACAAGGGTCTATGGTAAGTCGAAATAATCGAATAAAAGTAAAATCGTCAGCATCAAATACGTTATTTATATCGCGAAATACTCGAGTTTTTCGCAAATCTTAAGAAATTAATATATCCATTACATACCCTTCTTAAGGCCCGTCTATACGTAGCGATTTCCTCGGCCGACTTAGCTGGCCGACATTATCTGATATAGCCCATCTGTCCACACAGAACGATTTTCTCGTTAGTACAGGAATTCACTCAACCAGTCACTGTGAAAGGAAGTGTTCCAGTCCTGTACAGCGTCACACTGTCTACGATTTGTAAACAAAGCTTATGGTGTTGTCAAATAGTCAAAATAATAATTGACTGTTTTACTTTAAATTGTTACTATGGATACAGCTGCAATTTTCAACTTAGCTACTGCTACAGAAGGGGGGGGGAAGAAAATGCGTTTGGACCAGAAACTGAGTACAAACGCATTTTCTTTCGACGAGAAATTCATGGTACCTTCGTAATACCCTGCTCCGGGAGTTGCGTATTGAAGACACGGTACAATTCCGAAAATATTTACGGGTGATGCCGCGTGATTTTGATTTTTTGCTAAATTTAGTTTGCAGCAAAATTTTAAAAAAATGTGCTTTTCCTTTGTGTACTGAGTACACAGATTACTCCTTTTTTATTTTATTTATTTATTATTTTTAAATTTCACTTTCTGGCACTCCTATTTGTGCACTTAAATCTTGAAATAATAAAATTACCATGTTTCAGAAAAAATAAGTAACTACTGTACTTTAAATTAAAACCTTTATTAATGAATAAATAGACAATAATGTCATGAAAATGAAACCAGTATGAGTAAAAAGTAGTAAAAAAGAATAAAGATTACTACACTACAAAAGCAACTGTGTAATTTCAGCGCAAAAATTTCAAATAAGAAATATAAAGTTGCAAAGTCTTAAGTAGTATATTTATTGAACATTAAAAACTAATATCAGCATGATCATATGACTCTATCAGTTAATCAGCTAATAAAATTTAGCAATATTGTATTAAATTGGGTTGTAACTTGTTTTCGCAAAACTCAATTAACACAAAACTGAGTTTGTCACTTGTGACTTCTTTTGAGCTGGTACGCAACTACTAAAGTTTTCACCAGTAGATCTAAAACACGTGCCAACGGCCATTCGAAAAATAAAAAGAAATGCGTTAAAGTAGACTAGAAGAGAAACACGCTAATGTGACAATCAAAATCGTAAAAAAAAAAAAAAAAAAAAAAAAAACTTGTATTTAGCGTAAGTATAATGAAACACTCAATCGATTTCGAGGGCAGCTAAAGGTCCCTCCTCATCAGGAGAAAGAAATACCTAGAAAGAAGAAAATAAAGGAGAAGGAGTCTCATAAACACGCGGTCCTTATCAGCACTGCACGTGGTTACAACTGGCTTTTTTATTCAGAGTTGCACTGGCCGCCTACTTTTACTGAGCCAGGCTATCTGATCAAGCCTAAAGGACAAGAAAAATTAGCGAAGTTAAAAATAGGGAGCGAGGGGCAAATGCACCTTCACGCTCAAAATCTGAACTTCAAATAATGGAAAGCAACCACTGAACGGATTTTTATACCCTCTGGTAGTACCAAACGCGAGGAGGTAACGCCATCTATCGGCAAAAATAACTGAATTAAGATAGTAGAATTTTAAATGCATTAGGAAGGACTGGATTGGACTTCAAATCATTAACTAAACCTGCTGAATCTTTGTGAATATGGAAAGCCTCAAGAAAATCCAATTCACCTATGGAAGAAGCCTTTTGGATAATTTTTGCAGACCCAAAGTCAAAATTATGGTTAAATGTCCAACTATGATACGCTATTGAAGACTTGTTAATTTCGCCTTTTCTGACATAAGATTCATGTTCCTTGATACGAAACTTCAACGCTCTTTTTGTTTGGCCAATACATCTTAAACCACACTGACACGATATACTATAAATTCCCCAAGAATTCAAGACAGAAACACAATCTTTTAGAATCGAAGGATGAATTTTATTAATAGGGGAGAAACCGACTTGAAAATTGAATTTCTGGAGAATCCGTGCAATTTTATAGTTAACAGAAGGATAAAATGGAAGCACGACAAGGTCATTAATATTATTTCTAACAGTGGAATGTCTTCTTTGATGGGAATCTGAAAATTTTTTAACGGCTTTATCAATAATCACGGGATAAAATCCACGGTCAATCGCAGCTGCTCTCAAATAATTAAGTTCATTGGTAAGCAAAGATTCAGAGGAACAAACTTTAAGCGCGCGGAATACATAATAGTAAAAAGAAGCCATTTTTTGCTTAACAGGTTGGAATGGGGTGATAAACAAACTGCAAAGGGTTTACGGTACACAGTGGTGCTAAAGTCAGTTTCATTGCGAATTATAAGAATATCAAGGAAGGGGAGGGACTTGTTGGATTCAATTTCAAGAGTGAATTGGATGGCTGGATCAATTGAATTCAAATAGATAGAATCTCGGATAAATCCTCTTTATAACCGTCAAGAAGTGCGAAAGTGTCGTCAACATACCGAATCCAAAGACGAAAAGATAGTTTATCAAGTTTATCAAATAATTTCATCTCAAAATAGTGCATATAAATGTCAGAAAGTACCGGAATGAGAGGACTACCCATAGCCAATCCTTCAACTTGACGAAACTATGTATTTTGGAAAACAAAGTGGGTTTGACTCAGAAACTTTAGTAAGCGAAACCAACTCATAAATTTCAGTATGTGTGAAGTGAAATTCCCGAAGCCTAGTTTCAAGACAATTTAGTGCTCCTTCGACGGGAACATTAGTAAACAGTGATTTGACATCAAATGAAACCATAATGGAACGAAGTGGAGAAATATTTTTAAGTTTATCAATGACTTCAACAGAATTTTTTACAGTGTGAATATTGTTGTCAAGTAGAGGAGAAAATCTGGAAACTAAATATTTGGCCAAATGATATGAAGCAGTACCTATGTTGGAAACAATTGATCGGAAAGGAATATAGGTTTTGTGGACTTTTGGAAGAGTATAAAGCCTAGCGCAATTAGTAATAGGTGGAATAAGTGATTTCTTCAACTGAGTTGGCAGAATGTGGGAAGATTTGATAGCACTTTTAACTTTCGTGAGGTCCGAAGTTGAAGGATCTTTAGGGATCGCAGTATGATCTTTAGGGATCGAGCAGTATGGGCCTTCATTTATCAGTTTAGAGACTCCAGTAATATATGTGTGTTTGTCCATAACAACGATCTGTCCGCCCTTATCAGCTTTAGAGATAATGATATTAGTATCAGAATGAATTTCACGTAAGATCTCATTTTCCTTTTTGCTAAGATTCGAAGCCAAAGATTTGTTGTTAAAATTAACGTTATGAGTAATTAGGTGGCGGATTGTATCCTTATGCGCTTCCGAAATTTTGGAGAATTTAAAGGCTTTCTCAATAGGTGCGTTGATATGAGGAATTGAAGGTTTAGATGTCTTTGAAAAGTTGAAATTATATTTTAATACTTTTAACTGATCCTCCGAAAGATTCCTATTGGAGATATTAACAATGGGGTTAACGTTTACAGTGAGAAGATCAACTAGATAGGTGGGACTATCCGACTGGTGTGTGAGTTTAAGGAATTTAGAAATGAGCATATTTTTATGCCGTTGACAAACGGTATCGGTTCTAGACCAGGATGTATGTTCAAATGAGGAAAAATTTTCAGTTGAATTATCAATTTTTAAATGGAAGTAATATAATTCAAATTCAATTTTAGATAAACGTTTGCGCGTGTCCCTTATAATATGACGAAGAAGTGCCAATTTGAATTTATTCAAAATTTTTGAAACGTGAACGGAAGCTTTAAGGCTACATTTCACATGTATAAATTTGGGAATGATATTTTGATTTTTGCATTTAAGTAGAAACTGTAGATGATTCAAGAATTTCGTACGCTTAAGGCGTAACTTACAAAATCGGTTCTTGTCAGTGGACATATTGTGAAACGGGTACAAGCAAGAAACAAGTGAACAAAAGAAATATAATTCCGAAAGTCCAAACAAGGAATTACTTATAACATGAAAAAACACCAATAAATAATGAAGACAATTTTCATCAACATATGACAAAAACATTCCAAAAGGAGAGAATCATCCATTACTGAAAGCTAATAACCACGTGGAAAGAAGCAACGAAAGTCAAAATCGTGCACGTGGTAAACCGATACAAAGTAGAATTTCCTCGAAAATACCGGTTGATAGCACAAACCAAATCCGAAAAACTAATAGCCACATGGAAAGAAATAAATAAAATGGTGCACGTGGCAAAACAATAAACAGTAAAATATTCTCGAAAATGCCAGTTGATAGCACAAACTAGACTAGAAGAGAAACACGCTAATAAGACAATCAAAATCGTAAAAACAACCTGGTATTTAGCATAAGTATAATGAAACACTCAATCGATTTCGAGGGCAGCTAAAGGTTCCTCCTCATCAGGAGAAAGAAATACCTAGAAAGAAGAAAATAAAGGAGAAGGAGTCTCAGAAACACGTGGTCCTTATCAGCACTGCACGTGGTTATAACTGGCTTTTTTATTTAGAGTTGCATTGGCCGCCTACTTTTACTGAGCCAGGCTATCTGATCTAGCCTAAAGGACAAGAAAAATTAGCGAAGTTAAAAATAGGGAGCGAGGGGCAAATGCACCTTCACGCTCAAAATCTGAACTTCAAATAATGGAAAGCAACCACTGAACGGATTTTTATACCCTCTGGTAGCAAACGCGACTGGTACCAAACGCGAGGAGGTAACGCCATCTATCGAAAAAAATAACTGAATTAAGATAGTAGAATTTTAAATGCATTAGGAAGGACTGGATTGGACTTCAAATCATTAACTAAACCTGCTGAATCTTTGTGAATATGGAAAGCCTCAAGAAAATCCAATTCACCTATGGAAGAAGCCTTTTGGATAATTTTTGCAGACCCAAAGTCAAAATTATGGTTAAATGTCCAACTATGATACGCTATTGAAGACTTGTTAATTTCGCCTTTTCTGACATAAGATTCATGTTCCTTGATACGAAACTTCAACGCTCTTTTTGTTTGGCCAATACATCTTAAACCACACTGACACGATATACTATAAATTCCCCAAGAATTCAAGACAGAAACACAATCTTTTAGAATCGAAGGATGAATTTTATTAATAGGGGAGAAACCGACTTGAAAATTGAATTTCTGGAGAATCCGTGCAATTTTATAGTTAACAGAAGGATAAAATGGAAGCACGACAAGGTCATTAATATTATTTCTAACAGTGGAATGTCTTCTTTGATGGGAATCTGAAAATTTTTTAACGGCTTTATCAATAATCACGGGAGAAAATCCACGGTCAATCGCAGCTGCTCTCAAATAATTAAGTTCATTGGTAAGCAAAGATTCAGAGGAACAAACTTTAAGCGCGCGGAATACATAATAGTAAAAAGAAGCCATTTTTTGCTTCACAGGTTGGAATGGGGTGATAAACAAACTGCAAAGGGTTTACGGTACACAGTGGTGCTAAAGTCAGTTTCATTGCGAATTATAAGAATATCAAGGAAGGGGAGGGACTTGTTGGATTCAATTTCAAGAGTGAATTGGATGGCTGGATCAATTGAATTCAAATAGATAGAATCTCGGATAAATCCTCTTTATAACCGTCAAGAAGTGCGAAAGTGTCGTCAACATACCGAATCCAAAGACGAAAAGATAGTTTATCAAGTTTATCAAATAATTTCATCTCAAAATAGTGCATATAAATGTCAGAAAGTACCGGAATGAGAGGACTACCCATAGCCAATCCTTCAACTTGACGAAACTATGTATTTTGGAAAACAAAGTGGGTTTGACTCAGAAACTTTAGTAAGCGAAACCAACTCATAAATTTCAGTATGTGTGAAGTGAAATTCCCGAAGCCTAGTTTCAAGACAATTTAGTGCTCCTTCGACCGGAACATTAGTAAACAGTGATTTGACATCAAATGAAACCATAATGGAACGAAGTGGAGAAATATTTTTAAGTTTATCAATGACTTCAACAGAATTTTTTACAGTGTGAATATTGTTGTCAAGTAGAGGAGAAAATCTGGAAACTAAATATTTGGCCAAATGATATGAAGCAGTACCTATGTTGGAAACAATTGATCGGAAAGGAATATAGGTTTTGTGGACTTTTGGAAGAGTATAAAGCCTAGCGCAATTAGTAATAGATGGAATAAGTGATTTCTTCAACTGAGTTGGCAGAATGTGGGAAGATTTGATAGCACTTTTAACTTTCGTGAGGTCCGAAGTTGAAGGATCTTTAGGGATCGCAGTATGATCTTTAGGGATCGAGCAGTATGGGCCTTCATTTATCAGTTTAGAGACTCCAGTAATATATGTGTGTTTGTCCATAACAACGATCTGTCCGCCCTTATCAGCTTTAGAGATAATGATATTAGTATCAGAATGAATTTCACGTAAGATCTCATTTTCCTTTTTGCTAAGATTCGAAGCCAAAGATTTGTTGTTAAAATTAACGTTATGAGTAATTAGGTGGCGGATTGTATCCTTATGCGCTTCCGAAATTTTGGAGAATTTAAAGGCTTTCTCAATAGGTGCGTTGATATGAGGAATTGAAGGTTTAGATGTCTTTGAAAAGTTGAAATTATATTTTAATACTTTTAACTGATCCTCCGAAAGATTCCTATTGGAGATATTAACAATGGGGTTAACGTTTACAGTGAGAAGATCAGCTAGATAGGTGGGACTATCCGACTGGTGTGTGAGTTTAAGGAATTTAGAAATGAGCATATTTTTATGTCGTTGACAAACGGTATCGGTTCTAGTCCAGGATGTATGTTCAAATGAGGAAAAATTTTCAGTTGAATTATCAATTTTTAAATGGAAGTAATATAATTCAAATTCAATTTTAGATAAACGTTTGCGCGTGTCCCTTATAATATGACGAAGAAGTGCCAATTTGAATTTATTCAAAATTTTTGAAACGTGAACGGAAGCTTTAAGGCTACATTTCACATGTATAAATTTGGGAATGATATTTTGATGTTTGCATTTAAGTAGAAACTGTAGATGATTCAAGAATTTCGTACGCTTAAGGCGTAACTTACAAAATCGGTTCTTGTCAGTGGACATATTGTGAAACGGGTACAAGCAAGAAACAAGTGAACAAAAGAAATATAATTCCGAAAGTCCAAACAAGGAATTACTTATAACATGAAAAAACACCAATAAATAATGAAGACAATTTTCATCAACATATGACAAAAACATTCCAAAAGGAGAGAATCATCCATTACTGAAAGCTAATAACCACGTGGAAAGAAGCAACGAAAGTCAAAATCGTGCACGTGGTAAACCGATACAAAGTAGAATTTCCTCGAAAATACCGGTTGATAGCACAAACCAAATCCGAAAAACTAATAGCCACATGGAAAGAAATAAATAAAATGGTGCACGTGGCAAAACAATAAACAGTAAAATATTCTCGAAAATGCCAGTTGATAGCACAAACTAGACTAGAAGAGAAACACGCTAATAAGACAATCAAAATCGTAAAAACAACCTGGTATTTAGCATAAGTATAATGAAACACTCAATCGATTTCGAGGGCAGCTAAAGGTTCCTCCTCATCAGGAGAAAGAAATACCTAGAAAGAAGAAAATAAAGGAGAAGGAGTCTCAGAAACACGTGGTCCTTATCAGCACTGCACGTGGTTATAACTGGCTTTTTTATTTAGAGTTGCATTGGCCGCCTACTTTTACTGAGCCAGGCTATCTGATCTAGCCTAAAGGACAAGAAAAATTAGCGAAGTTAAAAATAGGGAGCGAGGGGCAAATGCACCTTCACGCTCAAAATCTGAACTTCAAATAATGGAAAGCAACCACTGAACGGATTTTTATACCCTCTGGTAGCAAACGCGACTGGTACCAAACGCGAGGAGGTAACGCCATCTATCGAAAAAAATAACTGAATTAAGATAGTAGAATTTTAAATGCATTAGGAAGGACTGGATTGGACTTCAAATCATTAACTAAACCTGCTGAATCTTTGTGAATATGGAAAGCCTCAAGAAAATCCAATTCACCTATGGAAGAAGCCTTTTGGATAATTTTTGCAGACCCAAAGTCAAAATTATGGTTAAATGTCCAACTATGATACGCTATTGAAGACTTGTTAATTTCGCCTTTTCTGACATAAGATTCATGTTCCTTGATACGAAACTTCAACGCTCTTTTTGTTTGGCCAATACATTTTAAACCACACTGACACGATATACTATAAATTCCCCAAGAATTCAAGACAGAAACACAATCTTTTAGAATCGAAGGATGAACTTTATTAATAGGGGAGAAACCGACTTGAAAATTGAATTTCTGGAGAATCCGTGCAATTTTATAGTTAACAGAAGGATAAAATGGAAGCACGACAAGGTCATTAATATTATTTCTAACAGTGGAATGTCTTCTTTGATGGGAATCTGAAAATTTTTTAACGGCTTTATCAATAATCACGGGATAAAATCCACGGTCAATCGCAGCTGCTCTCAAATAATTAAGTTCATTGGTAAGCAAAGATTCAGAGGAACAAACTTTAAGCGCGCGGAATACATAATAGTAAAAAGAAGCCATTTTTTGCTTAACAGGTTGGAATGGGGTGATAAACAAACTGCAAAGGGTTTACGGTACACAGTGGTGCTAAAGTCAGTTTCATTGCGAATTATAAGAATATCAAGGAAGGGGAGGGACTTGTTGGATTCAATTTCAAGAGTGAATTGGATGGCTGGATCAATTGAATTCAAATAGATAGAATCTCGGATAAATCCTCTTTATAACCGTCAAGAAGTGCGAAAGTGTCGTCAACATACCGAATCCAAAGACGAAAAGATAGTTTATCAAGTTTATCAAATAATTTCATCTCAAAATAGTGCATATAAATGTCAGAAAGTACCGGAATGAGAGGACTACCCATAGCCAATCCTTCAACTTGACGAAACTATGTATTTTGGAAAACAAAGTGGGTTTGACTCAGAAACTTTAGTAAGCGAAACCAACTCATAAATTTCAGTATGTGTGAAGTGAAATTCCCGAAGCCTAGTTTCAAGACAATTTAGTGCTCCTTCGACCGGAACATTAGTAAACAGTGATTTGACATCAAATGAAACCATAATGGAACGAAGTGGAGAAATATTTTTAAGTTTATCAATGACTTCAACAGAATTTTTTACAGTGTGAATATTGTTGTCAAGTAGAGGAGAAAATCTGGAAACTAAATATTTGGCCAAATGATATGAAGCAGTACCTATGTTGGAAACAATTGATCGGAAAGGAATATAGGTTTTGTGGACTTTTGGAAGAGTATAAAGCCTAGCGCAATTAGTAATAGGTGGAATAAGTGATTTCTTCAACTGAGTTGGCAGAATGTGGGAAGATTTGATAGCACTTTTAACTTTCGTGAGGTCCGAAGTTGAAGGATCGCAGTATGATCTTTAGGGATCGAGCAGTATGGGCCTTCATTTATCAGTTTAGAGACTCCAGTAATATATGTGTGTTTATCCATAACAACGATATGTCCGCCCTTATCAGCTTTAGAGATAATGATATTAGTATCAGAATGAATTTCACGTAAGATCTCATTTTCCTTTTTGCTAAGATTCGAAGCCAAAGATTTGTTGTTAAAATTAACGTTATGAGTAATTAGGTGGCGGATTGTATCCTTATGCGCTTCCGAAATTTTGGAGAATTTAAAGGCTTTCTCAATAGGTGCGTTGATATGAGGAATTGAAGGTTTAGATGTCTTTGAAAAGTTGAAATTATATTTTAATACTTTTAACTGATCCTCCGAAAGATTCCTATTGGAGATATTAACAATGGGGTTAACGTTTACAGTGAGAAGATCAGCTAGATAGGTGGGACTATCCGACTGGTGTGTGAGTTTAAGGAATTTAGAAATGAGCATATTTTTATGCCGTTGACAAACGGTATCGGTTCTAGACCAGGATGTATGTTCAAATGAGGAAAAATTTTCAGTTGAATTAGCAATTTTTAAATGGAAGTAATATAATTCAAATTCAATTTTAGATAAACGTTTGCGCGTGTTCCTTATAATATGACGAAGAAGTGCCAATTTGAATTTATTCAAAATTTTTGAAACGTGAACGGAAGCTTTAAGGCTACATTTCACATGTATAAATTTGGGAATGATATTTTGATGTTTGCATTTAAGTAGAAACTGTAGATGATTCAAGAATTTCGTACGCTTAAGGCGTAACTTACAAAATCGGTTCTTGTCAGTGGACATATTGTGAAACGGGTACAAGCAAGAAACAAGTGAACAAAAGAAATATAATTCCGAAAGTCCAAACAAGGAATTACTTATAACATGAAAAAACACCAATAAATAATGAAGACAATTTTCATCAACATATGACAAAAACATTCCAAAAGGAGAGAATCATCCATTACTGAAAGCTAATAACCACGTGGAAAGAAGCAACGAAAGTCAAAATCGTGCACGTGGTAAACCGATACAAAGGAGAATTTCCTCGAAAATACCGGTTGATAGCACAAACCAAATCCGAAAAACTAATAGCCACATGGAAAGAAATAAATAAAATGGTGCACGTGGCAAAACAATAAACAGTAAAATATTCTCGAAAATGCCAGTTGATAGCACAAACTAGACTAGAAGAGAAACACGCTAATAAGACAATCAAAATCGTAAAAACAACCTGGTATTTAGCATAAGTATAATGAAACACTCAATCGATTTCGAGGGCAGCTAAAGGTTCCTCCTCATCAGGAGAAAGAAATACCTAGAAAGAAGAAAATAAAGGAGAAGGAGTCTCAGAAACACGTGGTCCTTATCAGCACTGCACGTGGTTATAACTGGCTTTTTTATTTAGAGTTGCATTGGCCGCCTACTTTTACTGAGCCAGGCTATCTGATCTAGCCTAAAGGACAAGAAAAATTAGCGAAGTTAAAAATAGGGAGCGAGGGGCAAATGCACCTTCACGCTCAAAATCTGAACTTCAAATAATGGAAAGCAACCACTGAACGGATTTTTATACCCTCTGGTAGCAAACGCGACTGGTACCAAACGCGAGGACGCAACGCCATCTATCGAAAAAAATAACTGAATTAAGATAGTAGAATTTTAAATGCATTAGGAAGGACTGGATTGGACTTCAAATCATTAACTAAACCTGCTGTATCTTTGTGAATATGGAAAGCCTCAAGAAAATCCAATTCACCTATGGAAGAAGCCTTTTGGATAATTTTGCAGACCCAAAGTCAAAATTATGGTTAAATGTCCAACTATGATACGCTATTGAAGACTTGTTAATTTCGCCTTTTCTGACATAAGATTCATGTTCCTTGATACGAAACTTCAACGCTCTTTTTGTTTGGCCAATACATCTTAAACCACACTGACACGATATACTATAAATTCCCCAAGAATTCAAGACAGAAACACAATCTTTTAGAATCGAAGGATGAATTTTATTAATAGGGGAGAAACCGACTTGAAAATTGAATTTCTGGAGAATCCGTGCAATTTTATAGTTAACAGAAGGATAAAATGGAAGCACGACAAGGTCATTAATATTATTTCTAACAGTGGAATGTCTTCTTTGATGGGAATCTGAAAATTTTTTAACGGCTTTATCAATAATCACGGGAGAAAATCCACGGTCAATCGCAGCTGCTCTCAAATAATTAAGTTCATTGGTAAGCAAAGATTCAGAGGAACAAACTTTAAGCGCGCGGAATACATAATAGTAAAAAGAAGCCATTTTTTGCTTAACAGGTTGGCATGGGGTGATAAACAAACTGCAAAGGGTTTACGGTACACAGTGGTGCTAAAGTCAGTTTCATTGCGAATTATAAGAATATCAAGGAAGGGGAAGGACTTGTTGGATTCAATTTCAAGAGTGAATTGGATGGCTGGATCAATTGAATTCAAATAGATAGAATCTCGGATAAATCCTCTTTATAACCGTCAAGAAGTGCGAAAGTGTCGTCAACATACCGAATCCAAAGACGAAAAGATAGTTTATCAAGTTTATCAAATAATTTCATCTCAAAATAGTGCATATAAATGTCAGAAAGTACCGGAATGAGAGGACTACCCATAGCCAATCCTTCAACTTGACGAAACTATGTATTTTGGAAAACAAAGTGGGTTTGACTCAGAAACTTTAGTAAGCGAAACCAACTCATAAATTTCAGTATGTGTGAAGTGAAATTCCCGAAGCCTAGTTTCAAGACAATTTAGTGCTCCTTCGACCGGAACATTAGTAAACAGTGATTTGACATCAAATGAAACCATAATGGAACGAAGTGGAGAAATATTTTTAAGTTTATCAATGACTTCAACAGAATTTTTTACAGTGTGAATATTGTTGTCAAGTAGAGGAGAAAATCTGGAAACTAAATATTTGGCCAAATGATATGAAGCAGTACCTATGTTGGAAACAATTGATCGGAAAGGAATATAGGTTTTGTGGACTTTTGGAAGAGTATAAAGCCTAGCGCAATTAGTAATAGGTGGAATAAGTGATTTCTTCAACTGAGTTGGCAGAATGTGGGAAGATTTGATAGCACTTTTAACTTTCGTGAGGTCCGAAGTTGAAGGATCGCAGTATGATCTTTAGGGATCGAGCAGTATGGGCCTTCATTTATCAGTTTAGAGACTCCAGTAATATATGTGTGTTTGTCCATAACAACGATCTGTCCGCCCTTATCAGCTTTAGAGATAATGATATTAGTATCAGAATGAATTTCACGTAAGATCTCATTTTCCTTTTTGCTAAGATTCGAAGCCAAAGATTTGTTGTTAAAATTAACGTTATGAGTAATTAGGTGGCGGATTGTATCCTTATGCGCTTCCGAAATTTTGGAGAATTTAAAGGCTTTCTCAATAGGTGCGTTGATATGAGGAATTGAAGGTTTAGATGTCTTTGAAAAGTTGAAATTATATTTTAATACTTTTAACTGATCCTCCGAAAGATTCCTATTGGAGATATTAACAATGGGGTTAACGTTTACAGTGAGAAGATCAGCTAGATAGGTGGGACTATCCGACTGGTGTGTGAGTTTAAGGAATTTAGAAATGAGCATATTTTTATGCCGTTGACAAACGGTATCGGTTCTAGACCAGGATGTATGTTCAAATGAGGAAAAATTTTCAGTTGAATTATCAATTTTTAAATGGAAGTAATATAATTCAAATTCAATTTTAGATAAACGTTTGCGCGTGTCCCTTATAATATGACGAAGAAGTGCCAATTTGAATTTATTCAAAATTTTTGAAACGTGAACGGAAGCTTTAAGGCTACATTTCACATGTATAAATTTGGGAATGATATTTTGATGTTTGCATTTAAGTAGAAACTGTAGATGATTCAAGAATTTCGTACGCTTAAGGCGTAACTTACAAAATCGGTTCTTGTCAGTGGACATATTGTGAAACGGGTACAAGCAAGAACAAGTGAACAAAAGAAATATAATTCCGAAAGTCCAAACAAGGAATTACTTATAACATGAAAAAACACCAATAAATAATGAAGACAATTTTCATCAACATATGACAAAAACATTCCAAAAGGAGAGAATCATCCATTACTGAAAGCTAATAACCACGTGGAAAGAAGCAACGAAAGTCAAAATCGTGCACGTGGTAAACCGATACAAAGGAGAATTTCCTCGAAAATACCGGTTGATAGCACAAACCAAATCCGAAAAACTAATAGCCACATGGAAAGAAATAAATAAAATGGTGCACGTGGCAAAACAATAAACAGTAAAATATTCTCGAAAATGCCAGTTGATAGCACAAACTAGACTAGAAGAGAAACACGCTAATAAGACAATCAAAATCGTAAAAACAACCTGGTATTTAGCATAAGTATAATGAAACACTCAATCGATTTCGAGGGCAGCTAAAGGTTCCTCCTCATCAGGAGAAAGAAATACCTAGAAAGAAGAAAATAAAGGAGAAGGAGTCTCAGAAACACGTGGTCCTTATCAGCACTGCACGTGGTTATAACTGGCTTTTTTATTTAGAGTTGCATTGGCCGCCTACTTTTACTGAGCCAGGCTATCTGATCTAGCCTAAAGGACAAGAAAAATTAGCGAAGTTAAAAATAGGGAGCGAGGGGCAAATGCACCTTCACGCTCAAAATCTGAACTTCAAATAATGGAAAGCAACCACTGAACGGATTTTTATACCCTCTGGTAGCAAACGCGACTGGTACCAAACGCGAGGAGGTAACGCCATCTATCGAAAAAAATAACTGAATTAAGATAGTAGAATTTTAAATGCATTAGGAAGGATTGGATTGGACTTCAAATCATTAACTAAACCTGCTGTATCTTTGTGAATATGGAAAGCCTCAAGAAAATCCAATTCACCTATGGAAGAAGCCTTTTGGATAATTTTTGCAGACCCAAAGTCAAAATTATGGTTAAATGTCCAACTATGATACGCTATTGAAGACTTGTTAATTTCGCCTTTTCTGACATAAGATTCATGTTCCTTGATACGAAACTTCAACGCTCTTTTTGTTTGGCCAATACATCTTAAACCACACTGACACGATATACTATAAATTCCCCAAGAATTCAAGACAGAAACACAATCTTTTAGAATCGAAGGGTGAATTTTATTAATAGGGGAGAAACCGACTTGAAAATTGAATTTCTGGAGAATCCGTGCAATTTTATAGTTAACAGAAGGATAAAATGGAAGCACGACAAGGTCATTAATATTATTTCTAACAGTGGAATGTCTTCTTTGATGGGAATCTGAAAATTTTTTAACGGCTTTATCAATAATCACGGGAGAAAATCCACGGTCAATCGCAGCTGCTCTCAAATAATTAAGTTCATTGGTAAGCAAAGATTCAGAGGAACAAACTTTAAGCGCGCGGAATACATAATAGTAAAAAGAAGCCATTTTTTGCTTAACAGGTTGGCATGGGGTGCACAAACTGCAAAGGGTTTACGGTACACAGTGGTGCTAAAGTCAGTTTCATTGCGAATTATAAGAATATCAAGGAAGGGGAGGGACTTGTTGGATTCAATTTCAAGAGTGAATTGGATGGCTGGATCAATTGAATTCAAATAGATAGAATCTCGGATAAATCCTCTTTATAACCGTCAAGAAGTGCGAAAGTGTCGTCAACATACCGAATCCAAAGACGAAAAGATAGTTTATCAAGTTTATCAAATAATTTCATCTCAAAATAGTGCATATAAATGTCAGAAAGTACCGGAATGAGAGGACTACCCATAGCCAATCCTTCAACTTGACGAAACTATGTATTTTGGAAGACAAAGTGGGTTTGACTCAGAAACTTTAGTAAGCGAAACCAACTCATAAATTTCAGTATGTGTGAAGTGAAATTCCCGAAGCCTAGTTTCAAGACAATTTAGTGCTCCTTCGACCGGAACATTAGTAAACAGTGATTTGACATCAAATGAAACCATAATGGAACGAAGTGGAGAAATATTTTTAAGTTTATCAATGACTTCAACAGAATTTTTTACAGTGTGAATATTGTTGTCAAGTAGAGGAGAAAATCTGGAAACTAAATATTTGGCCAAATGATATGAAGCAGTACCTATGTTGGAAACAATTGATCGGAAAGGAATATAGGTTTTGTGGACTTTTGGAAGAGTATAAAGCCTAGCGCAATTAGTAATAGGTGGAATAAGTGATTTCTTCAACTGAGTTGGCAGAATGTGGGAAGATTTGATAGCACTTTTAACTTTCGTGAGGTCCGAAGTTGAAGGATCGCAGTATGATCTTTAGGGATCGAGCAGTATGGGCCTTCATTTATCAGTTTAGAGACTCCAGTAATATATGTGTGTTTGTCCATAACAACGATCTGTCCGCCCTTATCAGCTTTAGAGATAATGATATTAGTATCAGAATGAATTTCACGTAAGATCTCATTTTCCTTTTTGCTAAGATTCGAAGCCAAAGATTTGTTGTTAAAATTAACGTTATGAGTAATTAGGTGGCGGATTGTATCCTTATGCGCTTCCGAAATTTTGGAGAATTTAAAGGCTTTCTCAATAGGTGCGTTGATATGAGGAATTGAAGGTTTAGATGTCTTTGAAAAGTTGAAATTATATTTTAATCCTTTTAACTGATCCTCCGAAAGATTCCTATTGGAGATATTAACAATGGGGTTAACGTTTACAGTGAGAAGATCAGCTAGATAGGTGGGACTATCCGACTGGTGTGTGAGTTTAAGGAATTTAGAAATGAGCATATTTTTATGCCGTTGACAAACGGTATCGGTTCTAGACCAGGATGTATGTTCAAATGAGGAAAAATTTTCAGTTGAATTATCAATTTTTAAATGGAAGTAATATAATTCAAATTCAATTTTAGATAAACGTTTGCGCGTGTCCCTTATAATATGACGAAGAAGTGCCAATTTGAATTTATTCAAAATTTTTGAAACGTGAACGGAAGCTTTAAGGCTACATTTCACATGTATAAATTTGGGAATGATATTTTGATGTTTGCATTTAAGTAGAAACTGTAGATGATTCAAGAATTTCGTACGCTTAAGGCGTAACTTACAAAATCGGTTCTTGTCAGTGGACATATTGTGAAACGGGTACAAGCAAGAAACAAGTGAACAAAAGAAATATAATTCCGAAAGTCCAAACAAGGAATTACTTATAACATGAAAAAACACCAATAAATAATGAAGACAATTTTCATCAACATATGACAAAAACATTCCAAAAGGAGAGAATCATCCATTACTGAAAGCTAATAACCACGTGGAAAGAAGCAACGAAAGTCAAAATCGTGCACGTGGTAAACCGATACAAAGTAGAATTTCCTCGAAAATACCGGTTGATAGCACAAACCAAATCCGAAAAACTAATAGCCACATGGAAAGAAATAAATAAAATGGTGCACGTGGCAAAACAATAAACAGTAAAATATTCTCGAAAATGCCAGTTGATAGCACAAACTAGACTAGAAGAGAAACACGCTAATAAGACAATCAAAATCGTAAAAACAACCTGGTATTTAGCATAAGTATAATGAAACACTCAATCGATTTCGAGGGCAGCTAAAGGTTCCTCCTCATCAGGAGAAAGAAATACCTAGAAAGAAGAAAATAAAGGAGAAGGAGTCTCAGAAACACGTGGTCCTTATCAGCACTGCACGTGGTTATAACTGGCTTTTTTATTTAGAGTTGCATTGGCCGCCTACTTTTACTGAGCCAGGCTATCTGATCTAGCCTAAAGGACAAGAAAAATTAGCGAAGTTAAAAATAGGGAGCGAGGGGCAAATGCACCTTCACGCTCAAAATCTGAACTTCAAATAATGGAAAGCAACCACTGAACGGATTTTTATACCCTCTGGTAGCAAACGCGACTGGTACCAAACGCGAGGAGGTAACGCCATCTATCGAAAAAAATAACTGAATTAAGATAGTAGAATTTTAAATGCATTAGGAAGGACTGGATTGGACTTCAAATCATTAACTAAACCTGCTGTATCTTTGTGAATATGGAAAGCCTCAAGAAAATCCAATTCACCTATGGAAGAAGCCTTTTGGATAATTTTTGCAGACCCAAAGTCAAAATTATGGTTAAATGTCCAACTATGATACGCTATTGAAGACTTGTTAATTTCGCCTTTTCTGACATAAGATTCATGTTCCTTGATACGAAACTTCAACGCTCTTTTTGTTTGGCCAATACATCTTAAACCACACTGACACGATATACTATAAATTCCCCAAGAATTCAAGACAGAAACACAATCTTTTAGAATCGAAGGGTGAATTTTATTAATAGGGGAGAAACCGACTTGAAAATTGAATTTCTGGAGAATCCGTGCAATTTTATAGTTAACAGAAGGATAAAATGGAAGCACGACAAGGTCATTAATATTATTTCTAACAGTGGAATGTCTTCTTTGATGGGAATCTGAAAATTTTTTAACGGCTTTATCAATAATCACGGGAGAAAATCCACGGTCAATCGCAGCTGCTCTCAAATAATTAAGTTCATTGGTAAGCAAAGATTCAGAGGAACAAACTTTAAGCGCGCGGAATACATAATAGTAAAAAGAAGCCATTTTTTGCTTAACAGGTTGGCATGGGGTGCACAAACTGCAAAGGGTTTACGGTACACAGTGGTGCTAAAGTCAGTTTCATTGCGAATTATAAGAATATCAAGGAAGGGGAGGGACTTGTTGGATTCAATTTCAAGAGTGAATTGGATGGCTGGATCAATTGAATTCAAATAGATAGAATCTCGGATAAATCCTCTTTATAACCGTCAAGAAGTGCGAAAGTGTCGTCAACATACCGAATCCAAAGACGAAAAGATAGTTTATCAAGTTTATCAAATAATTTCATCTCAAAATAGTGCATATAAATGTCAGAAAGTACCGGAATGAGAGGACTACCCATAGCCAATCCTTCAACTTGACGAAACTATGTATTTTGGAAGACAAAGTGGGTTTGACTCAGAAACTTTAGTAAGCGAAACCAACTCATAAATTTCAGTATGTGTGAAGTGAAATTCCCGAAGCCTAGTTTCAAGACAATTTAGTGCTCCTTCGACCGGAACATTAGTAAACAGTGATTTGACATCAAATGAAACCATAATGGAACGAAGTGGAGAAATATTTTTAAGTTTATCAATGACTTCAACAGAATTTTTTACAGTGTGAATATTGTTGTCAAGTAGAGGAGAAAATCTGGAAACTAAATATTTGGCCAAATGATATGAAGCAGTACCTATGTTGGAAACAATTGATCGGAAAGGAATATAGGTTTTGTGGACTTTTGGAAGAGTATAAAGCCTAGCGCAATTAGTAATAGGTGGAATAAGTGATTTCTTCAACTGAGTTGGCAGAATGTGGGAAGATTTGATAGCACTTTTAACTTTCGTGAGGTCCGAAGTTGAAGGATCGCAGTATGATCTTTAGGGATCGAGCAGTATGGGCCTTCATTTATCAGTTTAGAGACTCCAGTAATATATGTGTGTTTGTCCATAACAACGATCTGTCCGCCCTTATCAGCTTTAGAGATAATGATATTAGTATCAGAATGAATTTCACGTAAGATCTCATTTTCCTTTTTGCTAAGATTCGAAGCCAAAGATTTGTTGTTAAAATTAACGTTATGAGTAATTAGGTGGCGGATTGTATCCTTATGCGCTTCCGAAATTTTGGAGAATTTAAAGGCTTTCTCAATAGGTGCGTTGATATGAGGAATTGAAGGTTTAGATGTCTTTGAAAAGTTGAAATTATATTTTAATACTTTTAACTGATCCTCCGAAAGATTCCTATTGGAGATATTAACAATGGGGTTAACGTTTACAGTGAGAAGATCAGCTAGATAGGTGGGACTATCCGACTGGTGTGTGAGTTTAAGGAATTTAGAAATGAGCATATTTTTATGCCGTTGACAAACGGTATCGGTTCTAGACCAGGATGTATGTTCAAATGAGGAAAAATTTTCAGTTGAATTATCAATTTTTAAATGGAAGTAATATAATTCAAATTCAATTTTAGATAAACGTTTGCGCGTGTCCCTTATAATATGACGAAGAAGTGCCAATTTGAATTTATTCAAAATTTTTGAAACGTGAACGGAAGCTTTAAGGCTACATTTCACATGTATAAATTTGGGAATGATATTTTGATGTTTGCATTTAAGTAGAAACTGTAGATGATTCAAGAATTTCGTACGCTTAAGGCGTAACTTACAAAATCGGTTCTTGTCAGTGGACATATTGTGAAACGGGTACAAGCAAGAAACAAGTGAACAAAAGAAATATAATTCCGAAAGTCCAAACAAGGAATTACTTATAACATGAAAAAACACCAATAAATAATGAAGACAATTTTCATCAACATATGACAAAAACATTCCAAAAGGAGAGAATCATCCATTACTGAAAGCTAATAACCACGTGAATTACTTATAACATGAAAAAACACCAATAAATAATGAAGACAATTTTCATCAACATATGACAAAAACATTCCAAAAGGAGAGAATCATCCATTACTGAAAGCTAATAACCACGTGGAAAGAAGCAACGAAAGTCAAAATCGTGCACGTGGTAAACCGATACAAAGTAGAATTTCCTCGAAAATACCGGTTGATAGCACAAACCAAATCCGAAAAACTAATAGCCACATGGAAAGAAATAAATAAAATGGTGCACGTGGCAAAACAATAAACAGTAAAATATTCTCGAAAATGCCAGTTGATAGCACAAACTAGACTAGAAGAGAAACACGCTAATAAGACAATCAAAATCGTAAAAACAACCTGGTATTTAGCATAAGTATAATGAAACACTCAATCGATTTCGAGGGCAGCTAAAGGTTCCTCCTCATCAGGAGAAAGAAATACCTAGAAAGAAGAAAATAAAGGAGAAGGAGTCTCAGAAACACGTGGTCCTTATCAGCACTGCACGTGGTTATAACTGGCTTTTTTATTTAGAGTTGCATTGGCCGCCTACTTTTACTGAGCCAGGCTATCTGATCTAGCCTAAAGGACAAGAAAAATTAGCGAAGTTAAAAATAGGGAGCGAGGGGCAAATGCACCTTCACGCTCAAAATCTGAACTTCAAATAATGGAAAGCAACCACTGAACGGATTTTTATACCCTCTGGTAGCAAACGCGACTGGTACCAAACGCGAGGAGGTAACGCCATCTATCGAAAAAAATAACTGAATTAAGATAGTAGAATTTTAAATGCATTAGGAAGGACTGGATTGGACTTCAAATCATTAACTAAACCTGCTGTATCTTTGTGAATATGGAAAGCCTCAAGAAAATCCAATTCACCTATGGAAGAAGCCTTTTGGATAATTTTTGCAGACCCAAAGTCAAAATTATGGTTAAATGTCCAACTATGATACGCTATTGAAGACTTGTTAATTTCGCCTTTTCTGACATAAGATTCATGTTCCTTGATACGAAACTTCAACGCTCTTTTTGTTTGGCCAATACATCTTAAACCACACTGACACGATATACTATAAATTCCCCAAGAATTCAAGACAGAAACACAATCTTTTAGAATCGAAGGGTGAATTTTATTAATAGGGGAGAAACCGACTTGAAAATTGAATTTCTGGAGAATCCGTGCAATTTTATAGTTAACAGAAGGATAAAATGGAAGCACGACAAGGTCATTAATATTATTTCTAACAGTGGAATGTCTTCTTTGATGGGAATCTGAAAATTTTTTAACGGCTTTATCAATAATCACGGGAGAAAATCCACGGTCAATCGCAGCTGCTCTCAAATAATTAAGTTCATTGGTAAGCAAAGATTCAGAGGAACAAACTTTAAGCGCGCGGAATACATAATAGTAAAAAGAAGCCATTTTTTGCTTAACAGGTTGGCATGGGGTGCACAAACTGCAAAGGGTTTACGGTACACAGTGGTGCTAAAGTCAGTTTCATTGCGAATTATAAGAATATCAAGGAAGGGGAGGGACTTGTTGGATTCAATTTCAAGAGTGAATTGGATGGCTGGATCAATTGAATTCAAATAGATAGAATCTCGGATAAATCCTCTTTATAACCGTCAAGAAGTGCGAAAGTGTCGTCAACATACCGAATCCAAAGACGAAAAGATAGTTTATCAAGTTTATCAAATAATTTCATCTCAAAATAGTGCATATAAATGTCAGAAAGTACCGGAATGAGAGGACTACCCATAGCCAATCCTTCAACTTGACGAAACTATGTATTTTGGAAGACAAAGTGGGTTTGACTCAGAAACTTTAGTAAGCGAAACCAACTCATAAATTTCAGTATGTGTGAAGTGAAATTCCCGAAGCCTAGTTTCAAGACAATTTAGTGCTCCTTCGACCGGAACATTAGTAAACAGTGATTTGACATCAAATGAAACCATAATGGAACGAAGTGGAGAAATATTTTTAAGTTTATCAATGACTTCAACAGAATTTTTTACAGTGTGAATATTGTTGTCAAGTAGAGGAGAAAATCTGGAAACTAAATATTTGGCCAAATGATATGAAGCAGTACCTATGTTGGAAACAATTGATCGGAAAGGAATATAGGTTTTGTGGACTTTTGGAAGAGTATAAAGCCTAGCGCAATTAGTAATAGGTGGAATAAGTGATTTCTTCAACTGAGTTGGCAGAATGTGGGAAGATTTGATAGCACTTTTAACTTTCGTGAGGTCCGAAGTTGAAGGATCTTTAGGGATCGCAGTATGATCTTTAGGGATCGAGCAGTATGGGCCTTCATTTATCAGTTTAGAGACTCCAGTAATATATGTGTGTTTGTCCATAACAACGATCTGTCCGCCCTTATCAGCTTTAGAGATAATGATATTAGTATCAGAATGAATTTCACGTAAGATCTCATTTTCCTTTTTGCTAAGATTCGAAGCCAAAGATTTGTTGTTAAAATTAACGTTATGAGTAATTAGGTGGCGGATTGTATCCTTATGCGCTTCCGAAATTTTGGAGAATTTAAAGGCTTTCTCAATAGGTGCGTTGATATGAGGAATTGAAGGTTTAGATGTCTTTGAAAAGTTGAAATTATATTTTAATACTTTTAACTGATCCTCCGAAAGATTCCTATTGGAGATATTAACAATGGGGTTAACGTTTACAGTGAGAAGATCAGCTAGATAGGTGGGACTATCCGACTGGTGCGTGAGTTTAAGGAATTTAGAAATGAGCATATTTTTATGCCGTTGACAAACGGTATCGGTTCTAGACCAGGATGTATGTTCAAATGAGGAAAAATTTTCAGTTGAATTATCAATTTTTAAATGGAAGTAATATAATTCAAATTCAATTTTAGATAAACGTTTGCGCGTGTCCCTTATAATATGACGAAGAAGTGCCAATTTGAATTTATTCAAAATTTTTGAAACGTGAACGGAAGCTTTAAGGCTACATTTCACATGTATAAATTTGGGAATGATATTTTGATGTTTGCATTTAAGTAGAAACTGTAGATGATTCAAGAATTTCGTACGCTTAAGGCGTAACTTACAAAATCGGTTCTTGTCAGTGGACATATTGTGAAACGGGTACAAGCAAGAAACAAGTGAACAAAAGAAATATAATTCCGAAAGTCCAAACAAGGAATTACTTATAACATGAAAAAACACCAATAAATAATGAAGACAATTTTCATCAACATATGACAAAAACATTCCAAAAGGAGAGAATCATCCATTACTGAAAGCTAATAACCACGTGGAAAGAAGCAACGAAAGTCAAAATCGTGCACGTGGTAAACCGATACAAAGTAGAATTTCCTCGAAAATACCGGTTGATAGCACAAACCAAATCCGAAAAACTAATAGCCACATGGAAAGAAATAAATAAAATGGTGCACGTGGCAAAACAATAAACAGTAAAATATTCTCGAAAATGCCAGTTGATAGCACAAACTAGACTAGAAGAGAAACACGCTAATAAGACAATCAAAATCGTAAAAACAACCTGGTATTTAGCATAAGTATAATGAAACACTCAATCGATTTCGAGGGCAGCTAAAGGTTCCTCCTCATCAGGAGAAAGAAATACCTAGAAAGAAGAAAATAAAGGAGAAGGAGTCTCAGAAACACGTGGTCCTTATCAGCACTGCACGTGGTTATAACTGGCTTTTTTATTTAGAGTTGCATTGGCCGCCTACTTTTACTGAGCCAGGCTATCTGATCTAGCCTAAAGGACAAGAAAAATTAGCGAAGTTAAAAATAGGGAGCGAGGGGCAAATGCACCTTCACGCTCAAAATCTGAACTTCAAATAATGGAAAGCAACCACTGAACGGATTTTTATACCCTCTGGTAGCAAACGCGACTGGTACCAAACGCGAGGAGGTAACGCCATCTATCGAAAAAAATAACTGAATTAAGATAGTAGAATTTTAAATGCATTAGGAAGGACTGGATTGGACTTCAAATCATTAACTAAACCTGCTGTATCTTTGTGAATATGGAAAGCCTCAAGAAAATCCAATTCACCTATGGAAGAAGCCTTTTGGATAATTTTTGCAGACCCAAAGTCAAAATTATGGTTAAATGTCCAACTATGATACGCTATTGAAGACTTGTTAATTTCGCCTTTTCTGACATAAGATTCATGTTCCTTGATACGAAACTTCAACGCTCTTTTTGTTTGGCCAATACATCTTAAACCACACTGACACGATATACTATAAATTCCCCAAGAATTCAAGACAGAAACACAATCTTTTAGAATCGAAGGGTGAATTTTATTAATAGGGGAGAAACCGACTTGAAAATTGAATTTCTGGAGAATCCGTGCAATTTTATAGTTAACAGAAGGATAAAATGGAAGCACGACAAGGTCATTAATATTATTTCTAACAGTGGAATGTCTTCTTTGATGGGAATCTGAAAATTTTTTAACGGCTTTATCAATAATCACGGGAGAAAATCCACGGTCAATCGCAGCTGCTCTCAAATAATTAAGTTCATTGGTAAGCAAAGATTCAGAGGAACAAACTTTAAGCGCGCGGAATACATAATAGTAAAAAGAAGCCATTTTTTGCTTAACAGGTTGGCATGGGGTGCACAAACTGCAAAGGGTTTACGGTACACAGTGGTGCTAAAGTCAGTTTCATTGCGAATTATAAGAATATCAAGGAAGGGGAGGGACTTGTTGGATTCAATTTCAAGAGTGAATTGGATGGCTGGATCAATTGAATTCAAATAGATAGAATCTCGGATAAATCCTCTTTATAACCGTCAAGAAGTGCGAAAGTGTCGTCAACATACCGAATCCAAAGACGAAAAGATAGTTTATCAAGTTTATCAAATAATTTCATCTCAAAATAGTGCATATAAATGTCAGAAAGTACCGGAATGAGAGGACTACCCATAGCCAATCCTTCAACTTGACGAAACTATGTATTTTGGAAGACAAAGTGGGTTTGACTCAGAAACTTTAGTAAGCGAAACCAACTCATAAATTTCAGTATGTGTGAAGTGAAATTCCCGAAGCCTAGTTTCAAGACAATTTAGTGCTCCTTCGACCGGAACATTAGTAAACAGTGATTTGACATCAAATGAAACCATAATGGAACGAAGTGGAGAAATATTTTTAAGTTTATCAATGACTTCAACAGAATTTTTTACAGTGTGAATATTGTTGTCAAGTAGAGGAGAAAATCTGGAAACTAAATATTTGGCCAAATGATATGAAGCAGTACCTATGTTGGAAACAATTGATCGGAAAGGAATATAGGTTTTGTGGACTTTTGGAAGAGTATAAAGCCTAGCGCAATTAGTAATAGGTGGAATAAGTGATTTCTTCAACTGAGTTGGCAGAATGTGGGAAGATTTGATAGCACTTTTAACTTTCGTGAGGTCCGAAGTTGAAGGATCGCAGTATGATCTTTAGGGATCGAGCAGTATGGGCCTTCATTTATCAGTTTAGAGACTCCAGTAATATATGTGTGTTTGTCCATAACAACGATCTGTCCGCCCTTATCAGCTTTAGAGATAATGATATTAGTATCAGAATGAATTTCACGTAAGATCTCATTTTCCTTTTTGCTAAGATTCGAAGCCAAAGATTTGTTGTTAAAATTAACGTTATGAGTAATTAGGTGGCGGATTGTATCCTTATGCGCTTCCGAAATTTTGGAGAATTTAAAGGCTTTCTCAATAGGTGCGTTGATATGAGGAATTGAAGGTTTAGATGTCTTTGAAAAGTTGAAATTATATTTTAATACTTTTAACTGATCCTCCGAAAGATTCCTATTGGAGATATTAACAATGGGGTTAACGTTTACAGTGAGAAGATCAGCTAGATAGGTGGGACTATCCGACTGGTGTGTGAGTTTAAGGAATTTAGAAATGAGCATATTTTTATGCCGTTGACAAACGGTATCGGTTCTAGACCAGGATGTATGTTCAAATGAGGAAAAATTTTCAGTTGAATTATCAATTTTTAAATGGAAGTAATATAATTCAAATTCAATTTTAGATAAACGTTTGCGCGTGTCCCTTATAATATGACGAAGAAGTGCCAATTTGAATTTATTCAAAATTTTTGAAACGTGAACGGAAGCTTTAAGGCTACATTTCACATGTATAAATTTGGGAATGATATTTTGATGTTTGCATTTAAGTAGAAACTGTAGATGATTCAAGAATTTCGTACGCTTAAGGCGTAACTTACAAAATCGGTTCTTGTCAGTGGACATATTGTGAAACGGGTACAAGCAAGAAACAAGTGAACAAAAGAAATATAATTCCGAAAGTCCAAACAAGGAATTACTTATAACATGAAAAAACACCAATAAATAATGAAGACAATTTTCATCAACATATGACAAAAACATTCCAAAAGGAGAGAATCATCCATTACTGAAAGCTAATAACCACGTGGAAAGAAGCAACGAAAGTCAAAATCGTGCACGTGGTAAACCGATACAAAGTAGAATTTCCTCGAAAATACCGGTTGATAGCACAAACCAAATCCGAAAAACTAATAGCCACATGGAAAGAAATAAATAAAATGGTGCACGTGGCAAAACAATAAACAGTAAAATATTCTCGAAAATGCCAGTTGATAGCACAAACTAGACTAGAAGAGAAACACGCTAATAAGACAATCAAAATCGTAAAAACAACCTGGTATTTAGCATAAGTATAATGAAACACTCAATCGATTTCGAGGGCAGCTAAAGGTTCCTCCTCATCAGGAGAAAGAAATACCTAGAAAGAAGAAAATAAAGGAGAAGGAGTCTCAGAAACACGTGGTCCTTATCAGCACTGCACGTGGTTATAACTGGCTTTTTTATTTAGAGTTGCATTGGCCGCCTACTTTTACTGAGCCAGGCTATCTGATCTAGCCTAAAGGACAAGAAAAATTAGCGAAGTTAAAAATAGGGAGCGAGGGGCAAATGCACCTTCACGCTCAAAATCTGAACTTCAAATAATGGAAAGCAACCACTGAACGGATTTTTATACCCTCTGGTAGCAAACGCGACTGGTACCAAACGCGAGGAGGTAACGCCATCTATCGAAAAAAATAACTGAATTAAGATAGTAGAATTTTAAATGCATTAGGAAGGACTGGATTGGACTTCAAATCATTAACTAAACCTGCTGTATCTTTGTGAATATGGAAAGCCTCAAGAAAATCCAATTCACCTATGGAAGAAGCCTTTTGGATAATTTTTGCAGACCCAAAGTCAAAATTATGGTTAAATGTCCAACTATGATACGCTATTGAAGACTTGTTAATTTCGCCTTTTCTGACATAAGATTCATGTTCCTTGATACGAAACTTCAACGCTCTTTTTGTTTGGCCAATACATCTTAAACCACACTGACACGATATACTATAAATTCCCCAAGAATTCAAGACAGAAACACAATCTTTTAGAATCGAAGGATGAATTTTATTAATAGGGGAGAAACCGACTTGAAAATTGAATTTCTGGAGAATCCGTGCAATTTTATAGTTAACAGAAGGATAAAATGGAAGCACGACAAGGTCATTAATATTATTTCTAACAGTGGAATGTCTTCTTTGATGGGAATCTGAAAATTTTTTAACGGCTTTATCAATAATCACGGGAGAAAATCCACGGTCAATCGCAGCTGCTCTCAAATAATTAAGTTCATTGGTAAGCAAAGATTCAGAGGAACAAACTTTAAGCGCGCGGAATACATAATAGTAAAAAGAAGCCATTTTTTGCTTAACAGGTTGGCATGGGGTGATAAACAAACTGCAAAGGGTTTACGGTACACAGTGGTGCTAAAGTCAGTTTCATTGCGAATTATAAGAATATCAAGGAAGGGGAGGGACTTGTTGGATTCAATTTCAAGAGTGAATTGGATGGCTGGATCAATTGAATTCAAATAGATAGAATCTCGGATAAATCCTCTTTATAACCGTCAAGAAGTGCGAAAGTGTCGTCAACATACCGAATCCAAAGACGAAAAGATAGTTTATCAAGTTTATCAAATAATTTCATCTCAAAATAGTGCATATAAATGTCAGAAAGTACCGGAATGAGAGGACTACCCATAGCCAATCCTTCAACTTGACGAAACTATGTATTTTGGAAGACAAAGTGGGTTTGACTCAGAAACTTTAGTAAGCGAAACCAACTCATAAATTTCAGTATGTGTGAAGTGAAATTCCCGAAGCCTAGTTTCAAGACAATTTAGTGCTCCTTCGACCGGAACATTAGTAAACAGTGATTTGACATCAAATGAAACCATAATGGAACGAAGTGGAGAAATATTTTTAAGTTTATCAATGACTTCAACAGAATTTTTTACAGTGTGAATATTGTTGTCAAGTAGAGGAGAAAATCTGGAAACTAAATATTTGGCCAAATGATATGAAGCAGTACCTATGTTGGAAACAATTGATCGGAAAGGAATATAGGTTTTGTGGACTTTTGGAAGAGTATAAAGCCTAGCGCAATTAGTAATAGGTGGAATAAGTGATTTCTTCAACTGAGTTGGCAGAATGTGGGAAGATTTGATAGCACTTTTAACTTTCGTGAGGTCCGAAGTTGAAGGATCTTTAGGGATCGCAGTATGATCTTTAGGGATCGAGCAGTATGGGCCTTCATTTATCAGTTTAGAGACTCCAGTAATATATGTGTGTTTGTCCATAACAACGATCTGTCCGCCCTTATCAGCTTTAGAGATAATGATATTAGTATCAGAATGAATTTCACGTAAGATCTCATTTTCCTTTTTGCTAAGATTCGAAGCCAAAGATTTGTTGTTAAAATTAACGTTATGAGTAATTAGGTGGCGGATTGTATCCTTATGCGCTTCCGAAATTTTGGAGAATTTAAAGGCTTTCTCAATAGGTGCGTTGATATGAGGAATTGAAGGTTTAGATGTCTTTGAAAAGTTGAAATTATATTTTAATACTTTTAACTGATCCTCCGAAAGATTCCTATTGGAGATATTAACAATGGGGTTAACGTTTACAGTGAGAAGATCAGCTAGATAGGTGGGACTATCCGACTGGTGTGTGAGTTTAAGGAATTTAGAAATGAGCATATTTTTATGCCGTTGACAAACGGTATCGGTTCTAGACCAGGATGTATGTTCAAATGAGGAAAAATTTTCAGTTGAATTATCAATTTTTAAATGGAAGTAATATAATTCAAATTCAATTTTAGATAAACGTTTGCGCGTGTCCCTTATAATATGACGAAGAAGTGCCAATTTGAATTTATTCAAAATTTTTGAAACGTGAACGGAAGCTTTAAGGCTACATTTCACATGTATAAATTTGGGAATGATATTTTGATGTTTGCATTTAAGTAGAAACTGTAGATGATTCAAGAATTTCGTACGCTTAAGGCGTAACTTACAAAATCGGTTCTTGTCAGTGGACATATTGTGAAACGGGTACAAGCAAGAAACAAGTGAACAAAAGAAATATAATTCCGAAAGTCCAAACAAGGAATTACTTATAACATGAAAAAACACCAATAAATAATGAAGACAATTTTCATCAACATATGACAAAAACATTCCAAAAGGAGAGAATCATCCATTACTGAAAGCTAATAACCACGTGGAAAGAAGCAACGAAAGTCAAAATCGTGCACGTGGTAAACCGATACAAAGTAGAATTTCCTCGAAAATACCGGTTGATAGCACAAACCAAATCCGAAAAACTAATAGCCACATGGAAAGAAATAAATAAAATGGTGCACGTGGCAAAACAATAAACAGTAAAATATTCTCGAAAATGCCAGTTGATAGCACAAACTAGACTAGAAGAGAAACACGCTAATAAGACAATCAAAATCGTAAAAACAACCTGGTATTTAGCATAAGTATAATGAAACACTCAATCGATTTCGAGGGCAGCTAAAGGTTCCTCCTCATCAGGAGAAAGAAATACCTAGAAAGAAGAAAATAAAGGAGAAGGAGTCTCAGAAACACGTGGTCCTTATCAGCACTGCACGTGGTTATAACTGGCTTTTTTATTTAGAGTTGCATTGGCCGCCTACTTTTACTGAGCCAGGCTATCTGATCTAGCCTAAAGGACAAGAAAAATTAGCGAAGTTAAAAATAGGGAGCGAGGGGCAAATGCACCTTCACGCTCAAAATCTGAACTTCAAATAATGGAAAGCAACCACTGAACGGATTTTTATACCCTCTGGTAGCAAACGCGACTGGTACCAAACGCGAGGAGGTAACGCCATCTATCGAAAAAAATAACTGAATTAAGATAGTAGAATTTTAAATGCATTAGGAAGGACTGGATTGGACTTCAAATCATTAACTAAACCTGCTGTATCTTTGTGAATATGGAAAGCCTCAAGAAAATCCAATTCACCTATGGAAGAAGCCTTTTGGATAATTTTTGCAGACCCAAAGTCAAAATTATGGTTAAATGTCCAACTATGATACGCTATTGAAGACTTGTTAATTTCGCCTTTTCTGACATAAGATTCATGTTCCTTGATACGAAACTTCAACGCTCTTTTTGTTTGGCCAATACATCTTAAACCACACTGACACGATATACTATAAATTCCCCAAGAATTCAAGACAGAAACACAATCTTTTAGAATCGAAGGATGAATTTTATTAATAGGGGAGAAACCGACTTGAAAATTGAATTTCTGGAGAATCCGTGCAATTTTATAGTTAACAGAAGGATAAAATGGAAGCACGACAAGGTCATTAATATTATTTCTAACAGTGGAATGTCTTCTTTGATGGGAATCTGAAAATTTTTTAACGGCTTTATCAATAATCACGGGAGAAAATCCACGGTCAATCGCAGCTGCTCTCAAATAATTAAGTTCATTGGTAAGCAAAGATTCAGAGGAACAAACTTTAAGCGCGCGGAATACATAATAGTAAAAAGAAGCCATTTTTTGCTTAACAGGTTGGCATGGGGTGATAAACAAACTGCAAAGGGTTTACGGTACACAGTGGTGCTAAAGTCAGTTTCATTGCGAATTATAAGAATATCAAGGAAGGGGAAGGACTTGTTGGATTCAATTTCAAGAGTGAATTGGATGGCTGGATCAATTGAATTCAAATAGATAGAATCTCGGATAAATCCTCTTTATAACCGTCAAGAAGTGCGAAAGTGTCGTCAACATACCGAATCCAAAGACGAAAAGATAGTTTATCAAGTTTATCAAATAATTTCATCTCAAAATAGTGCATATAAATGTCAGAAAGTACCGGAATGAGAGGACTACCCATAGCCAATCCTTCAACTTGACGAAACTATGTATTTTGGAAAACAAAGTGGGTTTGACTCAGAAACTTTAGTAAGCGAAACCAACTCATAAATTTCAGTATGTGTGAAGTGAAATTCCCGAAGCCTAGTTTCAAGACAATTTAGTGCTCCTTCGACCGGAACATTAGTAAACAGTGATTTGACATCAAATGAAACCATAATGGAACGAAGTGGAGAAATATTTTTAAGTTTATCAATGACTTCAACAGAATTTTTTACAGTGTGAATATTGTTGTCAAGTAGAGGAGAAAATCTGGAAACTAAATATTTGGCCAAATGATATGAAGCAGTACCTATGTTGGAAACAATTGATCGGAAAGGAATATAGGTTTTGTGGACTTTTGGAAGAGTATAAAGCCTAGCGCAATTAGTAATAGGTGGAATAAGTGATTTCTTCAACTGAGTTGGCAGAATGTGGGAAGATTTGATAGCACTTTTAACTTTCGTGAGGTCCGAAGTTGAAGGATCTTTAGGGATCGCAGTATGATCTTTAGGGATCGAGCAGTATGGGCCTTCATTTATCAGTTTAGAGACTCCAGTAATATATGTGTGTTTGTCCATAACAACGATCTGTCCGCCCTTATCAGCTTTAGAGATAATGATATTAGTATCAGAATGAATTTCACGTAAGATCTCATTTTCCTTTTTGCTAAGATTCGAAGCCAAAGATTTGTTGTTAAAATTAACGTTATGAGTAATTAGGTGGCGGATTGTATCCTTATGCGCTTCCGAAATTTTGGAGAATTTAAAGGCTTTCTCAATAGGTGCGTTGATATGAGGAATTGAAGGTTTAGATGTCTTTGAAAAGTTGAAATTATATTTTAATACTTTTAACTGATCCTCCGAAAGATTCCTATTGGAGATATTAACAATGGGGTTAACGTTTACAGTGAGAAGATCAGCTAGATAGGTGGGACTATCCGACTGGTGTGTGAGTTTAAGGAATTTAGAAATGAGCATATTTTTATGCCGTTGACAAACGGTATCGGTTCTAGACCAGGATGTATGTTCAAATGAGGAAAAATTTTCAGTTGAATTATCAATTTTTAAATGGAAGTAATATAATTCAAATTCAATTTTAGATAAACGTTTGCGCGTGTCCCTTATAATATGACGAAGAAGTGCCAATTTGAATTTATTCAAAATTTTTGAAACGTGAACGGAAGCTTTAAGGCTACATTTCACATGTATAAATTTGGGAATGATATTTTGATGTTTGCATTTAAGTAGAAACTGTAGATGATTCAAGAATTTCGTACGCTTAAGGCGTAACTTACAAAATCGGTTCTTGTCAGTGGACATATTGTGAAACGGGTACAAGCAAGAAACAAGTGAACAAAAGAAATATAATTCCGAAAGTCCAAACAAGGAATTACTTATAACATGAAAAAACACCAATAAATAATGAAGACAATTTTCATCAACATATGACAAAAACATTCCAAAAGGAGAGAATCATCCATTACTGAAAGCTAATAACCACGTGGAAAGAAGCAACGAAAGTCAAAATCGTGCACGTGGTAAACCGATACAAAGTAGAATTTCCTCGAAAATACCGGTTGATAGCACAAACCAAATCCGAAAAACTAATAGCCACATGGAAAGAAATAAATAAAATGGTGCACGTGGCAAAACAATAAACAGTAAAATATTCTCGAAAATGCCAGTTGATAGCACAAACTAGACTAGAAGAGAAACACGCTAATAAGACAATCAAAATCGTAAAAACAACCTGGTATTTAACATAAGTATAATGAAACACTCAATCGATTTCGAGGGCAGCTAAAGGTTCCTCCTCATCAGGAGAAAGAAATACCTAGAAAGAAGAAAATAAAGGAGAAGGAGTCTCAGAAACACGTGGTCCTTATCAGCACTGCACGTGGTTATAACTGGCTTTTTTATTTAGAGTTGCATTGGCCGCCTACTTTTACTGAGCCAGGCTATCTGATCTAGCCTAAAGGACAAGAAAAATTAGCGAAGTTAAAAATAGGGAGCGAGGGGCAAATGCACCTTCACGCTCAAAATCTGAACTTCAAATAATGGAAAGCAACCACTGAACGGATTTTTATACCCTCTGGTAGCAAACGCGACTGGTACCAAACGCGAGGAGGTAACGCCATCTATCGAAAAAAATAACTGAATTAAGATAGTAGAATTTTAAATGCATTAGGAAGGACTGGATTGGACTTCAAATCATTAACTAAACCTGCTGAATCTTTGTGAATATGGAAAGCCTCAAGAAAATCCAATTCACCTATGGAAGAAGCCTTTTGGATAATTTTTGCAGACCCAAAGTCAAAATTATGGTTAAATGTCCAACTATGATACGCTATTGAAGACTTGTTAATTTCGCCTTTTCTGACATAAGATTCATATTCCTTGATACGAAACTTCAACGCTCTTTTTGTTTGGCCAATACATCTTAAACCACACTGACACGATATACTATAAATTCCCCAAGAATTCAAGACAGAAACACAATCTTTTAGAATCGAAGGATGAATTTTATTAATAGGGGAGAAACCGACTTGAAAATTGAATTTCTGGAGAATCCGTGCAATTTTATAGTTAACAGAAGGATAAAATGGAAGCACGACAAGGTCATTAATATTATTTCTAACAGTGGAATGTCTTCTTTGATGGGAATCTGAAAATTTTTTAACGGCTTTATCAATAATCACGGGAGAAAATCCACGGTCAATCGCAGCTGCTCTCAAATAATTAAGTTCATTGGTAAGCAAAGATTCAGAGGAACAAACTTTAAGCGCGCGGAATACATAATAGTAAAAAGAAGCCATTTTTTGCTTAACAGGTTGGAATGGGGTGATAAACAAACTGCAAACGGTTTACGGTACACAGTGGTGCTAAAGTCAGTTTCATTGCGAATTATAAGAATATCAAGGAAGGGGAGGGACTTGTTGGATTCAATTTCAAGAGTGAATTGGATGGCTGGATCAATTGAATTCAAATAGATAGAATCTCGGATAAATCCTCTTTATAACCGTCAAGAAGTGCGAAAGTGTCGTCAACATACCGAATCCAAAGACGAAAAGATAGTTTATCAAGTTTATCAAATAATTTCATCTCAAAATAGTGCATATAAATGTCAGAAAGTACCGGAATGAGAGGACTACCCATAGCCAATCCTTCAACTTGACGAAACTATGTATTTTGGAAAACAAAGTGGGTTTGACTCAGAAACTTTAGTAAGCGAAACCAACTCATAAATTTCAGTATGTGTGAAGTGAAATTCCCGAAGCCTAGTTTCAAGACAATTTAGTGCTCCTTCGACCGGAACATTAGTAAACAGTGATTTGACATCAAATGAAACCATAATGGAACGAAGTGGAGAAATATTTTTAAGTTTATCAATGACTTCAACAGAATTTTTTACAGTGTGAATATTGTTGTCAAGTAGAGGAGAAAATCTGGAAACTAAATATTTGGCCAAATGATATGAAGCAGTACCTATGTTGGAAACAATTGATCGGAAAGGAATATAGGTTTTGTGGACTTTTGGAAGAGTATAAATCCTAGCGCAATTAGTAATAGGTGGAATAAGTGATTTCTTCAACTGAGTTGGCAGAATGTGGGAAGATTTGATAGCACTTTTAACTTTCGTGAGGTCCGAAGTTGAAGGATCTTTAGGGATCGCAGTATGATCTTTAGGGATCGAGCAGTATGGGCCTTCATTTATCAGTTTAGAGACTCCAGTAATATATGTGTGTTTGTCCATAACAACGATCTGTCCGCCCTTATCAGCTTTAGAGATAATGATATTAGTATCAGAATGAATTTCACGTAAGATCTCATTTTCCTTTTTGCTAAGATTCGAAGCCAAAGATTTGTTGTTAAAATTAACGTTATGAGTAATTAGGTGGCGGATTGTATCCTTATGCGCTTCCGAAATTTTGGAGAATTTAAAGGCTTTCTCAATAGGTGCGTTGATATGAGGAATTGAAGGTTTAGATGTCTTTGAAAAGTTGAAATTATATTTTAATACTTTTAACTGATCCTCCGAAAGATTCCTATTGGAGATATTAACAATGGGGTTAACGTTTACAGTGAGAAGATCAGCTAGATAGGTGGGACTATCCGACTGGTGTGTGAGTTTAAGGAATTTAGAAATGAGCATATTTTTATGCCGTTGACAAACGGTATCGGTTCTAGACCAGGATGTATGTTCAAATGAGGAAAAATTTTCAGTTGAATTATCAATTTTTAAATGGAAGTAATATAATTCAAATTCAATTTTAGATAAACGTTTGCGCGTGTCCCTTATAATATGACGAAGAAGTGCCAATTTGAATTTATTCAAAATTTTTGAAACGTGAACGGAAGCTTTAAGGCTACATTTCACATGTATAAATTTGGGAATGATATTTTGATGTTTGCATTTAAGTAGAAACTGTAGATGATTCAAGAATTTCGTACGCTTAAGGCGTAACTTACAAAATCGGTTCTTGTCAGTGGACATATTGTGAAACGGGTACAAGCAAGAAACAAGTGAACAAAAGAAATATAATTCCGAAAGTCCAAACAAGGAATTACTTATAACATGAAAAAACACCAATAAATAATGAAGACAATTTTCATCAACATATGACAAAAACATTCCAAAAGGAGAGAATCATCCATTACTGAAAGCTAATAACCACGTGGAAAGAAGCAACGAAAGTCAAAATCGTGCACGTGGTAAACCGATACAAAGTAGAATTTCCTCGAAAATACCGGTTGATAGCACAAACCAAATCCGAAAAACTAATAGCCACATGGAAAGAAATAAATAAAATGGTGCACGTGGCAAAACAATAAACAGTAAAATATTCTCGAAAATGCCAGTTGATAGCACAAACTAGACTAGAAGAGAAACACGCTAATAAGACAATCAAAATCGTAAAAACAACCTGGTATTTAGCATAAGTATAATGAAACACTCAATCGATTTCGAGGGCAGCTAAAGGTTCCTCCTCATCAGGAGAAAGAAATACCTAGAAAGAAGAAAATAAAGGAGAAGGAGTCTCAGAAACACGTGGTCCTTATCAGCACTGCACGTGGTTATAACTGGCTTTTTTATTTAGAGTTGCATTGGCCGCCTACTTTTACTGAGCCAGGCTATCTGATCTAGCCTAAAGGACAAGAAAAATTAGCGAAGTTAAAAATAGGGAGCGAGGGGCAAATGCACCTTCACGCTCAAAATCTGAACTTCAAATAATGGAAAGCAACCACTGAACGGATTTTTATACCCTCTGGTAGCAAACGCGACTGGTACCAAACGCGAGGAGGTAACGCCATCTATCGAAAAAAATAACTGAATTAAGATAGTAGAATTTTAAATGCATTAGGAAGGACTGGATTGGACTTCAAATCATTAACTAAACCTGCTGTATCTTTGTGAATATGGAAAGCCTCAAGAAAATCCAATTCACCTATGGAAGAAGCCTTTTGGATAATTTTTGCAGACCCAAAGTCAAAATTATGGTTAAATGTCCAACTATGATACGCTATTGAAGACTTGTTAATTTCGCCTTTTCTGACATAAGATTCATGTTCCTTGATACGAAACTTCAACGCTCTTTTTGTTTGGCCAATACATCTTAAACCACACTGACACGATATACTATAAATTCCCCAAGAATTCAAGACAGAAACACAATCTTTTAGAATCGAAGGATGAATTTTATTAATAGGGGAGAAACCGACTTGAAAATTGAATTTCTGGAGAATCCGTGCAATTTTATAGTTAACAGAAGGATAAAATGGAAGCACGACAAGGTCATTAATATTATTTCTAACAGTGGAATGTCTTCTTTGATGGGAATCTGAAAATTTTTTAACGGCTTTATCAATAATCACGGGAGAAAATCCACGGTCAATCGCAGCTGCTCTCAAATAATTAAGTTCATTGGTAAGCAAAGATTCAGAGGAACAAACTTTAAGCGCGCGGAATACATAATAGTAAAAAGAAGCCATTTTTTGCTTAACAGGTTGGCATGGGGTGATAAACAAACTGCAAAGGGTTTACGGTACACAGTGGTGCTAAAGTCAGTTTCATTGCGAATTATAAGAATATCAAGGAAGGGGAAGGACTTGTTGGATTCAATTTCAAGAGTGAATTGGATGGCTGGATCAATTGAATTCAAATAGATAGAATCTCGGATAAATCCTCTTTATAACCGTCAAGAAGTGCGAAAGTGTCGTCAACATACCGAATCCAAAGACGAAAAGATAGTTTATCAAGTTTATCAAATAATTTCATCTCAAAATAGTGCATATAAATGTCAGAAAGTACCGGAATGAGAGGACTACCCATAGCCAATCCTTCAACTTGACGAAACTATGTATTTTGGAAAACAAAGTGGGTTTGACTCAGAAACTTTAGTAAGCGAAACCAACTCATAAATTTCAGTATGTGTGAAGTGAAATTCCCGAAGCCTAGTTTCAAGACAATTTAGTGCTCCTTCGACCGGAACATTAGTAAACAGTGATTTGACATCAAATGAAACCATAATGGAACGAAGTGGAGAAATATTTTTAAGTTTATCAATGACTTCAACAGAATTTTTTACAGTGTGAATATTGTTGTCAAGTAGAGGAGAAAATCTGGAAACTAAATATTTGGCCAAATGATATGAAGCAGTACCTATGTTGGAAACAATTGATCGGAAAGGAATATAGGTTTTGTGGACTTTTGGAAGAGTATAAAGCCTAGCGCAATTAGTAATAGGTGGAATAAGTGATTTCTTCAACTGAGTTGGCAGAATGTGGGAAGATTTGATAGCACTTTTAACTTTCGTGAGGTCCGAAGTTGAAGGATCTTTAGGGATCGCAGTATGATCTTTAGGGATCGAGCAGTATGGGCCTTCATTTATCAGTTTAGAGACTCCAGTAATATATGTGTGTTTGTCCATAACAACGATCTGTCCGCCCTTATCAGCTTTAGAGATAATGATATTAGTATCAGAATGAATTTCACGTAAGATCTCATTTTCCTTTTTGCTAAGATTCGAAGCCAAAGATTTGTTGTTAAAATTAACGTTATGAGTAATTAGGTGGCGGATTGTATCCTTATGCGCTTCCGAAATTTTGGAGAATTTAAAGGCTTTCTCAATAGGTGCGTTGATATGAGGAATTGAAGGTTTAGATGTCTTTGAAAAGTTGAAATTATATTTTAATACTTTTAACTGATCCTCCGAAAGATTCCTATTGGAGATATTAACAATGGGGTTAACGTTTACAGTGAGAAGATCAGCTAGATAGGTGGGACTATCCGACTGGTGTGTGAGTTTAAGGAATTTAGAAATGAGCATATTTTTATGCCGTTGACAAACGGTATCGGTTCTAGACCAGGATGTATGTTCAAATGAGGAAAAATTTTCAGTTGAATTATCAATTTTTAAATGGAAGTAATATAATTCAAATTCAATTTTAGATAAACGTTTGCGCGTGTCCCTTATAATATGACGAAGAAGTGCCAATTTGAATTTATTCAAAATTTTTGAAACGTGAACGGAAGCTTTAAGGCTACATTTCACATGTATAAATTTGGGAATGATATTTTGATGTTTGCATTTAAGTAGAAACTGTAGATGATTCAAGAATTTCGTACGCTTAAGGCGTAACTTACAAAATCGGTTCTTGTCAGTGGACATATTGTGAAACGGGTACAAGCAAGAAACAAGTGAACAAAAGAAATATAATTCCGAAAGTCCAAACAAGGAATTACTTATAACATGAAAAAACACCAATAAATAATGAAGACAATTTTCATCAACATATGACAAAAACATTCCAAAAGGAGAGAATCATCCATTACTGAAAGCTAATAACCACGTGGAAAGAAGCAACGAAAGTCAAAATCGTGCACGTGGTAAACCGATACAAAGTAGAATTTCCTCGAAAATACCGGTTGATAGCACAAACCAAATCCGAAAAACTAATAGCCACATGGAAAGAAATAAATAAAATGGTGCACGTGGCAAAACAATAAACAGTAAAATATTCTCGAAAATGCCAGTTGATAGCACAAACTAGACTAGAAGAGAAACACGCTAATAAGACAATCAAAATCGTAAAAACAACCTGGTATTTAACATAAGTATAATGAAACACTCAATCGATTTCGAGGGCAGCTAAAGGTTCCTCCTCATCAGGAGAAAGAAATACCTAGAAAGAAGAAAATAAAGGAGAAGGAGTCTCAGAAACACGTGGTCCTTATCAGCACTGCACGTGGTTATAACTGGCTTTTTTATTTAGAGTTGCATTGGCCGCCTACTTTTACTGAGCCAGGCTATCTGATCTAGCCTAAAGGACAAGAAAAATTAGCGAAGTTAAAAATAGGGAGCGAGGGGCAAATGCACCTTCACGCTCAAAATCTGAACTTCAAATAATGGAAAGCAACCACTGAACGGATTTTTATACCCTCTGGTAGCAAACGCGACTGGTACCAAACGCGAGGAGGTAACGCCATCTATCGAAAAAAATAACTGAATTAAGATAGTAGAATTTTAAATGCATTAGGAAGGACTGGATTGGACTTCAAATCATTAACTAAACCTGCTGAATCTTTGTGAATATGGAAAGCCTCAAGAAAATCCAATTCACCTATGGAAGAAGCCTTTTGGATAATTTTTGCAGACCCAAAGTCAAAATTATGGTTAAATGTCCAACTATGATACGCTATTGAAGACTTGTTAATTTCGCCTTTTCTGACATAAGATTCATATTCCTTGATACGAAACTTCAACGCTCTTTTTGTTTGGCCAATACATCTTAAACCACACTGACACGATATACTATAAATTCCCCAAGAATTCAAGACAGAAACACAATCTTTTAGAATCGAAGGATGAATTTTATTAATAGGGGAGAAACCGACTTGAAAATTGAATTTCTGGAGAATCCGTGCAATTTTATAGTTAACAGAAGGATAAAATGGAAGCACGACAAGGTCATTAATATTATTTCTAACAGTGGAATGTCTTCTTTGATGGGAATCTGAAAATTTTTTAACGGCTTTATCAATAATCACGGGAGAAAATCCACGGTCAATCGCAGCTGCTCTCAAATAATTAAGTTCATTGGTAAGCAAAGATTCAGAGGAACAAACTTTAAGCGCGCGGAATACATAATAGTAAAAAGAAGCCATTTTTTGCTTAACAGGTTGGAATGGGGTGATAAACAAACTGCAAACGGTTTACGGTACACAGTGGTGCTAAAGTCAGTTTCATTGCGAATTATAAGAATATCAAGGAAGGGGAGGGACTTGTTGGATTCAATTTCAAGAGTGAATTGGATGGCTGGATCAATTGAATTCAAATAGATAGAATCTCGGATAAATCCTCTTTATAACCGTCAAGAAGTGCGAAAGTGTCGTCAACATACCGAATCCAAAGACGAAAAGATAGTTTATCAAGTTTATCAAATAATTTCATCTCAAAATAGTGCATATAAATGTCAGAAAGTACCGGAATGAGAGGACTACCCATAGCCAATCCTTCAACTTGACGAAACTATGTATTTTGGAAAACAAAGTGGGTTTGACTCAGAAACTTTAGTAAGCGAAACCAACTCATAAATTTCAGTATGTGTGAAGTGAAATTCCCGAAGCCTAGTTTCAAGACAATTTAGTGCTCCTTCGACCGGAACATTAGTAAACAGTGATTTGACATCAAATGAAACCATAATGGAACGAAGTGGAGAAATATTTTTAAGTTTATCAATGACTTCAACAGAATTTTTTACAGTGTGAATATTGTTGTCAAGTAGAGGAGAAAATCTGGAAACTAAATATTTGGCCAAATGATATGAAGCAGTACCTATGTTGGAAACAATTGATCGGAAAGGAATATAGGTTTTGTGGACTTTTGGAAGAGTATAAATCCTAGCGCAATTAGTAATAGGTGGAATAAGTGATTTCTTCAACTGAGTTGGCAGAATGTGGGAAGATTTGATAGCACTTTTAACTTTCGTGAGGTCCGAAGTTGAAGGATCTTTAGGGATCGCAGTATGATCTTTAGGGATCGAGCAGTATGGGCCTTCATTTATCAGTTTAGAGACTCCAGTAATATATGTGTGTTTGTCCATAACAACGATCTGTCCGCCCTTATCAGCTTTAGAGATAATGATATTAGTATCAGAATGAATTTCACGTAAGATCTCATTTTCCTTTTTGCTAAGATTCGAAGCCAAAGATTTGTTGTTAAAATTAACGTTATGAGTAATTAGGTGGCGGATTGTATCCTTATGCGCTTCCGAAATTTTGGAGAATTTAAAGGCTTTCTCAATAGGTGCGTTGATATGAGGAATTGAAGGTTTAGATGTCTTTGAAAAGTTGAAATTATATTTTAATACTTTTAACTGATCCTCCGAAAGATTCCTATTGGAGATATTAACAATGGGGTTAACGTTTACAGTGAGAAGATCAGCTAGATAGGTGGGACTATCCGACTGGTGTGTGAGTTTAAGGAATTTAGAAATGAGCATATTTTTATGCCGTTGACAAACGGTATCGGTTCTAGACCAGGATGTATGTTCAAATGAGGAAAAATTTTCAGTTGAATTATCAATTTTTAAATGGAAGTAATATAATTCAAATTCAATTTTAGATAAACGTTTGCGCGTGTCCCTTATAATATGACGAAGAAGTGCCAATTTGAATTTATTCAAAATTTTTGAAACGTGAACGGAAGCTTTAAGGCTACATTTCACATGTATAAATTTGGGAATGATATTTTGATGTTTGCATTTAAGTAGAAACTGTAGATGATTCAAGAATTTCGTACGCTTAAGGCGTAACTTACAAAATCGGTTCTTGTCAGTGGACATATTGTGAAACGGGTACAAGCAAGAAACAAGTGAACAAAAGAAATATAATTCCGAAAGTCCAAACAAGGAATTACTTATAACATGAAAAAACACCAATAAATAATGAAGACAATTTTCATCAACATATGACAAAAACATTCCAAAAGGAGAGAATCATCCATTACTGAAAGCTAATAACCACGTGGAAAGAAGCAACGAAAGTCAAAATCGTGCACGTGGTAAACCGATACAAAGTAGAATTTCCTCGAAAATACCGGTTGATAGCACAAACCAAATCCGAAAAACTAATAGCCACATGGAAAGAAATAAATAAAATGGTGCACGTGGCAAAACAATAAACAGTAAAATATTCTCGAAAATGCCAGTTGATAGCACAAACTAGACTAGAAGAGAAACACGCTAATAAGACAATCAAAATCGTAAAAACAACCTGGTATTTAACATAAGTATAATGAAACACTCAATCGATTTCGAGGGCAGCTAAAGGTTCCTCCTCATCAGGAGAAAGAAATACCTAGAAAGAAGAAAATAAAGGAGAAGGAGTCTCAGAAACACGTGGTCCTTATCAGCACTGCACGTGGTTATAACTGGCTTTTTTATTTAGAGTTGCATTGGCCGCCTACTTTTACTGAGCCAGGCTATCTGATCTAGCCTAAAGGACAAGAAAAATTAGCGAAGTTAAAAATAGGGAGCGAGGGGCAAATGCACCTTCACGCTCAAAATCTGAACTTCAAATAATGGAAAGCAACCACTGAACGGATTTTTATACCCTCTGGTAGCAAACGCGACTGGTACCAAACGCGAGGAGGTAACGCCATCTATCGAAAAAAATAACTGAATTAAGATAGTAGAATTTTAAATGCATTAGGAAGGACTGGATTGGACTTCAAATCATTAACTAAACCTGCTGAATCTTTGTGAATATGGAAAGCCTCAAGAAAATCCAATTCACCTATGGAAGAAGCCTTTTGGATAATTTTTGCAGACCCAAAGTCAAAATTATGGTTAAATGTCCAACTATGATACGCTATTGAAGACTTGTTAATTTCGCCTTTTCTGACATAAGATTCATATTCCTTGATACGAAACTTCAACGCTCTTTTTGTTTGGCCAATACATCTTAAACCACACTGACACGATATACTATAAATTCCCCAAGAATTCAAGACAGAAACACAATCTTTTAGAATCGAAGGATGAATTTTATTAATAGGGGAGAAACCGACTTGAAAATTGAATTTCTGGAGAATCCGTGCAATTTTATAGTTAACAGAAGGATAAAATGGAAGCACGACAAGGTCATTAATATTATTTCTAACAGTGGAATGTCTTCTTTGATGGGAATCTGAAAATTTTTTAACGGCTTTATCAATAATCACGGGAGAAAATCCACGGTCAATCGCAGCTGCTCTCAAATAATTAAGTTCATTGGTAAGCAAAGATTCAGAGGAACAAACTTTAAGCGCGCGGAATACATAATAGTAAAAAGAAGCCATTTTTTGCTTAACAGGTTGGCATGGGGTGATAAACAAACTGCAAAGGGTTTATGGTACGCAGTGGTGCTAAAGTCAGTTTCATTGCGAATTATAAGAATATAAAGGAAGGGGAGGGACTTGTTGGATTCAATTTCAAGAGTGAATTGGATGGCTGGATCAATTGAATTCAAATAGATAGAATCTCGGATAAATCCTCTTTATAACCGTCAAGAAGTGCGAAAGTGTCGTCAACATACCGAATCCAAAGACGAAAAGATAGTTTATCAAGTTTATCAAATAATTTCATCTCAAAATAGTGCATATAAATGTCAGAAAGTACCGGAATGAGAGGACTACCCATAGCCAATCCTTCAACTTGACGAAACTATGTATTTTGGAAAACAAAGTGGGTTTGACTCAGAAACTTTAGTAAGCGAAACCAACTCATAAATTTCAGTATGTGTGAAGTGAAATTCCCGAAGCCTAGTTTCAAGACAATTTAGTGCTCCTTCGACCGGAACATTAGTAAACAGTGATTTGACATCAAATGAAACCATAATGGAACGAAGTGGAGAAATATTTTTAAGTTTATCAATGACTTCAACAGAATTTTTTACAGTGTGAATATTGTTGTCAAGTAGAGGAGAAAATCTGGAAACTAAATATTTGGCCAAATGATATGAAGCAGTACCTATGTTGGAAACAATTGATCGGAAAGGAATATAGGTTTTGTGGACTTTTGGAAGAGTATAAAGCCTAGCGCAATTAGTAATAGGTGGAATAAGTGATTTCTTCAACTGAGTTGGCAGAATGTGGGAAGATTTGATAGCACTTTTAACTTTCGTGAGGTCCGAAGTTGAAGGATCGCAGTATGATCTTTAGGGATCGAGCAGTATGGGCCTTCATTTATCAGTTTAGAGACTCCAGTAATATATGTGTGTTTGTCCATAACAACGATCTGTCCGCCCTTATCAGCTTTAGAGATAATGATATTAGTATCAGAATGAATTTCACGTAAGATCTCATTTTCCTTTTTGCTAAGATTCGAAGCCAAAGATTTGTTGTTAAAATTAACGTTATGAGTAATTAGGTGGCGGATTGTATCCTTATGCGCTTCCGAAATTTTGGAGAATTTAAAGGCTTTCTCAATAGGTGCGTTGATATGAGGAATTGAAGGTTTAGATGTCTTTGAAAAGTTGAAATTATATTTTAATACTTTTAACTGATCCTCCGAAAGATTCCTATTGGAGATATTAACAATGGGGTTAACGTTTACAGTGAGAAGATCAGCTAGATAGGTGGGACTATCCGACTGGTGTGTGAGTTTAAGGAATTTAGAAATGAGCATATTTTTATGCCGTTGACAAACGGTATCGGTTCTAGACCAGGATGTATGTTCAAATGAGGAAAAATTTTCAGTTGAATTATCAATTTTTAAATGGAAGTAATATAATTCAAATTCAATTTTAGATAAACGTTTGCGCGTGTCCCTTATAATATGACGAAGAAGTGCCAATTTGAATTTATTCAAAATTTTTGAAACGTGAACGGAAGCTTTAAGGCTACATTTCACATGTATAAATTTGGGAATGATATTTTGATGTTTGCATTTAAGTAGAAACTGTAGATGATTCAAGAATTTCGTACGCTTAAGGCGTAACTTACAAAATCGGTTCTTGTCAGTGGACATATTGTGAAACGGGTACAAGCAAGAAACAAGTGAACAAAAGAAATATAATTCCGAAAGTCCAAACAAGGAATTACTTATAACATGAAAAAACACCAATAAATAATGAAGACAATTTTCATCAACATATGACAAAAACATTCCAAAAGGAGAGAATCATCCATTACTGAAAGCTAATAACCACGTGGAAAGAAGCATCGAAAGTCAAAATCGTGCACGTGGTAAACCGATACAAAGTAGAATTTCCTCGAAAATACCGGTTGATAGCACAAACCAAATCCGAAAAACTAATAGCCACATGGAAAGAAATAAATAAAATGGTGCACGTGGCAAAACAATAAACAGTAAAATATTCTCGAAAATGCCAGTTGATAGCACAAACTAGACTAGAAGAGAAACACGCTAATAAGACAATCAAAATCGTAAAAACAACCTGGTATTTAGCATAAGTATAATGAAACACTCAATCGATTTCGAGGGCAGCTAAAGGTTCCTCCTCATCAGGAGAAAGAAATACCTAGAAAGAAGAAAATAAAGGAGAAGGAGTCTCAGAAACACGTGGTCCTTATCAGCACTGCACGTGGTTATAACTGGCTTTTTTATTTAGAGTTGCATTGGCCGCCTACTTTTACTGAGCCAGGCTATCTGATCTAGCCTAAAGGACAAGAAAAATTAGCGAAGTTAAAAATAGGGAGCGAGGGGCAAATGCACCTTCACGCTCAAAATCTGAACTTCAAATAATGGAAAGCAACCACTGAACGGATTTTTATACCCTCTGGTAGCAAACGCGACTGGTACCAAACGCGAGGAGGTAACGCCATCTATCGAAAAAAATAACTGAATTAAGATAGTAGAATTTTAAATGCATTAGGAAGGACTGGATTGGACTTCAAATCATTAACTAAACCTGCTGAATCTTTGTGAATATGGAAAGCCTCAAGAAAATCCAATTCACCTATGGAAGAAGCCTTTTGGATAATTTTTGCAGACCCAAAGTCAAAATTATGGTTAAATGTCCAACTATGATACGCTATTGAAGACTTGTTAATTTCGCCTTTTCTGACATAAGATTCATATTCCTTGATACGAAACTTCAACGCTCTTTTTGTTTGGCCAATACATCTTAAACCACACTGACACGATATACTATAAATTCCCCAAGAATTCAAGACAGAAACACAATCTTTTAGAATCGAAGGATGAATTTTATTAATAGGGGAGAAACCGACTTGAAAATTGAATTTCTGGAGAATCCGTGCAATTTTATAGTTAACAGAAAGATAAAATGGAAGCACGACAAGGTCATTAATATTATTTCTAACAGTGGAATGTCTTCTTTGATGGGAATCTGAAAATTTTTTAACGGCTTTATCAATAATCACGGGAGAAAATCCACGGTCAATCGCAGCTGCTCTCAAATAATTAAGTTCATTGGTAAGCAAAGATTCAGAGGAACAAACTTTAAGCGCGCGGAATACATAATAGTAAAAAGAAGCCATTTTTTGCTTAACAGGTTGGCATGGGGTGATAAACAAACTGCAAAGGGTTTATGGTACGCAGTGGTGCTAAAGTCAGTTTCATTGCGAATTATAAGAATATAAAGGAAGGGGAGGGACTTGTTGGATTCAATTTCAAGAGTGAATTGGATGGCTGGATCAATTGAATTCAAATAGATAGAATCTCGGATAAATCCTCTTTATAACCGTCAAGAAGTGCGAAAGTGTCGTCAACATACCGAATCCAAAGACGAAAAGATAGTTTATCAAGTTTATCAAATAATTTCATCTCAAAATAGTGCATATAAATGTCAGAAAGTACCGGAATGAGAGGACTACCCATAGCCAATCCTTCAACTTGACGAAACTATGTATTTTGGAAAACAAAGTGGGTTTGACTCAGAAACTTTAGTAAGCGAAACCAACTCATAAATTTCAGTATGTGTGAAGTGAAATTCCCGAAGCCTAGTTTCAAGACAATTTAGTGCTCCTTCGACCGGAACATTAGTAAACAGTGATTTGACATCAAATGAAACCATAATGGAACGAAGTGGAGAAATATTTTTAAGTTTATCAATGACTTCAACAGAATTTTTTACAGTGTGAATATTGTTGTCAAGTAGAGGAGAAAATCTGGAAACTAAATATTTGGCCAAATGATATGAAGCAGTACCTATGTTGGAAACAATTGATCGGAAAGGAATATAGGTTTTGTGGACTTTTGGAAGAGTATAAAGCCTAGCGCAATTAGTAATAGGTGGAATAAGTGATTTCTTCAACTGAGTTGGCAGAATGTGGGAAGATTTGATAGCACTTTTAACTTTCGTGAGGTCCGAAGTTGAAGGATCGCAGTATGATCTTTAGGGATCGAGCAGTATGGGCCTTCATTTATCAGTTTAGAGACTCCAGTAATATATGTGTGTTTGTCCATAACAACGATCTGTCCGCCCTTATCAGCTTTAGAGATAATGATATTAGTATCAGAATGAATTTCACGTAAGATCTCATTTTCCTTTTTGCTAAGATTCGAAGCCAAAGATTTGTTGTTAAAATTAACGTTATGAGTAATTAGGTGGCGGATTGTATCCTTATGCGCTTCCGAAATTTTGGAGAATTTAAAGGCTTTCTCAATAGGTGCGTTGATATGAGGAATTGAAGGTTTAGATGTCTTTGAAAAGTTGAAATTATATTTTAATACTTTTAACTGATCCTCCGAAAGATTCCTATTGGAGATATTAACAATGGGGTTAACGTTTACAGTGAGAAGATCAGCTAGATAGGTGGGACTATCCGACTGGTGTGTGAGTTTAAGGAATTTAGAAATGAGCATATTTTTATGCCGTTGACAAACGGTATCGGTTCTAGACCAGGATGTATGTTCAAATGAGGAAAAATTTTCAGTTGAATTATCAATTTTTAAATGGAAGTAATATAATTCAAATTCAATTTTAGATAAACGTTTGCGCGTGTCCCTTATAATATGACGAAGAAGTGCCAATTTGAATTTATTCAAAATTTTTGAAACGTGAACGGAAGCTTTAAGGCTACATTTCACATGTATAAATTTGGGAATGATATTTTGATGTTTGCATTTAAGTAGAAACTGTAGATGATTCAAGAATTTCGTACGCTTAAGGCGTAACTTACAAAATCGGTTCTTGTCAGTGGACATATTGTGAAACGGGTACAAGCAAGAAACAAGTGAACAAAAGAAATATAATTCCGAAAGTCCAAACAAGGAATTACTTATAACATGAAAAAACACCAATAAATAATGAAGACAATTTTCATCAACATATGACAAAAACATTCCAAAAGGAGAGAATCATCCATTACTGAAAGCTAATAACCACGTGGAAAGAAGCATCGAAAGTCAAAATCGTGCACGTGGTAAACCGATACAAAGTAGAATTTCCTCGAAAATACCGGTTGATAGCACAAACCAAATCCGAAAAACTAATAGCCACATGGAAAGAAATAAATAAAATAGTGCACGTGGCAAAACAATAAACAGTAAAATATTCTCGAAAATGCCAGTTGATAGCACAAACTAGACTAGAAGAGAAACACGCTAATAAGACAATCAAAATCGTAAAAACAACCTGGTATTTAGCATAAGTATAATGAAACACTCAATCGATTTCGAGGGCAGCTAAATGTTCCTCCTCATCAGGAGAAAGAAATACCTAGAAAGAAGAAAATAAAGGAGAAGGAGTCTCAGAAACACGTGGTCCTTATCAGCACTGCACGTGGTTATAACTGGCTTTTTTATTTAGAGTTGCATTGGCCGCCTACTTTTACTGAGCCAGGCTATCTGATCTAGCCTAAAGGACAAGAAAAATTAGCGAAGTTAAAAATAGGGAGCGAGGGGCAAATGCACCTTCACGCTCAAAATCTGAACTTCAAATAATGGAAAGCAACCACTGAACGGATTTTTATACCCTCTGGTAGCAAACGCGACTGGTACCAAACGCGAGGAGGTAACGCCATCTATCGAAAAAAATAACTGAATTAAGATAGTAGAATTTTAAATGCATTAGGAAGGACTGGATTGGACTTCAAATCATTAACTAAACCTGCTGTATCTTTGTGAATATGGAAAGCCTCAAGAAAATCCAATTCACCTATGGAAGAAGCCTTTTGGATAATTTTTGCAGACCCAAAGTCAAAATTATGGTTAAATGTCCAACTATGATATGCTATTGAAGACTTGTTAATTTCGCCTTTTCTGACATAAGATTCATGTTCCTTGATACGAAACTTCAACGCTCTTTTTGTTTGGCCAATACATCTTAAACCACACTGACACGATATACTATAAATTCCCCAAGAATTCAAGACAGAAACACAATCTTTTAGAATCGAAGGATGAATTTTATTAATAGGGGAGAAACCGACTTGAAAATTGAATTTCTGGAGAATCCGTGCAATTTTATAGTTAACAGAAGGATAAAATGGAAGCACGACAAGGTCATTAATATTATTTCTAACAGTGGAATGTCTTCTTTGATGGGAATCTGAAAATTTTTTAACGGCTTTATCAATAATCACGGGAGAAAATCCACGGTCAATCGCAGCTGCTCTCAAATAATTAAGTTCATTGGTAAGCAAAGATTCAGAGGAACAAACTTTAAGCGCGCGGAATACATAATAGTAAAAAGAAGCCATTTTTTGCTTAACAGGTTGGCATGGGGTGATAAACAAACTGCAAAGGGTTTACGGTACACAGTGGTGCTAAAGTCAGTTTCATTGCGAATTATAAGAATATCAAGGAAGGGGAGGGACTTGTTGGATTCAATTTCAAGAGTGAATTGGATGGCTGGATCAATTGAATTCAAATAGATAGAATCTCGGATAAATCCTCTTTATAACCGTCAAGAAGTGCGAAAGTGTCGTCAACATACCGAATCCAAAGACGAAAAGATAGTTTATCAAGTTTATCAAATAATTTCATCTCAAAATAGTGCATATAAATGTCAGAAAGTACCGGAATGAGAGGACTACCCATAGCCAATCCTTCAACTTGACGAAACTATGTATTTTGGAAAACAAAGTGGGTTTGACTCAGAAACTTTAGTAAGCGAAACCAACTCATAAATTTCAGTATGTGTGAAGTGAAATTCCCGAAGCCTAGTTTCAAGACAATTTAGTGCTCCTTCGACCGGAACATTAGTAAACAGTGATTTGACATCAAATGAAACCATAATGGAACGAAGTGGAGAAATATTTTTAAGTTTATCAATGACTTCAACAGAATTTTTTACAGTGTGAATATTGTTGTCAAGTAGAGGAGAAAATCTGGAAACTAAATATTTGGCCAAATGATATGAAGCAGTACCTATGTTGGAAACAATTGATCGGAAAGGAATATAGGTTTTGTGGACTTTTGGAAGAGTATAAAGCCTAGCGCAATTAGTAATAGGTGGAATAAGTGATTTCTTCAACTGAGTTGGCAGAATGTGGGAAGATTTGATAGCACTTTTAACTTTCGTGAGGTCCGAAGTTGAAGGATCTTTAGGGATCGCAGTATGATCTTTAGGGATCGAGCAGTATGGGCCTTCATTTATCAGTTTAGAGACTCCAGTAATATATGTGTGTTTGTCCATAACAACGATCTGTCCGCCCTTATCAGCTTTAGAGATAATGATATTAGTATCAGAATGAATTTCACGTAAGATCTCATTTTCCTTTTTGCTAAGATTCGAAGCCAAAGATTTGTTGTTAAAATTAACGTTATGAGTAATTAGGTGGCGGATTGTATCCTTATGCGCTTCCGAAATTTTGGAGAATTTAAAGGCTTTCTCAATAGGTGCGTTGATATGAGGAATTGAAGGTTTAGATGTCTTTGAAAAGTTGAAATTATATTTTAATACTTTTAACTGATCCTCCGAAAGATTCCTATTGGAGATATTAACAATGGGGTTAACGTTTACAGTGAGAAGATCAGCTAGATAGGTGGGACTATCCGACTGGTGTGTGAGTTTAAGGAATTTAGAAATGAGCATATTTTTATGCCGTTGACAAACGGTATCGGTTCTAGACCAGGATGTATGTTCAAATGAGGAAAAATTTTCAGTTGAATTATCAATTTTTAAATGTAAGTAATATAATTCAAATTCAATTTTAGATAAACGTTTGCGCGTGTCCCTTATAATATGACGAAGAAGTGCCAATTTGAATTTATTCAAAATTTTTGAAACGTGAACGGAAGCTTTAAGGCTACATTTCACATGTATAAATTTGGGAATGATATTTTGATGTTTGCATTTAAGTAGAAACTGTAGATGATTCAAGAATTTCGTACGCTTAAGGCGTAACTTACAAAATCGGTTCTTGTCAGTGGACATATTGTGAAACGGGTACAAGCAAGAAACAAGTGAACAAAAGAAATATAATTCCGAAAGTCCAAACAAGGAATTACTTATAACATGAAAAAACACCAATAAATAATGAAGACAATTTTCATCAACATATGACAAAAACATTCCAAAAGGAGAGAATCATCCATTACTGAAAGCTAATAACCACGTGGAAAGAAGCAACGAAAGTCAAAATCGTGCACGTGGTAAACCGATACAAAGTAGAATTTCCTCGAAAATACCGGTTGATAGCACAAACCAAATCCGAAAAACTAATAGCCACATGGAAAGAAATAAATAAAATGGTGCACGTGGCAAAACAATAAACAGTAAAATATTCTCGAAAATGCCAGTTGATAGCACAAACTAGACTAGAAGAGAAACACGCTAATAAGACAATCAAAATCGTAAAAACAACCTGGTATTTAGCATAAGTATAATGAAACACTCAATCGATTTCGAGGGCAGCTAAAGGTTCCTCCTCATCAGGAGAAAGAAATACCTAGAAAGAAGAAAATAAAGGAGAAGGAGTCTCAGAAACACGTGGTCCTTATCAGCACTGCACGTGGTTATAACTGGCTTTTTTATTTAGAGTTGCATTGGCCGCCTACTTTTACTGAGCCAGGCTATCTGATCTAGCCTAAAGGACAAGAAAAATTAGCGAAGTTAAAAATAGGGAGCGAGGGGCAAATGCACCTTCACGCTCAAAATCTGAACTTCAAATAATGGAAAGCAACCACTGAACGGATTTTTATACCCTCTGGTAGCAAACGCGACTGGTACCAAACGCGAGGAGGTAACGCCATCTATCGAAAAAAATAACTGAATTAAGATAGTAGAATTTTAAATGCATTAGGAAGGACTGGATTGGACTTCAAATCATTAACTAAACCTGCTGAATCTTTGTGAATATGGAAAGCCTCAAGAAAATCCAATTCACCTATGGAAGAAGCCTTTTGGATAATTTTTGCAGACCCAAAGTCAAAATTATGGTTAAATGTCCAACTATGATACGCTATTGAAGACTTGTTAATTTCGCCTTTTCTGACATAAGATTCATATTCCTTGATACGAAACTTCAACGCTCTTTTTGTTTGGCCAATACATCTTAAACCACACTGACACGATATACTATAAATTCCCCAAGAATTCAAGACAGAAACACAATCTTTTAGAATCGAAGGATGAATTTTATTAATAGGGGAGAAACCGACTTGAAAATTGAATTTCTGGAGAATCCGTGCAATTTTATAGTTAACAGAAGGATAAAATGGAAGCACGACAAGGTCATTAATATTATTTCTAACAGTGGAATGTCTTCTTTGATGGGAATCTGAACATTTTTTAACGGCTTTATCAATAATCACGGGAGAAAATCCACGGTCAATCGCAGCTGCTCTCAAATAATTAAGTTCATTGGTAAGCAAAGATTCAGAGGAACAAACTTTAAGCGCGCGGAATACATAATAGTAAAAAGAAGCCATTTTTTGCTTAACAGGTTGGCATGGGGTGATAAACAAACTGCAAAGGGTTTATGGTACGCAGTGGTGCTAAAGTCAGTTTCATTGCGAATTATAAGAATATAAAGGAAGGGGAGGGACTTGTTGGATTCAATTTCAAGAGTGAATTGGATGGCTGGATCAATTGAATTCAAATAGATAGAATCTCGGATAAATCCTCTTTATAACCGTCAAGAAGTGCGAAAGTGTCGTCAACATACCGAATCCAAAGACGAAAAGATAGTTTATCAAGTTTATCAAATAATTTCATCTCAAAATAGTGCATATAAATGTCAGAAAGTACCGGAATGAGAGGACTACCCATAGCCAATCCTTCAACTTGACGAAACTATGTATTTTGGAAAACAAAGTGGGTTTGACTCAGAAACTTTAGTAAGCGAAACCAACTCATAAATTTCAGTATGTGTGAAGTGAAATTCCCGAAGCCTAGTTTCAAGACAATTTAGTGCTCCTTCGACCGGAACATTAGTAAACAGTGATTTGACATCAAATGAAACCATAATGGAACGAAGTGGAGAAATATTTTTAAGTTTATCAATGACTTCAACAGAATTTTTTACAGTGTGAATATTGTTGTCAAGTAGAGGAGAAAATCTGGAAACTAAATATTTGGCCAAATGATATGAAGCAGTACCTATGTTGGAAACAATTGATCGGAAAGGAATATAGGTTTTGTGGACTTTGGGAAGAGTATAAAGCCTAGCGCAATTAGTAATAGGTGGAATAAGTGATTTCTTCAACTGAGTTGGCAGAATGTGGGAAGATTTGATAGCACTTTTAACTTTCGTGAGGTCCGAAGTTGAAGGATCTTTAGGGATCGCAGTATGATCTTTAGGGATCGAGCAGTATGGGCCTTCATTTATCAGTTTAGAGACTCCAGTAATATATGTGTGTTTGTCCATAACAACGATCTGTCCGCACTTATCAGCTTTAGAGATAATGATATTAGTATCAGAATGAATTTCACGTAAGATCTCATTTTCCTTTTTGCTAAGATTCGAAGCCAAAGATTTGTTGTTAAAATTAACGTTATGAGTAATTAGGTGGCGGATTGTATCCTTATGCGCTTCCGAAATTTTGGAGAATTTAAAGGCTTTCTCAATAGGTGCGTTGATATGAGGAATTGAAGGTTTAGATGTCTTTGAAAAGTTGAAATTATATTTTAATACTTTTAACTGATCCTCCGAAAGATTCCTATTGGAGATATTAACAATGGGGTTAACGTTTACAGTGAGAAGATCAGCTAGATAGGTGGGACTATCCGACTGGTGTGTGAGTTTAAGGAATTTAGAAATGAGCATATTTTTATGCCGTTGACAAACGGTATCGGTTCTAGACCAGGATGTATGTTCAAATGAGGAAAAATTTTCAGTTGAATTATCAATTTTTAAATGGAAGTAATATAATTCAAATTCAATTTTAGATAAACGTTTGCGCGTGTCCCTTATAATATGACGAAGAAGTGCCAATTTGAATTTATTCAAAATTTTTGAAACGTGAACGGAAGCTTTAAGGCTACATTTCACATGTATAAATTTGGGAATGATATTTTGATGTTTGCATTTAAGTAGAAACTGTAGATGATTCAAGAATTTCGTACGCTTAGGGCGTAAATTACAAAATCGGTTCTTGTCAGTGGACATATTGTGAAACGGGTACAAGCAAGAAACAAGTGAACAAAAGAAATATAATTCCGAAAGTCCAAACAAGGATTTACTTATAACATGAAAAAACACCAATAAATAATGAAGACAATTTTCATCAACATATGACAAAAACATTCCAAAAGGAGAGAATCATCCATTACTGAAAGCTAATAACCACGTGGAAAGAAGCAACGAAAGTCAAAATCGTGCACGTGGTAAACCGATACAAAGTAGAATTTCCTCGAAAATACCGGTTGATAGCACAAACCAAATCCGAAAAACTAATAGCCACATGGAAAGAAATAAATAAAATGGTGCACGTGGCAAAACAATAAACAGTAAAATATTCTCGAAAATGCTAGTTGATAGCACAAACTAGACTAGAAGAGAAACACGCTAATAAGACAATCAAAATCGTAAAAACAACCTGGTATTTAGCATAAGTATAATGAAACACTCAATCGATTTCGAGGGCAGCTAAAGGTTCCTCCTCATCAGGAGAAAGAAATACCTAGAAAGAAGAAAATAAAGGAAAAGGAGTCTCAGAAACACGTGGTCCTTATCAGCACTGCACGTGGTTATAACTGGCTTTTTTATTTAGAGTTGCATTGGCCGCCTACTTTTACTGAGCCAGGCTATCTGATCTAGCCTAAAGGACAAGAAAAATTAGCGAAGTTAAAAATAGGGAGCGAGGGGCAAATGCACCTTCACGCTCAAAATCTGAACTTCAAATAATGGAAAGCAACCACTGAACGGATTTTTATACCCTCTGGTAGCAAACGCGACTGGTACCAAACGCGAGGAGGTAACGCCATCTATCGAAAAAAATAACTGAATTAAGATAGTAGAATTTTAAATGCATTAGGAAGGACTGGATTGGACTTCAAATCATTAACTAAACCTGCTGAATCTTTGTGAATATGGAAAGCCTCAAGAAAATCCAATTCACCTATGGAAGAAGCCTTTTGGATAATTTTTGCAGACCCAAAGTCAAAATTATGGTTAAATGTCCAACTATGATACGCTATTGAAGACTTGTTAATTTCGCCTTTTCTGACATAAGATTCATGTTCCTTGATACGAAACTTCAACGCTCTTTTTGTTTGGCCAATACATCTTAAACCACACTGACACGATATACTATAAATTCCCCAAGAATTCAAGACAGAAACACAATCTTTTAGAATCGAAGGATGAATTTTATTAATAGGGGAGAAACCGACTTGAAAATTGAATTTCTGGAGAATCCGTGCAATTTTATAGTTAACAGAAGGATAAAATGGAAGCACGACAAGGTCATTAATATTATTTCTAACAGTGGAATGTCTTCTTTGATGGGAATCTGAAAATTTTTTAACGGCTTTATCAATAATCACGGGATAAAATCCACGGTCAATCGCAGCTGCTCTCAAATAATTTAGTTCATTGGTAAGCAAAGATTCAAAGGAACAAACTTTAAGCGCGCGGAATACATAATAGTAAAAAGAAGCCATTTTTTGCTTAACAGGTTGGCATGGGGTGATAAACAAACTGCAAAGGGTTTACGGTACGCAGTGGTGCTAAAGTCAGTTTCATTGCGAATTATAAGAATATCAAGGATGGGGAGGGACTTGTTGGATTCAATTTCAAGAGTGAATTGGATGGCTGGATCAATTGAATTCAAATAGATAGAATCTCGGATAAATCCTCTTTATAACCGTCAAGAAGTGCGAAAGTGTCGTCAACATACCGAATCCAAAGACGAAAAGATAGTTTATCAAGTTTATCAAATAATTTCATCTCAAAATAGTGCATATAAATGTCAGAAAGTACCGGAATGAGAGGACTACCCATAGCCAATCCTTCAACTTGACGAAACTATGTATTTTGGAAAACAAAGTGGGTTTGACTCAGAAACTTTAGTAAGCGAAACCAACTCATAAATTTCAGTATGTGTGAAGTGAAATTCCCGAAGCCTAGTTTCAAGACAATTTAGTGCTCCTTCGACCGGAACATTAGTAAACAGTGATTTGACATCAAATGAAACCATAATGGAACGAAGTGGAGAAATATTTTTAAGTTTATCAATGACTTCAACAGAATTTTTTACAGTGTGAATATTGTTGTCAAGTAGAGGAGAAAATCTGGAAACTAAATATTTGGCCAAATGATATGAAGCAGTACCTATGTTGGAAACAATTGATCGGAAAGGAATATAGGTTTTGTGGACTTTGGGAAGAGTATAAAGCCTAGCGCAATTAGTAATAGGTGGAATAAGTGATTTCTTCAACTGAGTTGGCAGAATGTGGGAAGATTTGATAGCACTTTTAACTTTCGTGAGGTCCGAAGTTGAAGGATCTTTAGGGATCGCAGTATGATCTTTAGGGATCGAGCAGTATGGGCCTTCATTTATCAGTTTAGAGACTCCAGTAATATATGTGTGTTTGTCCATAACAACGATCTGTCCGCACTTATCAGCTTTAGAGATAATGATATTAGTATCAGAATGAATTTCACGTAAGATCTCATTTTCCTTTTTGCTAAGATTCGAAGCCAAAGATTTGTTGTTAAAATTAACGTTATGAGTAATTAGGTGGCGGATTGTATCCTTATGCGCTTCCGAAATTTTGGAGAATTTAAAGGCTTTCTCAATAGGTGCGTTGATATGAGGAATTGAAGGTTTAGATGTCTTTGAAAAGTTGAAATTATATTTTAATACTTTTAACTGATCCTCCGAAAGATTCCTATTGGAGATATTAACAATGGGGTTAACGTTTACAGTGAGAAGATCAGCTAGATAGGTGGGACTATCCGACTGGTGTGTGAGTTTAAGGAATTTAGAAATGAGCATATTTTTATGCCGTTGACAAACGGTATCGGTTCTAGACCAGGATGTATGTTCAAATGAGGAAAAATTTTCAGTTGAATTATCAATTTTTAAATGGAAGTAATATAATTCAAATTCAATTTTAGATAAACGTTTGCGCGTGTCCCTTATAATATGACGAAGAAGTGCCAATTTGAATTTATTCAAAATTTTTGAAACGTGAACGGAAGCTTTAAGGCTACATTTCACATGTATAAATTTGGGAATGATATTTTGATGTTTGCATTTAAGTAGAAACTGTAGATGATTCAAGAATTTCGTACGCTTAGGGCGTAAATTACAAAATCGGTTCTTGTCAGTGGACATATTGTGAAACGGGTACAAGCAAGAAACAAGTGAACAAAAGAAATATAATTCCGAAAGTCCAAACAAGGATTTACTTATAACATGAAAAAACACCAATAAATAATGAAGACAATTTTCATCAACATATGACAAAAACATTCCAAAAGGAGAGAATCATCCATTACTGAAAGCTAATAACCACGTGGAAAGAAGCAACGAAAGTCAAAATCGTGCACGTGGTAAACCGATACAAAGTAGAATTTCCTCGAAAATACCGGTTGATAGCACAAACCAAATCCGAAAAACTAATAGCCACATGGAAAGAAATAAATAAAATGGTGCACGTGGCAAAACAATAAACAGTAAAATATTCTCGAAAATGCTAGTTGATAGCACAAACTAGACTAGAAGAGAAACACGCTAATAAGACAATCAAAATCGTAAAAACAACCTGGTATTTAGCATAAGTATAATGAAACACTCAATCGATTTCGAGGGCAGCTAAAGGTTCCTCCTCATCAGGAGAAAGAAATACCTAGAAAGAAGAAAATAAAGGAAAAGGAGTCTCAGAAACACGTGGTCCTTATCAGCACTGCACGTGGTTATAACTGGCTTTTTTATTTAGAGTTGCATTGGCCGCCTACTTTTACTGAGCCAGGCTATCTGATCTAGCCTAAAGGACAAGAAAAATTAGCGAAGTTAAAAATAGGGAGCGAGGGGCAAATGCACCTTCACGCTCAAAATCTGAACTTCAAATAATGGAAAGCAACCACTGAACGGATTTTTATACCCTCTGGTAGCAAACGCGACTGGTACCAAACGCGAGGAGGTAACGCCATCTATCGAAAAAAATAACTGAATTAAGATAGTAGAATTTTAAATGCATTAGGAAGGACTGGATTGGACTTCAAATCATTAACTAAACCTGCTGAATCTTTGTGAATATGGAAAGCCTCAAGAAAATCCAATTCACCTATGGAAGAAGCCTTTTGGATAATTTTTGCAGACCCAAAGTCAAAATTATGGTTAAATGTCCAACTATGATACGCTATTGAAGACTTGTTAATTTCGCCTTTTCTGACATAAGATTCATGTTCCTTGATACGAAACTTCAACGCTCTTTTTGTTTGGCCAATACATCTTAAACCACACTGACACGATATACTATAAATTCCCCAAGAATTCAAGACAGAAACACAATCTTTTAGAATCGAAGGATGAATTTTATTAATAGGGGAGAAACCGACTTGAAAATTGAATTTCTGGAGAATCCGTGCAATTTTATAGTTAACAGAAGGATAAAATGGAAGCACGACAAGGTCATTAATATTATTTCTAACAGTGGAATGTCTTCTTTGATGGGAATCTGAAAATTTTTTAACGGCTTTATCAATAATCACGGGATAAAATCCACGGTCAATCGCAGCTGCTCTCAAATAATTTAGTTCATTGGTAAGCAAAGATTCAAAGGAACAAACTTTAAGCGCGCGGAATACATAATAGTAAAAAGAAGCCATTTTTTGCTTAACAGGTTGGCATGGGGTGATAAACAAACTGCAAAGGGTTTACGGTACGCAGTGGTGCTAAAGTCAGTTTCATTGCGAATTATAAGAATATCAAGGATGGGGAGGGACTTGTTGGATTCAATTTCAAGAGTGAATTGGATGGCTGGATCAATTGAATTCAAATAGATAGAATCTCGGATAAATCCTCTTTATAACCGTCAAGAAGTGCGAAAGTGTCGTCAACATACCGAATCCAAAGACGAAAAGATAGTTTATCAAGTTTATCAAATAATTTCATCTCAAAATAGTGCATATAAATGTCAGAAAGTACCGGAATGAGAGGACTACCCATAGCCAATCCTTCAACTTGACGAAACTATGTATTTTGGAAAACAAAGTGGGTTTGACTCAGAAACTTTAGTAAGCGAAACCAACTCATAAATTTCAGTATGTGTGAAGTGAAATTCCCGAAGCCTAGTTTCAAGACAATTTAGTGCTCCTTCGACGGGAACATTAGTAAACAGTGATTTGACATCAAATGAAACCATAATGGAACGAAGTGGAGAAATATTTTTAAGTTTATCAATGACTTCAACAGAATTTTTTACAGTGTGAATATTGTTGTCAAGTAGAGGAGAAAATCTGGAAACTAAATATTTGGCCAAATGATATGAAGCAGTACCTATGTTGGAAACAATTGATCGGAAAGGAATATAGGTTTTGTGGACTTTGGGAAGAGTATAAAGCCTAGCGCAATTAGTAATAGGTGGAATAAGTGATTTCTTCAACTGAGTTGGCAGAATGTGGGAAGATTTGATAGCACTTTTAACTTTCGTGAGGTCCGAAGTTGAAGGATCTTTAGGGATCGCAGTATGATCTTTAGGGATCGAGCAGTATGGGCCTTCATTTATCAGTTTAGAGACTCCAGTAATATATGTGTGTTTGTCCATAACAACGATCTGTCCGCCCTTATCAGCTTTAGAGATAATGATATTAGTATCAGAATGAATTTCACGTAAGATCTCATTTTCCTTTTTGCTAAGATTCGAAGCCAAAGATTTGTTGTTAAAATTAACGTTATGAGTAATTAGGTGGCGGATTGTATCCTTATGCGCTTCCGAAATTTTGGAGAATTTAAAGGCTTTCTCAATAGGTGCGTTGATATGAGGAATTGAAGGTTTAGATGTCTTTGAAAAGTTGAAATTATATTTTAATACTTTTAACTGATCCTCCGAAAGATTCCTATTGGAGATATTAACAATGGGGTTAACGTTTACAGTGAGAAGATCAGCTAGATAGGTGGGACTATCCGACTGGTGTGTGAGTTTAAGGAATTTAGAAATGAGCATATTTTTATGCCGTTGACAAACGGTATCGGTTCTAGACCAGGATGTATGTTCAAATGAGGAAAAATTTTCAGTTGAATTATCAATTTTTAAATGGAAGTAATATAATTCAAATTCAATTTTAGATAAACGTTTGCGCGTGTCCCTTATAATATGACGAAGAAGTGCCAATTTGAATTTATTCAAAATTTTTGAAACGTGAACGGAAGCTTTAAGGCTACATTTCACATGTATAAATTTGGGAATGATATTTTGATGTTTGCATTTAAGTAGAAACTGTAGATGATTCAAGAATTTCGTACGCTTAAGGCGTAACTTACAAAATCGGTTCTTGTCAGTGGACATATTGTGAAACGGGTACAAGCAAGAAACAAGTGAACAAAAGAAATATAATTCCGAAAGTCCAAACAAGGAATTACTTATAACATGAAAAAACACCAATAAATAATGAAGACAATTTTCATCAACATATGACAAAAACATTCCAAAAGGAGAGAATCATCCATTACTGAAAGCTAATAACCACGTGGAAAGAAGCAACGAAAGTCAAAATCGTGCACGTGGTAAACCGATACAAAGTAGAATTTCCTCGAAAATACCGGTTGATAGCACAAACCAAATCCGAAAAACTAATAGCCACATGGAAAGAAATAAATAAAATGGTGCACGTGGCAAAACAATAAACAGTAAAATATTCTCGAAAATGCCAGTTGATAGCACAAACTAGACTAGAAGAGAAACACGCTAATAAGACAATCAAAATCGTAAAAACAACCTGGTATTTAGCATAAGTATAATGAAACACTCAATCGATTTCGAGGGCAGCTAAAGGTTCCTCCTCATCAGGAGAAAGAAATACCTAGAAAGAAGAAAATAAAGGAGAAGGAGTCTCAGAAACACGTGGTCCTTATCAGCACTGCACGTGGTTATAACTGGCTTTTTTATTTAGAGTTGCATTGGCCGCCTACTTTTACTGAGCCAGGCTATCTGATCTAGCCTAAAGGACAAGAAAAATTAGCGAAGTTAAAAATAGGGAGCGAGGGGCAAATGCACCTTCACGCTCAAAATCTGAACTTCAAATAATGGAAAGCAACCACTGAACGGATTTTTATACCCTCTGGTAGCAAACGCGACTGGTACCAAACGCGAGGAGGTAACGCCATCTATCGAAAAAAATAACTGAATTAAGATAGTAGAATTTTAAATGCATTAGGAAGGACTGGATTGGACTTCAAATCATTAACTAAACCTGCTGAATCTTTATGAATATGGAAAGCCTCAAGAAAATCCAATTCACCTATGGAAGAAGCCTTTTGGATAATTTTTGCAGACCCAAAGTCAAAATTATGGTTAAATGTCCAACTATGATACGCTATTGAAGACTTGTTAATTTCGCCTTTTCTGACATAAGATTCATGTTCCTTGATACGAAACTTCAACGCTCTTTTTGTTTGGCCAATACATCTTAAACCACACTGACACGATATACTATAAATTCCCCAAGAATTCAAGACAGAAACACAATCTTTTAGAATCGAAGGATGAATTTTATTAATAGGGGAGAAACCGACTTGAAAATTGAATTTCTGGAGAATCCGTGCAATTTTATAGTTAACAGAAGGATAAAATGGAAGCACGACAAGGTCATTAATATTATTTCTAACAGTGGAATGTCTTCTTTGATGGGAATCTGAAAATTTTTTAACGGCTTTATCAATAATCACGGGAGAAAATCCACGGTCAATCGCAGCTGCTCTCAAATAATTAAGTTCATTGGTAAGCAAAGATTCAGAGGAACAAACTTTAAGCGCGCGGAATACCTAACAGTAAAAAGAAGCCATTTCTTGCTTAACAGGTTGGCATGGGGTGGTAAACAAACTGCAAAGGGTTTACGGTACACAGTGGTGCTAAAATGAGTTTCATTGCGGATTATAAGAATATCAAGGAAGGGGAGGGAATAGTTGGATTCAATTTCAAGAGTGAATTGGAAAGCTGGATCAATTGAATTCCATTTTATCCTTCTGTTAGCTATAAAATTGCACGGATTCTCCAGAAATTCAATTTTCAAGTCCGTTTCTTCCCTATTAATAAAATTCACCCTTCGATTCTAAAAGATTGTGTTTCTGTCTTGAATTCTTGGGGAATTTATATTATATCGTGTCAGTGTGGTTTAAGATTATTGGCCAAACAAAAAGAGCGTTGAAGTTTCGTATCAAGGAACATGAATCTTATTCAGAAAAGGCGAAATTAACAAGTCTTCAATAGCGTATCATAGTTGGACATTTAACCATAATTTTGACTTTGGGTCTGCAAAAATTATCCAAAAGGCTTCTTCCATAGGTGAATTGGATTTTCTTGAGACTTTTCACATTCACAAAGATTTAGCAGGTTTAGTTAATAATTTGAAGTCCAATCCAGTCCTTCCCAATGCCTTTAAAATTCTACTATCTTAATTCAGTTATTTTTGCCGATAGATGGCGTTACCTCCTCGCGTTTGGTACTACCAGAGGGTATAAAAATCCGTTCAGTGGTTGCTTTCCATTATTTGAAGTTCAGATTTTGAGCGTGAAGGTGCATTTGCCCCTCGCTCCCTATTTTAACTTCGCTAATTTTTCTTGTCCTTTATGCTTGATCAGATAGCCTGGCTCAGTAAAAGTAGGCGGCCAGTGCAACTCTAAATAAAAAAGTCAGTTATAACCACGTGCAGTGCTGATAAGGGCCGCGTGTTTATGAGATTCCTTCTCCTTTATTTTCTTCTTTCTAGGTATTTCTTTCTCCTGATGAGGAGGGACCTTTAGCTGCCCTCGAAATCGATTGAGTGTTTCATTATACTTACGCTAAATACAAGGTTGTTTCCACGATTTTGATAGGCGTTAAATTTCAATTAACACCACACCCGTAGGCGAAAAAATAAATAGTGACTTTTAAGTCATGCAATTCGAATTTAGTGATGGAGAAACGAAATTAAAAAGTGCTTGCAGGCGCAGAAAGTTTAAAATTAAAAAGGTGGTCGATTGAACTCACGATCTCAATGTACGGAGAAAACCTGCTCTGCTGTTTACCGCTGGGCTATGATCGCTCGAGTAGTAGGCGTCGGAAAAGCTATGCAGGTCGTCACTCGATTAACTCCCATTTTCAACGAAGTTAATGAGTTTCTGCGCTGCTTTAAATCGGCCCGTAATTTCTCGACTGGAGATTTTGCATTCTGAATTTTTTCAATAAGTGCGACCACAGTTTCAAGTAGTTTCTGAATACCCTCCGAATCACTAATGCCGACCATGAGCGCCAGCATACAGATTCATATATTCCTGTGAAAATATGGCTCATACTGATGTTCTCTACTTTATCTCAAAGTTTACACAGTTTAGAGATGCCTTGCATAACCCTGTCATTATTTTCACAACAGGCTTTTACGCTTGGTATAATATTTTTAAAAATTTTATCTGCATGAAACTGCGCTGTAGTAATTTGTTAATTAAAATTACCATAGTTTAATATTTGATAATGTGATCAAATTTAGACGTTAAAAAGTATGTGAAATTCTCTGAGATTTTATGTTATTTAAAAGATTAAGGAATTTAATAAATTTAGATCAGGGGGAAATCAGCATCTGGCAACCCGCATCATGCAGATTCAGTTTTTTTTCTTTTTTAAACCTAAAGTGAAATGAAATGAAAAGATTCAAAATAGTAGCGGAAATTACGAAATTTGGTAAATGTACGTTTGGTGGATGTTTTCTGGTAATGGATTTTTAGTTACGTATTGTATGTTTTATCGGTTTAATATGCATTTTAATTATTTGTGAAGAATAGCCTTTTTGTATGTAAAGTAAGCTACTTGTTAGGTGGAGAGTTGCGAATTTTTAAAATAGGTATAAATTCCTTTCATGTATTTCAGCAAAATACTTCTTATTTCAGACCTCTTGTTATTTGTTTGAAAAATTATACTTAAAAATTTTAGTATGCATAAATATTTCCTGAGTCTTCCTTAAGAAAAACTATAGTTATATTTCTTTTTGAATTTAACTGCCGGCATTCTTTAAATATTTTTGTAAGCGAATGCTTAACCATCAGACGTTCTGCTTTAGATGATTAAATCTTAGTTTAATGTTTGGAATTTCCATTTTTGAACTTCTGTTTCAGGCTATAGTTTTTACCAATGAATAATTTTTATCGACATTTAATATTCACTTATGCTTAACCATTCTTTAATAACTTATCAAATGAAGCATATTTGTATTTATGCAGTTACTAGCCTATAGTTTTTGTTTAAATACAAAAAAAAGGGGGGATCTGTATTCTGTATAATAAAAAAATGTGTTTGGCATTTTTCAACTTAAAAATAAGATTTTCTGCTAATAGTATATTTTAAATTTCCAGTTAAACTGAGCTGGAAAAAAACATTAAAAAATTGCAAGAGCTTTATATATGCATGCACCAAACTAGAAAGGCCTGTCTGAATTTGAATGCAGTTTAGTTTTCATTTTTAAAATGTTTTAAATGGATGACTCCTCTCCTTTTTTAAAATTCTTTTTTAAGAGGGTCAGGAAATGGCTAATTGGCAAAGCTAGAAAACATTGTTATATCATTCTGAAAGCTCGCAATAGAATGGGCTGTCTGCATAAGGGTTTGCAAACCAGTGGTATGAACTGAATATGGTAACTTTAAAAGTTCTGTATAATTCTCTTCTTTTAACTAGTAGTAAATCTTATAGATAAAAATTCAGAAAGTTTTATAGACCTATGTGAGAGAAATATGCTTTTCATGTATTTATTCTGTTACATAAAATTCATTATTTTGTTTGCCTGTATGTAAAATAAGTACTTTTTAGAGAATTTAATACTAGTTTAGTTGCCTCACTTTTTTTGTTGTGCAGTATTTATTTGGTAAAGTTTAAGCATTTATTATATTTGTTTATTTGAGTTTTAAAATTTTTTTCTGTATTTTAATACATGTACAGTTTACTGATTTTTTTTTTTTTTTTTTTTTTTTTTTTTAACCTTTCAGTCAGTGTAGATTTTTTTTCATGTCATTATTTATTTACCATATAATTCATATTTTGGTTGATCTTTGGATTATGGTAACTTAGCGATTTTTTGGCGACCAACTCTGCTACAGCAAACCTCTATTTTTTTTTTTTTTTTTTTCCGCCGCTATTTTGTCTTCACGAAGTAAAGACATGTTTCTTTTCTTTTTATTTACTCAACACTTTTTCCAATAATCTACTAGCCGAATTACACTTATGCTAGAAATTTTATCTAACACAACTGCTTAATCATGACAAATATTCACTGCAAAATTGGGAAAAAGTGCACAATAGCAAACTCCTTGCGCGTTTTTCAGAATAACACATACACATAAACCATGTACACATCGACTTATTTTTATTTAAAAAAACATCCCAGAATTGCACAAAAATGGCATTGCACACACTCTTAACTTTATCCATCTACACTGCTATTTTCTCATAAATTACAAAAATTTGCACGAAAATGCAAAAAAATTCTGTGAATCTTTAAACTCGGTAAAAAGCACATATATGAAATTACCTGACCGCGAAAAAGTATATACCCTTTCCAAGGATGAACATTTCCACATATAAAATAAATAAAATATCCAAAAAATTTTACCTCTAAATTATCTATTATATTATAAACGTCACCAACGAATTCATACCGCAAACATTACAAATGGTTACAAATACATAGTGTCAAATATTTAAATTATTTACATACAAGTTTACTTCAACTGAAATGTATACCAAATTCCTACAAACATAAAATTCACAAAATAATTATCATTTAATTAAAATATCACTAAACCATGTACACGTTGACTTATTTTTACTTAAAAAAACATCCCAGAATTGCACAAAAATGGCATTGCGCACGCTCTTCACTATATCCATGTACACTGCTTTTTTCTCATAAATTGGAAAAAATTCACGAAAATGCATGACAATTTTCTGAATCTTTAAACCAGGTAAAAAGAACATATATGAAATTACCTGATCGTGAAAAAGTATATACCCTTTCCAAATATGAACATTTCCACGTATAAAATAAATAAAATATGCAAAAACTTTTACCTCTACATTATCTATTATATTACAAACGTCACCAACTAATTCATACCGCAAACATTACAAATGGTTACAAATACTTAGTGTCAAATATTTAAATTATTTCCATGCACGTTTACTTCCCCTCGTAAACAAATTCTACAAACATATAATTCACAAAATAACTATCATTTAATTAAAATATAATTAAATTCAAAACACTACTTAAAATATAAATAAGCACATACATCAAATTAATAAAAATTAGCTTACAATCCTAATTACTTTAAACTAAATCATTGCTAATAACAATTTTCCCAATAATATCAAATTACTTTACTTCCACCTTACATTTAGAACAATGCATAAAAATAATATCCTCAAATAATTAAAAATACTAACTTACTTAATCTTCTTCAGAACCTTGCTTACATGGTGGATACACTTTTATTATTGATTCAATAAAATTATTGAACGATTTTTTCTGCAAATTTTTCCTCCACACTTCCTTCGCTAAATAAAAAGCAAAATTCTCTTTATCACAATGTTGTTCCATGTTCCACTTTATGCCGCTATTAGCACGTAAGATTACGTGCTGTATTTTATCACAATGCCTCGTAATGGCGCTTTTTATAGCACTCCACGTGCCCTCTATTGTATTGGTATGTGCACCTGTTTCCGGATCTTTAAAATAATATTAGACAGCGCCATACAATCCGAAAATTATTCAACAAAACTTCACACAACACACAATGAAGCTTGATACAAAATAATATACTGCCACAGATATTTTTCCAAATTCCCCCTCCCTTTTTCCGATTAAAGAACTGTAATTTGTCCATTAATATCACATGATATATCTCATGATCTCTCATTTCCCTCACACAAAATAATGCGTAATCGGAACTGAGTACTGCTCACATTATTACCAAAGTCCTAGGTAGTAACCTTTATCGCCTCCAAAATGTCGCCTAACTACCAGTTACCATATTCCAAAGATCAGCCCATATTTTTTTAGTTTTCATTTAATGCAAATTACAGAAAACCATTTCAAGTTTTTGTGTTGAATGCAATTTTTGGTCTACCTATCGTATTATTCAGCAAAGTTTGAAATTTGAATTGTCACTTTTTTATTTTGCTGCTAGAAGCACTTAAAATATTTTTCTCAAAACTGAACGTGAATGGGATTATTTTCAGTTACACTGCTGCACAAAATATTGTTACTGCAAGCAAATTTTATTCTAGCATTTTAATTCTCTACGAATGTCGTACGTTTCACATTTCTATTCACATTTCACTTTTCTTTACATAAGTAGAGTGAGTAACCTTGTGTAAAGGTTATTCACTCTATTTAGTAAAGTCTACAGTTAATTAGTACTGACTAATCATATTCATAAATACAGTTAGAAGGTTTGAAATTTCAGATTGTTCTAGTTTGAGGGCATATTTTTATTTTTCCTCCATCTCATACTTAAGAATATGTGCAAATTAAACTCCTTGATGTTTTTTATCATCATGACAAAAGAAACAATAGCAGGATTGTACATAAACAACCTTTTATTGAGTATAAGCATAAATATTGCACGGGGGTCCTTAATTGGGGGAGGATTGTAGTCGGCCTTTTATTAGCTGTTCAGTATTTGGTTTATGAATATAAAAGGTACTTATGTATTAATCCATTGACCGGCCAAGCAGTATGATTTAGCACGAATTACGGATAACTGGGTGCTTTAGAATCCCACAGTAACGAGGGCCAATTCGTGACTGTTCTTGAAATTTCAACCAAAGGCCGATAGGATAATATGCAAGTACCATGTAAAAAAATTGGTTAATTTTTGGATTATGGTAACTTGGCGATTTTTTGGCAAAAATTTGGCGACCAACTCTGCTACAGCAACCCTCTATTTTTTTTTTTTTTTGCCCCCATTTTGTCTTCACGAAGTAAAGACATGTTTCTTTTCTTTTTATTTACTGAACACTTTTTCCAACAATCTGCTATTCGAATTACACTTATCCTAGAAATTATATGGAACAAAACTGCTTAATCATGACAAATATTAACTGCAAAATTGGGAAAAAGTGCAGAATCGCAAACTCCTTGCCGCGTTTTTCAGAATCGCATATACACAGTAACCATGTACACGTCGACTTATTTTTACTTAAAAAACATACCAGAATTGCACAAAATGGCATTGCGCACACTCTTGACTTTATCCATCTACACTGCTATTTTCTCATAAATTACAAAAATTTGCACGAAAATGCAGGAAAATTTTGTGAATCTTTAAACTCGGTAAAAAGCACATATATGAAATTACCTGATCGCGAAAAAGTATATACCCTTTCCAAGGATGAACATTTCCACGTATAAAATAAATAAAATATCCAAAAACTTTTACCTCTAAATGATCTATTATATTATATATGTCACCAACGAATTTATACCGCAAACATTAAAAATGGTTACAAATACTTAGTGTCAAATATTTAAATTATTTCCATGCACATTTACTTCAACTGAAACGTATACCAAATTGCTACAAACATAAAATTCACAAAATAACTATCATTTAATTAAAATATAACTAAACTATGTACACGTCGACTTATTTTTACTTAAAAGAAATCCCACAATTGCACAAAAATGGCATTGCGCACACTCTTCACTATATCCATGTACACTGCTTTTTTCGGCTGATCTTTGGAATATGGTAACTGGTAGTTTGGCGATATTTTGGAGGCGATAAAGGTTACTACCTAGGACTTTGGTAATAATGTGAGAAGTACTGTTCCGATTACGCATTATTTTGTGTGAGGGAAATGAGAGATCATGAGATATGTCATGTGACATTAATGGACGAATTACAGTTCTTTAATCGGAGTAAGGGGGGGAGGAATTTCGAAAAACTGTAGTACTATATTATTTTGTATTAAGCTTCATTTTGTGTGAAATAGTGGAAGTGTGCGTGCCACGTAATGAAGATTAGGTAAGTTGCGCACTCTTTTAACTTTATCCATGTACACATCGACCTGTTTTCACTTAAAAAAAAATCCCAGAATTGCACAAACTTGCATTGCGCACTCTCTTTACTTTGTCCATGTACATATCAATATATTTTCACTTAAAAAGTCAAAGGAGCACCAAATTCTACAATATAGGCAAAAAAAAAAAAAAAGCATAATCTCAATAAAATACATTTGAAACCAAACAATAAAATAACATAAAAAAGAAAAAAGCATGTTATACATTTAAGCACTACCAAAAGCAGATATTCACTTACCATGATTTTCGAGTTCACTTCATACACCCAGAACCACGTAAAAATCAAAATATCAATCATACTCAAATGACTTTCTTCAAACCAGGTACTTTTTCTGATCAAACGCTTCACATAGTGACCATCTGAACCTTTCTTCCTACAAACCCATTCAAATCCATCTAAACGGTTTTAACACACACCACAAAAACGCTTACAGAACATCCCATTATTCAAAATTTCCCAGAATCATGCACCCGATTACGTCACAATAGGGTTTCCATAACATTCAACTACTCAGGCTACCATAAATGAAACAACAACTTGGCGATAAATCAAACAACAACTTCTAAAGAATAATACAAGGGGTACCTTAAAGTCTACTCTACCCAAATGTATATGTATTTTCCATGTTTTGGAAACAAGACTAAGAGAATGAACTTCTAGCAGTAATTAAAGGGCTGCATGGGGCAAAAAAAAAGGTAGAGAATGTTTGTTATAACAGTTATATTACTGTATATGTTACAGTAAAAATGATAAATCGGTGATTATATAAAATTACCAATGATTATACATAATCACTGATTCACCACTGAATTTGGTAAATATGATAAATTATTTCATATTTATCAAATTTACCAGTTAGTTTATAAAATCCCCAACTCGTAATTGAGAAGGTAATAAATTCAGATTATTTTGTGAAAACAAACCAAACCCATACTCTATGGGGGGGGGAATCATTTATTTGCAATTACATGTAAGTTTACTTCTTTAGACATATTAGACTTTCAGAATTACAAAGCTTGCCAGATTTTTTACATTTGCACTTATCATAATCACCACTAAATTTGGGAAATATCCAACTTGTAATGGTAAATGTGATAAATATCATGACTTGTTGGGCCATTAGAATAGTTTTTTTTTTTTTTTTTTTTTTTTTTTTTTTTTTTGTTGTTGTTGTTGTTGTTGTTGTTGTTGTTGTTGTTGTTGTTGTTGTTGTTGAGTACTTACTACTCTGAAAGATATTTTTTGGTTGGACAATATAGCATAAGAGACGACGAATTACAGTATTTTATATTTTACAATTAAAAAGTCAATAAATGGTTATTTTAGGTCATATACATTTATTTAGCCTGAACGAAATTTGAATGAGGGCCTGACAGGTGTTGTGAAATGAATAAATGCAATTTGCATGAGCTTGTACAAAAGATTTGCACATAAACAAACTGCAGTTACATATAAAAAAACAAACTAAGCCCATATTCTAGAGGAGGAAAAAAAACATTTTTTTCAAATAACGTTAAATGCTATTACTACGAATTACTAAATATTTTAAGTTTACTTATTTAAGCATATTAGGGTTAATCTTTGGATTATGGTAACTTGGCGAAAATTTGGCGACCAACTCTGCTACAGCAACCTGCTAGTTTTTGTTTGCACGCCATTTTGTTTTCACAAAGTAAAGGCATTTTTTTTAACTCAACATTTTTTTCCAACAATCTGCTAGCCGAATTATGCTTATGCTAGAACTTTTATGGAACAAAAGTGCTTAATCATGACGAAGATTAGGTGCAAAATTGGGAGAAAGTGCAGAATCGCAAACTGCTTGCCACATTTTTAAGAATTGCACAAAAATGGCATTGCGCACACTCTTGACTTTATCCATGTACACTGCTAAAGTCCTAGCTAGTAACCTTTATCGCCTTACCAAAATGTCGCCAAACTACCTGTTACCATATTCTAAAGATTAGCCCATATTAGACTATTATGACATTTAGAATTACAAAGTTTGCCAGATTTTTTACATTTGCACTTATCAGACTCACATTGTCCCTTACAAACACATCGTTGATATTCCTGACCTCCAGATAGAGATGTCTTTCTAACGCATTCTCGAAGTGATATTGCTAGATCTGGAACATCGTCAAGCAAAATAAATTTTTCTTCACAAATTGTGAATTGATTTCTGGTATACAACTGTGAAAGTCTTCCTTGTGTCGTTCCTAACTGATAAAACTCTTCATTTTGAACTTCTTATATCACCGCTAATGAATTTCGGGGATCACTTTTTGCTCTGTCAATGTCTGGTATTCGTAATTTCACTGTGTCACTAACTTTACCAGCAGGAAACGAACTCGAAAATCATGGTAAATATTTGTTTTTGGTAGTGCTTAAATGTATAACATGTTTTTCCTTTTTTATGTTATTTTATTGTTTCGTTTAAAATGTATTTTATTGAGATTATGTATTTTTTGTTTGCCTATATTGTAGGATTTGGTGCTCCTTTGACTTTTTAAGTGAAAATATATCAAAGTGTACATGGACAAAGTAAAGGGAGTGCACAATGCCATTTTTGTGCAATTCGGGGATTTTTTTAAGTGAAAATAGGTCGACATGTACATGGATAAAATCAAAGGAGTGAGCAATGCCATTTTTGTGCAATTCGGGGATTTTTATTTAAGTGAAAATAAGTCGATGTGTACATGGATACCGAGTTTGTGCAATTATTTGTCTTGTTATTTTGTCTTTGTGTAGCGGCGATTTTTGGCGCAAAAATTGCCGCTTTGCAAGCCAAAATAACGAGTCAAAGAATTGCACAAAAACGGTATCCATGTCGAAAATCGCCAAGGGGTACCCTAAACTATACTTTTACCAGTGCAACCTCTTCTGCACGTTTGCTTTTTAGGGCACGCAACTGTACGAACTTTGTCAAGTGGTCTTGATAGACAAATATAAACAGTCATTATCTGGTTGCGACTGCATGTCGCTTAGGTCCACCTGGCATCTTGAGTTCATCTCTTGAAAGACCATTGGCCTAACAACAAGTCCTTTCTTAGGTACCTTGGGTTTTTTTTTTTTCGGGGGGGGGGACAACTTTCATACAAATTTAAGTAAATCATAAGTAATGTTTTTGTACCTTTTTTTTTTTTTTTTTTTTTGGGAAGTTCTTTTAACATCCTGTTTTTACCACCATGGCCTATTGATAAGTTTACCTCATGAATTATGGTAAAAATTTCTTCAAAGTACACATAAAATCTAACATTGGAGCTGTCTTCACTTATGGGAAAGGTAAGTTTTTCAGCATTGCCTACTTTCATTACATCATATCTTTTTAGTCTCTGATAATCTTCCGCTTTTTTCCCACTACTTTTGTTTTTACTATTATTCACTTTTTTAACAAATCATCATAGCTTTCGTCAGAAAACCACTGTTTTCTTAGTATCCTTAATATTAAGTAATTTGGAATTAAAACGCTCAAGCATACCAGCCATTATTCAATGTTTTATTTTTTACGAGAGGGTAGCGAAAAAACGTCTACATGGAACTAAATGAGAACTACTTCTGAAATCACGTGGTTGTCACATGTTAATAGAAGCCAAGCAGTTGCGCAAACTGAACGAATTTTCGTAAAGTTAGGGACTTTTATCACATTCCCCATTATGAGTTGGGGATTTTATAAATATGAAATAGAATTTTCGTAAAATTAGTGACTTTTATCACATTCCCCGTTATGAGTTGGGGATTTTATAAACTAACTGATAAATTTGAAAAATACGAAATAATTTATCATATTTACCAAATTTAGTGGTGATTATGTATAATCACCGAATTTATTACTTTTACCGTAACATATATACAGATGGGTTAAAAGCACCTGGTTACATTGGGACAGCATTTGTAACTGGTGACCACATGGAGGGCAGATGTTTCCATGATGCTTGTCGAGTGCTGTTGTCAAAACTGCTATATATTATGCACTTCTGATCACCTCTGAGTTATGTCATTAAAAATTTATAATTTTTGCTGGCACATTTAGTGCGCTAGAAGTTTTATTTGATATGCAGAATCTAGAGTTTGTTGTGTTTTTAAAACTAAATTTAAATTAAAGATCTGCTGGGTTCCCGAACATGAAGAGATAAAGGAAAATGAATTGGTAGATATTGTGACAAAGTCTGTGGTTGAACTGTCTAGTTGACTTGCCTTTCCAAAGATAAAGCATTATCATTAAGCAGAAGATACTGAGTAAATGGCAGTGATTTTTTGACTTGCAAGTGAATAACAAGCAGAGAAGCATAAAACCCTAAGAACAATGTTGAAGCTAATAGAAACCGAAAGAAAGAAATCCTTGTCTTTGAGCCCATTACTTCCATGTAACTCGTAATAATCTTCTGAAAGCCAAGAACTAGCCTTTGTGCTCAAAATGATGTGTTCAAGTATTACTATATCATATTTAAACTAAATGTCCACATTTTAAGAGTCTTTGTCAGAAGTATTTTAATAGTTTAGATGTACTTCTTAACTGTGTAATCAAAAAAATAAAGTTCAGTTTTAATTTAAATATTAAGAGATACTGGTATTTATTATCTAATGTGATCTGGTTTTAAAAGAATTCATTGTTTTTTACCGCTATGCATTTCAATAATTTCATGTTTTGCGATTATAGCTATGTTTTATTTGTATTCATCTTCTGAGTATTTCATTATGTTTAAGCATTTTATGCTAGGATCACATGTCTTGCGTCTGGCACATATAGCCTACGAATGATTTTGTGCTACATAGACTCATTATTTCTTAATCAGTTAATAACTAATAATTACTAACTTGTTACTAGAGCTTTGTTGTTTTAAAATTTTCAGATTTGTTTTCTCTTAAAGCCAAATTTTAAATGAGCTCTGAGCCGCTGTCAAGATCAAAATCCTCAATGATTTTATCATTAGTCATTTGATATATATCTGAATATAGTTCATCTGAATTTATTACCTAGTTAACAGTGTCATTATCTTAAATCTTGTTAATTTTTTGCCATTTCTTTTGCATGGGGAAACAATTCTTTAGCTTTAACCGTTACCGAATTTGCTTTGAATCAAGGAAATTCACCATGCACATTTTCTTTCGTTAAAACGTAAATACTGCATAAGTTTCAATAAACTTAAAATGTGCTAAGTGTGTAATCCAGCAAAAATATATTTACGGGTGCCCTTTGGCGATTTTTCGCGGTGCATAGACACACAGTTTGTGCAGTTCTTTGGCTAGTTATTTTGGCTTTGTGTAGCAGCGATTTTTGGTGAAAAAAATCGCCACTACACAAATCCAAAATAACAAGTCAAAGAATTGCACAAACTCTGTAGCCATGTACACATCTACCTGTTTTCACTTAAAAAAAATCGGAGAATTGCACAAACTAGGCATTGCGCACTTCCTCGACTTTGTCCATGTACACATTGATCTATATTCACTTACAAATTCAAAAGAGCAGTCAACAAAATATATCTAATCTTAATAAATTACATTTTAAATCAAGCTATGAAATAACAAAGAAAATTCATCTTAGCACTACACAAAGGAACTACCACTTGCCATATTTATGAATTTACGTGTCTTCAGTCAAACAAAATTTCTTAACAGCATCCAAAAACTTCTTAAAATTATTCGAACTAGAATCTGTATACTGGCGCCGCCACATAAATTCACAAAAATATTCTCCATAGTGTCGGTATCGTCCAACATTCGCCCATACACATTTCCTTCCTACAAACAGGACACTTAATAATGTCTGCTAAGTAAACCTTCATTTACACACTAATCAATTAATGCTTTATTCCCTTTCCTTCTAAATGTACAGAAACTTCAAATTAATCTTATCACATTCAACCGTTTTACTGTGTAAACCGCAAAATAACTGCGTAGTTATCCAAAATCCAACACAAACTTTCCAAATCTTTTCCCATGATTCAAATTGATGGCAATCATGCAACCAATTACGTTGTATAATAGGGTTTCCATAACATTTAACTTCTCAGGTTACCACAAATGAAACAGCAACTTGGCGATAATCCAAGGGGCGCCCTTAAATCTACTCTAACCTGTTTTCCTATCTTTAATCCAAAAGAGAGGAATTTTGACAGTTTCTACTAAAGTGGTTGTGCTAGAACAGCAAAAGCCCAACTGGTCTGACATTCAGATACCCAAAAAGCTCAAGTAACCAGAATAGGTACTTACGGAAAATACCATCGGCCGCAAGAGACTGTCTAATCACGTCAACCCCCCCCCCAAAAAAAAAACTTACTAAATACAAGAGAAAATGTTCTATTCTTATTTTTCTTTCAAATTTATTATATTATTTATTTATATTTAATTTTTCATTAAAAATTATCATTATTTTTTATTAAATAAATATACTGTAAAAGCAATAATTTTCGTTAAGTTTTAATTTTTGCGAGAAAATATGAGTCTCGCGAAATACTTTTTTTCCACCTCAAACAATAATAAAATACCAGAAATTTTTCACTTGACTTAATTTCACAAAATTGCCAATATCTTTTTTTTTTTTTTTTTTTTTTTTTTTTTTTTTTTTGTGAAAATTACAGCCTACGTGTAATCAAGCTTACACCAAACCCAGCGTGTTTAAAGACGACTTTTCCATTTTTCATGAAAAATTGTGTAGTTTGGCGTGTTTTCTTTTATAGGTAAAAATGGTCGATGGGATTTTCCAATGGTCAATGGGAAGTAACCCAGAATATTTTAAAATTTTTGAAACATTTTTCTTCCAAACAATTTAGTGAGAAATATATAACGCCATTATAGAACACATAATACTATTAATGTGTATACATTGTTATCGACAGTGCGATTTAACGCCAGTTATTTATAAGCATGACAGTGCCCACCAGCGGCCGAGCAGTAAAGTCGCTGAACACTGGTAGTTCGGTCCGAGGTTCGAATCCCGCGAACGGGCTGGCTGCATGGGCATTTTCATGGTTTTCACCATGTGTAGTGTGTATAAGAGCCAGTTCCCCTTAGAAAGTGCTCCACGAAGGCATCCCTCCCCTTAGGCAGATAACCCTTGAGGCTTTGCCATAATCACACACACAAACTATAAGCATGACATCATAATATAATCATAAGAAGTTTGTTATGGTTTAATGTAAACTCAATTAATTCTGTATAAGCTGGTTTAATTTTTATAAAGTTAGTATAATTTACTTTTTTCCTCGCATTGTGAAAAAAATTATTAATATTTGGGACAGCAGTTATTTTCAAAGTTATGAAATCTAGGTAAAAAAAAAAAATCGCAATTCCTGACTCTGAAAACGGATAAACAATGGCCATGTAACAAGAAAAATTATGATAATCCGCTTACGTTTTTATATGTTACATTCATAATTTTTATCTCTTTATTATCTACCTAAATAAATAGATATTGTTTCATTTAAGCTTCTGCTGGAATGATGAGAGACTTCTCTGCCGACTTTCACATTCAGAAGAATTTCATAATCAGAATAGATGTTTTACTTTCATCTTTAAGGGCTGCAAAATATAATTATATGTAATTTTGATGAGTTTTTGTATAATATTAAAGCAGAAGCTTTTTGCAATCATTTGGCTTTTCTTACATGAATTCCTTTTTTATTCGTTCAACTATCTGGAATTCAACATTTCTCTAGCATTCCAGGTAGTTGAGTTTTGACTGTATGTAAGTACCATTTGGTTTAAGAGAGGAGAACATAAAGAAAGATCATTGTGAGGCAGTATCTAAGCAATTGATCTGCTGCTAAGGTGCAGTGACAGCAAGTTGTCGCAGGTCAATGCACAAAATTACTAATTCTTGTGTAGTTGTAACACTTTTATGAGAATGGCTATACTTTTAGAAGCTTAAATGTTATTCAACTGCTGATCTCTCTGAAGTGAAAATTTTAATTATATCTCATATATTTCTAGCTTAAATTTTAAAAACTGCTAATTATTTTAGATTGTTTTATCTCGCCCCAAGTTTGCGGTCAGTGACGGAGAGGTTAAGACCTGCTGAATGCTAGTAATTTATCTTGGGTTCTGTTGGTAAGCTGCATGGGAGTTGCATTGTTTTCTAATTTGTATATGATGGTGACTCGGTGTCTCTTAAAAAGTTTTTCCATAAAGGCATCCTTTCTTCAGGCAAATAGAATTCCTTCCTTAATTAAATCCAACCAGCATTTCCAAAATTCATTATGCTGGTATTCAACTTTATCTTATTGTTTTTATTTTAAAGACATTTGCCAGTTTTCTTCATTATTTTCTGAGAATACTTTCTTTTCAAATTTTTCTGTGAAATTAACATCTTCAAAATCTAGTTATGGTCTATTTTGGTTGTAACAGCAGAATAAGCACTAAAGTAGTTTTAAATCAAGTTTCAAGAATTTTACTTCTTATAGATAGAAATTAAGGAAATTATTTTTCTGGCTAAACTTTCTCTAAATCAGACATGATTTATTTTCAAAGATAATTACTATTACAAAGAATTACTATCTTAGGGTTAAATAGTAGTATATCCAGCTTTATTGGAAAGTCTGGTTCAAATCCTGGCAAAGAGCATAGCTGATTTTTAATGTTTCCTGCGTCAGAATCCTAAAAGTGTAATGAGGCATCAGGACTAAAGTGCAGTGGATGATAATTTGGTCAGCTGGGTCTCATGCCTGTTCTTGGTCACATTTTAAATAGACAATAGTATAAGGAATTATGATATACCCCATACATGTTGCCATGATGCAAGCGATTACATATCCAGCTAACAATGGAAGATCTGTAGTTTGAATCTAAGGGCATAGCTGATTTTTCATGTTTCTTGCTCCAAAAATTCTAATAGTCTACTGTAGTATCCAGACTAAAATATGACAAATGGCAATTCATCACCATCCAAATTTGGTCAATTAGGTCTCATGCCTGTCCCCAGTTGTCTTCCTAGGTGGAGGAGCATATAAGGAGTTATGGCAATCTTTTATTCATGCTGTAAGTGATAGCATGTCCAGCTACCATCAGAAGGTCTGATTTAAATTCCGCTGAGAGCACAGCTGATTTTCTGTGTTTTCTGCTCTTAAAAACATGGTGTCTTCATTGTTGTCAAACAGAAGAATTAGCTGTTGGTAACTTTTTCAATATTAGTTTTGCTGATACTTGAATATTCAAATTTGGTTCTTAAATTGTTTAAATTTTTTGTTTGTTTGCTGCCCCCCCCCAAAAAAAAGGGTTATTGGGAGAATTTAAAAATGTGTTATCAATTAAGAATTCTGTTAATGCTGCCACCGTTTTTCTTCTGAAATTAAAGCTAGCTTCTAATCGTCTTTCCCTTCAGGTGAGAAACATTTCAACTGAGCATCTAAAATGAGCATATTTATGTTTCATTTTTACGAGTTATAAAGCTTCTCAAATTCTCCTTTTATTTAATTTTCAATTTTTTTTTAAAAGGGGACAAATTTATAGAAGAATCTTTAAAGCCCGTTGTAAGGTCTATAATACTATGGATCTAGATTTTTTTTTTTTTTCTATTTTAGATAAGCATTCAATGTACTTCTTGGAAACCAAAAGAACCTTTCAAATCCTTTTTCTTGCCATTAACTCTGTCAGCAAAGACTTATCACAGATATCTTCCGTGATAGGGCCTTTTAAACAGTAGGACAAAGATTGGAACTTTTTCAAGCATACCACTTAAGAGGTTAAATGAATACAGATAATCATAGGGAACTGAACATGAGGGATAATATTCATATGTGCATGCGAATTTGTAAGCCAAACTGTCATCATAATTTTTTCTTTCCTTGTTTTGCTGTATAATTACTATTAATGGTGCATAATGTTTCTATAATACTATGGTCTCATAATGACTATATTACTATGGATGCAATACATTTGTATTATGAAGACATAATACTCCTATTTTGCATTATGTGTCCACAGATGTATTTTAAAAAATTAAACATAGAACAAATGTTACTTTTCTATTTACATCATGCATTACCGTCAGACTAGGATATGTGATGATAATATAACCCAATAACACGTCGGTTCCCTTCAGAATGGGAGAAGAATAAAACTGCATAATTTTCCCTTTCTTGATTTTCAAGAAGTGAAATCAGTGAAATAAAGTTTAATACATGAGTAAGTGTAGTATATTTTTATATACTCTGAGTGGCTAAAATATTAGACATCCTTACCTCAATAAGGCATTGTTTCACCTTTAGCTTTGATCACAGCTGATATTCTTCTGGGCAAGGACCTAATGGTAGTTCTAATTTTGATTAGATAGTTGTGCTTTGAAGCTCTGACGTGATCTTTTCACTTCGTCCCATAAATGCTGATTAAGATTCAGGTCAGACTACTTACTGGCCATGGAAGTAATTTAAACTCTGAATCATGCTCTTCAAACCTGTAATCAGTATGCACTGTAATCAGTTATGCACAGTTACAAGGCATATTGTTCTGCTGAAAGTGACCGTCTGAATCTGGAAACATCATAGACATATACAAGTGTACAGGATTGGCAATGTTATTGATGTATACTGTGGACTTGAAAGCTGTTTTTCAGACATATCAAGGGAGCCGCTGTACAGGGTGTGGCAGTGTTCATAGTAGGATATTAAAAACACAAGGCAGTAACTGTAATTTACCTATTTATTACCTCTTATGTCAGTTAATAGTTAAAGGTATGCCATTTACTAATGTGCAAGTCATTGCCCATTGCGGGGATTATTTCTTGAATATCATGCCTGTCAAATGATTGCCCCTCTGCACAACACATTCGTCTAGGCGTTGAAAGCTTGCCATAACTCGGTGTAACATATTCCCTGGGACACTGCCGACGGCAGTTCTTATGCGATCCTTCAACTTGGGAATGGTGGCACAACGTGTTCAGAAAACTTCTTGCTTCAGGTGGCCCCAAAGGAAAAAGTCTGCACATGAAAGATAAGGTGAGTCAGACGGCCAGAAAATGTCACCAAAATGGGAAATTACTCTACCTGGAAATGTCTGTCGCAATGGTCCGTCCATCTGGAACTTTCCCATGCCGTCCCAAGTTGAAATATTGCCGAAATAGACGCTGGGTAGTAATAACAGAGTAATTATTCTTGAAATAACTTTCAACAGCAAAGGCAGGATGCTGTGCACTCCACCGATCCATATCGCTGTCACACTCGAAATGGCAGCTCATTAGTACACGAATGCGACACGAGCTGGTGCACATTCATGCAGTACGTCATTGTACTACGCAAGTCAAATTACGTTATGAATGCTGCCGCACCCTGTATTGAGGGAAAATATTTGTCAGACCATAATCCTTAGCCCACCAGCTTGAAAATTTGACATTAGGGGAAGAGGGTTCATAAATTTGTTCTGTTTGCTTCATATTCTGACCCTGTTATCTGCATGATAGAGTAGGAAAGGAAATTCTGCAGATTGAGTAACCTTTTTCAAATTGTCATGGGTTTAGTTTTGATGCTCCTGGCCCCACACCAGTTAGGATTTCCTATCCTTGACAGTCTTCCATTGTAAAAACCCATTGGTTGCAAAGTCTTTCATGTTATGCATTCAGATATATTTTATGATGTACTGAGTTGGTATTGAGCTGTAATTTGTCATGTTAACTTCTTTTGTTTCAGATGCTTCATGCCAGCTTCGTTTACAGCATTTTCTGATCAGAATTGTCCTCATTGCTTGAAGTGTTTTTTCTCAGCTGCTGCACTCTAAGCATCTAAGGTACTTTATACGAGAGAAACCTTGTACATTAGCCGTTTTAAAGAGTCTGGAAACAAGTCTTTTGCACCTATAATCATACGTTGTTCCAAGTCACTCAAATCTTTTGTATTTATCAATTTGTATTTCACAGTGATATTATCACTTTTAAATTCCTTCTTGCCACCCAACCAGTATAGTGGTTAACGTCACTGCCCAGGTGCCCACATAGTGCCCAGGTTGATTCGAACCCCGAAGAAGCCATGGATGTTTGTAAATGTAATAGTGTCGGTGCAGCATGGGGACATTAATTATGCGGCAAGCCAAAAGTCTTCTCATGTGGTTTGGTGGAAGGAGAGAGGGGTAGGAGACTCTCGGACCCGTCCCCTTAGGGTGCTGCCCATCAAAATTGGGGGCGGAACTGAGCCAAATTGCACCGTCACATGTTAGGTGCTAAAGGTTGTTGCCAAAGACAGAGGTAATCTTGCACTTTTTGCCGCGAGAAATATCGTGGGCTCGAGCTGACTACGTCAGACAAATGAGCATAAGCAACAACAAATTTCTTCTCTGGATAAGCAGCCTCTGGCTATTATGTCACCGGCAGACTGTTTCACATTAAAGATCAAAAATAGTTTATAAGGTATTTCTCCCACTTTCCTAGCGTGCCTTTGTGGTGTAGTGGTTCTGCACGCTGGGCCGGTATTCCAAAGATCCGTGGTTTGATTCCCGGCTAAGGCATTTGCTATTTTTCATCTTTCTTACTTCCAAAAAATCCTAATGTCTCTACAGTGGCGCCTGAACTAAAAAAGGGTTGTGGATGACGACTCTTCACACCCAGGATTTGGCGGTTGGGTCCCCTAAAAAGCCCAGTCGCCCTTTAAAAAGGAGAGTTTATAAGGTATTTCTCCCATTTTCCTAGCGTGCCTTCGTGGTGTAATGGTTCTGCATGCTGGGCACGTATTCCAGAGGTCCGTGGTTCGATTCCCGGCGAAAGCGTTTGCTATTTTTCATCTTTCCTGCTTCCAAAAATATACCTAATGTCTCTACAAGTTCTAATATTTTCTAGGAAGCATAATATAGTGTAACAGAGTAACTGAATTTGAATTTTATAAATATAAATTTAATTAGAAAATTATCATTCTCTTTCAGAAATTAATTTCATTTCTTTTCTGTTCAGGGACTGTTAAATTTCCATTTGCATCTTCATACAGGAAATTCTTACAATGAGTAGTTTGATGCAGGCTGATAACAAGAAGTGCAACCAAGATGAAAGTTACGAGTGTACTGATTCTGTTTTGGTTTCATTTGAAACAGTGACAAATGATTCATCTAGATCTGCTCTAAAAAAGCCATCAGTTGTGACAAAAACTGATATTAGAGAAAAGCTCATTTTTGAAGAAGTAGAACAAGATGGACCACAGTTATTATGTTATTTCAAAGATTCTGAAAGTTATTTCAATTCAAAAAAGGGCAAATCATATCCTGTAGAAAATAGTATCAGAACTCCCAAAAGAAATACTCGTGTTCTTGCTGAAGTGGGAAATCTTAATAATACTTTTAGCAAGGAAGACCCTATCTTCTCTGGAAAAGAAAGCAAATTGAATAAAACATTTGAATACTTTGAAAGTAATACCAACAAATTAAACGTTTCGTTGGATACACATACTGAGAAAAAGTTGTCCGGCTCTGATGACAGCCTTGGTATTATCCCTGCCCTATTAGATGAATTAGGCTCATGTTCAGATCTGTTATCTTTTGACATGCCAGTTAAAAAAGTTGAACAAAGTGAATATGTACCTGTTGTTGAAGATATTCCTATTTGTCCATCTTCTCCAATTTTATTACCGAAAAGTTTTTCTGATGATATATGTGTATCCATAAACAGAAAAGAACCAAAATATGCTAGTACACCTAAATCTAAAATATGTGATACATATTTTGATATATCTGCCCATTTAGGTAAAACTCAACATTTTTTGTCAGAAAGCAGCATTTCTCCTGTCACAAATCGATCTGAAAACCACTTTAATCCTATGTTGAATGAAAGTTATAATTTAAATGAGCAAGAGGAATTCAATAAAAATAAAACGTATGAATGTGTAAATGTACCTTACCAAAATAAATCACCTTCTGAATATAACACCAATTGGACTTCATTAATAACTTACTCAACTCCGGCAGCAGATTCAGCTGCAGGTATGAAATACTATGTATCAAAAACAGAATGTTCAGCTATAATAGAAGAGAGTAATGAAAATGAAACCATTATTAATAATCAAAATGAAAAGAAAAATTCGCATGTTAAAAATTTAAATTCAACTGTAGTTTATCCATTAACCCCGAGCCAAGACACTGGATATATTAAGAAATCAATTAGAGAAGAACCTTTAACTATTCAACAAAACAAAGATGAAAACTGCATTCTTGTAGAATTGTCCAGTAATGAGCATAATAGCGACGTTAAAATTGTCGAATGTGAAAATAAAAATAGTAATTTTAATTCAACAATTACTTACTCGACTAATGCTGAACATAAAAAAGACATTTTAATTAAATCTGACTCTCCAAAATCGTGCTTGGATGTTTGCAACGAAAAATGTCTAGAACCTGTTAATGGGATTGATTTAAATGCAACATTTAATCTTGAATGTCCAATAGTTGGTTCTGAATCTATGAGAATTACATTATTAAAAGGAATTTCGCATGAAACTGATTTTTATTCTCAAAAATCATATAGCTCTGCAGACAATGTGACTATTAAATCTAATGATTCTTTACAGAGTTTATCCCATCAAGAAATATTACTTTCTGATGTTGAAACTATCAATAATGCGTTTGAGAAAACATTTTCATTAGGTAATCCAGATAAGTGCAGTGTGGAAAATTTACAAATGGATGTTGGGGAAGTGCGAAACTTCAGTTTTGAAGATATTAGCTGTGATGGCAAAAAATTATTTAAAGCAGATGCGCTGCTCAAAAAGCAAAAAGATTTAATAAAAAAACCTGTATTGTGTTTACCAGAAGAGTCTGTATTTAAGAAACCTGCAAGGTATGATGGCTGTTTGCCTGTCAAACACAAAAGTTGTACATCGAAGTTGGTTAAGAAACAACTTAATTCTAGTCTTTTGAATCAAACTGTTTGCTTAACTGAAGGTTCTACAAATTGCTTGGGTAAGAACTCAAATGACTGCAGAACAGCTGGAAATAAATCTACAATATCTGATTTATCTGCTTGGAATGTTTCCTCGAAAAGATCTAGTACCGGTTCACAAAGATGCCTTAATTCTTCCCTTAAAATGAAACAGCCTTTATTAAAATCAAAGTCTGCACATTCTGAAGAAGCAAAAGCTATGGATTTTAATAAAGTTGTTTGTTTGACTGAATCTATGGGACCACGTAGTAAATATGTCAATAGGTCTTATTATTCTAGTTCAGTGAATACATTTTCAAGTACCAATAATCAAATTATAGAATGTAAGGAAATCCTGACTACCACTGATGATAAATCTGTATTGGTTGGGAGGAAAAATTCCTCTAAAATATGTTTAAATAGCACCTTTGACGTTGGAAATAAAGGTAACAAAGTTTCTTGTAATTCATTGGTACCTAAGCAAAGACATTCTATTTCACATACTGTGAGTGATCCTAGTATTTCTTCTAATCTTCCCCTCAAAAATAAAAGATCTGATGTGAAACGAATACTAAGTATTCCTGTGTCTGGAAAGGAAAGTTTCAATAAGAAAACATCAAGATGTGATTCAAATACCAGCAAGTTTGAAAATGTAATCAGTAGAAGGATCAGTAATGGAAAAAGTGAAATACAGGCTATTAATGAAAGAAAAAAAATTCATCAAGGTGTGGAAGTTGCAACAAAGATGGAGGTTAAGAGGTATGTAATTTAGATGTCTTGTATTCAATTTTTCTTATTTTTGATTTATTTTTGTGATGTCATCCTTACGTACAGTTTCAAGGTTTTGTGTCATTAAAAGTCAACCAACTTTTCATACAGTATATGCATAAATTATTTAACTTAAAATGATTTTGTTTAATACATATAGTTTACATGAACATTTTTCTGATTTTTATCTCTGGATATTTCCAAATTCGTTTATTTTTATTTAGATTTTATAAATATTGTTAAATGTGTCGTTCAAATTTTATTATAAATCACCTCTTTCCTAATTCATAGTAATTTAGGTCATTTATCAAATAATAATCAGTGCTTAGAAAACAAATTAGTAAAACTTCAGTAGATCAAATTGAATGCTTAAATATACAATTTGAAATTAAATTTTCTGAAGTCAGATATTCAGTTACCCAAAATTTCTCTTTCCTCCACTTTTGACTTCTTGGAATTCAACTGCATCTGTTTGCTGTTTAATAACTAACAAACAGATTCTTTGATTTTTAATTGGCTTTTTGGTAATGTGTTACACAATGGATACACACTGCAATTTGTTTGTGTAGTAGTAATAAAAGTTAATGGGGTTTCTGAGAGTGATCAGTATTCATTTTATGAATCAAAGGTATTATTCTCAAGTAAAGGGCAAAAGTAATAGTTTGTTAAAGAGAGAAACTGAGGTTATCCGCAATCTGAATAATCCTCAAAGTGCCACATCAAGAACTTGGAACTGGTTTTTAAGCAGTAAATCAGTCAGTCAGTAGTCTGGTAAAAGACAGTCAAGAACAACAGAATCTGATGACCATTTTTTCTCATTATTGATGAGAAAAACTGTTAAAGGACTTCAAAAGAATGGGTTTTAGTCTTTCAAGCTGCTACGGGAACTTGAATCAGTTATTCCGCTTTTGAATGAAAGCTTCATAAAGTTGAACTTCTTGCGACAAAACCAATGGTTTGTATCCCATTCATTTAACCTTCCAAAGGGACTTGTTTAGGTCATCATCACATGCAATGGAGCCAAAAGGAATGGGACCATGGATTATTTAATGATGAATGTAAAGATGGCCTGAACGGAGATTTTAGATGTGTTTTGATCTGGAGGAAGGGAGGAACATGTAACTTAACCTCCCTATTTATGAAACATCCTGTTTCCATGGAAGTGTTTTCTTGGTTTGAGGATAGAATCACCAAAATTGGCTGCATCGCTCTCCATATTGATGGAGATTCTCGTAACCAGTTATTGATATGTGAATAAGATGTTAAGGTTCAAGTAAAGTCATTTAAGAATACTGTTAATCTAGATTTTTAGCTAATTTATGACAATGCTTTTCTGCATTGAGCAATTCTAGTTTCAGAGCACTTGGGAACAAGATACCACTGAAATGGATTGACCACTTTTTTTGTCAGACTTAAATGTGATTGAGCATGTGTGAAATGCCTTAGGCCACATTGTTGGGTACTTTTCTGTTATCAGGACCAGATTCAGAAATGTATGTATGTCTATGTACACACACACACATATATGCATGTAAGATGAAAAAAAATATCTGAATCAAAATTTTAATTAAAACTAACATTAAACTCTTTAATTCTCAATCTCTGTTCTAAAAATCGTAATAACCTCCCTGGATTGCATCATTTCTAGATCATTCGATTTTACATGGCCTGCACAGCACTGATGACGTAATAATTGGGAACTGAAACTTTAAACCAAAATTCTCTCCCTGTGCTTCCAGCTTGCATAACTATGCACTTTAGCTTCGCTCTCTGCTCTGCTAAAATGTAATTTCACGACCTGCTTTCTATCTCAGCAAAATAAAAAATGTACATTTTCTTGAATAGGCATGATTAGTGTGCCAAGTAATTGTGGCCACAAAAGTCAATTGCAAATAAAAATGGAGTTAACCTTCCAGCACGCGCTCTTAGCAATTTTACATGAGCATGCGTGCGTCGTATTTTTTACGACATCTGTTATTTTACCGTTTTTGGCACGAAAAACGACAGAAATGAGTGAATATTGATAATAAATTTGTTAAGAAATAAAATATTAATCTTATTATTGCAAAATACAAATGATGTCACATTCAAATATAAGTAAATTATTTTTGAGTTCTTACATTAGTGAGATGAAAATGCAATGATGTATTTCATTATAGAAAATTTTTAATTTATTATTTAGTAATTATATTTTAAAATCAAAGCTAATTTTAATATTCATCAAAGACAAGTATAAACAATAAAAAAGGAAAACGCCTTGGTAAGGAAAAAAAGTAAGTTTAGCATTACTTACTTCTACAAGGAAATTTACTTCTTACTGGTTACAAAAACGCACTTTAAACTAACTTTAATGTTTTTATTTATTTCTAAAAAATAGAAATAAAAGGAAATAAGGAATGGAAATTGTTATTGTTTTCCCATCCAAAGGTTTCCTTGCCTTCCTTTTCTTCATCAGATAATTCTTGAAGAATCCGAGCAATATCAGCTGGTTGCACATATTATTTTGCCATGAAAACCGATATAAAATTTACAGAGCCAAGTGTATTGAAATTAAAATAATACACGGCAATTAATGGCACAAAATTAAAAAATATTTGTGGAAAAAATATTTTCAGAATTTTAAAACACGACCACGTGCATGTTGTAACTTTTATGAAAAAACTGAGATGTAGAACAAAAGCCCAGTTAAAAAAAAAGTCTTATGACTTCCTGTTGGCACATTTCATGATGTGGAGAAGGGTAGAAAGGAGTTATAAAAATGACTTCCAGACGTCTCAGCTTTGATATGCGAAAAACGTGCATTAAAAACTGAATTTGTCGTAAATTTTGCGCATACTGGAAGGTTAAAATCGCCTCGACTGCCTTTTTATGTCTCGGTGTTCCTACATCAGTACTTCTAAATTTTGCTGTTATTTCAATTAGTCAGACAGGTTTACCAGTAGCCTGAGACCTCAATGGAAAATTTATTCAGCTCTTCAGATCATTGTTTTGTGATAAATTCAAAGGCAATAGGAAAGAAATGAATCATCAAACTTATTTTTTCAGTGTTTTAAAAATAACCTATCATCCTTCTGCTGTGGTGTTTTGCAAGTGCTTCAAAAAAAATAATAATAATCACGCGATAAATCCAGAAGTTCAAATATCTAGTGAAAAGGAATATTGAATTTGCTTCGGCCATCTCTACAATATTTGGAAATAAAAGTGCTTTAAATCATCTGTGAATTGCCACTTAAGGAGATTCAGCATTACGGTGGGTTCAAGGCTGAATTTTGTTTTGAAATTCTGAAAGTTTGTGCTTTGCAAGTACATGCAACAGAAAATTATTTGCGCTTACCTTTTTTCTAATAGTACTTCGTCAATCGACAGCTAAAAAATTGTTGCTTTTGTGTGAATTTAACTCGGGAACAAAATTATGTAATATACTGCACATTCTGTACTTTTCATTTTTGCTTAAATTTCTGCATTTGATTGTGCTGTTTTTCAAAATGCAAAATTCTTGTTCATTAATTTTTCATAAGTATGTTTGAGCAAATTAATGAATGAAATTTTAAGCTATTTATTTATAGGGAAGGATATTAAGGTAAAAAATTATATTTTTGAATTTATCTTGAAAATTTTGAATTGTTGATAAGTATTTGTAAGTGCATGAAATAATTTTGAAAAATTATTGTAGAATATGATAAACAGTGTTTTTGAGTAGTAGTATAGGAATAATAAGTTGTATGGAATTATATTTTTTTAATATATATGTAATAAATTTTATTTTTTTAATGTAATAGAGTGTGGTTAATTTTTCTATAAATGGAGTGTTATAATGCAGTTCGCAAAGGCCAGTTACCTTATAAAAGGAACGGAGGCCTTTCCAAGTAACTGCCGAAATAGCTGGATATGTGTGTACTAGGAGAAAGCGGTAGGGGGTTTTCCAGTTTGTATAAAATAAGTAAATTACAAATTTCAATAACAATAGTATATTATTTCAAATGATGTTTTAAATAAAAACTTAATTACATCATAAAAATTTGAAATCTTTTGTGATTTTATAATGTTAATGGATGTTTGAAAATTTTATATTTCGCAAGATTTAAAAGCATTTCCTAAACATATATAATTATGAAATTTATTTTATTTTATGTTCACAAAATTATATGGTCCATATTATTATTATTGTATGGCAATGTGGAATTTTATGTCTTATATTTTAATAGTTGTATATTTTTTCCATTTTAATTAATTAGTTTGAAGACTTTTGTGGCCATAAATTATAAATGTAAACTTTTTATACAATACTAGAGGCCAGTTACCTTTATTAACCTTCTAAAACCGGGCCGAAATTCTCATAATATAGCCTTCAGACCGGCGCGACCCGAAACAGTTTTGCCCCCTTTTTGACATTTCCTAATGAGAAAAGTCGTTAGTTCCCCTCCATGGATGAAGTAAAATTTACATGTTTGTCCGACGCTTACGTCCCATAGTAGAGGGGTTGCTAGATTTGCAATTTTTTCGATGATTATTTTGCTTTCATTTAAATGAAGTTCTAAATGAATAGTGCATAAATAAATATGCAGTACTGGATGCATATCCAGTGCACACTTTATTTAGAACAAAATGTATGCAATGTTTATATTTCACTCACTATTTCTAATCAATCTCGTAAATAATTTGTGAATTTTTTAACTTTGTTTTCACTCTTCATTTATATTCGCGTATTTTCGTATTAGAAATTAGAAAGTGAAAATAAATTTTAACAAAATATAGTAAATATGGACTAGATTTGTAAGTCTGCAGGCTGGAATGCGATTTTTAATAACATATTTTCATTAATAAAATAATGGTAATGACTAATTTAATGAAATAATAATAATAATATTTATTACCATTAGATGATTAGAATGAGATTCAATACAATTAGATTTTGAGATGAACTTACAGCAATAATAAAGCTTTACATAACAATAACAGAGATTTAAATCTGCTTTTTTCGATAATTTTGTTATTATAATATAAAAATCAAAAGAGAGACATTGGTTGCGTTTAATCATTCAACTTTAACAAATATTACATTGGACTATCAGGCAAAGAAGGTATATCTTTAACGAGAATTTTTCTTTGTAAAATTGGCTTTTGTTTATGTTAGCAGAGAAAAAAATCCGTGACTTATACATGCAATCATCAAAAGAATTTTGAGAACAGTTTTAAATGTTCATGAAGAATTAATTATACGTCAGTTTCTTTTCATAGGTAGAAATTTCGTCTAAAACCATCGTTATATCCAAAAGTTGAAGTCTATTTCATTTTCAACGAATATTCTATTTGCACATAATATATTTTCTAATTTATTTTAGAAAGAGTAATCTTTCACGTTTTCAAAAGAATAAGGAAATATTGGGTGTTGACACAATGTAGTCAATCTGGTTTTCATATTTCTTCCAGTAATGAAAACGATTACCCTGGAATATTTTCAAAGCAAAATTAAGAAAACCGTTTACGCCAAATTTTGCATAAAGTATCTTCTTGTGTATATTTTAATTTAAAGTGTGGAATTTTCTCTTTGAAAATATCAAAAATCATGAAGAGCAAAATTAATTCATGAGAAATAACTTTGAAATGCAATAATTCCACCGTAATATGAAATAGTGGAGAAAAGTGCAATACAGTTTATTTATTCACAAATAATCCCCTCATATGCGTAATTTATGTACTATCGATTGAGAAATATAGGTTAGTAAATTAAACCGGTTATTTCAATACTTTTCCTTTATCAATATTTTTACGAGCTCTTCAGTAGAGCGGTAAAGGTGGCTGAACACTTGTAGCTGGCTTGGGTTTGAATCCCGGATAAATAGTTGGATTCACGGTTTTTGTGTAATGTAAATGCAAGCCAGCTTCTCTTAGAAAGTCCTCCGCGAAGGCATAACTCCACTTATACAGGTAATTGTTGTCTGCTTTGATGTAATTCAGTGAGCGAACAAAATTTATCCAATCAATACCGAAGAACGGGTTGATTACATGTGGAGTTTTCCACCAAGAACGTAAATGCGAGCAATTTTCTCTTAAAAAGGTTTACACAAAAGCATCCATCCCCTTAAGCAGATAGTGTTCGCGTGCTTTTCCGTAATCCAATCCTAATTTTCATACATTTAATAGTAAGTTGACATACACCTTATTACAGACAAAATAACCTTTTTTAAAGATATTTTTTTATCAACTTGTCTGAATTCCCTTTATCTCTTGAGGAGTATAAGAATTTCAGCAAACAAAACGGCTGAAATTTTATAAAATGTAACTGATGTTTTGATTCAATTTAGAAGTAACGTGAGCTTTACTGATATTTAAATACTTTTTGGCAGATCTCATCCTAAAAGGGTCTAAAGATAAATTGATTTTATTTAATTTACAATCAATGAAAATCATTGAAAGCAATCACTGAATGAATGAAAATCACAAAAACTATTATGCATACAATTGTCTCTTATTTATCTCCTGATAAATCAGACAAAAATGCCTGCATAATAGAAGCACTTTGAAAGAGTTAACAGCTCTTAAGGGTTATATGCACTCCACAAGAAAATGTCAAAATAAAATCTTATTATTCATAAGTATAAAAAGAAAGTAAACAATAAAAGCTTTTTTTTTTTTTTTTTTTTTTTTTTTTTTTTCTTTCCTCCTCCCTAGAATAGCATTAAATCTAAAATATTAATAGTAATTATCAATCTAAAATATTAATAGTGTTATGATTAAAAAACATTAAATATGGTAAGCTTAAAGAGCGTGCAAAATCGCTGACGTTTTAATCATAGCAAAAGTCAGTACTAAACAAATTAACATTAAAATTATGTGACAGATTGAGAAAGAGATGGCCTCTATTTAATTTTCAAGCATATTGACGCAAGACGAAACCTGCGGTTTTTGCCAAAATGTAGCCAAACTGATAAGAAGAGGGAAATAATGCATAGCCGGCGGCTACTCTGAGCAGCGACAATGGACTACCCAAAGATCTACAGATAGGCGATTCTCTAAAATGGGGAGGGAATGGATGGTACGACAGTTGTACCAATGCCGGCGTCTGAGAAAGTCATTCTCCTGGTACGACTGCTGTACCAGCCGGCTTCGAGAGGTTAAGGAACAGAGGTTTCTATGTGCAACTGTATTTAAGCATCTCACAGCCATCAGCAAATTGTCACGCTGATTTGCAATATAGAGGATTTGCCCATTTTTATCAAAGTGTATTTTGTTATTGTACTGAATTTTTTTACTTACTATGTATTAAGTTCTAATTCTCATTTTACATTGCTTTACAGTTAAGAAAAGGTAGATTATTTTATAAATAATTCAAATTTCATGAATCTGTAAAAGAAAATTTTGGTCTTATATTGATGACAACAATTTTTACAGAAGATTTTCAAGCTAGGGACTGCAAAATATTGATTATGATTAATATTCAGGCAAAGATTTTACAGAACTGTGAACTTTTCCATTATTTCTTGAAAAAAATTAAAACATTCCTTCAGTGATTTTATAGAAAAATGAACTTGCAGACTTTCAATTTGAATTTATTGTTAAAAATATTTACAAGATTATTTATTAAAAAAATATTTATATCAAATTCTATAATATTTCCATTGTTTCGCTGCTGCTGTAATGCTTTTTTCTAAAAAGGCCTTTTTCTCAAGATAAAAAATATGTGACTCAAAATTTTAAATTAACAGTTAACTCTTTAATTCTTTCTCTCTGTTCTAAAAATTGTAATAACCTCCCTGGATTGCATCATTTCTAGATCATTCAATTTTACATGGCCTGTGCAGCGCTGATGACTTAATAATTGGGAACTGAAACTTTAAACCAAAACCTTTCTCTTTGTATGCTTCCATCTTGCATAACTACGCACTTTAGCTTCCCTCTCTCCTCTGCTAGGATGTAATTTTGCTGGCCTGCTTTCTATCTCAACAATATAAAAAATGTAAATTTTCTTGAATAGGCACGATTAGGGTGCCAAGTGATTGTGACCACAAAAGTCAATTACAAATAAAAATGGAATTAAATTCGCTTCGACTGCCAAGATTCTTAGATATTACAAACTCAACATGTTGGCATATTACGCAATCAGAATTCTTCCTCTTCAATATGAACCTACCTACGTATCAACACTGCTTGGTCTTTTTCTTGTGTTTTTATTTCATTCATACATACATTTCTGAATCCAGTCCTGATAACAGAAAAGTACCCTTTATTATAGCATGTCAAATACCTCCCCGAATCCTCCAAGATCTGTCTGTTGTCCCCTGTTTGTATCGCTTCATTACTAGCTGCATAATGTCATGATTAAAATTTAACCTGCCTTCTACAGACAAGCAAACAGGGGATTATTTTCATCTTATGTTATCCTACCATCAGAAAATGTGTGTCTTAATAGATATGATATGGTCAACTGAACACGCCTAACAAACAGAGAAAGATGGAAACTGTTGCTTGCAGGAACTTTGTACTCGTAGCATTCAAAACAGAAATTATGGTAAAATCGGAGTGCTTTGCAAAATAGCAAAAATTGCTTAGAACAGTTTTAAGAATAGCAGAAATGAAACATGTTGAATCCTAATTGTTTATTAAATAGAGGCATCAATTCCATAGGACCAATTGGTGCAACTTTGGCAGGATTTTCACCAACTTTCATGGCTAATGAAATGATACGCAAGTACAGACAATCGCTTTAAATGTGAAATCCTTAACAGAATTCAGCAGTAAACCTTATATAAAAATATTTTAAAAAATTATCATAAAGCCTTGCTACCTGCTGGATGATCAAGTAACATGAAAGAAGAAAATAATGTGTTAATAAATCCGTGCTGCATAATTAAATTTACTTATGTTATTTTTCATTTTTCAAATAATTTCTTTTCTGGGCATAATTACATATATATTTTTGTTTTTATAAAAACAATATTTAATTAGAATTTCATGTTTTGTTTTTATGAGGGGAAATATGAGCTCTTTGTAAAAATTTTCACAGTTTATTGTTGGATACGTGTATAATAGTTAGAGTTCCGTAATGATAGACAATATTTCTGTCAGTAACCCATAAGAAAAAATCCAGAGCTGTTTTAAATTTGATCTTGGAGGAAACTGAAGGGGACTTCCTATCATCCTGTGTTTATTATCCCCGATTCTGTTTTGATGGTAATCAGCAGTGGCCAAACGTTTAAAGTAACGATAGTGATAGTTCACCCTCTTGTTTTGTTCCCAGTGGATCAACACACTGGCTGCTTGAGATTTTTATGATTTTCCTCTGACTTCAGTAAAAAATTTTCTCAAGTCTTTCATAAAAGTTTTCCCATTTTAGAAAGGTAACTCAGGTATGCTTTATAATAATTAAACAATTCAGTTATGTTCGAATTGATTACTATATTGCTTTTTAAAGAGGACAGAGTCTCCCTTATATGTATTAACATTTTATAGTTATTAAAAGTGTATGTTTGAATTTTAGTGGATTGAAATTTTAAAGTTTATTATTACATGCTCTGCTGGTAGGTAAAATATTTATTATGTAAATGCACATTATATTCATGTGAATAAAACATGCTTTTTATTTCATTTAATATCAGAAATTGATTTCCCTTGTATGTACAGTATGAGAAATATACAAAGTAAAATTTTAAGTTTAAATGCTATATTTTCCGGCATAATAATGCACATCTATAATTTCAAGCTACATTTCTTAATTTTTAAGTATATTCATTATATAACACGCACCCTATTCTTCACGAAGAAACCTAATAGATGCATGTGCTATGCTCTATAGGACACTTATTCGAAGATTTGTCCTAGCCTTTCAAACAACAATATGTACAGTGGTTTTAAATGATCGAGGGAGTAAATATTCTTGCAAAGAGCGTGGACTGTATTCAGTGCAGCTGTCCAAAAGCTATTGTAGAGTTTTGAGAAAAGGGGGATATAATTTGGAGTAAGAATGCACTTCCAACCTGAATGAATTTGCAGAATTAGGATTCAGATGTTTCTGTAGATACTGTGATTTTGAAGGGAACATCAAAGATTTTAGTTGAAATACAGTTGATCCAGAGTTCCTTTTAGTAATAAATATGGCTTCTGCCAAACAAAACTACACAGTGCTGGTTTCAAACACAGTCATTCTGTTTGTGAAAAAAATGGAAATCGTGCTGCAGCAAGGATGTTTGGTATTGGTCAAAGCTGGAACGGATAATTATTTATTTATGGATCAACATAATAATGATGGTGAAGAGGAAACAGAAATTGATAATGTGCTTGAAGGTATAATGGAAGACTAACATGACAAACTTTTCATGTTATCTGATAATGAAATGTTTTTATGTTCAAAGGGTGTGTCATTCCTTTTAAATAAACTGCATAAGTACACGTAAAAATCTTTCTTTTGTGTGCTGATTTTTTTCCTTACTTCTAATCAATCATTTTTATATCTGGCATATAATGTGCACCAGTAAATTCCAGTCATATGGTTGGTGTTTAAAGTGCGTATTATACGTTGGAAAATATTTTAACTACTTGGTGCAAATTGTGTAACCTGGTTAAATGGCAACTAATACCAAACATGGCATTTGATAATTTCAGGCTGTTTTCTCAAATTTTAATTTCCCATTAGGAGCAGATTTTGTGAAAGCAAGAAATTTAGTTTTAAACTAAACCTTTTAATCACATAAGATGCGGCATCTTGTGTAAATGTCACAAAATCTAGAGCTTGCCTTTCATCAAACTAAGAATATAAAGAAACAGAGCCATATATTCAAGCTTCCAAGGTATTCTAATGAACATAACTGCAATTTTTTTTAAGTGTGTAATGAAATTTCATAAAATTTTCTATTTTATATGTATATATATATTAGACATTAATATTTTACCTTTTCAGTTCTTTAGTTCAAGCAAAGAAATTGCCTTCTAGAGTATCAGTAAACACAGCTCAAGAAGTTTCTCAAAGCAAGTTGGGTAACCACCTAGCAGGTAATCATTACTACTGTCTTATAAATTTCAATAGTGGTTGCTTTATCCTAATCTGAAATCACAAGTGAGAACACTGTGTTAATCGATACATTTAAAACACAAATTAATGTATCTCATCTAGAACATCCATGGTACTTTTTGGTTAGTGGGCTGGTGTTTTTAATTGTGTACCAAGTGCGATAATCTGTTTATTTCACTTAATGCGCTGTGGACGCTTAACTAATCTATATGGATTCCACAGTTTTGCCATTTCTAAATGAGTCAAGATTAAATTCTTCCAAGACAAAACTGTCTTCCTTAGAGAAAAACTGTTCAAAAAACCACAAAATCAAATTGGATTTTACTATTGATGATATTTTTGTATTAGTCTTGGTTTTTAAATTTAATAAAATGTCTGTTTCCTGAAGCTGTATTAAGGATACCATCCCTATCTCTAATTAGATTTCAAGACAAATAGATTTGGTGCCCTGTTAACTGAAAAGTACCAACATTTACCGGTTACTTGCACTATTTTTATTGTCATATTTACTTTGTCTTAGCATCTTCTCGTGCCAGGGTCTCTCATCCAGTTTCAAAATTACAAACAGATCAGTCTGCAACCCTGAATAGAAAGCTGGTGCGTAGATCTATACCTGCTTTCCAGAGATGTAACAATAATCAAGAAAGTATGATCAAAATATTATAAATTTTATTTTGCTTGTATTAATGAAATTCAGCATCTATATATATTTATAATTTACTTTACAGGGCAATAATTTATTTAACCCATTCTAGACCGACGTCGCGTATACATAACTTGAAAAACGGAATTTTTTTTTTTTTTTTTTTTTTAAATGCCTGCAGATGGTGCTAAATGGTAACAGTTTTCACATCGATCAACTCATGGGGCTTTTGACCTTCATGTATGAGCATCAGTTTTTGTTCTGTGCTTCTGGTTTTCATAGATTTTTTGGCCTAAATACACTGGGAATCACGGCACTTTAAGTTAAAGGGACACTGGCGAGTTTTATTTCGTCAGGAATTTTTTTTTTTTGTGTGTGTGTGTGTGTGTGTGTTTCTTTATTAGAATGTGAGGAAGTGAAACCAACTCAATGTTTTCATTTATGTTGTTTTTTTTTAATTAGGAGAAACACATTTAGTGGGAAATTAAATTTGTGGGAAAACACATTTAGCTGACTATAGCGGGTGTAATGTCGGTAAACTTCCTTAATGGAAAAACTCGGACCAGTTGTCCTTTTTTATGTTTATTTTAAAACTTAACATAGATTTTCTTAGTTAATGAAAAAGTAACTTTACAGCATTATTATAGAAGGGGAAAGACATCAGCTTTCCTGATGCGTAATGCATCTAACTTGCTCGGCGATTGTCCTGTGTGTCGATCCTTTTTTTGAATTATTCCACACACAGCAGAATTGGGTAATAATTATTGCTTAATTTTCTTTCACACTTCGTATTTGTAATTTTGTTTTCATGAGTATAGCTATAATTTTAGTATTTTGCATGTGTCATTTATTTCTATTAATGTGATATTCTTTATATTATTACATATTAAGAATTAGTATATTAAGTATAAATCTTCAAAAATTGAGGTCATTATATTAAAATGCTGATTTTATGTGAATTATTTTGGTAAAAGTATGCTTAACTGCTGAAAATGCATGGCCTGGTAGCAACGTTCCATTTCGGGAGAGTACAGTCCTGTGGGCACTTTTCATTCTCCGAATGCTGGTCTTGAGCAGTATCTTTTACATTTTCAATGTTAATGTTCAGTTATTTATTTGTTACTTTTAGGATTTGTTTCGTATTTATATCCACATGTTTTGCATTTAAGTCTTTCAAAACTGAAGGGAAACACTCCAAAGTTAAACATAAAATTAACAAAGCAACAACCTTGTGTTGGCGTAGATTTAGTAAAGAACTCGATCGATTTCAAGGGTAAACAGATACAGGTCCCCCTTATAGATTTCTTTGCTTCTGATGAAGAGGGACCTGTTTGCTCTCGAAATCGATTGAATTCTTTACTAAATCTACGCCAAACACAAGGTTGTTACTTTGTTAATTTTATATGAGTGCTTGCTTCTAATACAGTAAAAAGTATAAAATCTGAACCTTTCAATCATCAACTTTTTTTGCTTTTTTTTACCTTTTTTTATCTTTCAATCATCAAAAAACTGCTGATGTTTTTTGATGGAATTTTTTTATTTTTGGATAATCAGGCATGAGGAGAATCTTGTTTCTTAATTTCACTCCGGTGAATCATTATTTGCTACTTTCATTATCACTTGACTATCAACACACTGCAGCTTGAGAAATAACTCATGCAATGATGTCTAAACTCATATATATATATATATATATATATATATATATATGTAAACTTAAAGCCTCTAAAGTTAGAATAAAATTGTAATCAAAGCAAGTCAATTCCTCAACAATATTAATAATTGCAATGGTGGTTAAGAGATTAAACACTGTATCTAAACATATTAAAATAAGAATACATCAGCAGAATAAACTTGAAAAATAAAAATATAAAAATGTATAAATATAAAAAAGGGAGATTAATTTTTATATTTTGTATATTTTTTCCCTTTTGCCATTTTTTTTTTATTTTATTTTTTTATTTTATTTTTTATTTTATTTATTTTTTATTTTTTTTATTTTCAAGTTTATTGTATGTAGAATAAACTTGAAAAATAAAAAAAAAAAAAAATGGCAAAAGGGAAAAATATACAAAATATAAAAATTAATCTCCCTTTTTTATATTTATACATTTTTATATTTTGTGTATTTTTATTTTTCAAGTTTATTCTGCTGATGTATTCTTATTTTAATTTTGATATGTTTAGATACAGTGTTTAACTTCTTAACCACCGTTGCAATTATTAATATTGTTGAGGGATGGCCTTGCTTTGATTTGAATTTTATTTTAACTTTAGATACTTTAATTTACTTCAATTCTGCAGCTATAGCACAGGACTGGTTAAAAAAATTTTTGCTTTTAATTTTTAACATGTGAATATATATATATATATATATGTCATAATAAAAGGAAAAGACAGAACACTATAGATCGGTGATCTAAAGAACTTGGCAGTCGAGGCAGTTTTAATTCCATTTTTATTTTCAACTGATGTTTGTGGCCACAATCACTTGGCACTCTAGTCGTGCCTTTCCACAGAAGATTTACATTTTTGATATTGTTGGGATAGAAAGCAAGCCAGCAAATTACATCTTAGCACAGTAGAGAGCAAAAGCTGAAGTGCGTAGTTTTGAAAGATGGAAGCACGGGAAGAGAAAAGTTTTGATTTACAACGGCAGTTTCAGTTCTAAATTATTATGTCATCAGAGCTGCGCCGATCATAGAGTGATCTAGAAATTACGCAATGCAGAGAAGTTATTACGATTTTAGAATAGAGAGGAAGAATTAATGTTTATAGTTATATTATAATTCTGATTCATATAATTTATCTTACATATATATGTGTGTGTGTGTGTGTGTGTGTTGAACACCAAAAAGCGTGGTAACCTTTTATGTTGACATTACGCTTGGCAATGATTACAAACTTCTGCTAAGAGGTGTATTCTAACCTGCTTCTGCTAACTTGTAAATTAGCTTCTGCTAACTTGTTGAGTAGGAGAAATTTAACAGAAATTTCTTTCCATATGCAAAAAATAGATTTTGTAAATCATACTCATAGGCTGAACAATTACATTTCATGCTGTTTAAATTGAGAATGACTGATTTGTTAGTCAGATAAGTGCAGAGTTGGTGTGGCTGTACTGAGAGGCGAAAATTTTTGTTTAATTTAGGGAAGCATATCACAACAAAATTGAGCAATAGCAAAATGCTTGGAATTTAGGGAGGCGCTTGACAACAGAATTTCAAGCCCACAAAGATTGCACCAGGTGGCGAAATGTCTAGTGCCAGCCCAGGATAAGCTTTAAATGTACGTGAGAATTTATTTGTTCAGGGCTTAGATAAGCCCTAAGAATGTGTGAGAAGTAGTCATAAGTATAATAAAATACAAGCTTATTTCATCCAATGTGTGCTATAAGAAAGAAAAACAAAATTGTGAAACAATATATGTCTAGTTTTTAATCGCATGATACAATACGAATAATGTATAGTGGACATCTGCTGAGTTTTATGATATGAACTGTAAATTGGGAGGCTTTCAGATATTGCAAATAAAAGGTAAAATTTCCCAGTTAATGCAATTTTCAAACAAATTTGGAGAAGTAATTGATGAAGGTGATAAAACAAAAGTTTTTCATTGCATTGACAATGCACCAATCATTAATCAACTGACAGATATCAAGTATTGCAAAATCTACAGTATGGTCTAAAGCCAGAAAATATTGTTGCTCGTAGTGAAGAAAGTGACAGAGGTGGTTGAAAAAAAAAAAAAAATTCAATTGTCAATTTAGTGGGAATTCTCAACATGGCAATTGCAGTACTTGAACATTGGAACTTTATAACTAAACAGGAAGTTATGTCCATCTGCGGAATTAAAAAGTATTAGTGCAAAAAACAAAGCAAATTAAACAATTTGCATTGAAAGAAATATTTAATAAAGCAAACAAAGACCGAGATTTTTTGAAAATTTTGATTCCCTTAAGGCCATAAATGCTTCATTGTTTCATAAATCACTATTTCATATATTTAATTTTATAATGTCTACATGCCATTTTACTAGATTTCAAATGATAATCTAATATCCAGATGAATCCCATATCCAGAATTGCCAGTCTCTATGAGTCTGGATCTTGGACTTAGCGTTATATTAAATTGCTGATTATTCGGTTGTGAGCATGGAAATGTTTAAATTGTAAGACTAGTTCATTTAGAGTGCAAGGTATGAGCAAATGTGCTGTGCCTCATGATCCTTAAAGACCATTTTTAAGTTAAATAAAGATTGCTCTTATTTCATTTCGCAGAAAATCTAGTAAATACATGATATAAAAATACAGTAAAAATTAATGTGAGATAAACAAATGTCGCAAAAATTTTCAAGGGGATACCAAAAAATGATATGAAAATTTTACTTGCTCCAATTGCTGTGAAGTTGACACTGAAATTTAAAAAAGGGGGGGGGGGGAATCCTGAACCTCCTTTGCCCCCCCAAAAAAATAGAAAAAAGAAAAATTTTGATCTTTGTATAAGAATTTTGATCATCTTCTGGAGCTTGCTGAGTGCTACTAGGAATCCGTTAAGTGGTATTTTTTCTGATGTATTGGCAGGTATTGACTAATACTCAAGCATCCAGTTTTCTGTGTTTTCCGTCTGTCTTGATATATATGAAAAATAATCGTGGTCTGTAAATTTGTCAATCCGGTTTAAAAATATGTATGGCTTAATTTGTTTACTTCTAGTTTAAATGACATTAACATACTTATTAGTGCTGTCATCAACTTTTCTTTCTGATTAAGAAATTAGGCAAAATATAAAGCAGAAATATTTTATAAGATTATTTATTTTAGACAAAGTGCACAAGAGATATCTGCATGAGAAATTAAAAGGTTCCATTTTTATGTATGCTATTTGTTTGACAATTATTTTAACAAATGTACTGAAATCATAAATTTGATTCTTTTTTGAGCTCAAAAATGAAAATGTTTGATAGATTCGTAATTTTTGGGACATTTTTTTTAAATAAACTGATCTAAAAGTGATTACTTATTTGTAATTGTAATAATTATATATATGCTTTTTGCTTAATTTTTCTCATTCTCTAATAATAAAATAGCTATCAAAAAAGACAAGAGCAATTTTCTTCCATTAAAGGAAATGGCTGGTCAGAGAGTATGCAATGTAAATGCTAACTCATCTAGTGCTGTGCTACAGAATAATAATACTAACAAAGTACTAAATGGTAAGTTTTTGTTTATTTGAAATATGTAACACAAAAATCTCATTTAATGAAATTTCCAGAATGTGTCATTTTCTTATAAAATGAGAATATTTGATGTTTTCTAAATTAAAAGGTAATACAGTATAAAATCTGAAATCTGGATGTCCATTATCTGGAATGATCTAAAATCCGTACTTCAAAACCACCAACAACGTTTTTCTCGTAGACTTTACGCATGTGCATTTGATTCCCCCCTTCGTGCATAATAAAACATCTGGACAGTCCCCATTCTTAATTTCACTTCGACATTAAATAAAATACCTTGTTATTGAAGATTCAATCATTTTTAGCATAAATTTGTTCGATCAGTAGTTTGGTTCCGTTCCTGCATATCTGCTTCATATAAATCTCAAACTGAAACTTTCCACATAGATACAGCGTTGATCCGACGCCAACCTGGCAAATCATTATTTTATTATACTTTCCTTTCATCACTGCATGTATTCATGACAACTTGAGTAATAACTTGTGTTACAATGCTTAAACAATTTTTTTATGTTAGTAACTGAATAATAAAGGAGTATGGTAACCTTTTATGTTGACATTACGCTTGGCGATGATTAGAGATTTAAGTTAAATGTGCTAACAAATGTTGACAAGGAAAAATTTTCTTTCTATATGCTAAAAATAGATTTTGTTGATGATACTCATAGACCCAAAGCTTACATTTAGGACTATTTGAATTTAGAATAACTTATTTGTTTTTCACATAAACCCAGAACCAGCGCTATGGCCGCACTGAGTAACAGAATTTAGGACCCACAGAGACTGCATCAGGCGGTATGATATCTAGCGCCAACCGTCAATAAGGCTTAAGTACATGTGGGAATTTATTTATTCAGAACTCTGATAAGCTTTAAGCATGTGCAAGAAATAGACATAAGTATAATAAATAACTAAACTAATACAATTCAGGCTTAATTGTCTCAGTGCATGATAGAAGCAAGATTAACAAGTTGTCTTTACTCACCAAGCTTATGATGCATAACCAAATATGTATAGTGAAGGATAGTTAAATTTGATGATAATAGCCGTAAATTTTAAAGGTTTTCTGTTATCGCCAAAGAAAGGTGAAATTTTCCAATTAACGGATTTTGTAAAGAAATGTGGAGAAGCGGTAATAAATGAAGATGATATAAAAGAAGTTTTTCATTTCACAATGCTTCTCAATCATCAATCAATTAATGAATGGTGAAATCTTAGTATGGTTCTAGATCCGGAAAGAAGAAAGTAACAGAGAAGTTGCTGAAAACGAGAAAATTTCGATTGACGAGTTAGTAGGAATTCTCAAAACAGCAGTTACAGAACTTCAACAATGTAACTGAGCAAGAGATTATGTCTGTTTACAGAATTAAAGAGAAAGTATTAGCACAAAAAAATGAAGCAACTTTAAGAACTTGCATTGAAAGAAATGTTTAATAAAGTAAACAAATAAATATTAAGCTTTTTTTTTTTTTGTAAATATCGTTACCCTTTATAAATACTTCATTAATTCATAAATCACAATTTTATATTTTTAATTTTATAATTTCTACATGCTATCTTACTGGATTTAAACCGATCATCTAATATCTGGAAAAATCTGGAATCGCCAAAGTCCCGATGAGTTCGGATTTTCGACTTTGTACTGTACACTACAAAGTTAAAGATCTAGAATCATCAGGGCTTCAACCATTCTGGATTTTAGATCATCACTTTAAATTTAGTAAAATAACATTAGAAATTATAAAATTAAAAATATAAAACACTTATCGTATTTGACAGCATATAAGACGCACTTTTTTCCCTCAATTTGGTCTCAGAAAAGTTACCTGCGTCTTACACGTGAAGGACACAGATTAACTTTCAATACTGAATGCTATTTTTAGCCTGGATAAAGGTCTAGACACTCATAACTTTTTCTACATCTGCCATAATTATTTTGTGCATGCGTGAAATATCTGTTGCCAAAAAGCGCCAAAGCTCGAAGCTGATGTCAAAGTTTGAACAGTTTTGACGGTCACATTATGGAGCCTTTCCTTCTTTACATAGACTTTCTTTGACTCATCCGACACACGTGTCGGTATCGGTGCTTAAAACTGTTTGTTTTAAAAAAAATACCCTGGAAAATATGACTACAGCAAACAAAAGATTAAGCTATACAATTCAGTATAAACTAGGAGTGTTAAACTACGCCAAAGTGCATGGAAACAGAGCAGCAGCAAGGCATTTCGGTCCACCACCTACCAAAAAAAAAATAGCTTGCCGTTTGTTAATTTTCCTTAATAAAACTATGTTTGGTAATTGCATTCAATGATTGTTTATTTGGCTTTTACAAAACGTGAGAACTAAAAGAAACCACATTTTAAGTTATTGTGGTAACACGCTATCGCGCGGACTATTGAAACCTTTTTTTTTCCTTGTGTATGGCCTTCTAAATAAGGGTGTGTCTTATATGCCGTCAAATACGGTATTTATGACCTTTAAGTCAAAATTCACAAAGAAAGTTAATTTGCTTTATTTAACATTTATTTAAATGTAAGTTATTTAAGCTGTTTTATTTTTTTTTTTTTTTTATTTTTTTTTTTTTTTTTGAGATTATGGCTAACACTTCTTTAATTTTATAGATATACCTTATTTCTTGTTCAGTTAAAAAGTTTCATTTTTCAAGTACTGTAACTTGCGTGAGAATTCTCACTGTCATCGAAGTCTTTTCCTTTTGATCAACCTCTTTGTCACTTTCTTCAGTATCGGTAACATTATTTTGTGGTTATGCTACAAATTTCGGCCCTCATTAGTTTATTGATGATTGGGGCATTTTCATTGCAATCTTATATTTTATTATCTTCATTTATTATCACTATATATTTCTTCACAAATTCCATTAATTGGAATGGCTTGTAATATCTGAAAATATACAAATTTGCAACTGTCACCTTGAAATATAAGAAAATGGCATGTCCTCCCATGGCATGCAACAGGTTATACGTTAAAATATTTCAAATATTATTAGTCTTGCCACTTTTCAGAAAATTTAGCATAGGTTTTTCACAGCTTTTGCATCACCAGTAAACCAACTAGTTTCAAATGCTGCTGAGTTTCTGGTATAAAATGATTTTCAAACCATTCATTCATTCATTAATGTGTGTTATTCATGCACTTTTGTTTGAACAGTAGATGACAGGAAAAATCTTTGATCCTTTAAATGCCCGAAGTCATGTATTTTTCCAGTTATGAAAAGTTCATGTTTGTGCATTCTTGCAGCATTTTCGCATGCCAGAATCATAAGTCTTGCTTTAGAATCTTCAATACCAGTTGGAATTTTTCTCTAGAGGTTGTCAAGATAATGCAGGGCATATTTTGCCAGAAAGGACTAGTTTCATTTGCACTGTAAATTTATTCTGGAGATGAATTTTTTTGATGAGAGTGATGAATTCATTTGGGAAATATTCAAGTGTTTCAGTATAAGCTTGAAGCTATTTCATTAGAAAGGTTTAACTGTTTGAGACTGTGGCAATTATTAAATTTGGTTAACGAATCGATCAAATATATTTAAGTCGATTTCACAAGTAAATTAACTCTAAAAAATATTTTGGCTTGAGGCATTGGCTTGTCGATGTCACACCCTCACTACAAAGCTGTCTAACTCATTCAGTTATCACTTTGTCTTCATCAATTTTAGCATAATAAATGATTTTTCTATTAATCATTGCAAGTGAAGTATCTGAATCAACAACAATAAAAAAATTCCATTTTCTCCCCTCACGTACTTGGTACCCATACTCTTTGTGTAATATTGAGATAGGTATGCCTTTATCCATTTTTTGCCAGACATCGAAACATGCTTCCGCTTTGCAAATCTCACTACAGCTTCAGAATTAGAAATTATTTTTGACATAATTAAAATTCAAACTTCAAATTTTGATAACTGTTATCATAAGCTGGATCAAATTAGAAAGTTAAGGAAGAGGGCAATTGGCTATGAACCTTAAAATATGATAGTGTGCATCTGCTATGTGCAGCCTGCAAAAAATAAGCTGAATCGAATTAGAAAGTTAAAAAGGAGAGCAATTGGCTATGTTAAGTGAACCTTAACCCATTAACCGCCGAAACTGCAAGGAATGTTTTGTTTCTCATGAAAATAATAACAAATATTAAATTAAGCATTTATAACATAAATTTACATTGAAAATAAAAAAAAATGCTCTTACCTGTGGAAAACACGAGTGTTGCGTTCGCGCAACGTCAGCGGAATAAGACTACGGATGTTTAGTGAGTAGGATTGTACTCATGTGATGTTTCTTTCAAGTGGAGCGCAGGATTACTTTTCAGCTGTATAACGTTTTATAAATCTACAAATCACTTTACTTGTAATTAATTTAATATTAAAATATACATTGCATTTCTTTTACAAATACAGATTATTTCAATTGAAAGATTCAAGCATGAAAAGCTTACTTACAATCATGATGTAAAGCTACATTACGTACTTTGCATCTATAAACAGTCTGGCTATGGTACTCTTTACAACAATGTCTTTTGTTATCAACGGACTTTATGATAAAATGTCTACCATCTCCATGCAATGGTGAAATTAGTAGGTTTACTAGGTTATTTTGAATGCTGAATTTACTAGGTCTTCCTGTTGCTGATCTATTTCTGGCTGATTCTACACTCTCAATAGGAGTTTGCAAAAGGAATAATGCATTCTCGCATCTGAAATCTAAAAGAGACTTTATATTTCCAGTAGTAAAAAGTGGTGATATTTAGTAAGTTTAGATACAGTCTCACCTCATATAATTTATCAGTATTGGCAATTTGACTATTGTCAAATGCAAATTCTGCTTCATATTCCTGTACTGCAAACGTGATATCGATTCTTGTGCAACAGGAACAGAAATGTCCTTATCAAAAGACCAATACATTTTTCTTGAGGTAAAGAATGATATCCTGTATGCAATAAATTCTGGGCCCTTTTTTTTTTTTTTTTTTTTTTTTTTCTGAGCGTATATATTTGTCTGTTCAACGAGAAGAGAGTAAATGTCTAAACCAAATCGAAAATCTGTGCACTAGTTTTACCTTATATTTTGTCTTTTATAATTTCTCTTCTATCTCTTTCTTCACGTTCTTCCTGAGACATAACTAACAGTTCCTTTTTTATCCACTTCAAGATATCAGTCTTCTGCTTTTTAAACTTTTTAGTATGACTATAACTGCTGACTGCTTTTAGAAGGCTGAAACTTACTTCTTACGTGATTTTTCAACTTCCCCAGCAGTATCATTTGGTAAAATATCATTATCATTATTTAAAACATTGCCATTCCTTTCTTCTTCGTCACTAGATTCTACAATTTCTGGAGGAACAACAACAATATCAGTTTCATTCTGGTCATTATTAACATTATCATCATCTGTTTCTTCATCAAAAAATCTTTGAAGGGCTTCTTCTAATGTAAAGATACCTCATTCTAGGCATTTTTAAACAACCAGAACATCGAAAGGAATGAGTGAAAAAAGAGATTGACTACCAGATTCCTGCTGATGTTACGTCAGCGCAACACCTGTTTTCCCTTCCTTCCCAACACAATTATAAACATCTGACTGATGTAATGTTCTGATGAACGGTGACCTTGACTAAAAATGGATCACTCATAAAGACGGCAAATCTTTCGTTAAATATTTTCAGCAAAAATACCCGGTCGAAAATTTTGCTTTAAGTTTGAGATTAAATATTATAAACAAAATGATTGTTGAAGACAAATATTTTTTTACAGAAATAATCTTCATAATATTCACTACACAAAATCATCTGCTGGTATAAAATATCTTAGGTAGTTATACTTATATACGCATTTATTTTGACCGTTGCGTCAACGCAACACCAGCGGCTAATGGGTTAAAATTTAATCTGCTGTACCAACTTCTCTACTCCTATGCCAACAAAAGAAAAGCAGTATAAGCAACATCCCATTCAAAGCAAGTATGTCTCAGGGTTTCACTTATTGTTTAGATCAGGTAAACAATACTAAACCCTTCACAACCTTTCAAAGGCATGGCAAATGTCAATCAATGTATTGTCACTGACTTGGTGCGATTTGCTAATCAGCAGGTGTTTGAAAGTATATTGTAAGAATATTGGTCTGGGAAAAAATTTCTTTTATGCCACAGCTGCCTTTTTTTAAGTATTTTATTCTTCATTCCTAGGCTTAAAAGTAAGTAATAAAGGACTTGGTAAAGGAGAAAATTTTGTTAATCGTGAGGTCTGAATATTGGACGTCTTGATTTCAGACTGCATTCTGTATCCCTTAGGATAACTTATGTAAAAGTTTTAAACTAATTGCATTTTATTTTAGAAACTATTATATTCCATTACCAGTCAGAATTTTTGTCTGATTTTGGTTCTAAATTAGCAAGAGAGAACATTGACATTTTAGAAACATTAATTCATAAGCTAAATATTGATTTCAGGTTGCATATTAAAAAACGTAAAAAGTTTCTTAATTGTTTTTGATTTATGAAATAATAGAGCTATATAAAATTCTTTAAAGTTCAGTTTAATTCAAGCTAAGCACCTAGAAAATCCTTCACAAAGGTATCTTTCTTGTAGGTGGATAATCCTTGTATGCTTTCCAATAACCAAATTATGTATGTAATTATATCGTTTGATTAATGGTCTGAATCTAGACTTTTATTCATTCTGAGTTATTTTTCATTCCTTTTTATATCTGTCTTTTAAAGCCAAACTGCTTACAATTTCATGCTGTTAATAAATTTTGCACCTATATATTTTACATAATTTTAAGATTTTGCTTTTAAATGTTATTCAGAAGTTTACATTTAATGGCATTTTATTTAATATAAGTGTTATTGCATACTTTCAGTGCAGTTTACATGTTTTAATCTCATTTACACATTTTTATCTTGAAATAGGTTATCAAAATATTGTTACCAAGAGCGCTTCATTAGTGAGGAAGCTGAAAAGTCCATGTCGATATTCTAAACCATGATTCATTTTTCTATAGTTATTATTGCTATGGCTACCTTTTTATTAGTTGTTATTGTAGTATTAATATTTACAATAAAAATTAATTTGGCATTGGATATATAGTGTATAAAGATTTAAGTGTATTTACATGTATGTATTTGAAATAAATGTATTTTAATATATATATATATATATTTGCGGCAAATTTTCATATTTGTGTCAAGTCAGAATTTATGTTAAAAATCCTATTTTTGTATTATTTGTAACTTTTAACAGCTTTATTTCACAAAAGAAGAGCACTTTTTAATGTTATTGAATTAAGAAAATCTTTCTCTTATAATTTCCAAAAAATTTTAGCTTTATAAAAAAGAATATTCAGTACAAAATTCTCATTGTTAAATAAATCTATAAATTTATTCTAAAATATTGCCATCTATTATTATACAAGAATTGCTAACAAGAACATCTGTGAAAAAGAGCAACTAACATCATACTTATGAATTGCTGTTGGATTACTTAATTTTGGTTCTTTCTGGATCTATCACTGCTATCCATGGTGGTTTTACATTACAATGAAAAAAATTTTGTGAACAGTCATATTTCCATCAACGGTTTTAAGCTGGCGTGGGTGTAGGAATATAGGTACCTCAGGTTGGTACCACACTAAAAATTAAAACAATTTGATAAAAGGTACAGAATGTACAAATACACTTTATTCAGATGTAGTTACTCCCCACAAGTAGTTGTAATGATGCAGATGAATAATTTTCAAAGATTAAATAAAGATAAGAGGGCCTCTTCAAAAGATATGCTGATCTCGTATGTAATGTGTGTTTCGTACTAGATTTGAATGAGGTTTTAATTTCTTGCAGTAGCACTTTCCCGTCTCATCAGTTGAGGGGTAATTTTTATTTATCTGATTATTTACAATTAAGTGGCAATAGTACTCTAACAAGACAGTGAACTGTGAATGACACACAGTGTCACTGTCTTGTTATGACGATCTCAGTGTTATAGTGACAAAGGTATGGCTTAATCTCCGCTTTTTGTTGCTTCATATTGTGACACTGTGGTGAAGTCGCACTGTGGCAATGTTATGAAGTCTTACTGCGATTGTAACTTCATGTAGTATTATGCCTTTCACATACATGTGAGAGTAAACCTGGCAACAACGGCAGTGTTATGCTTGGGTGCAGAATTTTGCATTAGCAAATTAATAAAAAGCTTTAATGTCATTGTGGGTGTGTTTAATTTGTAAATATAACTATAAATATAAGATTTGTCCAGAAAGTAGTAGGACTGAATTTTTAAAATTTTATTCATAATTTTCACATATCAACTTTGTAGTTTTAAAAATATGCCTCTTCTGCATCAACAAAGTGCTTCCAGCAACTCTGTCGGTCACTGAAGGCTTCCTGGAAAGCACTGCGGCTCCCTTGTTACAGCCTCTTGAATGGCCTGAACTGAGCCATGGTGCCATCCTTTCATGACTCTTTTTCATGCAGGGGAAGAAGTCTGAAGGAGGAACATTGGGCTGTACCTGTACTTGAAAGACTCAGAAAACGATTTGCCCATGTTCATCCAGCAATAGCTGGATCGTGGAGGTTCCATCGCGACAATGCGACAAACCACATCGCCTTTGCTGTCGATGATTTTGTGCCAAAACATTGCATCACACAGCTTCCCCAGCCACCCTACAGCCCAGATGTTGATCCTGCAGACTTCATGTTCTCCTGACTGAAAAGAGTCATGAAGGGACAGCACCATGGCTCAGTCCTGTCCATTCAAGAGGCCGTGATAAGGAAGCCTTCAGTGATTGGCAGAGTCGCTGGAAATGCTGTTGATGCAAAAGGGGCATCTTTTGGAAACTATTAAGTTGATGTTTCAAAATTGTGAATATTTTTTTTAAAAAAAAAAAGATCAGTCCTACTGCTTTCTGAGCAAACCCTTTATAAGTGTATTAAATGTTCAAAAATGGCAGAATGATTTTGTCGTAATCGTCTACACTTTCTATGTCAGAGCCCATTGCAGTCAGATTTACAAAGAATTTAATATTTAGCTTTAAGAATGTTTTGAGAGTTTTGCTGTATGACATAAAGTAACAGGAATGTAATATAATAAATTTTCATGAGTGTAATGTAAAATGGTTAATGGATGCCGTGCAACATTGCATTACTTTTTGATTGAGTAGTGTATTGTCACAGTACTCCTATTAGAGAACTGCTTCAGTAAAACACAACTACAAGAATATTTTTATTAATCCAATGAGAAGTTATGTTCTTCAAGTTATTATTATGGAAATATTTTATTCCACATTTTTTAGCTATTGAAAATATTTAATATAATTGTAAAAATTTCTCATTGTACTGAGGTTATATCTCATCCTGTTAATATTATATAATTGTGTTATGTTTATAATTTATTACATTCTCTATAAAACTGTGTACTTTCTGTAGAATGTATTACCGTATTTGACGGCATATAAGATGCACCCTTATTTAGAAGGCCATGCACATGTAGATGTAGAAAAAGTTATGTGTGTTTAGATCTTTATCCGGGCTAAAAATAGCATTCAGTATTGAAAGTTAACCTGTGTCCTTCATGTATAAGACGCAGGTAACTTTTTTGAGACCAAATTTAGGCAAAAAAGTGTCTTATATCCCGTCAAATATAGTATATATGATTCAAACGTGATCATGTGGGCATTTTCCAAGCATATTACATTGCTATTACTTTTAAGTACAGTCAAAAGTCTTTAATCCATAATCCGGACCTCAAAGCTATAAATTTTCTGCGCATAATACGTTTACACATGCACGTTTAATGTATAACGGACGGTATGAGCTAAGCTAAAATTATCTATTTCAGTTAATGTTGTAGATTGCGTTGTTTCTTATTTTTCTAATTGGATACAGCTTATTATGTTTTGCAATCTGTTAGAGCAATTTTATAAAAGTAAGCTTGAACTTTCGATTATGTCAAAAAGGATTTCCAATTCTGGAGCTACCAAAGCATCTACAAAGCGAAAGCATGTTTCGATGTCCATCAAACAAAAAGTGGAATTGCTGCAAAAAATTTATAAAGGCATATACTTTGATTCTCTAATCATTCCGAAATGTGTTTATCAATTTCACGCTGCTCTGGGGGGACGATGCGGTGCACAATGAACTGGAAGTTGATCTGTCAGCACTAGCCTTATCTTCAGGGCAGATGTTTTTATTTTATTCTGCTTATAATTCCTTACTAAATGTAGTATATCATCTCGATGTACTCCGTCTCTGATATGATTTAAATCAAATTCCTCATCATTATAAATATCACGAATACACATCAAATAGTTTTCTGGTTGCAATTTTCTAATTTTGACTATGCGTAATGTATGCTTTACGCATGCATGCGTTGAAAGAAATGTTTAATAAAGTAAACAAATAAATATACAGCTTTTTTTTTTTTTTTTTTTTTTTTTTGTAAATTTTCATACCCTTTAGATCATAATTGCTCTTTATTTCATAAATTACGATTTCATATTTTTAATTTTATAATTTCTGCATGCCATCTTACTAGATTTAAACTGATGATCTATAATCCGGAATCGCCGAAGTCCCGACGAGTCCAGTAATGTAGCTTATATGTAGTAATATACTTTGTAATGTAGCTCTCTTCTTGGCAGATACATTATGTGAATCAGCATAATCCAAATTAAGAAACATGATTCCAATATAAAATGATGTTGCTCAAATTTATACTATATTCAGATTAGTTTGTGTGTTATTTGATCAAAAAAAGGTGATGCTTTAGTACTTCACCATAAATTACACCATAAATTACAGCATGCACACTACAGCTGACTTTCAATGAGTTTATGAAGTCTCCACACAATAGAAGCAACATAAATGATTCTCTAAAGCTTTTGGTGGATGAAGGAAACGTCTAATCATTCCTAAAGGTCCTTCTTTAGTGTATCCCACATAAACTCAAGAAGAGTGCGATCAGAACTTCATGACAGGCAATCTGTGCATATGTCTCATGCTCAACAAATCTATCACAATTCAAGCTTAACAGTACTTGGCATTATCATCCTACCTGTAATTTACACTACCATCAGGATAAAAAAAGGTCATTCACTAGATTCAGATTACCAACTGACTTCTCTTCATGCACAGCATTACTGAACTAGGTTTAACCAAATAGAAATAAAGCCTAAATCATAGATTCCCACCAAATGTCCTCACATTCATAAAGTATGATATCTTCTTGGGTTAAATAGTTTCTTCGAGCCATTTCAAGGTAACCCAGTAAAGCTGCAATTTAAAATAAATTTACCTTCAGATTATTATATATTGCACAGTGAAAAAATACAAATTATAATGAAATATATTAAATAATTTTAATAAATTGTAAAATTGAATTTCAAGTTTTACAATTATTTTAACATTAATGAATCAGGCTAAAATTACAATATAAATGAATGTTTATACACATGTTTAATTCCATCAAATTTGATATTAAAAAACCGATAATCCGGAATCGCCGAAGTCCTGACGAGTCTGGATTAAAGACTTGACTGTAATACCAGTCCAGAAGCTACATGATTTTGCTTTCTTCAGAATTTAATATTTCATATTTTCTCAAATTTCTAAATTGTTTTAAAAGTAAGAGTTCTTGTTATAGCTTATTAAAAACTTAACTACATTTCTTAATTTAACAGGTTTTTTCCTCTTTAAAAATGGAAAAATTAAAAGAAATTCTATTTGGCTTGCAATATTTTTTGTTTGGCTTTTAATACTGGTCTTTCTTCTCTCTTTCTCAATTCCTTAATTGCTTTTCCTTCCAGAAAAAGAATTACATTATTATATTAGATGAAATAATAACTGTTTTATTACTATAATTATAAGATATTTATCTATTTGAATATTTTGTATAGCAGAATGTTTTGAACAAAAAGCTTTTGTAAATCAGCACAATCTTGAAGTACAATTTTAATTTTCAAATTAGTGATTTCTTGTTTAATCTGTAATACTTGATGTATAATTATGCGTACAAAAATAAGTGGATTAAAGTGTGGCTCTGGTAACTAAATTACAGAAAATTTGGTTATAAGCATGCATTCTCTTTCATCATTATTTCTCCATTGACAAGTTACAATAATATGTGATTTCTAACCTATAAATTTAAAGTAACTTTTGTATGCTACAGGGTTTCAACTTATTTAAATAATTGTATTAAATAAAAATGTCATAATTGATTCAAAAAGTTGATTAATATAACTTATTTAAATATTTCTGCATTCCCTAAATACATTTTATTGCTCTATTAATAGTAAAGTTTAAATTTAATGCCGTTTATTATGCAAAAGCTTAATAAATTTTCATGAATTAATACTTTTAATTCATAAAACAATTCTTGTTATCAAAGCTGAATTACAGAAAATTTGAATGCTGTACATACCTTCATAGCAATGCTTAAATACTGTTAGTAGCTCATATGGTAAACTGAATGAAACTCATTTGTTTATAAGACAAAAAGTTCCATATTTTTAATCAACACATATGAGGAGTAAACACTTAACTGTATACTGACTTGAATGATAGCTGCAATAATTTATATATAGTAAGTAAAGTGGGTTTAAAAATTATTATTAAGAAAGAAACAATTAACATCAAGAAAAATACCAGAGATTTAACTTCTGCACTTGGTATTATTTTGCAGACCAAAGATGAGAATTCAGAAAATATGTTTTGAGGTAACATGAGATAAATGCATTCTTCATTTAACATAAATATGAATACAGAAAGGAGTTTGAGTTACATGAAATAAGATATGTAAAGTTCCAGTTATGTGGACTATTTATTATTTCTATATTATCAAAAATTAATTTAATTTTTCATAAGGTTACAGTTTTGCATTGATATAAATAATAATAAATGTTTTACAATGCATGCTTTTAAAAAGTTAATTTAATCTAGATGAATCTGTAAAACAGAGCCATATTACTTTTGGGTGAGTCAAACACTTGCCAGTACTTGGGCACAAATAGTGCATAAATAAGAATTTGAAAGGTAATAAAAATATTTTGTAGAAGCAATTCGAGATTACTTTCGGATATTAAAATGCAGTGGCATCACTGACACTGCACAGATGGACTTTCTTTAAAGTATTCATTTGATTTTCTTTACTAAAGTCAGAAATGGTTTTGAACTGTAAAGTGCTAAAAAGGCATAATATATATTTTAGTATTGATTTCACTATTTTATTATCAGGCAGGAACTTTTATATACTTTTAACACTAAATACTGTAAAAAGTATATAAAAAAGTCTAAAGATTCTAAAATGAAAGGCATATTTATGCCTTTCATTTTAGAATCTATGCAATTAAAACATAATTTCATTTATTTTATTCAAATAGAAATTCTTTGTATTTATGAAAATTAAGTAGTTTAATTTTCTCAGAAAAAAGCCACATTTTATGTTGTATTATGGGCAAAAAATTATTTCATTTTTAATTACATGAATTTTCAACTTTTGTTAAAATAATGAAAATATCAAATTCCTTCCATTACATTAAAAGAAATATTTGTTTGTCCTACAGTAAAAGGCAGTGCTGTTAAACCCGTTTTCAGATACTTTGACTCTCCAGGAATTCGTTTTCTGCTGTAAACGAATTTAAAATAGAAATATATTTGTTTATTTGAATGCAGCGAAGAACATGAGATCTGTCCCAATAAAAAGAATTCCGTTAAGTTATATTTTTCCTTAGAATCATTTTTCTTCCGCTGAATGGTTACAAAGACTTCAATTATTGAATCGATGTTTGATAATATGCAAATTTCCAAATTATTACAGTGAAGTTTTTAAATTCCTCTATGAAAAATCCCATTCTTTAATTCCCTATGTAAATATGATTTCAGAAATTAATCTTTTCATTCACCAATGCTACAAATGGTATGTTAAAGCAAAACTAAATGTGATTAGGTTAGGTAATTAAGCTAGATGTAATATTTAAATTTCTAATAAAATAAAGTGTGTTGTTTGCACAACTGAAATACATTAATTTAAAATAAAATTATTGTAGATAAATTTGATGGTGTGGCTTAAATATACATTCTGATTTATAGTATTGTAATTTTCATTGCATTTATATAATTTTCTACAGTGGGTTAAATTATATTAAAATACAATTTTAAATTCATTTTCTTTATAAAATGAAGTAACTTGTACTTTTGGTCAGGAATTAATGTCAGTTTACATTGTTTTGTCACAAATGAGAGTTTAACTTCTCCGATATATAAGTATTGATGAAATGTAATTTACTTATTTTTATATTGTTTAAATCAGGGGCTCTCAACCAGTGGTATGCAAGAGAAAAATAGGTGGTACACAAAGAAGCCAAGATATTTTTAACTCTTAAATTCAAAAATTAAAACCCCAACATCCTGATTTTTTCTCTAACACTCATAAATTTGTGCGATCTGAGCTTTGATCAAGAGTGGTGGTACTAAAGGTTTTCAATTTTTATGTAGATGGTATGCATTAGTCAAAAGGTTGAGAATCGCTGGTTTAAATAATTAAAGTGTCTATTAAAAAATTTAACACCAAAATTATATTCCCTTAATCTTTCAAGAAAGAAATACTTTTGCGTGGTTGATTTTCATGGTTTTCTAAATATGTAATGTGAATACAAGCCAGTTTCCCTTAAAAAGTTCTCCACTTAGGTAGGCAGCCCTTGTATATTCTGCCATCTTAAAATAGCTTAACCTAAACTATCAAATATTCTTCTCTAACTAAATCTCTTGGTAAGGAAATTGAGTTACTTTAGCAACACAAGTATGTTATATGTTAAAACATGGCCTAATTTATGGGAAAAAAAAAAACTTATGTAATAATTTTTAGAAATAATTTCAGAAAATTACATAAAGGAAAAGTCAAAGTTCAGTGTTGTAAAGTAATATGACATTTGTAAAATTATAACATTTAAAAACTTATTAAATATAAATGGAACCTGGTTATGCAAATGTGGCATCATTTGTAATGTGACGCAAAGTACCACACATGGAAGTAATTTGTGAAATCGATTTTGAAAAATAGTAGAGCAAGCTATAAAGTATTGCAATAAAATAAATTATTTTTTCACATTACCCTCTACTATTAAAAGTAACAGAAATATAATTATATCTTCCAAAAGAAAGACCTCTAAAGTAAAATTTCTAAGCAGTGAAACAAAAATTAGAGTAAACTCTTGCTGATGCCCTAGCTTCCCCACTTTTGGTAAATACAAATAAAAGTGAATCAATTTCCAATTCATTATTTCTTTTTGTTCATAGTTTTTAAATTGCAATTTTATTGTTATACCTTAATTATTACTCGTGTCTTTCAGTATGCAATAAACAGTGCTTATCTGAAAATTTAACAGTGATGAGATGTTCAGCTAGCAGAAGGAATAGAACAAAGAAATGTGATGCTAAAACTCTTTTGTCAGTGTCCATGATAACGCTAGATATGACAGAATGTATATGTATTCGTTACAGAATGTAGTACCAAGCAAAAACACTACAAGCTGTCAGTATTTTTTATGAAAGAAACTAAAATTGCAAGCTATTAGGATAAAAATAATTTATTTTGAAAAGTTTATTAAAACATTTGTCTTGGGGGTACAAGTTCATACACAGGAATACCTTCCGTCAAAGAATTATGTGAGCAAGTTCAGGGTGGGGCAAAGAAATTTCTTGTGGTGGTAGTAAGTAGTTGATTTTCCTATTTTTAAGCTGTATCTATTGTTATCAATAAATATGACTTTACCCATTATGTTATTGTTTACTCTTTGTTTTCTTCATATCACTAGGTGATGATAGGAGGTTAAATGTACACAAGGTGTACAGGCTGCTAGGCCAAACATTAACTTTCATAAAGGCATCTGATCACAGCAAACCTTGATATCTGGTGCACAGTGTTATTGAGCAATTGCTGTTATTTGGTGTAACAGCTTTAAATATTATTAAAATCTTGTAGTTTAAATAATTTAAATAGAGGAACATTAAGGTATTTGTGAATGGCAATATTTAAAACCAGACTCAAGTGCCACGTGCGACTCTCGCACGAAGAATGTAATTTATTTTTAAATGTTAGAATTCTGTTTTCTTGTTTTGTTTGTCGCCGTTTTGAGTGCTAAATAAAGTATTTTCTGTGTTCCATCATTGGAGTTGCTTCATATTGCCAAAAAAGTATCACAGTCGTAATTATTATGGAGGCACCGACCGAGATCGAATAATCGTGCGTATTTTTATTTTATTAGTTCATCACTGAACATAATAGTATTAGTGATACCAGATTATTACTTCCTGTTAATATTGAATTGCTTTTTTATTAGTTCATCGCTGAACTCAATATTAGCGATACCAGATTATTACTTCCTGTTAATATTGAATTGTCTTATTTTATTACCGTATTGGATATTATTTTTAATATTCATTTTAGTTGTCCAAACAGTAGATATATATATATTGCTCTATGTTATTCTTATTTTAGTCACAATGTGGTAGAGAGAATGAACTTCATATAATTTAAATATTTCATTTTTGAGGTATACGTATTTAACAGAGTACATTTAATTCCATGATTCCTGACTGCATTAATTAATTAAAGTAATTGAATTGAGATATTTTGAGGATACAGTGTTCGTTAATTTTAAACATAGAAACAATGTCTTACTTAAAAAGAGCTCGTAAGGAAGATTTGCAAAATCTCGCGGCTGAACTGGGAGTTCATGTGACTGCAGATTTGAAAATAGTCAATTTAAAACAGAAAATTGTTGAAAGTAGAGATTATGATGAAGTATTCGTCAAAGGAGTCTTAGACACAATAATAGAAGAACGGAAAGAGAGGGAGAAAAGAGAAGAACGTAGGAGACCGGGAGAAGGAGAAGAAACGAACAGTATGAATTAGAGAGATTAAGACTTGACAAAGTCTCAAAATACCGGACAGATCCGGCCGAAAACGGAGCTGCGTCACCTTATTCAGAAATTCGATGACAAGAAAGGAGATATCAGTCTATATTTGCTATTGTTTGAAAGGCAAGCAGAATGGGCTCAAATTGATAAAGAAGAATTTGTATCTCATTTACTAGGACTACTTCCTTACGAAGTAACCCAGTTAATAGCTAGAGAACCCTCCGATAAAGCTAAAGACTATGAACACGTGAAGAATTTATTGTTAAGACGGTTTAAACTAAGCCCGGAAAAGTTTAGGCAGAAATTTATGAAACGTCAAAAGAGTACCGAATCCACATTGGTGGATTTCAATTATGAAATAGAAAATTATTGCAAAGAATGGGTGACTGGTCTAGGAGTTAAGACTTTTGATCAGTTGCTAGATTTGATGGTGATTGACCAACTTAAACGTCGAGTTCCTCCTGAAATTCGAGATCATTTTCTTGATCAGTGGGTAGAGATGATTTCATCTAAAAAATTAGCTGAAAAACTTGATGCCTATGAAAACGTTTGCGGAAACTTTCATAAAAGGTCTGTAGTGGATCGGCAGAAAGCAGGGGCGTAGCTAGAGTTTCTAGCGCCCGGGGACAACTGAAGAATTTGCGCCCCTTTCTGTGTGCAAGAAATGGAAAATATTTCATTAAAAAATTTCGTAGCATCAATTTGGCGCCCCTTGGATGCTGCGCCCGGGGACAGATGCCCCACCCTAGCTACGCCACTGGCAGAAAGAAAGATACAATGCACTAACTCAAGGTACACTGGTGTGCAATGTGTAACGTGTATACGAGCCAGTTTCCCTTAGAAAGACCTCCACGAAGGCATCCCTCCCCTTAGACAGATAGCCCTCGAGGCTTTGCCATAATCACACACACACACACACACTGGTGTGCAAAAATTAAGGACGAGACGGTTTTTTTCAATATAACTTTGTACAAAAGCTTTCCAAATCAACACATTTAATAGCGTAAGATCCCCAATACGTAAGGACATGAGTAATGTAAGCAACACTTACTAAAAGTGAAATCAGAGGGATAAAAAGAAGCTTTATTGAAAAAGTAGCATGAAGCACAATACGACTGAAGGCCGAAACATCAGGTCTTTAATAGGGGATATGATCTCCCCTGACTGCTAGGCAGGTTTCACAGCGTCTGCCCATGCTGAGAATGAGGGTGCCAATGAGTTGTTGAGGCATTGCTGCCCATTCGTCTTGCAGCGCCAATCGAAGCTCCGGAATCGTTACTGGTGGTAAGGTACGAGCTGCCAAGCGTCTGCCTATAAAATCCCATACATGCTCGATGGGATTGAGATCCGGAGATCGTGCCGGCCAATCCATACGTTCAATGTCCTCACTCTCTAAGAGCTGTTCGGCAGCTACTGTGCGATGACATGGTGCATTGTCGTCCATGAAAAGGAACTGCGGACCCATAGCGCCTCTAAAAAGACGCACATATGGAAGAAGAATCTCGTTACAATAACGGGTCCCGTTGACTGAACCTGCGTCAAAGATGTGAAGGCCTGTACGACTACCAAGCATGATGCCTCCCCAAACGAGAACACCGCAACCTCCATACCTGCCCCTTTCAATGATGTTCGAGGGATGATTGCGGCTTCCCCGCTCTCTCCAGATGAGTATCGCTACACAGACTGAATCTGCTCTCATCTGTAAAGAGTACTCGTCCCCATTCATTGTCTTTCCAATTCCGGTGTTCCCGGCACACAGAGAACGTCTTCTCCGATGGGCAGGCGTTAGAGGTACACACTGCACAGGGCGTCGTGCAAACAGACCGTGCAGTCTTCTGGCCACGGTAAAACGCGATATCGGTCGTCCAGTCCCCTGTGTCGTGTGTCTAGCAATTTCTCCCGCTGTCTGCCGCCTGTTTCTTCTGGCCTGTAAGGCAATATACCGGTCATCTGCGGGTGTGGTTCCTCGTGGACGACCACTAGTAAACCCCCAGATAGATGTTCCTGTAATTTGAAATTGTCTCCAAAGTCGTGAAACGATGCTGTGAGCAATTCCGAACTCTGCAGCCACACTTGTCACACTGCGGCCTTCCTCCAACTTCCCAATGATTCGACCTCGGGTAAAAGCATCCAGATGTCGTCTAACGGATTGATTATTCGCCATTTCTCGCTGAGGCAGCAACTCGGTGTGATTTTAACTGCTATACGGCGTGCAATCTCTTTGCCAGAAATACTGATCTTACACCGACAACATGCTTTATACTACTCAGACACTCCCCCATTACGTCTACCTGCATATCTGCGCATGTGCTACCGTACATCACCTTACTTAATCTCCTAATTGGTCTTTCTGTTTGCTCTGCCTCTTCGTTCAGCTGATATGCTAATTTTTCGATTTCGTCCTTAATTTTTGCACACCAGTGTAAATTGAGTTCAGATAATAAAAATAAAACTGAAAAAAAAAGTGTCATCAGGATTTAATTTGCAAAGCTGGTTTCATAGACCTAGAAGTGTACGTCCAGATGATAAATATGAAAAACGAAAGACGCCACAATGCTGTCAGTGTGGGTCCTATCAACATTTAAGACCCCAATGTCCAAAACTTAAGAATAGTGCTGAATCTCCTGCTAATCTTAACGTAATTAGTTCAAAACCAGAGGATAAATTTCTATTACCTGATACTAGTATGGGTTACGTAAATGGTCATAAAATTCCTATATTAAGGGGTTCAGGTGAGAGTATTGATATAGTTTGTCGCAAATACATCACGCGGAAAATGCTGACAGGTGAAAATGTGTGGGTTCAATAGCCATTTGATTTGAATCCAACCTGTTTACCATTGGCTGAGATCGAACTAAATTGCGATCTTGGGCGAGTAATAACTAAGGCTGCCATTATTAGAAATGAACTCGACAAAGGAAGGTATTTATTAGGCAATCGAACTTTTGCACGGTTTAATAAACAAGGAAAGGAGCCTGATAGTTGTCCTCACCAGGTTAATGCTGTCTCTACTAGAGCTCAAAGGAAAAGAGAAATAGCTGAAGAGAAGATCTTGGAACCGATGAAGGAAGAAAATAAAGCATCCAGAGATGTTTTTGAAGAAGAAATTAATTTACCGGAACTAAATACGGAAGATGAAGCTCTCATGAAAGTGGTAAACATTGACTCAGAAGAAGTTTCACAACTTCAGCTTACTGATAAGGAACTGTCTAAAATCATCAAAGTTAAAGAAGGTACATGCAAAAATGAGAACTATAGTCTGACAAGAAAAGAGCTTTTAGTTAAAAAAAAACGACGGATAAATGGGCTTTGAAAGACAGCTTGTCGTTATACCTGAAAAACTCAAGCCGTCAATTATAAAGATGTGCCACGAAGGAACTTCTGGTCATTTGAGTGTCAAAAAGACCAAAGACAGACTTGCTAGGTATTTTTACTGGACGAGGTGTTGGAAAGAAACTGAAGATTTTGTAAGAACCTGTGATGCTTGTCAGCGCGCTGAAAAAGGAAATGACAAAAAGTAGGCTCCAATGACATTAGTACCAGTAATTTCCGAAATATTCACTAAAATAAATGTCTATGCTGTTAGTCCGCTACCTATTTCAAAGACTGGAAAAAAATATATTATTACAGCTCTGTGTATGTCGTCCAAATATCCAGATGCTGTAGCGGTGACAGACATTTCTTCGCCATCTGTGATTGATGCTTTCTTACAGATTTTCAGTCGTATGTGTTTCCCAAAAGTGATCCAAACAGATCAGGGAACCTCTTTCGTCAGTACTTTGACAGAGGAATTTTTGGAACGTTTCGTCATTAAACATGTAAGAAGCTCTGTGTATCATCCGCAGAGTAATACCATTGAGCGATTCCATAGAACGCTAAAAAGGGTGTTAAGAGTCGTATGTATAGGAGCGTCTTCTGATTGGGAGAATTATCTACCATCAGTTCATTTTGCTCTCAGAACAGTCACACACGAAAGCACTGGTTTTGCACCAGCAGAATTAGTTCATGGCAAAAACCTACGAACGCGAGTCACTTTATGAGCAGTGGCTAGAACCGATTGAAGAAAGTATTAATGTTGTCAGTTACGTTTTCGAACTTATTAATCGAATGAAGAAATGCCAAGATCTTGCCGTGGAAAACATGAAAGAAGCTCAACAACGGAGGAAAACATGGTACGATCGAAACGCAGTGAAAAGAGAATTTGCTAGAGGAGATTTAGTTCTTGTTTTATCAACGAATCGTCAAAGTAAACTAGAAGTACAATGGAAAGGACCTGGAAAAATAGAGCAGAAAATTTCAGAAACGAATTATATTGTAAGTTTCGAGGAACAAAATGAGCCAAATCAAGTATATCACATTAACATGCTTAAACCATAAGACCAGAAATGATTAATATGATAACTGAAGTGGAAGAAGACATAGAAATGGACATTCCTCATTTACCTTCCAATCCAAGTATATTAAATTTCTCGGACATCATAGAGGAGAATGAACTCGAGAAAAGGTTGAAACCCGAGCAAATAGAAGATTTACGAAAGATTTTATGGAAATATTCTGGTTGTTTTTCAAATAATCCTGGACTAACAAACTTAGTTTGTCACGATATTGAGCTATTAAATAACGAACCAATACAAATAAAGCCATACAGACTGTCACCCCGACAGACTGAAATTCTCAAAAAGGAAATCCAGAAAATGCTCGATCTTAAAATTATAGAGCCGGGAGAATCGGACTATACATCTACCATGATTTTGATAGAATCTTCATCAAAGGATCCTCGGCCTTGTATTGATTATCGTAAACTCAATGCTGTTACTGAAACTGAATACTATCCTTTGCCTAATAATGAAGAACGTATCGAAACTGTAGCAAAAGCAAAATATATTACCCTATTAGATTTATCTAGAGGCTACTGGCAAATTCCGTTAACAGAAAGAGCCCAAAGATATGCAACATTTGTAACTAGTTTTGGAAGTTTCAGGCCTCTACGTTTACCCTTTGGATTAAAAAATGCCGCATATTTTTTTAGCAAAGTTATGACTAAAGTCCTGGCTGGATGCGAAGGATTCGCTGTACCATACCTGGATGACATTGCCATTTACTCAGAAAACTGGGAAGAGCACCTTAAAAACCTAACTTCTGTTCTAGAGAGAATACAGAAAGCAAACTTACGACTAAAACCATCAAAATGTAAATTTGCACAAGATCAAGCGAGATACCTAGGCCATGTTGTGGGACAAGGACAACAAATCCCGGATGAAGTAAAGATCCTGGCTGTAAAGGAGTGTCCTACACCTAAAACCAAAGCAGAAGTACGTGCTTTCTTAGGACTAGTAGGGTATTATCGCCAGTACATACCGAGATTTTCGGAAATTGCTTCACCCCTCACGGACGCTTTGAAGGGGATAACAAAAAAAAAGGAAATATACAATGGTTTGAAATATGTGACAAAGCTTTTAAAAATTTAAGAGTTGCTATGATAGAAACCAATTCTGTATGCTCCCGACTTTGACAAAAGGTTTATTATACAAACCGATGCCTCAGACAATGGCATGTGTATGCCAATTAGATGATAAAGATCTTGTCTTGTATATAAGCAAAAAATTTACTAAATTTGAGAAAAATTATTGTACTACTGAAAAGAAGTGCGCTGCTATCATTTACGCTATCAAGAAACTGCATTTCTATCTGGATGGTCAGCAAGAATTCTTGATTCAAATTGATCATAACTCTTTGGTCTGGCTACATTCGAACGCCAAATGTAACTCTAGATTGATGCGCTGGGCACTGTCATTACAACCTGATAATTTTAAGGTCATTCATCGCAAAGGATCTTTGCACAAGAACGTAGATGTTCTGAGTAGAATTAAGTAATATAATAACTCTTAATGTGTGTAACCACGTTTAGAACTTATTTTATTATTTAATGTATACTCAACTGATATATTTGAACGTTCTCCATTTTTTTCTATTTAAATGTGGTGTAAAAGTATTTGTTTAAAACTTAAAATTTTTCGCTGGAAATTTATAAGAGAAATTACATTTTCTCTTTAAGCAATTGAACAAGCCGAGCTTATAAACTTTCGAATTTTACAGAACTTTTTCCTTCGGTAAAAGTCTCTCCGTTGGGGGAGAGGTTGTAACAGCTTTAAATATTATTAAAATCATGTAGTTTAAGTAATTTAAATAGATGAACATTAAGGTATTTGTAAATGGCAATATTTAAAACCAGACTCGAGTGCCACGTGCGACTCCCGCACGAAGAATGTAATTTATTTTTTTAAATGTTAGAATTCTGTTTTCTTCTTGTTTTGTATGTCGCCATTTTGAGTGCTAAATTAAGTTTTTTCTGTGTTCCATCATTTGAGTTACTTCATATTGCCAAAGAAGTATCACACTGGTATTAGTTTATCTAGACGTGTAAAACAATAAAATGATTGCCACTTTGTGGTGGTCATATTATGATCACCTGCCGTCTCAGCTGTAACTGCCATTCTGGTGCCTGTAACACATGGCTTTTAACCATGCTTCCCAAACTGTCTTTCTCCAGCATCTAAAGTATTCTAAGTGATGTCATCTGAATGCATCCTAATGATCACTTTTCTGTCTGTGTAACAGAATAAAAGTATCTTGTTTTCTCTAACAATTAAAGTTATAGAATTTGGAGAGAATTACTAAACTGGTTTTATGGTTTATGCACTGTCATTATCACACCTGATGTTATGCTTTTGTATTTTATAATATGCATTTTTTGCTGATAATTTGCAATTATATGCAGATTACCACAGGTTTCTCTATTTAATTTTGATATTGTAACCTATAGAAGTACAGTTGTTCCTTAAAATTCGCATGCCAGAATAAAGCAGATTATGAAGTTGAGATAAGAAAAGCTATCATTTGACCTAAGTTTTTGGTCAAAAACATTGTTCGATCTAGTTTATGAAATTTCAAAATATTCAGTAGTATTTTATTACTGTAAAATTTGCTAACTACGTTCAAATAAAATACAAAATTGAATCTTGCATTACATTACCAAGTTTTCTGCCATTCTTAATGCATCATTACTTATAATTAATAATGAAATTAATTCCTGATTGTAAAAGCTAGCCTATGAAGTTTTTCTAATGGACTGAGATAAAGAATAGGTAGGTATAAAGAAAAGTTAGGTTATTAAATATAGGTTAGGTTTTGTGCAGAATGTTTTAAAAAGATTGCATGAGTAAATATATGTTTCTTTCTAATGACAAGTCATAGATCCATAAGTTTAGAAAACATATTAAATGAGGTAGATTTTTAGACTATAGCTGTATGTTTCCGTATGTCCAATTTGGATTTTTGAAGTCAGTGTCTCATGGTTCTTTTTGTGTAGCACTTGGTTTTATTGAGAAAAAGAAATTCAGCTTTCACTTCAGACCTCATTATTTTGGAAGAATGAGTTCACTTAATTTTTTCAGCAAGCACAACATTTCATGATTTAATTCTGAAAAGAAAGATCAACCAAGCTTTAATGTATAATATTTTTGTAAATTTTTCCACATGTCTAGTAATATATGATGGTAAAGAAGCTAATGAATTACTGTAGATAGGTGTTATCAAATTAACAGAGTGATGGCTAATTGAATTTTTTGAACTTTATTAACAAAAAAGTAAAGAGAACTTACGTACGTCTTATTGTTTACATGACAACTTTTAGAATGACGAAAATAATAGTGATGCCAGATGCATAAAATATAATAAAACAATGATGCCACTTAAACTGCACATAATATCAATTAAATGCTCTATTCTCAACAGCCTCCTTCGAGGATGAAAATAGTCATTGTTCTAGATTAACCTTTACGTATTGACTCTTTTTACACCAATTAATTTCTTCTGGAAATAAACTGAGGTGCTCAGAATGTCTGCTCTTGTTCATTACTTCTGACATAGCCTAATTGAAAACGTCCCTTCGAGAACTCATCTTGCACAAACTTGTGCCTTTAGTCAATGTGCTTTGTGCGTGCGTGGAACATTGGAATTTTGATGTACTTGATAGTACTCTGATTATCAATTTTTAGGATAAGCAATGAGACATTATTAGCTATCTCATTGAACAAGCTCTTCAACCATATCAGGTCTTTCCATGCCATGCTGCTGCCATGAACTCTGCCTCTGTCGTCGAATTGGATATGGCCTCCTGTAGCTTGCTTCGCCACGTAATTGCACCTGCACTATAGAAAGAAAGAACATCTGTTCGAGACCTGCGTGTTTCTGCACAGCTGTTGTTATCTGCATCACTAAACAACATCAAACTTCTATCATCTTCATTATTGTACACAATGCCGTGTCCTATGATATTGCGAAGGTACCTTAATGTTGTTTGTACGATTTCCCAATTAATCTATGTAGGCTTGTTCAGCTTTCGAGACATCAAACTCACTGCGTAAGCAATATCCGGTCGAGTCCCCATCGCCAAGTACAGTAAATTGCCAACTACTGATCGGTATGGTATTTCACTGCTGAGAGGCTTCGCCTCCTTGATCAGGCCGTTGTCATTCGGTTGACCATAGTCGACCTTCAGACTCGACTTCTTTATTGGAATGCGTGATGTCTTAGCATCTCCATATCGCTCTAACATCTTTCTTGTAAATGCTTCTTGGTGCAGGAAGAGTGAGCTGTCTTTCAAACGTTCAACTTGTAGACCCAAGAAAACAATTTAACGTCATTACTCGAATGTTAAAATGTTGCTTGAGCTCGTCCATAAATGTGAAGAATGCTGCTTTGTCCTGAACACTGACAATGCCATCATAAACATAATCGCCATCAGCATCTTATGTCCATAATGATTTCGTATGAACAGGCAGTTGTCGGATTTACTTTGTATCATGCCATGTTTCGTCAGCACGTCAGTAAACTTGACATTCCAACATCGTCCAGCTTGTTTCAAGCCGTATAAAGGTCGAAGCATCTTGCATACACGCTTGCTTCCGTCGTTATAGCCTTCGGGTTGATGCATGTAGATCTCCTCAGTTAGGTCACCGTAAAGGAATGCCGTCTCCACTTCAATTTGATATAAGTTGAGATTCTCCTTGGCTGCCGTTGCAATCAGAGCTCGAATAGTGTCATAGCGACACACCGGGCTAAATGTGTCTTCGTAGTCGATATCCACCGTCTGAGTGTACCCATTTGCTACTAAACGGACCTTGAATCTCTCTATTAAGCCATCGGGATTTTTCTTCGCTCTATAACCCAGCGTTTGTCGAGGATTTTACGTCCGTTAGGTGGCTCAACAAGTTGCCATGTTCCATGTTTGGCATGCGAAGCCATTTCCTCGTCCATGGCTCGTTTCCATTCGGCGTATTCAGGAGACTTCGTTGCTTCGTCATATGTTTTAGGCTCTTCCAACTTCAGGGTGCTGTTGTACACGTTGTAGTAATTAAATCTGATAGGCCGTTGGATAGCTGAACGGTCTCGCAATGTACGCGCGGTCATCTGTGTTGGTTCATCTTCATCAGTGCACAGATCACCAGCTCCCTGTATGTCTGCATCATCGTGTGCATCTTCCAAATTAAACTTCATACCGCTTGATAGACCGGTGTTATATGCTAATTTTGAAGGTTGGGAAGTAGGGCCGATTTGCTGTTCATTGAACACTGCATTGGCACTTTTTATCGTATCATTTCTTGATGGTATGAAAATGTGATACCCATCGTCATCACAATAACTAACCAAATAGCCCTTTATAGCCTTGTCATCTAATTTACCTCTTTTGACATTTCGTATATGTACAAATGCAGCTGATCCAAAAACTCGAATTCTGTTGATTGCCGGAATGCGTCCAAACCATTCCTCAAACGGAGATTTTCCCATAGTCTTACTTGGTCCGGTTTGATTGAGAACGTAGACAACTGTAGATGCTGCTTATGCCCATAAGAACTGTGGTGGGCCTGAATCCTTGATCATAGTGCGAACTTCATTCATTATCGTACGATTCTCTCTGTCAACCAATCCGTTTTGTTCTGGTGTATATGGAATAGTGATTCGCAGCTTGATGCCTGCATCTTCACTCAGTTTCACCAATTTATCTTTGTCAAATTCACGACCACCGTTTGTGACCAGTTCCTTTACATTTATACCATCTTTGTTGGTCCAAACAAGAAACTGCTTGATTTTATCCACAGCCTCGTCTTTATGTCTCAGAAATTCTACATGTCGAAACTTAGAGCAATCGTCCTTAATCGCTAACATGTACTTCTTTCCACCTCTTGATAAGACTTGCGATTCGAGTAAGTCTGCATGTATTATCTCACCAGACTTTTGTGTTTTTAATCGTTTTGGTTTAAATGTTCGTCGACTTTGTTTACCATACGCATATGGCTCACAAATAGTCCATCGTCGATAAAATCTCTACCATTTTGTCGCAAGTACTGTTTCACTATATTCCTTCATGCCCAAGTCGTCGATGCCAAAGTGATAATGGCAATTTTGTCGTAGTCTTCATTGCCGTCTCAGGAAAAGGAGTTGTCGTTTCGTTGTCAACCAAGACGACTGCAGCAGTAGAACCCCCTTGTGGCTTGACTGGTTTTGCGCGTAGTTCAAAGAGTCCATTTGATGAACACGGGGCTTCTAAAAGGTCTCCTTGGTTATCTGGGGTCTCCTTGCGAAAGAAACGACAAATCATATCGTCTGAATCAGCAAAATTCGAGATTCCTCGCTTCATTGCTTTTGTGGCTGATAATAAATTTTTGCTAATTTCTGGTGCGTACAGTACATCAGTCAGCTCAATAGATTTTTGTACGTTTCCAACCGTCGCGCACATGTCAATGTCCCCACAGCCATATGCTGGTATTGTCTCTTTGTTACCGACTGTGATTTCTGCTTGTTGGTTAAAGTGACGGTACGTCTTGAAATACTCAGCTGAATTTGTAATGTGTGCTGTAGCTCCATCGTCTTTACATTTCGGCTACAATCATCTTCTTGACAAGCAAACGCACTGCTTTAAGTATTTGAAAAGAAGGTCTCTGTTTTGCCATTAGTCATGGCTGGCATGTCAGGGAAAACTGTTCAAAATTTACCAATGTGCCCGGGTTTATTACAACGAAAACAGATGCCACTGAAACCTTTCACACCATCACTGGTCTTACTGAGTCTGTTCATCGTTTTGGCTATATTTATTGTCAAGGGTTGAGATTGGATGAACATCTGAGGTTTTTTTTTACCACCCTTCTTCCATTTCTTTCCACTATGTTTTGAATTATAATTAGCATTTGCCACAAATGTTATTGTACTAAGATCTTTCGTTTTTCGTTTCTAAGATCTTGATTTCTTCTTTGCTGCCGCATGTTGATCTGTTCGATCAGTTTTTCAAGTCACTTTTCCGTCTTTGGCATTGAGTCCCACTGTGATTTGAACTCGATATATTCGTCATCAGGAAGAATAGATAAGATTCGCGGTGCTAGCAAGTTCTGCGGCAACTTTTCACCGCTCAACTCTTGCTGACGTTGAAGATCCACTCACAGTGTACGCAAACGTGCGAGTGATTGCATTACGCTTTTGTCTTTCTCGATCCGAAAAGTGAAAAACTGTTGCAGAAGAGCGTCCAGTTTAACGCTTGACACCTTCTCAAAATTACTTAATAACTCATTCCATATCGCTAGTGCAGAATTACCATGCATACGGATCAAATTTAATACATTCTGTGATACATTTGTGCGAATGATCCCAGCAGCTTTCGCATTCGCCTTTGCATACGCTTTTGCGTCTTCGTTGTACTCGCGTATCGTTTTTTCATTCGCGCTTTCTGCCGGAGCTTTTAGCTCGATAAGAAAATTATTGAAGATGCCCGCACAATCGTTGAACACAAATAAAGAGTTTATTTCAAATTTCCAGTCAATCCAGTTGGATAAGCCTTCCAATTTGGTACACTGAACAAAATTTTTAGCTTCCATATTACGTCGTCATTAAGTAGGAAATATGCAGCAAACAAAAAACAAAAACAAAAAAAGGCTATCGGTACACTGTAGCGTCTACCTACACACTGTTCAGGTGGAAATGTTGAAATCAAAAACGAAAGTAAAAAAGAAAACCTTGATTCAAATACGTCAACATAGCCATCGTTAATTTATTTGTGCAGTTAAACGTCGCTAAAAACCCATAACCTGTTATAAAATTAACAGACAGAGTGATGGCTTAGACTTTATTAACAAAAAAAAGTAAAGAGAACTTACATACGTCTTATTGTTTACATGACAACTTTTAGAATGACGAAAATAATAGTGATGCCAGATGCAAAAACATAATAAAACAATGATGCCACTTAAACTGCACATAATATAAATTAAAAGCTCGATTCTCAATAATAGGCACTTCGAAAATATAAAAAATAAAAGTATTTGGTAACTTCAGAATTTCAAGATTCTGCACAACCCCTCCCCAAATAATAGATTCTTAAACTTAAAATGCAAAATAATAAATATAGCGTTAAAATACATAGTGATTTCAATTTAATAAGTAATACAAAAGACAACAGAATTGATGGACATCAATTTTTAAAAATGCAGCTATTTAAGAATGCTGAAAATTATTGAAGAAAGCTATGAAATATTACGAATTCATTGTTTTTATGCAAACATTTTACGTTTCATAAGACAATAAATCTAGTGATTTGAAATTGAAATTTTCACTACACAGCTGAAGTGCAGTGAAAAAAGATTATTAGAAAAATAAATACATTTTACATAATTTGCTTCTGTGAAACTGAACAAAAATTTGGCAATTTTAATTGAAGGTTTGTTTATCTCGTTTCTCCTTCCTCGATTTTTTTTAACATCAATGTCGGGCACTTGCCTATTCAGCATTGGCCAATCCTAAGGTAAGAAGTAGAGGCCATTTTGTGTTGGAGACGCCTAAGAGGCGAGCAACGTTGCCTGCTATGAAGGGACGGACAGTTACTACTATACCTTCTCCGGGATTCGAACCCAGACCCTTTATTACCGCAGGGGCTCTGCTAACCACTATATCGTCTGAGCAGCTCCTTACATGTTAATGGGCTGAATTTTACAGCATATGCATTATGCAAACAATTTCTGGCAATGAATGCCAAATGACTTTCAGCTTCCCTTTTTCCAACTTCTGAGTATGCATATCATTTGGGCTTTAGCAATAGCATGCTGATTTTTACTTTGGTTCTCAGCTGTAGTAACCATTCTCAAGTAATTTTTTTTCTCCTCAGTCACACTGTTGCTTTTTCGAGTAAAATACAGTCATTTGTTTTTGCTATGTACTCAAAGGAGGACAATTACTCGTACTAACCTCTAACAGAGAGAAAGTTCGAAGAATTCCTAGAAAATTCTGGATTACATACCAGAATTAGAGTTAGATATTTTAAATATAGAAAGCACATGAGGGCTGTCTGCCTAAGGAGAGAGAAACCTGCTCATATTCATGCTGCATATCAAGAAAAACATAAAAATACCCGTCTTCACCTGAGTTCAAACCCAAACCAAACTACCGATATTCAGTAGTAGAGCACTTAGCCCCTCTCCGTGATGGGGCTCTCTGTATTAAGATATTTAATTAATGTATGCAGTACAGAATCTAATATCTAGACCTGAAGTCGGCAACCTTGTAGCTGTGGTGTGCCAAACCGATCTACCAATATGATTCACTGGGGCGCACAGAGGAAATATTTGAAACAATTCGATTCCTGCAACAATGCATGCAGAGTTAGAGAACAAAAGTCAAGAATACAGATTTAGATTTTTATTATATATTAATTAAGCATTATTTAAAGGTATTTATTAATATAAAATAAACGAAAAATGTATAACTGTTCTATCAATATAACTAAAAAATTAAAATTATGCATGTATTATGTATCTTTTAAACATATTTATTAGAATAAAAAATAAACAACATACAGTTACAAAATTATAACAAAACAAGGCGCGCAACATCATTTACTTCAGTATTTTTATCAAGAGCAACGTTTAATTCCACAGTTTTTTGTAAGACAGAATTATGTTTTGTTGTTGCATTTTCTGCTATTTCAGTTATTCGTCTTTCAGTAGTTCGCTCAGAAGCAGATATTTTTTTAATTCGGGGGAATATTGTTTGTAGATTTGGTAAATCACTGAACAATATTTCAACACTTTTTTTTAAATGGGTCTTTTAATATATTCGCCATCTGTGAAAGTTTTGCCTTTGGTAACTAAGTAATGAGCAATTACGAAACTACATTTGTCGCTTTAGGTTTAACGTCGATCGTTTGACAAAAAATGTAACTTGTTTTTTACATCCAGAAACGGCTTTTTCTTATAACTTCAAATTTCTCATCGGAATTCTGAAATGTGGACTGATGTTTACTTTGAAAATGTCTTTGTATATTTAATGTCCGACATAACACACACACAACACGATCCTTTTTATGTACATATATTCAGTCGTTCGGTCTTGAAAACCAGGAACATCAGGCTTCCTTTCTTTAATAGACATTTAATTAAATATGTAGGTATGAAGTGTTACAATACTTAAGCAAACAAAATACAAGTTTTCACAATAAAACTGTGAACGTGAAGTTAATAGTAACCAATAGCGTGCGACGTACATTGATTAAAATCATACTCGATACTCTTGCATCGGCTCGACAAACCGAACGAAAGGCGAGAAAATGCTTGAGGTGAGTCGATTGTAGAGAGGAGAGACAAGGCGATATATATTTATGTGATAACTTTGTAGAGTGCAAATGAGAATTGCACTGCGTGCTAAATCTGGCCCATGTGCCATAGGTTGCCAAAGCCTGATCTAGACCGCCAGCAATGCTTTCTTTTTTTTTTTTTTTTCATTTTTTTGCGGACAGAAAATTTAGATTCCAAAACTAGCATCTCGCGTTTAAGTATGTGCTTAATGCATCACGCATGCGCATTATACATTTTTTAATAAAGTATGTGAAAGGTCCTGAATCTTAATTTCAGTTCAGCACTAAATAAATCACCTAGATGTTGAAGGAGCACAACCATTTATTATCTTAAATCTGTAATGATCAATAATTTGTTGGTTCTATAGCTGCCTTTTTTCTTGGCACATAGTATCAAATTGAAACATTATACCAAAGTTCATAGCTGATTTTGCACCTACTGACTAACTTATATCCTGCTGCCAACCTGGAAATCGTTTTATATTACTTTTTGCTTCCATCACGTGACTTTCAACTTATGGCAGCTTGAGAAATGGCACACAATGTCTAAAGCACCTTTTAGTATTAGTAATTAGATACTAAACAGCATAGTTACCTTTTAGGTTCATGTTACGCGTGGCCATGATTGCATACTTCAGCTAATTGCAGTATGAAGTGCTTAGTGTGTTAACAAGCAGAAACTTTAACTGAAATTTAGTAGTAGTTTAAAAGTAGATTTTGTAAATGATATTTATAAGCGAAAAGATTGTGTTTAGGGCTGTTTAAATTAAAAAAAAAAAATGGTTCGTTATTCAGGTAAGTGGAGTGTATGTGGGAATTTATTTATTCAGAATTCGGATAAGCCTTAGGTATATGCAGGGAATAGACATAATTATAATAAATAACTAACTAATATAATTCAGGTATAACTTCCGCAGTAGAAGCAAGCTAAAATTTAGCGGAACAACACGTCTTTAGTCGCCAATAGTGTATAGTACACGCTAGCTGAGCATTAAACTATTCTAAAATGAGGACACTGTTCGAAATCTGTAGTCTCGTTCTAAATGCAAAAAATATCGCTGCCGATAATGGAGAAACGGGCTGCTGCTGAGAAAGAAGAAATTGCAGTTGACAATTTAGCTGGAATTCTCGACTTGGTAATTACATGACGAGATCAAGTTCACATTGTAGCTGAACAAAAAATTTTTGAGAAGTAACTTCAAAAAATTTATATTGAAAGGAATTTTTAATAAACAAGCAAATGAATATTAAGCTTTTTGGGGGGGACTTTGATCCCCTTAAGGTCATAAATGCTTCACTGCTTCGTAAACAACTATTTCATATTTTTTGAATTTCTACATATTATCTTGCCGAATTTAAACTGATGGTCAAAAATCCGGATCTCAGACTTTGTGCTGTATTACCTAGCTGCCAACTCTCCTGGTAGATCATATATATATATATATATATATATATATATATATATATATATATATATATATCTTCCGGTTTTTAATTTTTTGCATTTACCAAGGAAATTGTTTTCCAGCAGTAAGTGAAATTTGTTGAAGTGAAACTAAAATTGAGCAAATTCCAATTACCCACCTTTAGAGATTTGCGGCCAAGATTTGCCTTATGTATAAATATTTGTCTTTTCTCAAACCCTGCAGGACATACTTTTAATTACACGAGTTTCAATGAAAAGTCTATTTGCGCTCCTTTTATTTCAGAATTTAACTTTGTAGATATTATACATAAGTCTGCCTGCTGTGAAGGGAACAAACATGTCTAATCAAATACATACTGCAGCTCTCCAGACTGGAAAATTAAGAAAGTTATCAAATTCAACTCTACAATGAAGCGAGATAGAAAAAAATATGCTAGTACATTTGTGACCACTTTAAAATGTTATCCAATAAATCTCAATTACTCATGTATTTAATGTAATATTCAAATAAAGTTTCATTTTCAGCACTTTAACGTACAGATTACATGAGGCAGTAACATAATAGCCATTTCCGAGATATAGCCCAGTAGCTGTACAGTTCGACCGCCTCATCCGCGACCATGAGCTCAAACACGTGTGCGCCATTTGGACCGAATTATTCTGAAAATAAAGTATAAGGATGGGGACTTTTCTCTCTTTCCCGAGAAGACAAGACTCACGTGACGTTTCATGTCGCAGCAAGTAATAATGCCCCTTTTGAACGAGTTTATATGTTTTGGCAGAATGCCAGCCAGGGTTGCGTTTCAGACGGTATAACTGTAATGTAGGAGATGCAAATAATATCTGTGTTTGTTGGAACTTAAATTGTGAGTGTAATCCTAAAGCCAACTGTTCTTTCATGTGGTACGCCCAATTATATTCCACCTGGGTCATATCAACTGACAAAACCAAAACACATGTTTATCTCAAAGAGATAAATAGCATAGCCCCCCCACACCTAGGACTTGATTGAACTATAAGTTCGTGTATTTGGAAAATTCCAGAAGTTCTGCCTTTCAGTGTGATATTACGATACCAATTCTCAGGAATCTCAACATGTAATGCATGACGATAACTTTCCTAATTTTCCCTTGGGGACACTGCAGTCGCTTTTATGCGATCAGTCATGAGATCCCTTTACTAAAGAACATAGCTAATGTCAAATATCGTTGATTATAAAATAAATTATGCATGTACGAACTTTCTTATGGGCTCTTTTGAGTCTGCTGCTTTTTTTTATCCTCATCAATCACTGCTTCTAATTTAAAGTGATCAAATATCTCAGATTCTATAAATAGTCAGCATGAAATTGTCAGTGCTACTGCATACCTCTGTAGGTATATTTGTGGGTTCAGAATTACATTCAATAGTCAAGGGCCCCAGGTGCTTGGATTAGGAAATCCGGGTAGTACATAAAAAGATTGGCTTGTAAATACATTTTTGGGTTTCTATTCGAACTGCATTTCATATGTGGGAAATGGAGAGTGAAATTAAATCATCCATAGAATTTTCAATAAAAAAAGACACTAAACTAAAAACAATCTTACATTAACGGATCAAATAAGCATATGTGCAGAAGAATTAAATTCACCAATATTTCCTATGATACCGACAAGCCATTACTGTGCAGTGCAAGGAAAAGAAGAAGGTTGGACAGATTCTTTCTTAGTTGAAACTGTACTGTAGTATTTTTTCTCGTTACCATTTAAATGGGAGGATTTATTGCATCTTGAAAAATAATTACTTGCAACTATCTTTGCATTTATGCCTGTTCACATAAGCGCACCAAAACCGTTGGGAAATTCGGAGTCTATTAATAATACGATGGGGGCTGCTCCCCTGCATCTTACTTATAATGCTATGGAGGTAAAAACAAATCCTGAACGCAAAGTTAATATACTGCTCGCCCCAGTGCTGGAAAAGAAAATTATGGGTTTTTTACGGATATCTTGGAATCTTCTTTCGTTATCATTTTATGTAACTAAGAATTACACTTAATTCACTTTTGCTTTAGATTCAATTCAATATTCAAAATAAATAAAAATAATTTAAGTCTCTTACCTGTCAGACGAGCTCAATGATTTTCTGTGCAAAATTGCTGAGTATAATGTCAGACGCAGTGACGTAGCGAGGGGGGGCAAGGGGGTGCATGATGCCCCGGGCGCCGCTCGTAGAGGGGCGCCAAATGGTCTCCAAATAAGATTTTCCGGAAAATTTCAGTTTTCATTTAGATCGATTTCTGGAAAATATATTTAAAATTAATAACTATTGTAATATAATTAATTATTTATTTTCTTGGTTTGTCTGATAAAATGTGTAATAAAATGTTTGCAGTACATCAACCAAAACGTTCTCCCTGACCACTTTATTTCTCCAAAGTAGAGATATATTTTTATTTTTTTAAACGAAATGCACGTATATCTTCCGCTTCTTATTTTAAAACGATAACACGACCTTGTCCCGAATTTCTCAAACATATCAAGTTTCCAAAATCCGATTCCATAATCTGGAAATGACATTTTGGGAAAATGCTAACGCTTCCGCTACAATGGATTGCGTTTGACTCTCCTGTAAACGACTGATGGCCTTCCTAGCTACCCATTCAACTAAGTCATCTTGCAGAGACATCGTATATTCACTGCTACGAAGCATTCATTGCATGTCAATTGTTTTTAATCTCTTATTACAAAAGGAATACTGCAGGTCGCTCCTTACTCCTTATCTAAAACGCATAGTTTTCGACGTCACAGACAAAATTTGCATATTCCCATCTTTATAAACGTTATAATTTTCCTTTATAATCTCTTCTATTTCCTTTTGTTCAAAAAGGTTGTCGATTATATGGTTATTTCATACCGAACCCACAATATCCCTTAATTGTTTTGAGCAGTGAATGTGACTGCATGACGTTACTCCGCAGTAGAAAAGAAACGGAACCTAAAACTTCACTACAGATCTACAGAGAAAATGTTTTTCCAAACCTAAGAATCGCACTTCAAATACTACTTACTATTTCATTATCAAATGCTAACTATGAACGCTCGTTCAGCAAATTAAAATTAATTTTCACATATTTACAATCAACGATGAGACAAGATCCACTAAGTCATCTAGCATTTTTTAGTGTGGAAAGAGAAAAATTTGAAAGGGTCGACTTTGATGAAGTAAATAATAAATTTGCTTTATCCAAGATAAGAAAAATGTATACATAGTAATTAATTGTATTCATGTATTATATTATTATTAATAAATGTAAGTGCCCGACCAAGTCGAGGTGCACGTGATTGAAGCGAGATGAGGGCAAATTAAAATTTTTAAGTTGGCTGGTGTGTCTGAAAAATTTTAGATCTTTGGCACTCCAAGCACGAACGTGTCCAGTTGGCTATGTCCTTCTGCATGCTAGGCCATACGAAACGTTGCTGTATCAGTTTCCTCGAAGCCTTGATGCCAGGATGTGACAGACGATGTAATTGACTAAAAATGGCATGGCGAAATCCGGAGGGAACATAAGGTCGAAATCTTGAATCCTGAACATCACAATAAAGTGATTTTCCAGGTGACAGCTGCATAGGCTGCAAGTTGAGATTGGTGGAAGATTTGCTTTTCAAGAAGGTTTGTAGTTCTGAATCCCGGTGTTGTTCATCCGCAAGGGCAGCAAACTTTATTGGCAAAGGAACGGCTAGTTCATCAATACGAGGCAAGGTGTCTGCAACAATATTCTGCGAACCCTCAATATAACGGAATAGCTGTTGAAAACTGCCCTATGAAGTCTAGGTCTCTCATTTGACGAGGAAAGTTTTATCCTGTTGAAAAGCATAGGTTAAGGGTTTGTGATTTGTGAAGATCATTAAAACGCGTCCCTCTAGCATATGTCGAAAATATTTGACAGCTTCATAAATTCCTAATAATTCGCGATCGTAAGTGCTGCATCTGGTTTGTGCTGGTGAGAGGTTTTTAGAAGAAATATAAGTCTCCATAATACTTGATCTTTCTGTTGTAAAACTGCTCCTATACCTGTTGTTGATGCGTCAACGTGTAGAGACATTAGGTTATTTTTTGGAAGCAGAAAAGATGAAAAATATGCAACGCCTTCGCCGGGAATCGAACCGCAGACCTCTGGAGTACCGGCCCAGTGTTCAGAACCACTACACCATGAAGATAGGCTACGAAAGCGGGAGAAAAACCTTATACACTCCCCTTTTTAAAGGGAGACTGGGGTTTTTAGGGGACCCAATCGCCAAATCCTGGGTGTGGAGAATCTTCATCCAACACCCCTTTTAGTTCGGGCGCCACTGTAGAGACATTAGGATTTTTGGAAGCAAGAGAGATTGAAAAATTAGCAACCGCCTTCGCCGGGAATCGAACCGCGTACCTCTGGCGTACCGGCCCAGCGTGCAGAACCACTACACCACGAAGGCACGCTAGGAAAGCGGGAGAAATACCTTATAAACGTAGAGTGATAATGGTTTAGATGCGGAAGGATACTGCAAATTTGTTGCCGAAATTAAATCATTTTTACATTTTTGGAACGCTTCGCGAGATTCTGTGGTCCAGGTTATAACACGTTTATCGTTTTTCTTGCTTTCAACCGAAAAAGAATTTAGAAGTGCTTGTATGGTTTGCTGCATGAGGTCAGAAACGTCGATAAAAATTGAGCATAGCAAGGAATCTTTAAATCCTTCACTGTAGATGTTTCTGGCATATTGCGGATAGCGGTAACTCTGGAAGGGGTCAAACGCCATCAGCGGAAATTTCATGACCAAGAAAGGATACTCTTGGTTGGCCAAAAACGCATTTGGAAGGATTAAGACTGACACCGTATCTTTGAAAACGTTCAAAAACTGTTCTCAAATGTGATAGGTGTTCTTGCTCTGAAGAGGAGGCGATTAAGACTCAATATCAAATAAGGTTAATATCAATAAGTTCATCAAAATAAGGTACACGAAAGTCGAGGCCGATTAACACCTGATTCATGAAGCATTGTAACGTTTGAGCAGCATTGCATAAGCCGAAAGTCATGACCGTAAACTCAAATAGTGTAAAAGGCGTAATAATCCCAGTTTCAGGTGGGTTAACGGGTTAACAGCTGGGAATATCAGCTGGGTTAACGGGCACTTGGTGATACGTCCGCTCAAGATCAAGTGTTGTAAAAATAGCTTTTCCCTCTAAAACTTGCATACAGTCTTGAATATGCGGGACTGGGTAACGATCAGAAATTGTTGCTGCATTTAACCGGCAATAATCGCCACTTACCATTTCTTTTCCGAACTAGATGGAGCGGACTGGCCCATGAACTTTTTGAAGGACGGCAAATTCCCTGTTCCATCATATATTGAAATTCCTCTTTGGCGGCTTTAAGCTTGTCCGGAGGTAAGCGTCTTGGTTAGCGGCAATTGGAGGTCCGTTAATTTCAATATAATGTAGTACATCGTGCCTGGGTTCGGAAATACCCATAACTGAGCGCGTGATTGTAGGAAATTCTCTGAGAAGTTACCCGAAAACAGTTTAATGCTCAAATCTTGACTATTGCGAATTACTCCCGCATAAGTTAAGTTGGTTGTGGAATCTATCAAACGGCGATTCTTAAGATCGACAAGCAAAGAAAATTTTTGTAAAAAGTCAGCGCCAATAATAGGACAGTAGCAATAATGAATGGCCATTGGAAGTTGCGGGGCAATCCTAAATCAACAGATATTAGGCGTTCATCAAAAGTTTGAATAGGAGTTCCATTTGCTACATAAAGTTGTAACTTGGTAAGGCGCTTTTGTTCGTGAAAATGTGGTGGAAGGACAGAAACATCAGCCCCGGTGTCTACAAGAAACCTTAAGCCCGAATTCTTTTCGATGACGAAAAGGCGTGCAAAATTCCGGCCGTTGTGATTCACGACTTCGAGCAACGGCCCTTCTCGTTTCCCTGGTCGTTATAGCGACACACGGTGGGTGGCATTTGTTTGCCTTGTTTCCAAATATGTGGTGATAAAAAACAAATACCCGGAGGAGGGCTTTCATAACGTTTCCTCAGTGGGCTACGACGTGTAAATCGACCACGTGATTTGTAGCAGTTGCACTGCAAAGGTTCAGCTTGGATGGCTACTAGTTGAGTTATCTGTTTGGACAAATCACCAATTTGAGCCTGTAACACCACACTACCTGGATCAGGAGCCTGCACTACGTCTATTTGCCCTGAAATGGCCAGCTCGTGAATTTTATCAGCGATTTCGGGAAGATTTTTAAGTGGCTCGCTACTGGCCGCTAAAATGGTTTGCATGTTAGATGGGAGTCTATTCATCTATAATGTTTTAAGAATGTTATCCGTTAGGTTACCGACGGCTACGTCTGACATTTCAGACAGCAATTGAGAAGGCCTTATATCACCCAACTGTAAATCGTGCAACAGCTGCTTGATTTTAACTGTCTCGGATTGATTCTTCATAAACAGAAATTAATTTTTTTTTAAAAAAAGATTTGTATTTGTCCGTCGCCGGTGGATTCAAAATTATTTCACGAGCTGATTGCAGTACCTCTGATTCTAACGTGGCCTACGCTGTATAACATTGAGTTTCGTCGGCAGTAATGTGACTCAATTTAAATTGCGCATCCAATTGAATGAACCCTAACGATGGGTCTCGGCGACAAAAAGGTGGTGGCTTAACTGCCACTCGCTCCAATTGTGAAGCAGAATCGTTGTCAACCAATTTAGACTAATCAAATATGCATAGTAATAATATGTATAGAAAAATAATCAGTATGTATATAGTGAAACAGTTTCTTGTACTTGAAATCAGGAGAAATTGGCAGCTCAAATGCAGCAGACGATACATATATCCACCGAAATTATGACAGAAATATGTTGACTCACCGGAATGCGGCACAACGCTTGAAATCACAGGTGAAATGTCTTACTTGCATCTCATCACACTGAATAACTTACTGGTGCTCAGAATTTTGACATTTAAACTCCATATTCGTGCAACATTGAAGGTTGCTATTCGTAATAAATACGGTTCACCAATTATGGTAGTACAATTTTTTGAGACAGATCGTTAAATAATTATAACAATTGAATAGAATAAATATTATTTTGTTTTTGGTTGCTATGGGTTACCAGACTGGCAGAGTTGAGTTGTAGTAGGCAAGTTACCACATATCTATTTATCTATAATGTATATTAATTATTTAAAAATTGTACTTTTTAGAAACACTCATGTAAATATGCAAAATAAATAATTTAACTAATTCTAGATCCTCGTATGTCTGATTTTTTTCGCTGACACAGATGCATTTCCGAATCCAAGGCTATTGTAGTTAGGTAGTGACTATTCTTAATATATTTTTGAGTATTTTATGGCAGATTCAGCATTTTATTATCATTTACATTATTTTCTTATTACGAACATATTCTATACATTATATACTGAAAGTTTTGGGGGGGGGCTCCAAAAAGGTATTTTGCCCAGTTATGCTTGCTACGCCACTGTGTAGATACAATTGTCACTTAACATATAACGATAGTACGCAACTGATTGGAGTACTCTGGGACTAGTGTCGAAAAAATATGCAGTTCTAATTCTTTCACTAACTTCAAAGGAGAAATATTTTCTTTTGGTTGACAAAAATTGCAAAAAATGAATCTGAGAGCACTCACTTTCCCATTTTTTCTTCAGTGCGGTTCATAGTTCATCGTCCCATCCTAATCCAGCTTCCCATACTTTTTACATTAATAAATTTATGAGAACAATAAAAGATGTAGCAATTCCCACAGGATTAAGTAACTCCGACGCCGATTGAAGTACACTACGTTTTGAATTCTTCAAATCTTCGATCATGTCAAGAAGGGGTTTCACATTTAATTTAAACATATCTTCTTCTGCGTTCCATATTATGCCTAAAAACTTCAAAGGACGTTCGTTAGCTTCCCTCACATCAGACATACTTCGTTGGAGCCATAAATTTCTCTACTTATCCGAATTCGTTCCAAACTTTTTAAAATTCATGTTCGCATGCTTAAGAATTTGTTCAGCGCTTTGTGAAAATTCTAGTTTTTTTCTATTGAATTCGCACCGTAGAAAACGATCACCCACATAGAACGCCGAGTTTAGCATTTAAAAGTTTGGCTTTGTTCATGTTTATATTTTCGAATGTGGTATTTAATAGTCGCAGCAAGGATAAAAGGAATTGATATCACTCCAAAGGACGCGCGAATCATTCGTAAAATTTTTATAAGTTTTCGAATTGTTTTCATCTGGAAACCAGAAAAATCGTAGGTAGTTTCTATCCTCTTCCGTCATTTCTATGGTCAAAAATGCTCCCTGAATTGAATACATATTCGTATTCGCGAAATCGTAAGATTACATTTAAAATTCTGGAATTCAATTCATTAAGAAACTTGCACCCGTTTCCTTTTGACGAGGCGTCGAAAACCAATCTAACTTCTGAAGCGTCCCTGTACGATCTTACAATAGCTGAATGAGACATATAATAAGATTTTCCTTCTAAGTCGGAAGGACATTCCTCAAAGATATCTAACTTTAATTGCTCCTTAACTATATAAGGTATTTCTCCCACTTCCCTAGCGTGCCTTCGTGGTGTAACGGTAGCACGCTGGGCCGGTATTTCAGAGGTCCGTGGTTCGGTTCCCGGTGAGGACGTTTGTTATTTTCCACCTCTCCGGCCTCCAAAAAAATCCTAATAACTCTACAAGTGGCGCCCGAACTAAAAGGGTTGTGGATGATGATTCTCCGCATCCAGGATTTGGCGACTAGGTCCCCTAAAACCCTAGTCGCCCTTTAAAAAAGGGAGTATATAAAGTATTTCTCCCACTTCCCTAGCGTGCCTTCGTGGTGTAACGGTAGCACGCTGGGCCGGTATTTCAGAGGTCCGTGGTTCGATTCCCGGCGAAGGCGGTTGCATATTTTTCATCTTTTCTGCTTCCAATTAAAAAAATCCTAATGACCTTACAACTATATTGTTATATTCATTATAAACCCAATCATTTTCTTTTATTTTTACTCTTAAGTTATTAAATCTTCGATTTGCTCCCGTGAAGTTGTTAGAGACAATGTTTCTGGTTCCCCTTTCCAGAATAATCTCTTTGTATACATTCCACTTTCATAATTTAAATTACTTTCTAAATTAGAAATAAATTCCTCATTATATTTGAAATGAAACTCTACGTATCATTTATCCCCATTGATTCTAACCGCCAAAACTGCGTTAGTTTTTCATTTAATGCAGCGCAACATTCAATTTTCATAATAGAAATTTTCGGCTTCGAATTTAAATCTGATGGAGGGATTCGACCTTGAACAACCCTTCCAAACAGAGTATCAGTGAAATAGAGAGATTTTTTTAGTAATTTTTTCTTACGAATAATATCTAAAAAATATTGCGCTCCAGTAAGCAGAGACAATTCATTTCCTAACGTTATACTTATATTTGACAATGAATGTTCTTTTTAGTAAGCACCTGCATTAGTTTATTATGTGATACCTTAAACTGTGATCCAGAAATACAATCAGTCAAAAGCGCTTCGACTGTTATTTTCTTTTCTAGTGCTACTACTAAGAACATATAGTCAATTAGAGTTTCAGAAAGCACTGTTTCCTTTTACTCTGCATCTGGTGAAGACCATCGGTAAAAAAAAATGCATAGTATGGACAAAATGAGACGAAAGTATAAGCCAAGTGGCCGCCATCAGTCGACGAGTTTCTTCTAGAAGGTCCAAATCAGTGAATTGAAGAGTCTAGTATGAGTAAAAAATGTTAAGGATAGATAATGTCAGTTGGATATTGGTGTTTTTCTCTGGAAAATTCAGAACATCTAAGAAAGTTGATGCAGCTGTTAGTATCAGTGAGAATTAAATAGAAGAAATTTCTGGCAAGGTTTTGAATATAATTTTGAATTGTGTCTACTTTGAGATCACGGTGGATATACGAATTTGGAATGAACCATGGCTTCTTGATAATCTCTCTAAGTGCTTAGTATTGAAGAACTTGGATGTATTGAAGGTCAATTTTGGCAGCGTAGCCCCAGCCAGGACTAGCATAGAGTAATACTGGTCGAAATATAGATATAAGAGGAGTTTATTTGAAGCGGCCATGTTAGTTCTTCTGCCAAGAAGTGGGTGCATAGGTCAACTAAACGTCTCTACATTATCAAGAGTAGTGCTTTTGTGGATAGCTACTTCAACAAGTGGAATTTTCCGTCCAAGAAACGGACGCGAGCTAAACGGCTCCGTTGAAGGGAAAACATGGCACTCACTCTTTTGAGCTAAAATTCAGTTTTTAGACCCTTAGGGCGCGAAAAGATACACAGCCTAATCAAAAACGTTATTTTAAAATAAATATTTCAACTATTTCTCAGCACATGAGTCAAATATTTTCGTAGCACATGAATTAATTCAAAGGATATTCTTCGGAGAACAGCCTTGACGCCAAAAGAAGGAGAAATAGTTTATTATGGTAGATCAGGCTATGGTTATCATCCGATGACATACTTCTTCTAGGGCAGGGATGGACAAACTATGGTCCGCCGGAAGGATCTATCCGGACCGCGGATAGAATTTTCATTTGCCGGTCCGAGGCAAATTAAAAGAAATATATTATTTATATATTATATATCCATCTCCTTTTCTACCTTATATCTAGTATAAGTAAAAAGTGTTAAGGATGGAGAATGTCAGATGGATATTTGTGCTTTTCTCTGGGAAATGGAGAACATCTAAGAGAGTTGATGCAGTTGTTAGGATGAGTGAGAACTGAATAGAAGAAACTTCTGGCAAATTTTTGAATATAATCTTGAATTGTATCTACTAAATGAAGATAAGCTTAAGAATTATGAAGATGGTTCGAAAAAACTACATTTTGAGTTCGAACGCAGATTTCAAGATTTCAGATCCATTCAAACAGAATTGGATATTTATTATTTTAAATATTATTTTTTTCTTCCTTTTTTCAATGGACTGGTGAACTTTTTATTGTCTCTATTTTTGTTCTACAAAACATAAATCGACGGAAATACCAAGCACGGACAGCTTTCAATTGGTTATGTGTTAAAAGCAGAAGTTCTTTGTTAGTTATAGCTGTAGATTTTCTCCAAAAAGCGCTATCTCTTTCTCAGGGAGCAGACATATGGGAATCCAATATAGGTGAATTAGATCTCACGTGTGGCAGACTGTGAATTGTAAGCTCCAGCCAGCGGCTTTTTCTTTTGGCACGAGTTCTAATATTATTGATTGCGTATTAAAAGATTGCGAACATACACTGGTGTGCAAAAATTAAGGACGAAGTCGAAAAATTAACATATCAGCTGAACGAAGAGGCAGAGTGTACAGAAAGACCAATCAGGAGATTAAGTAAGGTGATGTACGGTAGCACATGCGCAGATATGCAGGTAGACGTAATGGGGGAGTGTCTGAGTAGTATAAAGCATGTTGTCGGTGTAAGATCAGTATTTCTGGCAAAGAGATTGCACGCCGCATAGCAGTTAAAATCACACCGAGTTGCTGCCTCAGCGAGAAATGGCGAATAATCAATCTGTTAGACGACATCTGGATGCTTTTACCCGAGGTCGAATCATTGGGAAGTTGGAGGAAGGCCGCAGTGTGACAAGTGTGGCTGCAAAGTTCGGAATTCCTCACAGCATCGTTTCACAACTTTGGAGACAATTTCAAACTACAGGAACATCTATCCGGGGGGTTCAGTAGTGGTCGTCCACGAGGAACCACACCCGCAGATGACCGGTATATTGCCTTATAGGCCAGAAGAAACAGACGGCAGACAGCGGGAGAAATCGCTAGACACATGACACAGGCGACTGGACGACCGATATCGCGTTTTACCGTGGCCAGAAGACTGCAAGGTGATGGTCTGTTTGGTCTGTTTGCACGACGCCCTGTACGGTATGTACCTCTAACGCCTGCCCATCGGAGAAGACGTTCTCTGTGGTGCCGGGAACACCGGAATTTTAGAGACAATGAATGGGGACGAGTACTCTTTACAGATGAGAGCGGATTCAGTCTGTGTAGCGATTCTCATCGCATACTCATCTGGAGAGAGCGGGGAAGCCGCAATCATCCCTCGAACATCATTGAAAGGGGCAGGTATGGAGGTTGCGGTGTTCTCGTTTGGGGAGGCATCATGCTTGGTAGTCGTACAGGCCTTCACATCTTTGACGCAGGTTCAGTCAACGGGACCCGTTATTGTAACGAGATTCTTCTTCCATATGTGCGTCTTTTTAGAGGCGCTATGGGTCCGCAGTTCCTTTTCATGGACGACAATGCACCATGTCATCGCACAGTAGCTGCCGAACAGCTCTTAGAGAGTGAGGACATTGAACGTATGGATTGGCCGGCACGATCTCCGAATCTCAATCCCATCGAGCATGTATGGGATTTTATAGGCAGACGCTTGGCAGCTCGTACCTTACCACCAGTAACGATTCCGGAGCTTCGATTGGCGCTGCAAGACGAATGGGCAGCAATGCCTCAACAACTCATTGACACCCTCATTCTCAGCATGGGCAGACGCTGTGAAACCTGCCTAGCAGTCAGGGGAGATCATATCCCCTATTAAAGACCTGATGTTTCTTGCTGGACACCCATCACAGGGATGTTTCGGCCTTCAGTCGCATTGCGCTCCATGCTACTTTTTATCCCTCTGATTTCTCTTTTAGTAAGTGTTGCTTACATTACTCATGTCCTTACGTATTGGAGATCTTACGGTATTAAATGTGTTGATTTGGGAAGCTTTTGTACAAAGTTATATTGAAAAAACCGTCTCGTCCTTAATTTTTGCACACCAGTGTATATCATCATTGTGAATAGTGGTGAAATTATTAAAAGTATAACGTAACTGGTGCTTGTTTGATCTATTCGTAAAACATTACAACCCCGAAATGGCCACTAAAAACGTAAAGTAGATTCAGAGTGCCATGCTATTAATAATGAATACACCTGGAAATATTTTAAAGTTGTAAAAGATAAACCGGTGTGTCTCATCTGCAATGAAGCTGTAGCAGTCTTCAAAGAATATAACATTTCCCGTCATTTCACATCTAAGCATAAGAATTCCAATTATGAAGCAATGTCCGAATATGAAAGAAAACAAAACGCAGAAAGTCTTTGTAAAAAATTATCAAGCAGACAAAATTTTTTCCAAGCAGGTTAACAGTATCCAAGAAGCAGCTACACATGCAAGTTACATTATAACATACAATATTGCTAAAAAATAATAAAGGTCTGAGTGATAGGGAGTTCGTTAAACAATGCATGCTCCAAGTTTGTGATGTTTTATGTCCGGACAAGAAAAATAATTTTGTGACTGAAACTTATCTCGAAAAACGTGACTTCTAGAATCGAAGACATCGATAAAAATTTGACATCACAATTAGAGTCAGAGATTGGCCAGTTTGAATTTTGCTCCTTAGCAATGGATGAAAGCACTGATATAAATGCTGCTGCTAAATTACTATTATTTATAAGAGGTGTTGATAAGAACTTTGAAATTACCAAAGGAACTGGCGTGCATACGTTCTTTAAAGCGAACTACAATAGGATGTGATATCTTTCATGAATTTCAGGAATTGCTTTTAATTTTGAAAGTGCCTATAAGAAATATATGTAATATTACGACCGATGAAGCGCCAAATATGACAGGTAAAAAATCAGGATTTCTTGGACTCTTTAATCAAAACTATCCGGGGAACAATGTTGTTTTCTACACTGTGTTATACATCAAGATGCTCTGTGTAAATCTGCATTGAATATGAAACCCGTGCTTGATTCAGTCCTGAAATTTGTAAATACTATTCGATCTCATGGGCTTACTCACAGGCAATTTCGAGATTTTCTTCAGTCCATGCAATCTTAATACTCTGATGTACTTACACGAAAGTAAGGTGGTTTAGGGCAAAATGTGTTTTCGAGCGAGTCTGGCAGCTGAAAGACGACATTGTGTTGTTCTTTCATGATAAACAGTGTTCTGCTGTATGCGAAACGTTAGAAGATGCAGATTGGCTTTCGGACTTTGCATTTTTTACAGATCTTCTTTGTCAGATGAGGAATTTGAATGTCAAGATGCAAGGAAAAAAATCATTTTATCGACTATCGACGATATCTGGGCCTCTCTCAAAGCTTTTAAACCAAAACTTAATCTGTTTGCTGAGCAGCTAGCTAAGAACAACATGTCTCATTCCCTGAGGTTAAATTCAGTATCTTACTACTAAGAACATATAGTGAATTCCAGTTTCAGAAAGCAGCGCATTCTTTTACTCTGTATCGCGTGAAGAACATCAGTAAAACAAAAAGACAAAAGTAAAAGTCAGGTGGCCGCCATCAGTCAACGAAAAAGGTGAGTGTCTGGTTGAAGGTCCAAATCAGTAAACTGAAGAATCTAGTATAAGTAAAAAATGTTAAGGATAGAGAATGTCAGATTGATATTTGTGCTTTTCTCTGGGAAATGGAGAACATCTAAGAGAGTTGATGCAGTTGTTAGGATGAGTGAGAACTGAATAGAAGAAATTTCTGGCAAGTTTTTGAATATAATCTTGAATTGTATCTACTAAATGAAGAGAAGCTTAAGAATTATGAAAATGGTTTGAAAAAACTATATTTTGAGTTCGAACGCAGATTTCAGGATTTCAGATCCATTCAAAAAGAATTGGATATTTTTACCATGCCTTTCAACGTAAATTGAGAAGCAGTGAGGCCAGATATGCAGTTTGAATTAATTGAGTTGCAATCTAACAATCATCTCAAGCAGTTATTTCTAAATACGCCAAAGTTAGAGTTTTATAAATCATTATCGAAAGTAAGTTTCCCAAATTTAATATTTCACACCCAGAAAATCAGTGCTATGTTTGCTTCATCTTATATATGTGAAGAAGTGTTTTCAACTATGAACCTTAGGAAGAATTACTTCAGAAATAGACTGACAGATGAGCATTTAGCCTCGTTCCTTAGAATCAGTACATCTCACTTAGAACCTCAATATAAGAAACTTAATGAAAGCGCAATTTCATTCATCTCATTATCATATTCCAATTGTAACACTGGTATATTGTTTTTAAAATTTAAAAAAATTATCTCAACCCGACAAACTTTTTTTTTTTTTTTTTTTTTTCGATTTTTGGCCCGCGATCGGAAACGTTTGCCCATCCCTGTTGTAGGGAGACAGCCGTGATACTTTTTCCCTGCTAAGGGATTATCCGTAGTAGCACATCAAGGTACGTCTTCGTAAATATCGTTCTGTTTGCTGTTTACTATCAACGGGGTATAGCAAAGAGTATTAAATTCAAAATAACACATAATTGAATAAAATATAATTCTAGGTATAATTATTGATAACTTATGTAAAACTAAGTATTCTGCGTCTATAAGTATTTATTTAATGCTTTATTTTCTGTTTTTATTTACTTTGTTATGCTTCCCTGTATTCATCGATGTTCAAACTTGGTTTATTCTATAGCTTTTTAGCATTTGTTTATGTGCATTGCAAGTAATCTATTAACATTTTCTTGTATGCCCTCACTGATACCTAAATTACTATACTTATGTGGTGTAAATGTTTTGCCATCGGCTTCGTACCACTAGATACCCGTGTGTGATAGGAACAATCATAATAAACTTAAGATCATGAGGGTATAAACGTTTGTATAAAAACGTTTTCTTCCTTTCTTTAACGACTAAAAATATTTCAATTACTATTCACTATTGTCGATTCCTAGTGTGTGTTCAAAATTATAATCATCAATTGAATGTGTAAACTAGTGTAAACGGGCTTTTCATAATCATTTTCCATAAAATATATAAGCTTAAAATATTTAAAAGCCAAACTATTCTACACCACTGTAACATACACAGTGACAGAAACATCTTTTGTTGATTATAGCAGTGCTGAAAAGGTTTATAAAAATAACAATTTACTAGAATTTTTACATCTTTTTTTTTTCCTCCTCGCATCCTTTAAAAACGAAACTGGTTAAAATTAAGCTATATCTCAATTAATTGGACTCAAACCACATCAAGTTAAACACTGACGTCTGAGAAGATTTGAATTCGACCATTCAATTGAGATATGAAGTACTTAAAAAACGACATAAAAATTTATGTATTTTTTCATTCCAAGGGCTAGTTTACAGATTTCTTTCTGACCTCTTCTTGGTAGTTGCGACGTATGTCGTCGAAGATCGTCATATTGTTTGAAGCTTCCGAAAGCAGCGCTTTCGCTTTCTTCACATCTGATGGGAGCATCTGGGAAGGAAAGGGGAGGGCCGTTCGACTGGAAAGTAGTACTGCTGTTTCGTCGATCATATGGCGGGAGTGGAAACCCGGTTGACTCTGCTGGCGGGGGCGCTCAGTTCAATGACCCTAATAGCTAAGCTCTTCTGCTGGTTGCTGGGGGAATAAGTATATCCGCTGCGCATTTGTGCTTAGAATTGGAGGGGCGATTTCTTAAAGAGGCAATTAGATGATTATTGTGGTTTCTGACTTTACTGAAGAAGTTAGCTGCGGTTTCTATTATATAATCGTTGATGGGCTTTGAGATCGTCGTGAATATTTACATTCGGGAGGAACCAGGGTTCGTCAGTGATTTCTCTTAAAGTTTTATTTTGAATGACTTGGAGTTGTTTCAAATTTGTCTTCGCGGCATGACCCCAGATTTCACATTCGTAGAGTAATGCAGGTCTTAAAACTTGGTTATAAAGAATGATTTGGTTTTTAAGGAAAGATTGCTTCTTCTTCCTAGGAGGGGACGCATATGGACCCTGGTGTAATTGAGGTTTTGTTTTGTTGCTTTAAATTGCTGGCGAAAAGTGAGTTTATTGTCAAGTATTATTCCAAGGTATTTTGCCTCGTTTTCCCATTCTATTTCTTCTTCGAAAATGATAGGTTTGGGAGGTCTTTTATCAAAGTTGCCTTTTTTAAATAAAACTGCTTTGGATTTTTGGGTATTAATTGTGATTCGCCATTTGGAGAGCCGGTATTCAAGTTGATTTAGATAGTTTTGTAGTTGCAGCCAGACGTTAGTTAAGGTGGAGGCTTAAGTTAAAATAGCTGTATCATCTGCGAAAAGCGCTATTGTGATAGATGGATTTCTTGGAATATCGTGAGTGTATATATTATAAAAGAATAATTTCCTTACATATTATAATATAGATATAAAAAATATGGGAAAAGTGCTGATCCTTGAGGTGTACCTACCATTATACGAACTTCTTCTAGAGGAGAGACTGCTATTAATTTTGACCGAGAAGGTTTCTGTTATCTAGGTAGGAGGCGACAAGTCGGAGGAAGTGGTTCGAGAAATTTAATTTGATGAGTTTGAATATAAGGCCATTGTGCCATACCCTGTCGAACGTTTTTGCGACATCCAGAAATATGGCACTTGTGGGCAGTTTGGCGTTGAATCCATCCGTGATATAGTTGATAACTTTTAGTAATTGATGTGTGGTGCTATGTTTTTCTCTGAAGCCAAATTGTTCGTCAGGCAGGTAGTTGAAGGAATGAATTTTTTGCTGGATAAATATGATACGGTAACCTATTTTTGCGAGGTTGCTCAGTAGACTAATGGAACGATAATTTTCTGGGAAAGCCGGATTGGAGTTAGATTTCGGGAAGACAACAATAATTGCGTGTTTCCAAATTTTAGGATAATAAGCCAGTTTGATGATGCTGTTGATAATTTTAGTGAGACAGGTGATGGCGTTGATGGGAAGAATCTTCAGTGCAATATTTGTGATTCCATCGTCCCCTGAGGCTTTTTTCCTTTTCTGATAATTGATAAATTCCGCTACGGTGATAGGATTAGTGAGGAAAGTAAAGTTGCGAGGTCCAGGGGTATTGACAAAGTTGTTAACAAGGCTATTGACTTCATTTATTGTGTCTTCATCATATGGGTTTGGATTTATGAGTGAATGTTTCTTGCAAAGTGTCAGCGATGGCGTTTGCTTTGTCTTGGTTGGAATATACTACGCCGGAGATTGTGTGATGATTAGGGATTTGTTTATAACTATTTTTGAACTTTCTAGTGATTTCGTAAAGACTATTGTCTTCTGTAGATAAGTCATTTAAATAATTTTTCCATCTGTCTTGCTTGAAATTTGCGATGTTTCTTTTAATTTCGTTTTGGATCCTGTTGAGTTGGTTTTTAATAATGGGGTCTCCAGTGTTTTGTCAGATTTTTCGAATCCTGTTTTTTCTTCTAATCTTGTCCTTGATTTCCCTGGGGAGAGGCATATGATTATTTTTGATAGTGATGTTTTTGGTAGCTAGATTGATGGCATGTTGAATATTTTGAGTGAATTTATCAATTTCTTCTTCTATTTGGGATTCCTATTCAATTTTTGGGTTACCTGGTATCATAGAGTTTAAAATTTCGGAGAAATTTGGCCAATTTGTAATTCCCACACAGCGTCCCAAAGTCGGAGAGTAGGCATTAGTGGATATTCCAAGCATGATCGGGTTGTGGTCGGATGTTAAGGCTGGAATGGCAGAGATGGTACAGTTTGGAGTTAGGTTACAGGGAAGAAAAAAAGTCTATTGTAGAGTGGCTATTGTACCCGTAATGGGTAGGCTCATCGGTGGCATGTATGTTAAGATTTCTATTTTGAATGAGGTTGAAAATGTCCCTGCCTATTTTATTAGATGAGTTACGATTCCATAGTCTATGTTTGGCGTTGAAGTCGCCTCCCATTATTGCAGTAGAGTTTGTAGGAAGTAGAATTTCTAGTTCTGTCATGTCCGGGTTATTTCTTGGTGGGATGTAAATATTAGATATAATATATCTTTGATAGTTGAATTTCACTATAATGCTGTTGCTTTCAAATGAGATTAAATTATTGGGTGAATTTGATGATCAAGACTTCTTTTGACATAGGTACAAATTCCTCCTCCTCTTCCTGTGTCCCGGTCTGTCTGGTAGATATTATAATTTGCTATTAGTACTTTTTTGCACGGCTTCAGGTGAGTTTCTTGAATGAGAATTACGTCTGGTTCCAGTTCTTGAATTAGGTCATTAAATTCTTCTTTTTTTGCCGAACAGACCGTTCGTATTCCAAGAGAGAATTTTTAGTGAGCTGCGACTGTTATTGATTGGGCGTATGTACTGCGACGTATGTACGCACGTATGTAGACGACGTTTGTAGACACGCACAGACGAATAAGGACCATTCTGGTTTTTATAACCTTGTCATTGATTCAGCTGGCAATGCGCAGATCACAAAAATATGTTTCTGCGCAACAATTCGGAAATTTACAAAAATGTTTTCGAAATGCAGAACGTCCGAGGTGGGACTGCTAGACACATTTAAGATAGCAAATTTATCGTTGTGGAATTGAGTAATAGTGTGTACTTCGGCGAATTTTGAGTATGTAATTGTTTTCCATTTTATTTTCTACTATTTGAATTCTAATAGTTATGTATTATTTTACTCTTGCCTATCATAAAAAAAAAAAAAAAAATACGTTCACAGTCTTGAATGTGGACAAGATCTAAAACAATGTACAGAGTCGTTTTTTCGTGTTATGAAATTTATCTGTATTCAAATATTTAAGCTTTATGTTTTGTGAGTTGAAACAGGGATTTGTTTAACTGCAGTTTGAGGAAAGAAATGTGGCTTCTTGCGAAAAAGTCATTTATTTATTGTTAAGCTATGCGATGGGAAATTAGAGCTAGTTTAATATTATATTGTATTTATTTGGTGTTTCATTTAAAGGGAAGAAACGTTCAGGAACTTAATCCTGTTTAATGGCCACTGTGAAATGAAAGCTGCATTTTCAGCGTTTTGGTGAAAACTGTTTTTTTATTTGTTTAGAGATGTTCCGTATTGTCTCCCTTAGCTGTAATTAAATATTTGTTTAAAAGCAGAAGTGTATACTTTTTAAGTATAAAAAAAGTTAGAGTTATGTATGCTATTTTAACTCTTTTCTTGTATCCATTATACTCCTTATATTTTCAGAGCTTCACTATTTATCTAGATGCATATGAAATCTGATTTCGGTAGTAGCGAAAATTTCCGCTGCTGTATTTGCTTTCATGTCCGTACTGGAACTATAATCCTTGGTATTTGGCACCTGGTAAGTTCACTTATGCATGTACGAATTGATTTAGCTTATAAGTGTTACTAGCTATTTACAATTTAGTCCATAATATTAATTATGTTTCATATGAGTAACTTTCAAATCTGAAACTCCAATTATTGTTACTGGTATTTTTCTAGAAGATCGAGTAGTACTGGAGAGTGTTAATAGTTTCTCTGAAAATCTAAAAAGGAAGTGTGCAAGTAAAATTAGACTGCAAAATAAAATTGTTATATCGTTTATTGACATTACTTGAGAATTCATGAAAATGTTTCAGATGCTATCAAATTTTCTAATTTACATCAATTAAGAAAATTGTTGAATAGAGTGAATTTTCGGTTGATCTTTACAATATGGTAACTCGTAGTTTGGCGACATTTTGGAGGCGATAAAGGTTACTACCTGGGACTTTGGTAATAAAGTGAGCAGTACTCAGTTCCGATTACGCATTATTTTGTGTGAGGGAAATGAGAGATCATGGGATATGTCATGTGATATTAATGGACGAATTACGGTTCTTGAATCGGAAAAGAGGGGAAATCGGGAAAAAATCTGGAAATTTTGTATTTGGTTTATTCTGTGTTGTGTGAAACAGTGTTCGTGAATTTTTGGATCCCATGGCCGTAACTAAAGAAAAGTTTATCGGACACGTAATCAAGATTCTGAAGAAGATTATGTAAGTTAGTATTTTTAATTACTTGAGGATATTATTTTTATGCATTGTTCTAAATGTAAGGTGGAAGTAAAGGAATTTGGTATTATTGGGAAAATTGTTATTAGCAATGATTTAGTTTAAAGTAATTAGGATTGTAAGGTAATTTTTATTAATTTAATGTATGTGCTCATTTATATTTTAAGTAGTGTTTTTGAATTTAATTATATTTTAATTAAATGATAGTTATTTTGTGAATTTTATGTTTGTAGGAATTTGGTATACGTTATCAGGTAATTTCATATATATTCTTTTTACCGGGTTTAAAGATTGAGAAAATTGTCATGTATTTTCGTGAAATTTTTCTAATTTATGAGAAAAAAGCAGTGTACATGGATGTAGTGAAGAGTGTGCGCAATGCCATTTTTGTGCAATCCTGGGATGTTTTTTTAAGTAAAAATAAGTCGACGTGTACATGGTTTAGTGATATTTTAATTAAATGATAGTTATTTTGTGAATTTTATGTTTGTAGGAATTTGGTATACGTTTAAGTTGAAGTAAACGTGCATGGAAATAATTTAAATATTTGATATTAAGTATTTGTAATGCTTGCGGTATGAATTCGTTGGTGACGTGTATAATGTAATAGATGATTTAGAGGTAAAAGTTTTTGGATATTTTATTTATTTTATATGTGGAAATGTTCATATTTGGAAAGGGTAAATACTTTTTCGCGATCAGGTAATTTCATATATGTTCTTTTTACCGGGTTTAAAGATTGAGAAAATTGTCATGTATTTTCGTGAAATTTTTCTAATTTATGAGAAAAAAGCAGTGTACATGGATATAGTGAAGAGTGTGCGCAATGCCATTTTTGTGCAATTCTGGGATGTTTTTTTAAGTAAAAATAAGTCGGCGTGTACATGGTTTATGTGTATGTGTTATTTTGAAAAACGCGTAAGGAGTATGGTATTGTGCACTTTTTCCAATTTTGCAGTGAATGTTTGTCATGATTAAGTAGTTTTGTTAGATAAAATTTCTAGCATAAGTGTAATTCGGCTAGTAGATTGTTGGAAGAAGTGTTCAGTAGATAAAAAGAAAAGAAACATGTCTTTACTTCGTGAAGACAAAATGGCGGCGGGAAAAAAAAAATAGAGGGTTGCTGTAGGAGAGTTGGTCGCCAAATTTTCGCCAAAAAAAACGCCAAGTTACCATAATATGACTACGAAGTTTCTTGGATATACACAGACGCATATACAGAATTATCATAAAGAGAACGCTGCTGAACACCAGATTATTAGGAAAAAATAGAATAAAATAAAATGAATGGCTGTTAGAATTTGGAAATTGGTGAAGTATTTGTGAACTAATATATTTTTTAATTTCGCACAGCGTATAGAATAATGAAATGCACATTATAATTTTAAATTCCATAGATTTAAGGTCCAAATTGGAATGCTTTTCAAAGATTGAGCTGTGCAAACAGTTTATATCCGATAATCATAATTCAGTTTTGCTTGATTTGGTAAAAATATATTTCAGGTACCCCCCTTGGTGAAAATTGATGATTTTTTCGTGCCGTTCCCATTTACATCCAAAGAGCCTTCCTAGTAAAATGGCATCCAAAACGTAATACAATAAAACATACAGTGGAACCTCGAGTTTAGTATGTTCCAGTATTGAGCATGTATAGCGAATTTCTTGTATCTAGAAACAAACTTCCCCATTCAAAATAATGGAAATCCAGTTAATCTTTCGCAACTCCCAAAATAATCAACATAAAAATCAATTTTCATAATAAATAACACTGGTAAATAATGCCTGGTGTTTTTCAGAGGAGGTTCAAGTACAGATTCTTAACCTTAGCACAAATGTTAGCTTCCGACACCGAATCACCTTTTAACTGCTTCTCGCTAATCCACACCAACAACAGCTTCTCAACATCTTCTAGGAGTTTTGGATGGTGCTTGAATGTAATAGTTACTCCTTTGACCACATCAAGTTTAGTTTCTTCCTTCTTTAGAATAGTGCAAATGGTTGATCTTTACATTATGGTAATTTGGCATTTTTTTGGCGAAAATTTGGCGACCAACTCTCCTACAGCAACCCTCTATTTTTTTTCCCCGCCGCCATTTTGTCTTCACGAAGTAAAGACATGTTTCTTTTCTTTTTATCTACTGAACACTTCTTCCAACAATCTACTAGCCGAATTACACTTATGCTAGAAATTTTATCTAACAAAACTGCTTAATCATGACAAATATTCACTGCAAAATTGGGAAAAAGTGCACAATACCATACTCCTTACGCGTTTTTCAAAATAACACATACACATAAACCATGTACACGCCGACTTATTTTTACTTAAAAAACATCCCAGAATTGCACAAAAATGGCACTGCGCACACTCTTCACTATATCCATGTACACTGCTTTTTTCTCATAAATTAGAAAAATTTCACGAAAATACATGACAATTTTCTCAATCTTTAAACCCGGTAAAAAGAACATATATGAAATTACCTGATCGCGAAAAAATATTTACCCTTTCCAAATATGAACATTTCCACATATAAAATAAATAAAATATCCAAAAACTTTTACCTCTAAATCATCTGTTACATTATACACGTCACCAACGAATTCATACAGCAACCATTACAAATACTTAGTGTCAGATATTTAAATTATTTCCATGCAAGTTTACTTCAATTAAAACGTATACCAAATTCTTACAAACATAAAATTCTCAAAATAACTATCATTTAATTAAAATATAATTAAATTCAAAAACACTACTTAAAATATAAATGAGCACATACATTAAATTAATACATACATAAATACCCATTTCGAATTCACTTTAGTTACGGCCATGGGATCCAAAAATTCACGAACACTGTTTCACACAACACAGAATAAAGCCAAATACAAAATTTCCAGATTTTTTCCCGATTTTTCCCCTTTTCCAATTAAAGAACCATAATTCGTCCATTAATATCACATGACATATCCCATGATCTCTCATTTCCCTCACACAAAATAATGCGTAATCAGAACTGAGTACTGCTCACATTATTACCAAAGTGCCAGGTAGTAAACCTTTATCGCCTCCAAAATGTCGCCAAACTACCAGTTACCATATTGTAAAGATCAACCGTGCAAATTATCGATGTTGAGCAGCCATCCAATTCCATGACTCTTATACCACGCTTATGTTTATCTATGATTTCTTTCTTATTTTCAATGCCCATGGTTTCCTTCCTTTTCTTTGCAGCACTATGTGAGCCAACAATCTTATTGGGAGGCATCGTGAAGTAATTATTTTCATGTTAAATGAAAAAAAACAGCTCACAAGCATACAAACTCATAGATCAAAGAACACTCGGTGATCTGACGAGGGGTTTCCCAGAGTCAAGGCGAATCAGGAGACTCACCACGCATACCAGCGGTACTTGTAACTTGAGTCAGTGCTTGTATTTAGAGATGAATTTTTCACCCATACTTTCCTCGTATCTCAAATGTTTCGTATATAGAGGTGCTCGTATCTCGAGGTTCCATTGCAAAACAAAATAAGGTAAAACTGGATATTACGGTCCAGTTTGGCATGTTCTCAAAAAACCGCCAAATCGGTTATTTTCACGCGTTTTAGAAAATCGCTAACTTATCATATCGGCATATTAAATGGTTGCGAATTTGAATTAATTCTGTAAACATGAAAAAAATGGGGAAAGTGCAGAATTGCCCACTGCTTATCGCATTTTTAAGAATCGCACATACTCGGTATCCATGTACACATCGACCTGTTTTCACTTAAAAAATTATCCCAGAATTGCACAAAAATGGCATTGCGCACTCCCTTGACTTAATCCATGTACACATGACCTATTTTCAGTTAAAAGTCAAAGAAAATTGACAAAAATCCAATTCTTCTTACTCTTGTAAAAAGCGTCAAACAAATAAGTGGGTGATTTTGCACTTTACCCCCAAAAATAGGTGCAATTTCGCTTCATTTGGCGACTGGACAATAATCTCCAGTCTAGCCCAAAAAGTATATAATCTCAATAAACTGCATTTTAAACCAAATGACGGACTAACATAGGAATGGAAATGTATGTTATGTAATCTGTGCAATACAAAAAGAAAATATCAACTTGCGTTATTTAAAAATTTCTGTTTCTTCGGTACGTGAAACACATGGAATTCCTTAACAGCATCCAAAATCTATTTAAAATTATCAAAACTAGAATCTGTATACTGCAGTCACCACATAAATTCACAAAAGCAAAAATGAAAAAAATATATCCGGACTGTCGATGGCATTTCTTTCAAAAATCCTTTTTTTATTACATCTTGCATACCTTCAACAGTGTAGATCCTTAAATCTCGCTGCGTAATTTACCATGAGGTGAACGAAGCCATTTAAATCTTCATTTACAAACCAGTCAATCGATGTTTTATTTGCCAATCATTCTAAAGTCTTAGAGTTAAGGTTAAAGAGACTTAAGGTTAATCGTACCATCAGCAACCAGTTTATAGTGTAAAGCACAAAATGAGCAACTTACTTCCTAACCAACACCCAACACATAAACTCTTAACAATTATTTTCCTATCAGTCGAATTCACCACAATCATGTCGTAATAGGGTTTCCATAACATTCAACTACTCAGGTTACCATAAGTGAAACAAGAACTTGGTGATAATCCAAGGGGAAACCTAAAATATAAATGTACCTTTGGCTTATACTCATCATAATTTAATTCGAAATACAATGAGTAAATACAATATGTTAGTCAATTATTTAAACACTGAAACAGTTTAATAATCATATTGGTGAAATTTTTATTTTTTTTTTTTTTCATTTCATGTATTATTTTATGGTCAAATTATATTTCAGGTTGGCGATTGGCCAGCAAGGCACAATTTCAAGATGTCCGCTACATAAAGCCAAAATAACAAGTCAAAGACTCACACAAACTCGGTGTCCATGTACACATCAATCTATTTTCGCTTAAAAAAAATCACAGAATTGCGCACTCCCTTGACTTTGTCCATGTGCACATGGATCTATTTACACTTAAAAAAAATCAGGAGAATGATGACATTACGTAATGTTAAAACAAAGTTATCACCAAAATTGAACAAAATTTGTAGCCAATCGAACCTCAGTAAAGTGCATTTTAAATCACACAGTGAATAACATAAAAAAGGAAATGCATATTTATCACACATGCGCATTACAAAAAGGAACTATTGACTTACCATATTTAGAAATTTCTGTGGCATACAAAATTCCTTAACAGCATCCAGAAACTTCCTAAAATTATCTGAACTAGAATATGCATACTACCGTCACCACATAAATTTACAAAAATAAATGTAAAAAAATATCCTCTGTAGTGTCGGACTGTCGGTGGCATTTCTTACATGAATATTTTTTGCGGCGAACCCAAAGTGATCTGAACGATCTTTACTTTCAGCCATACGCATTTTCTTTGTGAAAACAAGACACTTATAATGACTGCTAAATGAACCTTCATTTACACACCATTCAATTAATGCTTTTTTTCCCTCTTTCATTCCAAATCGTACATAAACTTCAGATTAATTTCACCACTTACAACCATTTTACGGTGTACAGTACAAAATAAGCAACATACTTCCTAACTGACATCCAATGCAAAAATAAGTCCTTACAAATATTTTCCCATTAGTCAAATTCACTGCAATCACACAGCCAATCATATCATAATAGAGTTTTCATAACATTTAGCTACTCAAATTATCATAAATGAAACAATAATTTGGCAATAAATGAAACAACAACTAGGCAATAATGCAAGGGTCACCTTAAAATGTAGACTAACCCAATTTATGAATACTGCTGATACTTATACGTGGTATAAATTTACATGCAAGTTTATTTTCAGTATAGCGAAAAATAGAATTAAACTAAAACAATTTCATATGAGTATACATGAAATATAATTTTGGTAAACGACTGATGCTTATGCGTGGTAAAAATTTATGTGCAATTTTATTTTCAGTTTCAAGTGAAAAACAGAGAAAATTCATCTAAAATAATTTCTGGACTAGTGTTATGAATACATAAAATGTAATGTCAGCAAAAATGAAATTGGAAAGCTCGTAAATTTACATTTATTATTAGAATCAAGCCTTTAGCTTATTTTTGTACATTATGCAGTTAATGGGCAGTCAAACCTGGTTGGCAGAAAAAAAAAAAAAAAAAAAAAAACAACTGTGAAAAATTGTAAATTATTGAGTGTACACAAGTAAACAGCATCCACACCTCAATATTGACCTGTATTCTATTGTGTCACTACACTGCAGTCAACAGTCTGTACCTGCTCGTTCATCAACCTCAGTACGAAGTTGTATTTGGCAAAGAGTTGATATTTTGTTTGTTCCCTTTACCTGTGACAATGTTCGGTTTACACTGCAGTGTTTTTACCTTGTATTTACATATTCTGTTCTGTGTTGTGATGGCTTCAAAGAGGAAAAAAGTGTCTTGTTTCTATAGAAGAAGGGCTGAAAGTTTTAAAGAGATTGAACAAAGGTGAAATATATTAAAAGTGGCACAGGGTTATAATGTATGAAAAAGACTATAGGAGACTGGAATTTAGATGGAAAAGGTGTGTTCAGAGCAAATGACAATTAACATTGTAGAATAAATAAAAATGTTAGCAAAGTATTGTTTCATTATAGAGATAAAGGTGTCCCTCTGTGTAGGTAATCTTATATCATAAAGCCTTGCAATTCTGCAGAAATTTAATGAGACTAACTTCACTGCGAGTATTGGATGGCCTGATAGGTGGAAGAAAATGCAGCTAATTGTTTGTGAAGAAAATGATGAGTGAGAGAGCTTCAGAGATAAGTTTCGCAAGTTATTGGGCAAGGAAAGTGACTGGTGACCAGATATTTAGCTGCAATGAGATGGCACTAAATTATAAAATACTACCTCCTAAAACACTCGCAGCTAAGTTTGAAGCTTATAAGTGAAGTAAAGAGCGAGTAACAATTCTTTTCTGTAATAGTGACACAGCAAATCTTAAAATGAAACTTACTATGATAAGTATATAAAATAATCTAAAAGCTTTCAAGAATGTGTCCAAAAGTGCTCTTCCAGTGAAACATGTTTTACCCACTAAAGTACTTGGTTGAGTTCAGATATTTTTAAAGATTGTTTTTTCTAATGGCTGTGCTACATACTGACGAGTTTTTGAAAAAGAATAATTTGCTAAGAAAATAAATACTCAAAAATAAAAGCCACATTTTTACCTCCAAATATCAGGTATCCTCCAAATATCAGATCAAGACAATGCAGACAAACAAGTTAGTATTAAAACTGTAGAAGTTTTTATTAAAACTGAAAATGTGAGTGAAGAGATCTGAAGCTACGCGAGAAAAACTAAATGTCAGGAAAGAGAAGCCACTAATAGAACAAAAACAAAATATGTCGCTGATTCTAATCATGAGAATCTGAGAGGAGGAATCATCAGCTGCTTGGGATATTAAACATTAGAACATGATGCAAGAAAGTGAAAGAGCTGAAAAGAGGGCTAAGATCTTAGAAAAAATGAAGAATTTGGAATTGGTGCACTAGTAGAAAAAGAATTCTATAAGAAGGCGGCATATGCAGCTCAAGATTTAAAATAATTAACTATAGGTCATGATGCTGGTGCTTTTAAAGATCATAAAAGTGTTCTTAACATTTGAAGATAGAAATGTTGTTGAAGAAGATGAAGATGTTTTAGAGAATATGAATGTTTTTAACAGTGAGCAATATGCTAAAAATGTTGAAAATAAGAAAAAAAAACCAGATTATAGGTCATACGAAGAGTCTGAATATGATGAAATGGAATGAGAGAAAGAAAGCATCACAGATTATTACTGTTAATAGTATGCCATATGTTAGCAAAGAAGAAGAATTGGAATTACTCAGAATGAAATCAAATCAACAACATGAGGTATATTTAGAGATGCCAGAAACTAAAAAAGCTAATAAATATTACACAACTGAAGAACTCGTGTAGTTCAAAAAGCCAAAGGAAAAACTGTGGGAGCCTTCCATATTGGAAGCATATGATCTTCAAGGAGATGTGATGGATGATGGAAAAAATTATTTGGGTTCAAGGAAAATGAAAAGGTAAAGGATTTCTGAGCCAGAAGAGACCATTCTAGGAACACAAACTAAAATACCATTACCTGAAAAAGAGAAAATGTATGATATTTCTAATGTAGTTATAGATGAAGTTTCAGACTTAGGAGTTCAGAATGCCAAGCTTGCCTCACAAATTGAGTACTCTAAAGAAAAGGTACAAATTTTGCAATTCAACCTGGAAACTAAGAATATACCTCATTTAAAGAAAAGAATTGTCAGCACAGTGCTTTGATAATTCAGCACCAGCAAACAATAAACAGTTTAAGACATGATCTAATGGTAGCTCAAAAAGTTACAAAATCTGAAGTAACTGTTTAAAACTTAAAAGCTGAATGTGAATTACTGGGAAATGCAGAACAGTGTCTGTTGCAAGAGAAAGAATCTGCTGTAAGAGAAAAGCAGCATCAATTGAGAACATCCAATTATCAAGCTGTTCAAAATAATTTGGAAAGAATTAAGTCAGAATATAAATGCAGTCTTCAGTATCAGATTGGGAAATGTGAGAAGGAATATTCCAGTTTGAAATAAATTCCATAAATTAGATAATGCTGATGAAAACTTATCACAATGCTGTAAAAGTTTGGGAGAAATTGAATAAAGATGTATAAGCAAAGGGCGATGCTTAAAATGAAAGAAACCAAAAATTACGTGAAGGCTTAGTTTGAATCCTTTGTGAAATTTGTCTGGTGAGAGGGCCCTGGATTTTTTAATACCCCCATCAGCAAATGGCCAAAGCTTAAACTCTTCCCCAAAATGCAAATCGTGAACTTAGAAAAGAAATCGTCAATCATTTCTGTCATGAACATAGAAAACACAAATAAGTATCATGATAAATATTCTTGAAGTTATTGAAAATTACAATGTAGATGTGCAGATTCATCTCCAACCTTCAAAACTTCTGTCGTACTTTAGGGGAACTTACAACAATAACTTCAAAGAGGTGCCTTAATGACTAAAAGATGTCTACGAGTACTGATCCCAGTGCTATCAAGAAAACTGACTCCGTTGTGGGGTCTAATCAGCAACTACGATTTACTAGAAAGAGCAGACCTTATTAAGACTGCCAATAGACTGAACTAATGAACTCATTAATTGTTTTGTTTACTTCTAATTTTTATTCATTTATTGTAACAAGTTTATTAACCCTCTGACTGCTCGATTTGTGGACCAAAATCACTTCAAAAATTGTGTGATTTTTTTTTTTTTTTTTTCATATTTTAAATCTATATACAGTAAGACCTCGCTTAACGCGGGGGATATGTTCCATCAAAGTAGAGCGTAATACGAAACAGCGCTAAACAAGGCTCTCTTAACATGTAAATAATGGGGTTAGGGAAAGATGGATAGAAAATTGGTTAGGTGTTAAATTTAATATTGTTTTTTTAATAAAAATAAAACCAAACATTTATTTCTTACAAAAATATAAACAATATAAACGAATATACTTATAAAAAACAAATAAAATTCTCAGTCAGTCAGATCATTCAGTCTATTCTGTGTTTCCAATTTTCTGCTTTTTTGTCAAGAAGGCATCTAATGTTGAATCTAAAGAAGTTGCCAAATTCAACGCAGCACTGATTTGAGATTGACGTTCACCAGAATCTAATCTTCTAATGACGTGCATTTTAATTTCCAGTGAAATGCTTTTTCTGGTTGCTTTCTTTTCTTGTTTTTTATTATCACCCATGATAAAAACTAAAGATCATAATATTTGTCACTGTATTAATCGTTATGGTATTATATAAATTTCTACTTACAATAATGTCAACAAATGTTTCAAATGATAAAAATGTGTCCGGACAGCACCGCACCAAACAAGAAACACAATTACACTGTTTCGGATATGTTATTTGGAAACCTAGCGCTGCGCACAATTTCAGGGAATCCCCGAGTTGAAATGAAAGAGCGCTAAACCGAAACAGCGCTAAATGAAACAGCGTTAAGCGGGGTCTTACTGTATACTGGAGAATTAAAAAATGCATTTTTCCTTGCTAGAAAATTATTTTTTTTATAGATTTTTATCATGAAAAACTAAGTTGCCAGAAAAAATTTTTAAAATAAATTTCAGTCAAATTGCAGTCAATTTCTATTTATTGCATAATATACAAAAGTAAAATATATAAAATTTAAGAAAATATAAAGCACTGACGAAAAAATACCTTAGAAATGCAGTTTAGTATGATAGAGTTCAAAACAGGATTCAAGGCAAAGTCCAACTTCACAGTCTTTGCACCAGATTCAATAAATCTAATTAATGATCAATCTAATTATTAATCTAATGAATAAATCTAATTAATAATTCAACAATTTAATTAAATAATCAAGATAATCGCTGAATGTTTTCCAGCAGCTATTTCTGCAAAAAAAAAAGGGCGCAAAAAGTGGAGTTTGAGCGGTAATACCACGTGCCTTCAAATGCCAAAATTTAGTGGACAACTAATGATATTTGTTGGCCAGAATGTAAACTAAACGGGTACTTGCATATTATCGCAACCAGGTTGGCGCTATTTGTAAGTTTGAGTAAAAAAGTATGAATAGAGAGAAAATGTACATTTATTAATTACAGATAATTTGGTACTATTCGGTTTTGAGGGCCGTAAAAAATCGCCAAACTATTGTTTATGCCAGTGCTGCCAAAAATAATTGCGGCAACCCTAACACAAGAAAGGAAGTATAATAATAATAAATAACTATCTAAGATTGATGTTTTAATTTAGATGAAAGGTTAATTTCATATAATACTTTTTATTATTATAATTTATATAGAAAAGGCTAAACATGACTGAATGGAAGCATAAGAGTAAATAACTATTTCAGATCAGTATTAGAGGCCCACCAGCGGCTGAGCGGTAAAGTCGCTGAACACTGGTAGTTCGGTCCGAGGTTCGAATCCTGCGAACGGGCTGGCTGCATGGGTGTTTTCGTGGTTTTCCCCATGTGTAACGTGTATACGAGCCAGTTTCCCTTAGAAAGTCCTCCACGAAGGCATCCCTCCCCTTAGGCAGATAGCCCTAGTGAGCTTTGCCATAATTAAATACACCACACACCACACCAGATCAGTATTAGAATTTATATAAAAATTGCTAAACATAATTGAATGGATGCCTGCATCGCTATTCCGCTACCCAGTTATCGCTAAAGCATACTTTCATCTCGTTGGTTGTTCAAACATAATTTTCTATAAGAATGATGCCTTTTCTTTGGAAACATTGTCGGTAAAATGCAGAATTGCCCACTTATTTGTTTGCCGCTTTTTACAAGGGTAAAGACAATTGGATTTTTGTCAATTTTCTTTTACTTTTTAAGTGAAAATAGGTCGATGTGTACATAGATAAAGTCAAGGGTGTGCGCAGTGCCATTTTTGTGCAATTCTGGAATTTTTTTTGAAGTGAAAATAGGTCGATGTGTACATGGATACCGAGTATGTGCAATTCTTAAAAACGCGTCAAGCAGTGGGTGATTTTGCACTTTACCCAAAATTCTATTGCCGACTTTTCTTCATGGGCAATTCCCAAATTGTTAAATACATAGGATATCAAAAAAGAATTTAAAATCAAAAAAGGATTTAAAAATTAAACTAGTATTTCAATGGCGTCTTAAGAAAGGTAGAACTATATAAACTTACGCAATCTGAAATCAGCGCGTACGTTAGATTTGGCGCACTGTTAAATGGGCGCGTTTGCTAGATTTGGCGCTTTTGCGCATACATTTTCGCTGCAATTTTTTTACGGTCCTCAAAACGGAATAGTACCGATAAATTTTTAATAGAGTTTTTTATATTATTTTGTTTTAAAATATAAAATAGCAATTAAACCCTTCCAGTTTCGAATTTGAATAAGTTGCAGAATTATTTTTTCGGCGGAAATCTTTTGGCTATTGCTTTTAGCACTGATTGAAAACCTTATTTGCCATAACCATGTACACGTCGACTTATTTTTACTTAAAAAAACATCCCAGAATTGCACAAAAATGGCATTGCGCACACTCTTGACTTTATCCTTGTACACTGCTATTTTCTCATAAATTACAAAAATTTGCATGAAAATGCAGGAAAATTTTGTGAATGTCCACATGCTCTTTTTACAAAACTACGTATAACACGTAGGGTTGCCATAAGTAGGGTAGCCAAATTTGGCAATTTATGCAAATTTTGGCCTGGTTGCATTAATACGTAAGTACCTAAACGTCTAATACTGTATATAATTTATTTCAGTGGTTAAATGGGGAAAAAACTGGATGTGCTCCTCAATAGAGGAAGAAAAACCCATGCCCACGGAAATCGCGGGATGAGCAGATTTTGCTACATTTGAGTTGCCCGTGGAAATCGCGGGATGAGCAGCCAGAGGGTTATTAATGTTTTCCTTTTCCTTTATGTTTTATTTCGAGTCTAGATGACCAAAGTCGTAGGTGGAAGGATGAGCTATTGTCACTGTCAGGTGGTGGGTCATTAAGTTAGAGCAACTAACTTCCTGTCTTTTACTGTAACCAAAAGCTGTGATAACTTGACAGTTATATAATTTGTTGCTAAAATGTTCGGTACTATTCGATTTCGAGGGCCGTAAAAAATCGCCAAACTATTGTTGATGCCAATGCTGCCAAAAATAATTACAGCAACCCTAATAATTGCAGCAAGAAAGGAAGTATAATAGTAAATAACTATTTAAGATTAATGTTTTAATTTAGATGAGGTTAATTTCATATAATACTTTTTTATTATTATTTTTTATATAAAAAAGGCTAAACATGACTGAATGGAAGCATAAGAGTAAATAACTATTTCAGATCATTATTATAATTTATATAAAAATTGCTAAACATAACTAAATGGATGCCTGCATCGCTATTTCGCTACCGACTTATCGCTAAAGCATAATTTCATCTCGTTGGTTGTTCAAAAGTAATTTTCTATAATGAATGATGCCTTTCCTTTGAAAATATTCTCGGTAAAGTGCAGAATCGCTCACTTATTTGTTCGCCGCTTTTTACAAGGGTAAAAACAATTAGATTTTTGTTAATTTTCTTTTTACTTTTTAAGTGAAAATAGGTCGATGTGTACATAGATAAAGTCAAGGGTGTGCGCACTGCCATTTTTGTGCAATTCTAGGATTTTTTTAAAGTAAAAATAGGTCGATGTGCACATGGATACCGAGTATTTGCAATTCTTAAAAACACGTCAAGCAGTGGATGATTCTGCACTTTACCCAAAATTCTATTGCCGACTTTTCGTTATGGGCAGTTCCCAAATTGTGAAATCCATAGGATATCAAAAAAAGATTTAAAATCAAAAAATAATTAAAAAATTAAACTAGTATTTCAATGGCGTCTTAAGAAATATAGAACTATATAAACTTGCGCAATCTGAAATCAGCGCGTACGCTAGATTTGGCGCGCTGTTAACTGGGCGCGTTTGCTAGATTTGGCGCTTTTGCGCGTACATTTTCGCTGCAATTTTTTTACGGCTTTCGAAACCGAATAGTACCAAATGTTCAGTTTCTTCCTGTAAAATGTTTGTATTGTAAGTATGGATCGTAATTTTGTCTGACTCATTATTGACTTCAGAACAGCATTGGCATCAACAGAAAGACCTGTCAGCGAAGTGACATTTATACATAATAAAAAGTTTTGGAATTTTCTAATGAGAAAGTTAGCACATAAATACTTTTTGGCCATTTTGTAGGTTGCCATATAATACTGCTCTGCATCAATACTTTTTGGTGGGGAGTGTAGATAAATCAAAGTACCTTATTTATTTTATGTGCTTTTAAATGAATTTTCTGAATTCATTTATTGATGAACGATTCAATTCTGAATTTTATTTTAAAATTTATTTTATCCAGGTTTTACATCTTTTGGCTTTAACACTTCTATTCAGTGTTCTGATAAATCCTGATGCAAGAAATAGATTTACATCTTGGGCTACATCTGGAACAGCTACACCTCATGATGTCAATGGTCTTCTGACGTCTGAATATTATAGTCCTCAGTTACCTGATTTAAGTGCAGGCCCTGCTGCAAATTATGCATTTAGTCATGACAAGCATCAATTAAGTATGTATTTATCTTTCAGCCAACATGCTAATGATATCAGTATTCTATTTTATTTATTCAAACTATATTTTAATAATTTTTATTTTCATCAGAGATTGATTTGAAATTTAAGGGGGGGGGGAGAAATCCTTAAAATTTTTTGTAATGAGCATACATGATTATACAAGCTGGCCTAGGGAAATTACAATATTTTTAGAATGAATTTTAACATTAAGTGAGTCTGTGGTATATTAACATTCTTAAGTGATATTTATTTATATTGTATAACTTATGTATGATATTCTAAGATATTCTTTTCCTACTGTATAAATTATGCCAAAATATTATGAAAAATATAGGAAACAATATTTTGATGATTTTTGAACAGTTAAAGTGAAGAAACAAGTATGCTTTGGTGTCATGTCCATTAACCTTTTGGGCTTGAGGGTTTGGCAACTATACGAGCTTTGAAAGTTAAGGGTTTCTTAAACCTCCCTTTCTTTCTTAAACCTAATACTTTCTTCCTTAGGTCCCCTTTCGGAACCTAATACTCCCCCCCTCACTCTTAACTTACTTGAAACAAGGATCCTCGTGTGTGCTTTAATAGATTCACAAAGGAAATGTAGGGTTTAGTGAGTACACTTCTGGATGTTTTTTTCTCATTGAGGGGAAATTTCAAAGTGCGGTTGTTCCGAAGTCGGACTACTCCAAGATAATGCAAAAGGGAATGTAAACTTCTGTTACAGAAAATGTCATTTTTTAATATTATAGTACATAAACTTTTTTACAAATAAAGTTTGAATTTTAAAATAATGATTTTAAATTACATTACAAAATTATGTATTTTTATAAATAATACACTAATTATTTTATCTTTATATTAATGCTATGTTATAAAATTCCTTCACTGTTTGATTATTTTATAGCTAGTTTTAATCTTTTAGATTTATCTGGTCTTCGTCTCAGTCTTTTTTTTTTCACTGTTAAATTTTCTCATAATTTGTAATTTGGTTTTGTATATATGTTATCAAATAGATTTAGATCTTTAAAATTTGTTTCTATACAAGAAATAGTTGGAAACTGAATGCTTAACACTACAGAAATGATTAAAAATTTAAACTCTGTGAAACTGTTAAAGTTAATCTCTACAGCAATGTTGAAATTTTAACTCTACATAAATATTAAAAACCTCTGTGATAACCTACTATTTAAGGAGGAAATCTGTCAGCAATTTAGAATATGCCAGATTTAATTAAAAATAATTTCATTTTATCATACATTGCTCATATTGCAATGTCCAGTTATGTAAGTGCACCTAGTTTAATTCAGTTCTTCTCCAAAAATAGCTGCAGAATAAAACAGAAGTGTGGAAAACTATTTTCTGGAATAATTTATTTCAGTTTTAAAAACTGGAAAAAGATTATTTAAACTGGTACCGTTTTATACTGTTTATTGAAAATTGCCCAGTAATATATTTCAGGTATTCATAATAGAATGAATTTTAAGTCATTCAAAATATTTATATAGTATGCAAATGCATAATTCAAAACAATTTACTCATGGATTCCTTTTGCATTCTTTTTACGCAAAATTCCCAGCTTTGCTATGAGAACATGTTAGACTGTATAAACATGTTTAACTGTTATCGAAATTAAGAAAATTTCTTAGTTCAAAGAGCTTTTCAAGTTTATAGCAAAATTGTGTGTTGTATATAGTTTGAAAGTCTGGAGGAAAAGTAGTTACATGATAGTTAGCTGTTGTCTTAGATACATAATTTGGCACTTTATGAGAAATGTCCAAATAAATTCAGATTCTCTGCCAGTGAAAATCTCTCCTTTCTGAAACTGTTGTCATATGTCAGTTTTTCTGTTTCCTGTATTAGCTATACCAGTTTCAACTCCAGACTGTCTTGCAGCAGCTTTGACATCAACCATGTCAGCATATTCTAATTTGTGCAGTTTAAATTTTATGATATATCTGTGATATTTAATTATTCTAAAAAAACCTTATTGTGTCAAATGAATCCTGTAAGTCCTATACTGACTCTGTTGAATTGACTACTTTTCACTTTTTCACCAAAAAAATTTGGCAGTCATTCTTTGGTTTCGTGGAGCCCTATATGCACCATTATCAAAAATTTTATAACTAAGAAACCAAGACATGCCTCATGGTTCTGTTTTTCAGTGTTATTGCTGAGGTATGTGTTCAGTGAATGGAAAGCGATTCAAACAGTTAAAGGACAATGTTTAGAAATTCAGATGGGGAACCTCGTCTTAGAATAGTGATTTGTATATTAATGGGAGACATTTTGCATAGTGTTTGTATTATGGGAGCTCAGCTGACAGTGATATTTCACAAATACTGGGCAACAAATGCTATTTGGAAAATCCAACTTGAAAATAAATTACCAGATGTTCTCTGTCATGAAATCTCCAAGAAGAAATGCAACGAAGAAATTTATCTTCTACAAAGAAAAGCAAAATGCTTTCAAATCGCTTGACTAGTTTTAGTGTATTTATGATTATAAGGTTTCAGGTTGAAATTATAAAGCTATTTTTGTTTCTGGGACCTAAAAGTTATATCTATGTTCCTGTAACTTGTTTGAACAACATTCTTATCACATTAAACTTCCTTGTGTGAAAGTCACTTTAGAATGAACAGATATGTAAATAAAGAGGACAGGATGGTTAAGAATGAACTGATAAGAATATAAGAAAAGACTGGTTGTATCTGTACACGTGAGTGCGTAGGAATTTATTTACCTTGTATTGCTGTATGTTGGATTTTTCATGATTGCTTTCTTATTCCCATTCTCTAAGAAGCAGCACATCTTTGTGGAGCTTTGTTTTGAATGTGCCTGTGCTCTTCTGTCAATGAAATGATATCTGAGACTGTAGAGCTGACTGAAGTTCCTGAATCATTGATGAGCTGATTTACAAGATTTCTTGGTTGATCTTTACATTACGGTAACTTGGTGATTTTTTGGCGAAAATTTGGCGACCAACTCCCCTACAGCAACCCTCTATTTTTTTTTCCCCGCCGCCATTTTGTCTTCACGAAGTAAAGACATGTTTCTTTTCTTCTTATCTACTGAACACTTCTTCCAACAATCTACTAGCCGAATTACACTTATGCTAGAAATTTTATCAAACAAAACTGCTTAATCATGACAAATATTCACTGCAAAATTCCGAAAAAGTGCACAATACCATACACCTTACGCGTTTTTCAAAATAACACATACACATAAACCATGTACACGCCGACTTATTTTTACTTAAAAAAACATCCCAAAATTGCACAAAAATGGCATTGCGCACACTCTTCACTATATCCATGTACACTGCTTTTTTCTCATAAATTCGAAAAATTTAACGAAAATACATGACAATTTTCTCAATCTTTAAACCCGGTAAAAAGAACATATATGAAATTACCTGATCGCGAAAAAGTATTTACCCTTTACAAATATGAACATTTCCACATATAAAATAAATAAAATATCCAAAAACTTTTACCTCTAAATCATCTATTACATTATACACGTCACCAACGAATTCATACATGAAGCATTACAAATATTTAGTATCAAATATTTAAATTATTTCCATGCACGTTTATTTCAACTTAAACGTAAACCAAATTCCTACAAGCATAAAATTCACAAAATAACTATCATTTCATTAAAATATCACTGAACCATGTACACGTCGACTTATTTTTTGGCGGATACACTTTTCTTCATTCTCTTTCAGAATCTTTAAAATCATACTTATCTTTCAAAGCAAGATACCAGGTAAAATAAATAACATAATAAAACATGTTTATTTCTCTCTCACACAACCTTAAAAACATTTCTTACTATCCTTTTCAATACCACTAAATACCCATTTCGAATTCACTTTACTTACGGCCATGGGATCCAAAAATTCACAAACACTATTTCACACAACACAGAATAAAGCCAAATACAAAATTTCCAGATTTTTTCCCGATTTCCCCCCTTTTCCGATTAAAGAACCGTAATTCGTCCATTAATATCACATGACATATCCCATGATCTCTCATTTCCCCCACACAAAATAATGCGTAATCGGAACTCAGTACTGCTCACATTATTACCAAAGTCCCAGGTAGTAACCTTTATCGCCTCCAAAATGTCGCCAAACTACCAGTTACCGTAATGTAAAGATCAACCGATTTCTTTTTTTCTGAAATCTGTGATTGATATGTATGCAATTTTCATTTTGTATAAAATAAAGGTGCTTAAAACTGTTAAATCAAGTAAGTGGAAAAAGATTTTTTGGGGGCCCAGTTATCCTTCGGGGCCGACTTACCATTCGGTGACTCAAGTTAAAGAAATGTTTTTGTTGTAGGTTGATACAGTTTCAGGCTTTCCTGTTTCATCATAGGCTGCAAGGGGATTATGCATATTGCTGAGCATAAAAATGTGTTATGTCTTTCCAAGAACCTGAAATAATTCTGGGTAAAAATTTTATTTTAATCTGTCATTTCTGTATTTGGATGGCAGCATTCAATTTTGGGTAATTTTTCTGATTGTTGTGAATTGTACTAAAACTTGATTTTATATTTATATAGCAATTCATGAAATAAATCTGTTGGAGGAAAGAAATTATCCATCAAAAGCTTATGTTCTTTGCCTTTTACTCTCTGCTAGCAACATTACTCACTCTGAAATTTTTTAGATACGTGCAAACGATAAATGGCAGAAAAAAATTAACAGTTAGATGTCAAAATATGAACTATTTTAGCATAGCAGACAAATTTTCTTTTTAGCCATTTGCAAGTAGTTCAGTGTAGAATAAATTTCAAGCAGAAGGAAAAAGTTAACAAGAGAACATTATCACAGAATGATTTTCTATGGTTTTAAATTGGGATTAAATCAAGAAGAATACATTCAACATCTACAGTTAGCATTTGGAAATGAAGGTCCATCTTATATTACTGTATTCAGATGGTATTCATAATTTCACAGAGGTCGCAACTCTCTTCAGGATGAACATACAGGAAGGCCACTGTCAACAGTGTCAGCCAAACGGAAAATGTTAATTGATGATAATCACTGCATATACCAAATGATACAGATAGTACTTAACATTGAATCTGACGCCATACATAAAATTATTCACGAAGAATTACATATGAAAAAACTAGTTTGCTATTGGATTCTCCTTCATTTAACTGAGGACCAAAAAAAGGAGCATGTCAGAATCGGTAAACAAGCCCTTAAATTACTTAAAAATGGTGGCCACCTCATTATTTCTAAAATCGTTATTGGTGATGAAACTTGCATGCAATTTTTTGACATTCCAAACCATCAGGAAAGTAAAGTGTGGGTCTTTGAAGATGATCCTACGTCCAAAAGAGTAAAAAGAAAACATGCCATGAAAAAATATCTATGTCATTTTGTTCAGATTTACAGGACTGGTCAAAGCCATCAAGTTGGAAGGACAGAAGATAGTAACAACTATCTGGTACACCACTGTTTTCCAGAAATTCTTCAAGAAGTGAATGTTAGAGGACTCATGCTCCACGATGACAATGCATCATTGACAGTTGAGTTTCTTGAACAAAAACAGATCAGAGTGATAGAACATCCACCCGTGTTCACTTGATATAGCTATTTGTGACTTTTGGCTATTTTTTAATCTTAAAATGAAATTACTTGGATATTTTCATCCCAAAGATGAGATTCATGAGGCTCTTAAGTGCATTTTTTTCATCGACTCCAAAAAATGAATGGTTTGAGGCATTTAATCTTTAGAAAATTTACCTACAGAAATGTGATTGGACGTCCCTAAAATTTTGTTAAGTATAACTTTAAAAACCTATGTGTATCTCAAAAATTTCAGTGACCCTCATAGGGTATTATACCCCTTAGTCATGGCTAAACTATAGTATAACCTCAAAATAAAAAATTTTCAAATGATGCATTAAAAAAAGGGTGTGAAAGCTTAAGAAATCATTTCTAATTTATTTGAAAGAGGTGCATTTTTAAGAAAAGTATCTGGAATCTGAGGAAGCTTATATTGATGACCTAATATGATCAGTTACAATAAGTATAATTTGGTAGTTTTATGTGTGTAAAACTACTAAAACAATAATGTTAGCTTGTATGTGATTGCATTTCTGTATTTCACATAAAGAGGATGAAAGGCTCTATGTGGAATATTCAAATACAGCAACTTGGCAACATAAATAAATTTATCAAATTTTCAAAGGGGAATATTTTGCTTATTACTTGTGTGTGTGCTGTATGTTTAGAATCACTGCATAAAGATGGCAAAGCTTATGAACTGTTCTTGGATTTGGAGTATGTATAGTATCTTATTTTAGATTCAGCTGATTTTTCATAGCTATTCCCTATAAAGCATATTTGCCTTTTATTGAATTTTTCTGAAATTAATTTCATAGCATGTAAAGTGATAAATAGTTTTTCCTATAGTGATGTACAAATAGATATAATTATATTTGAACTGTGAACAATTAATTTTATTACTTTTTATAGTGATTTAAGTGTTTATAGTAATGAATAGATTTATAGATTGATACCTAGCAATGAAAATGTATTGATCCATACTCATAATTTTAATATTTACTGCTGCTCCAAACTAAAATTTATTTTTTATGCCTATTTTAGAAGATGTTCATGTAGCTTTGGCAATTACTGTGTGTACTGGTGTACTGACATTATTTTTGTTATATGGAACAATCAGGGTAAGTAACAGGAAATCTTTTGTCAAAAGTTAATGAGGAGTATTAATTAGATTTAAAATATTGTGAAGAATTTTATTTCAAAACTTTATGATGAACTTAAAATTAGTTTAGAATTTTTATCTTTTTCATTTAACCCTCTCGCTGTATATCCCACGATATCCATGGATAACGTAGAAGTAGCAAAATTTGTGCAACCCACCTTTTTTCCCATTCATGGTTTCATTTGGGCTTTCCTGTGATGTTTGTTTATTCAGATCTGAGTTAACTAAATGTCTGTGAAATATAAGAGCATATATTGCACCATTTTGTGCACTATTTTTAAAGCTCGAAGATGTCTGACAGGAAGCGTTTCATGAGTGATATAACCTACATTCCTGACAATATTTCCGACACTGATAGCAGTTCTGACTCTGATTTCAAGTATATTGAAGATAGTTATAGCTAAACTTATGAGAATTTCTTGGTGGATAGTGATGAATCTGAATATTCATTTTCTATTCAAAACTTCAACAGTGATAAGAAATTGATATGCAAAATACTCCACCAACTCTTATTTCATTTCTTTTTCCTAACAATCACTGTGGAATGCTTATATCCGTCATAAAAAGAATAACTCATTGCAAAATATAACGCTTCTAGAGTTCCGTTTACAAATTATTTAGCTAAGCATTTCGAAGTATTCAGATGGAAATTCCAGTGTTTCCCTGGCAGATGTAGTTAAACTATCAATCCCATGAGACTAACTGCTTGAGATTTTGCCAGCCATATATCCCCTCAATCCCATTAGGAAAGAGCCCCGTAGATAGTGTGCTGTTTGTTGCTTGAAAAAACAAACTGGCAAAAACAATTCGCTAAAAAACGCGAATTTGGTGCAAAAATTGCAAGGCCTCAAGCCTTGTTCCGAAGTTTAACATATTAAACTTCATTTCTAATAAATGTTTTGCAAGTATTTTTGTACATTTTCATTAGTATATATGTTTTACCTTGGTATTTCATAAAATAATTCATAATTTAACCAAGATTAATTTTCAAAATTTTGCTTTTATATGCTTATTCTTCAATTTCCATTTTCCAACAACCTTTTTTTAATGATCTAATTCTATACTGGAAAACAAAAACAAAAAAAAAAAAAAAAAAAAAAAAACTTTTACAAAAATTTTTATGTTTTAACTCACAAGTGTATGTATACTTGAAATATGTGCTAAGAAAAATACACAATTTTTTAACCTGTTTTTGATTAAAAAAATTACGCAGCGATAGGGTTAATATAACATGCAAAGAAAATTATTGGGATTTGATTTCAGTAATAAATATATGACTAGTTAGAAAGCTTAATGGAAAACACTTTTGTCAGAACCCATTCTTGGTCAGTAATAAAAACCTAAACAATATTTAGCATAATCAATTAACTGCCACTGTACTTATTTATTAACATGTGTTCTAAATTCTTTTAAAGTTATATATTTTAATAAAAAAAAAATGGAATTTTTTGCTGAACTATAAAAACATAAATGAAAGTCATACAAAGTGCAATTTTGCTTCCAAATCAGCTAGTAGATTTAATATTTTGTTCACTGAAAAAATATTGGTTGCTTAGAATCTTTTAGATCTTGGTATTTTTATCAACATTCAGCTACCTGAAATAGTTAGAACCCCCCCTTAAAAATTAAGCAAATGAGATTTGTAAAGCAAGTATAGGACACCTTTACCTGACATTATGGTTTAGTGTTAGTAGTTGATAATCATGGCAACATAAGACAATTATAAGATTTCTGCATTTATGTAAACTCTGAATTCTCGATAAGCTGGTTTAGATATCATGAAGAAGAATATAAATTAACTGATATTTATGTTTTTCCCTTGCATTTGTAAAAAGTGATTAAAATTTGGGACCTGCCCTTTATGTAACAGCACACAGTTCAGAGTAGTACACATTAATGGGTATGATATTGTTGCATTAGTTCTACGGGTTAATGGATTTGGAGTGATTAACGACAACACTTGATGAAGAATGAAAACACAAGTTATTAGCCAGTATTAATCAAGACAGTTCCAAAATCACGTTTACAGTCATCGAAAAACTACGACAAACAAGCTGAAACAATCAGCAACATGGCCTTCAGGCTATAACTGTGAGACAGCTTCACAGCGAAGCACTAGATTACAGCTCCCAACTCAGTTCGGTCATTCTCGGAACTTACCATACTCTCAAGACTCTTCGCACTACAAATTGCGATGCACTCAACGATATACTCAATAGTCTCAATAATGCCACCAACTCACGATACACTCACGGTTAATAGACGATCAATTTGACAGTAGACAGCTACTCCATGTACAGGCAGGGTTTATATAGCTTTTGGCCTGCTTTCGAGAACATTTAACCATTTAACAACAAACCAGTAAGAATTCCTTCTAAAATGTTCTCCATCCGTTTATGGCATATCGCCAATTTTGCCACCAAATACGTGATTTTGCACCAAATCTTGCAACCCTGCCTTTCCTTGCCATTTCTTCTGGCAACCCTAAACTAGCCTTATGGGGAAGCTATCTTAACATCAGCTGGACCTTCTGTAACAATATACAACTTTATTTGCAAATGGATAAATAATGGTTATGCAACTTGAAAAATTATAATAAGCAGTGTCAATGTTTTTGCCGCCGTAATTTGTATTTATTCATTATCTTTCTAAATAAGAATATTTTCCATTAAATATTTGCTAGAATGATTGGCATAAGTATGATGTAATCTCCATCGAATTCAGTTCAGGATGATGCCTTTCCCCATTCAAAATGTGAATGGATACAAGCCATTTTTTTCTTAGAAAATCCTCAAAGGCATCACTTTCCCATAGGCAAGTTGCTTTGCTTTTGTAGCTGTAGCTGGCAGAAATAATAATTACATACTTTCTTATTTAACAAAAAGAGCAAAGAAGCGGCTGAGAGGTAAAGTCGCTGAACATTGATAGTTCGATTCAAAGTTATAATTCCAATGAGCAGGCTGGCCTCATGGCCATTTTTGTGGTTTTCTATACGAGTCAGTTTCCCTTAAAACATCCTCCATGACGGCATCTCTTCCCTGAGGCAAATAGCCCTCAAATCCTTGGCTTCCATGAAGGCATCCTTTCCCATAGAGGCATATAACCTTTAAATGCTTGGGATAATTAAAAAACCAAACTATTTAACAAAAAAAGATACACTCTCAAAAAGAACTTCAATAATATACTTTTTAAGGTTTTTGGTTTTGTTTTTGCTTTTACCATTCTGAAGAACTAAAAAATGACTATAAGCTCAACACTAGCTAAAAATGCAAAAAGTATTTCAAATGAAAAATATTGTATTAAAAAATATGCACATGTACATATGAAATTGAAAATAAATTTACTTTTCAATTCTATCATGACTCCTTAATCGATGAACATATCATCAGTGGGTTTTGAGATTTCATAACTGAATAATTTAAGGTCTATGAAATACCTTGGCTTTTATGTTTGATATGAGTTTTTTTAAGTGTTACATAATTTTAAATTTAAGCTTTTCATGTATAATTTGATAATAGATAAGATGACTATTTTTAGAATTTTAGATTGGAAATGTCTTCTGCCGTTCCTTTGGACTGTCTGCTGTGAATTGCATTTTTTTTTTTTTTTTGGCATTGCTGGAATTCTGGCTTGCATTTTCCTGAACTTTCCAATATTTGACCATTTACAGTATTGAATATTCCCAAATCCTGCTGGGAACTCTAAATTTTGCAGTTTTATGGGAATTATGTACCAAACATAAGAATATGGTCCATCAGTATTGCATTAATTCTGTAAGATTAAGAACAGGGATAGACTGGGGAACAATTTGTAACACAATTTCTGTTAAGCTCGATTTTTTAGCTGTTTTAATGCTAGGCATACTGTTTTCAAATCTGTAGTTACTTTTCTTCTACCATGTCAAGTTTGTCCTTTACTCCTTACGTGAATGTAACCACTCTGCTTCATCGAAAGTCGATCTTGGGGAGTGTTACTGCTCTCCTGTTGACTGACATGAAACCTCCGATTCATGCCAGGTGAATGACACCATAGGAGACCAACGACAGGTGCATACTTGTTTAGACTAGTTCAGTTACACCTGACATACTGTTGTGAGACGTGTGTTACTCTGATATAGTGAAACACATTCCTACACGGAATCCGATTTCTTGTTTATATAGAAGGTTAGCAGTGTTTAATTTTTATTTATATATAAGCTGAAACCTTTTCTTTTCCCTTCCACTGCTACTTTGTGTTTTAAATGCTTAACCAGTTAATTGTGATTGACAAGTATACTCATCATGGAGAAGCGACACGATTTTGTGTATTGACGAGTATACTCGTCATGTGTATAATGAAATGGAAATACAAAAGGGAGGTTTATTTAGTAAGTGCTGTACATAAAACCGGAGCTAGTGATTGATTATAATAAAAAAAATGGGTGGAGTGGATATGAGCGATGGAATTATCATAGCGTACTCCACAGCAAGAAAACGGCGCAGAAAGTAGTACAAAAAGATATTTCTCCATTTCTTAGACATTATATGTCTGAATGCATTCATATTATATAAAAAAAATAATGGAACATTATCACGTATCAACTTTTTGCACAAATTTATTGAAGACACTTTTGCGACGTATTCAGTTGAAAGAAATAAATCGACACAAACCCGACCATTTAGACCTAATATAAGCCAATTAGGTGGAAATCATGTTCCGGATTATATACCAGGAACATCAGGGAAAAAAAACTATGCGAAGGTGTTCGAAATTGCTACAAATGTAATATCAGGAAGGAATCACGTTACTGGTGTTCAGTTTGCATATTGAGTCCCCTGTTTCGCTAAATATCACTCCACAGCATGCATTTTAATTCTTACTTTTATATGTGTAATATTTTATTTATTGTGTTTTTAGTTTCATATGTATGTAATATATGCTTATGTTAACCAAATAAGTAAATATTATTAATAAAATTTTCAATGTTATAAAATAAACCCATCTTTTTCCTCAAATATCTTACCAGCGCAACTTACTGTGTAATTGACGAATATACTCATCATGGCTCGATTCTGGCGACACAAAACGGTGTGCACTCTTAAATGAGAGCACCACAGTTAACTGGTTAAACAGCTCTGATTCATTTTATGTGGAGATTTTACCATTCCCAGTCTAAGGACTTATATCAGCACATTTGTCAGGCAAGTCTATTTTAAAGTGTAAACTGGTGATCAAGATAAATCATGGGGCTCTCACTAAGTCTGCAAGCAGTATGTTGAGAATTTACGGCTGTGGATGAAGTTCTAAATTTCCAGTTGGTGTACCTATGATTTCACAAGAGCTCAAACATCACTCAAGTGTTACTTTTGTATAGTGAAAACATCAGTATGTTACAAGAAAAACAAATGGGGAATAGAGTTTCCTAGTTTAACATCAACTATATGCCCTGTGCCTCACTCAGCTGAACTCCCAGTGCAAGTTTTCAAGGAATTACCCTCTTCAGAAATATAGAAATACGATTCTGGTGAATATCAAATTGACCCCAACAAGGAAGGTTTTGAAATTGAAAATTATTCTCTTCATAAGGGATTTAACCCTCATAAGTTGACTGATTTGGCAAGAGATTTGAGACTTTCCAAAGAGAGAGCTGGCTTCAGAGCTGTCAGCGTGCACAATAAAAACATGCTTATAAAAGAACTAAGGAATCCTGCTTTTGATCTAGAGAAAGTATGTTTCTGCTATACTTCCGAAGTGATGATGGATTTGTGATTGCTGTAACATATAGGGTTGTAATCATTAGGTTAATTTGAAGTAGGAAAGATGAAACATTAGCAACGCCTTTGCCAGGAATTCAACCAAGGACTTCTGGAATATGCACCCAGCCTGCAGACCACCACACCAAGAAGGTAGGAGAAATACCTTATATACGCCCCCCTTTTAAAAGGCACGAACCACGGACCTCTGGAATACGTACCCAGCATGCAGACCACCACTCCATGAAGGTATGCCAAGGTGGGAGAAATACCTTATAGGGGTTAATGTAAGAGTTAGGAATTTCAGCGTATAAAGCAACTCAATGGCTAAGAGCCTGAAATTTATCCTCTCCTACAGTGGAAATTTATATGGGGCAGTCTTGATAGGCCATTTAGTTTGTTTGTCTGAGGAATATAAAGACCTAAAGAGATTCGTTGATTTGTTGTAATATCACATGCACCAATGGATCATCTATGTTGACCTTAAACTGGTTTGCTTTCTCCTTGGCAAGCAGTGTGGATATATCAAGTATTACTGTTTCTTATGTATGTGGGACAGAGCTCATGAGAAACATTGGATGCAGGCTGATTGGCCATGAAAATCCGACCTGAAATCTGGTGATCCAGACATTACATCAGCCAGTTGTCAACAGAAAGAACATTATATTTCCATCTCTGCATATGAAACTGGATTCTGTGAAGCAATTTCTTAAAGCTTTGCCAGTTGAAGGAGTCTGTTTCAAATATCTCATTTTGACATTTTCTAGTCTGTCCTTTGGAAAGATAAATGCCAGTGTGTTTTTATGATCCACAGATTTAATAGCTCATTAAAGATGAACATATTGGAACTCCAAAAGAATGCTTGGTTAACATTCAAAAACATTGTCAAAGACTTTCTTTGAACATACAAGCACAGATTTACAGCCAAATTGTCCAGCAACTTCTGGAGAGCTTCAAAATACTTGGTTTCAATATGAGCATCAAATTGCCTTGTTTTACATAACCATCTTGATAACTTTTCCAAAAATCTTGGTGCAGTCAGTGATGAGCAGGATGAATGATTTCACCAAAATTTGAAAGTCATGGAAGCACAGTACCAAGGTAGATGAGATGCACATATGATGGCTGACTATTGTTGAAGCATCAAGCAAGAATGTACACTGATTAAACACTCCAGAAAAAGACATAAATGAAAGTATTTGCCCTAACTCATGATGCGCTTGCCAAAATCGCGAACATGAGAAGGCATGCTGGGTGTGTCATATCAGAAAGCAATTAACACATTTTAAATTTCATTAATTATATGTTAGGTGATCAAGTATGAACAAGCCCTTATTAAGCATTGGGTTAGGTATTTGCACGTGTTTAGGCAGTTGAAGTCGCTAGGTAGAGTTGCCTAGAGTAAGAGAATCACACCATACTTTATTTAGTAGCCCTTATGATGAATGAAAAGAGTGTGCTCATCTTTGTTTAGCAATGCATAATTATAAAGTTCTTTTTGTGAAAATGTAAAACCAGTTGAAATTTACCTCAGACTGCATGCTCAGTTTGGGGAAGCTATTCTTTCATGGTCTAGAGCAGGATTTCTTAAACTTTTTTCAATCGTGACCCATTTTTATCATTGAGATTTTTTTGCGACCCCCCAGGATCCCATAATATTTACAAAAATTTTGTGGAACCTCATAAGCATTGTGCAAATACAACACACTCGCGAGTGAAACTGCCAATTTCTTCACTTGTACTGTAATATACTATTGCAGTTTTAAGTCATTAACTTTAATTTCTAATTTTAAGTTATAAAACAATGTGAAAATTTTAAATAAGTAACAGACAAAATGACAGTGTCGCATGCAAAGCAAAAAAAACGAACATTTATATTATAAAAAGAACGTGTCTACCTGTTTTCCTTTTTCTTTGGCTGTATTGTCTTATCTTTATCTACTTTCAGATACATTGTGTAAAAATATTTGGTAATTGTAAAATTATTATAATAAGTTAAAGAAATATCAAAACTGCTAAATTTTTGGTGACCCTCTGCTGCAGGTTGAGACCCACAGTTTAAGAAATGCTGTTAAAGGTTTACTGCAGTGAGTTCGAGCAAGGCCATGATCCTGTTGCGAATCAAGGTCATCCCCATCGTCCTTGTATCAGTGCGACTAATGGAAACATTGCATGTGTTCATGTGTTTATCGAATGTGATGGATGTTGCACATTTCTTCAAATTTTGGAACAATTTGGTGTTAGCTATGGAAGTGTCCAAACAGCCATCAGAAAGCAGTTGGGCTTCAGAAAAATCTTAGCTCATTAGATTCCGGTCGTTGGTTTCTGATGATGATAAAAAAGCTGCACTAGTTCACATTTCTCATTTGCCTCAAACTCTTTCTAAAGAAGGGCAGTCCATATTTACACACACACACACACACTCACATATATATATATGTATATATTTCCACCTTTTGCATAAAATTGTCACCTGTGATGAGACATGGGTGCATCATTACGCACCCTAGTCAAAGCGTGCATGCATGGAGTGGTGAAGGAAAGGCAAAGTAAACTCTGTGAAAGCCAAAAAATGTTGGCCATGTTACACAAAAGACGAGATTGTCCCATCCATGAATTGTTGATCCTGTACAACAATGCTAGGCCCCGCACAACATGTGTAACACAGCAGAAACTGGTGGATGCACTGGAAAATGCCTGATCATCCACCTTACAATCAAGAATTATCATCATGTGATTTTCCCATGTTTGGACCCTTCAAACAAGCACTTGGAAGTAAGTGATTGGAGACCAAAGATCAAGTGGAAATAGTGTACAGCTGGTTAGATACCTGTCCAACTTCATTCTGTGAGAGTGAAATGAAAAATTTTCCTAAACGTTAGGAAAAATGTTTCATAAAAGGAGATTATTTAGAAAAATAATTCGTAGAAATTTAGATGTTTCCTATAAAATAAATTTTGTTTAAACCAAAGGCTCGTTTGTATTTGATTCATCCTCGTGTAAACACCGGTGTAAATGGGGATTAACATCAGCAGTACACTTCAGAATATTTTAAAGAATGTAATAAATGAAATACAATTATTATGCACATCTTGCAGATTGTGCTCGTATGCTCCTTACAAATACTATTATTGCAAATCATGTCTTTCCTTGTTTTTAGGGTAATCAGTGCATCTTCTGTAAATGTTTTTCATCTTTTTAGATGGTGGTTCCAATGTTACAACCTTCTGAAATTAATTTTTCTTTTACTTCCAAAGGAAGTATTATTTGCTCCTGCCATTGATTTGTGTAATGATTTGAGTAAAGAATGCCTGTTTCTATTTGGGTTGGTGGCTTACTGTGGTTATCATATACTTTACGGTTGGATTCCTGGACATGTGGGTAGAAAAGAAAATCAGTTGGCAGACATCACAGCAAGATCAGCTGTTGAACTATCTAGTGAACTCGTCCCTTTGAGAGATATCAGAGCCGTCATGAAGCAAAAGATCCTGACTAAATGGGAGCATTTTTTAACCATCAAATAAATAATAAATTGAGAAATGTAAAACTGAAAGTAGAGTTTTGGGAGGCTATTAGAATTTAGAGGGAGGAGGTTATCGTGCTACTGATAGTTATCTTTTGAAAGCCAAGAGTGAGCCTCTTTGCTTGAAATATAATGTCTAGCTTATGCTGCATCACATTTTAGAAAAATGTGTATTTATTTAAAATATTATAATAGCTTTGAAATACCTCTTGGCCATAAAAGAGGTCAATTTAAACTTCTTTTAGTATTTGAGAGAAATTGGCTTTTATTATTTAATTTGATTGGGTTTTGATTGCTTAATTAGTTTTAATTTGTGTTTTATGTATATAGCAAGAGTGCAACTGATCTGCAATTATGTTCAGATAGTCCACAGTTTTCATGGTCTGTTCTACAAAGACTAAGGGTATAATAGCTGCCTATGAGAATGCCCCCAAAGCATAATACTGCCACCATTAGCCTGTGTATGACCTGCTATACAGTAGGACAGGAACTGTTTGCCTGGAAGGTGGTATACCAACATAACCATTATATGTATTGAGATTTTACCTGATTTTAAATTTAAATTTATCATGTTGCTTAACTAGATTACTTGATTAACTTGATAAAAGTCCTTTTAAATCAGCATAATATGATCTTGTGTTTGACACGTCATAACCTTTTAGGTTATACACCATGAGTCATATCCTCCATCCTTCCGAATTTTCAGGTAATTTTAATGTGCCCTCTATCGAATTTGCTTAGATCAGCTGCATTTCCCATCACTCGCAAAAGTAAGTGCAAGAATAATTCCTTACTTTCTCCAAAGCAGCAGTTAAATACCATTCCCACACAATCACATGTCATTCAGTGAGTTCATTGAAAAATATGGGGATAGTCATAATGTTTCGACTCATCAGTGTATATAGTTTTTGTGTGAATAAAACTGTACTTTGTGAAAACAGTATATTTAATAAGGTTTTCCTTTATATGCATATTTTTTATGACTTTTTGATGAAGAGAGGGTATCCTGTAGCTTAAAACGTTGATGTGTTAAACAAGAACTGAGGTTATTTTTGGATTCAGGAGCCAAAAGTTAGTCAAAAACAAGTGACATATTGAAGACCAAGGAATTACTGTTCTGTGATATGAAAGATATTCGAGAAGAACAGTTGTATGTACTTGTAATTGATGCTTAAAATGCCTTTTCCAGTTATATATTGATTTAATAGCCCAAAGGGACGTTAGCTTAGAAGGGCTATTAGTCTCGAAATTTCATTTTGCATTGAATCGCTTAAATGCGATGTATCACTTTTCAAATTGTTGCCACCAAATAATATTGCCTTGTATTATATTTAAAGAAATTAAATAGTGAAGAATCTGCATGAATGTATGTACGCTTCTCGCATTGTGAATAACAGTGGTACCTAGAGTAATCAAATTTTGAATAACATCGGCCTTCACCCGGACGACAACTGGAAGCTTGAATTTTGAATTTGGTTTATTGTCTTATTTCATATTTTCTTAAACTTTAGCAAATTTTTGATTTAAAAAACTCGTGGATTTCAAAGTGAGTAGGGGCAACACTGAAGGGAATGAAACACTTTTATCTCTAATGGGCAAGACTGTCTATCGGAAATTTTAAAAATATGCTGTTTTTAAATTTTTTAGCTCAAATGCTGTAAATGAATAAAAAAAAGGGGGGAAGGGCCGTTTGGGCATAATATGAAATCTGAAATCTTTCGGATTTTATATATATATTTATTTTTTACCCGTTCAGTCATGGACTGCGTGAACCTTTGAATAATTTTTATGTTTGCATGATACATGATTTTACTTGTAAACAAATAAGCCAAAACTGTGGGGGGGGTTTGGGGGGGGGAACCTTTTTGGGCTAGCATACATTCACTTTCTTCCTTTGTGTAGCATTTACATTGAAAGTAATGTGTTCTCTAACTAAATGGCATTTTTATTACATAAAGCAAACAGAACTTTCTGTCTAACCACTGTTTGATGACTATTACCCAAGTAGGTAAGTGCCATAGGAAGTTCTTAAACAGTTTATTTAGTTGGTCGTATATTGTTTCAGATCTTTGTATTGTATGATGATCCACTTTTTTTTCAGAAAAGTCATATGAACTTACTTTCCTAATGCAGATAGTCCTTGAGTGCTTTCTTGTATTATATGAGTGCTTCTATATATTAAAACTATTCACTTGTTATTTTTTAATCACACCTGATTTTCATGCCATATTTCAGCCCTCATACAAGTAGTTAGTGTTTTTGCATTTGCGAAATTACGCTGTTTGTTAGTATTTCTGGGAGAATACTATTTTAATGTAGTGTAAATAGTATAAAATAATTTTTTTGTTTTTTTTTTTTGTTTTTAAACATTTAAGTAACTAAACCTCATGTTGGTAAAATATGTAAATGTGCTCATATTTTAGTTATGTATGCATTAAAAACATTTATCTAGAATACAAAAAAAAAAATTTATATTTAGATTGCTTTTTTCAGGGGAAGCCAAACTACTTGATGCCGTTTTTCAGCCTCCAAGTTTTTGACTTCATAATTTCTGCATTAACGGCTGTTGGCTATTTTTCATCAGTTCCCGATGTGCGTCGCATGCTGGAAGAAGCATCTGATTTACCGCTTCAGAAAGAATTACTACACTTAAATCCTGAATGGTTATGTGCAATTTTGATGATAGCTGTTGTAATTTGTATGATGTTAAAAGTAAGCAATATGCTTTTCTTTATCCCTATAAAAATTAATTGAGCAGTTAGTTGATAATTATATATTAGATTTCATAGCCTTTTTTTTTTTTTTTTATACTACTAAAACATATAGTTTGGCTGAGTTATCACCTCTTAGATTTTGCTGCTGTAGGACATCACATTCAAATTTAAAATTAATTTGATAATTTTATGTTTAAAATAAAGCTATATTTTAAAATGGGGTTGTGCAAATAATTTTATAAGTAATTTTAGCATTTAGGGATATCGTATATAAATCTGAATGAAGTTGATTTTTAATTTTCATATTGAAAGGGGTTTTAAGATATGAGTTTTGATGTTAGTGGGCCAAGCAAACCAAATGCATGTACTGGGTGAACAAGAAATAACATAGTTCTCTAAGAACAGAGGTGTTTACAGCTGTAAATGTAATAATCTAACTAGTAAAAAGAATGTTACATATGAAATGAAAAATAAATAAGCAGTATGAAAAGGAACAGAAATATGGCAATGTGAAACTTAAAATTTGGCAAAACAGGAACCATATTTTGGCATAAAATTCTAAATGAAATTCTATAGATTGCGAGGGCAAACAAACACAGGTTACCTTTCCATCAAGAGCAAAAAATTCTGCAATGAAGGCAGGAGCAATGACTGTATCAAAATCAATGACTGAAGTGAAGTGAAAATGAGTGTAGCACCATCTCTTGAAAATAATAATGAAATGTGAAAAATTAAGAAAAAATTTTAAAAGCATTGAAAAGACTCTATTGGAGTTGATGTCATTAACTAAAAAACATAAATTTGTGTGTGTGTGAAAAGCTTCAAGAATATCAAATTTACCAGCTAAAGAAGCTTTATGGATATTTTTTTTCAAACAAAATGTGATTAGATGTCCAATTGTGATTAGCCATCAAATATTTATTTGTCATGTTTTGGTGGTGGGGCTGCTGAAGAAGAGGAGCTTTGTCTGATTGCCCTTGAAATCGAAGTTTTATGTAAAATCTATACCAAAATGAAGTTGCTTCTTTTTCAAATTAACTTTGATTGTAATTACTGCATGAAATGAAATTTGTTATATCCATTTGTTAAAAAGTACTGAATTGTACCAGTTGAAACAAAAGTGATACACAATTTGCCTTTCCACTTACAATTTTCTTTGAGATACTGAATATGTTAAGAATGGGATTAGAATATTGGTGTTATCTCTTGAAATTTAAAATGTGATTTAAGGGGAAGAGATTAATCTGAGACCAGGTAATAAGTATGTTTTAGCAAAATTCAAAATACCAAAGGAAAAGTTGATATTTTGAATTTTGTTAAAATATACTGTGTGATATCAAGAATGTAACTTGAAATTAGGAGACTAAGAAATAAGTTCAGATTCAACTTCATCAGCTAAGTTTCATCTTCAAAACAGACAAAAATTAGTACTTTTCTATTAAAGGTATACTCTGCGTTTTCAGCACCGTATTGGCACATTTTTGGCTTCCTTCCCTGTCCCTTGTTTTGATACTAGATGTGTTTCCACAAACTTCTGTTTTCTCCATTTTTACATAATTTTTATTGGTAACTTTTTATTTCTGTTGGTTTCATCTCTGAAACTCCTTATAAAAAGAAATAACGAAAAAAAAGTAGTTATTACATCTTAAATGATCCAATAAAATACACTAAAGTAAAATAAAAGTGAACAGTTAAAAGAATCTCACAAGGCTAAACAGCAATCAAAATTAGAAGTGGCATTTAGTGTAGCAGAGAATATTTCTCCTTTGAAATACATATCATGCCATATGAATTTAATTAAATTAGTCTAAATGTTGGCAGGTGTTTATTGCTTAACCTCCATGCTCTCAAAAAATGGGTAATAATGCCCAGTATCTGGATCAGTGAAATGACAAGAATAATTTAATACCAAATATTCCAAATCGTGAAACCCATTTCACTATGTAACACAAGACCTATGATCAGATGAGACATGTTGTAAGCGATTTTAAAGGCAGTTATGCCAAGAAGGAAGCCAAACAAACTGCCACTAAGAAATAATGAGAAGACAAAAAAAAAAAAAAAAAAAAAATAGCATCAATTGATATGACTTTAACAGGAGAGAACTTAAAAGTGCTTTTCTTTAATTTTAAATATGTATTAGACTTAAAAAGAAATTTGTTCACTTTTTAAGCATGTTTTGTATTTTTAAACTTTGATGTATGCTTATCTAATATCTAAATGTAATTTCAAGTATCCACAATTAGTTTTTAAATCTTGTTCTGATTATTTTATTAGTGTTTTTTTTAATCATGTTCTGTTTATTGTGTTCCATATGCATTTGTAAAATAAAAACTGTTTTTATAGGCATATTTTATGGGAGTTGTATGGTCATGTTATAAGTATTTAAAATTGCTACATGTTGCTGAAATTGTCGGGAGCTATATTGAAGCTGATAATGAGGTGAGGAGATATGTTTTAAAATTTTTTAACAAATTGAAAGTTATTTTATTTCATTACTTAAATAACCTTTCATAAAGTCTACTAAATCATTGATGTAAGCATTCTGTCCCTAAAACAATTTCTTTTTGTATGGCTTGAGGGAAGGAAAAGACAGGAGGCTATCTGTCTTTAATGTGTGACTTATTGCTCCTTTCGTAACTTGGGATGTTTTTTCGAAATTTTTTTTACAAAATGTAAATTTTATTTATGTTTGTATACAATTTCTGTTTGTAACTGTTTTATGCAATATAGGACAATGATAAAAAAAGTAACAAACATAATTCAATATCTGTATAATAATATTTCACGTGAATGTAATATCTATAAACAAGTTGTCAAGTGTACTTGGGTAGTTTGTTCCATAAGTACCATGTTCAAATAAAAGTGCTGTTTTAGGAACTTGAATGCCTTTTGGTTTCTTTTCATGTCTATATTAAAATCTCCTATCGTAATAATTGGTATGTCTGTATCTATATCAAACTCTTCATCAATGAGCAAACTTGACTAAGTATCAGTGCACTAAAGAGAAACAGTTTTAAATCAGCTGAATTAACTGTCAGATGAATGTATGGAGATGCCAATATAAAACATGCTGCGAGAACTGCACAATTGGGAGCTTCATACATCTTCGTGTGAGAACTCCTCGCATTACACAGCAGTGAAATTATCATTCTTATTCTCTGCATTCAAATTTTTCATAAACCATAGCCTATCACAAATACTGCAAACATATCTGAATTTATTGTGCATAAAATGTTGTGTAAAATATTTTTTACATTGTTTATCTTAATACTTCCATTGTTTGCAAAAACATTCTCCTGTGTGATCAGTCTGAGGTATGCATAAATCTGGTGATAATGTACTGGATGAATTTGTAGTTGAGGCTCCTTTATTTATTTGAAAATAGTCTTGTGACATTGAAATTGTTTTGCTTTTTTTTCATTGTCGCATTTTGCTTATCCTTTGTGCAACATATTTGTTCGTTTTTCTTTTGTCTTTATCTGAATAGCTACTCGCTCTGTTCTCCCTTTCAACAAATTTTTTCATGGACTCATTTTAAAATTTAATTATTTTCAGTGAAACAAAATTGAAAAATTGTACAACCATTCATTATTATTATCCAACAAGCAACTGAATTGGAGCCGCCCACCATACGAGAATGTGTAGGGGTGGGGATGCATGGGCCTCCACTGTGCATGCTCACAGTGTAAAGCATCATCAAAAGCTTTAAAATTTTTAAATTTTTAAACTTTGACAGTCAGCTGTGGTTAAACCATAATTTCCAAATTTTATTTATTTATTTTATTTTGTAGTGTACACCTGTGTTTGTCAAATGAAACATAAACCTCTGTGATCAACAGTTTGATTTTTCAGTGTTAATTTCCAGGAATTGTTATGTTAGAATAATTTATTAAATCAGTAATTTTAATAAAAGTCATACCATGAACACTAGCCTCAGAATCTTTAGTTGATTGATTGCATTGATAGTTGATAAGAAGTTGTTAACAAGGCAGGAGTGTAATTAATATGCATTCACACAGCAAATATGGTTGACATGTAGTACATCATCATCTATCATGCTAAGAGTGGTCATTGTAATGAAGGTGGATTTAATATACTGAGTTATCAGGTGGGACTTTTGTGACTGGTAGTTGTAATGACTGCTATGATGAGCAGGTGTTATGGGCATCTGATGTTGCATGGATAACTCAGCACATTTCATAGAAATTTCAAATATGGAACTTTTTACATAATGTGATTACAAATTAAAATGTTGCATTTGATTGTCGCAGCATGCAAATAACTCGCATACTTTGTCGTAATTGATTGAGCAAATTGTCATCTCTTCATATTGATAAACATACCTTTTTTTTAAACTGCATTTCTGCTTTTTATGTAAGAGTTTGTAATTATTTTTGTTTGAATCTGTACAACAGTTTTAAAAATTTGTATTCACATCATTTTGTTATTTTAGGTCTTGCTTCCACCAGATTATGATACAGCAACAAAATCGCCACCACATGCTCCTTTGTATGCTCCTCCTCCATACGTTGCTGATTTCCATGGGGTGTGATATGTTTCAGATATTTGTTAACTCGTCACTTTAAATATTGTAGCTAGTCATTTGATTTTCATTCATTATGTTTCTTAGATTAGAGGCATAATATTTGCTAAATTGTGTACCAAAAGTAAGTATTTTAAGTTTGCAAAAAAATTCTCTTTATATGTTATCCCAATGTTATTTAGTGGAATGGTTGGTGGCAATAAAATGTTTTGAATTTCATAATAGATCTCTGTAAATACAAATTACTGCCTATATTTGTTAAATTTGACTGCTGAAAAAATAGAAAAGCTTATTTGGATGTATTTCTGAGTGAAATTTTTCAGTTTATTTCATTGAATTTCCAACTTTTCATTTTTAGAGGAAGGGGTGTCTGTGTTATTTAAATCTATAGTAAATTATGCTTAAACCTTTTGTTCTTCTCATTATGTCATATTTCTGTTTGTCTGTATAATATTTTTCTTAAAATCAGATATCAGAAATCATAATACAGTGAAACCCCACCACAATGAAATTCAAAGGACCGGAAGTTTAGTTTGCTGTTTAATCCAATGAGAATGGATTATCATATAGAAGTGTAAAATTGTCTGAGGAATTGAAGGGGGGGGGAGTAATTAGTACTGTGAACTACTGAAAGAAGCAAATAATGAATTAAAATCATTTTAAGCATTAATTACAGTAACTAAGCACAGTTATTAATCTTTTCATTCTCACCCTACATTAATTTTACATGATAAATTAGCATAAAATCATGCATAAATTTAGTCTCTTCTGTAGTATGTATTTATAATTATTCATGTTATGAATAAAATATATAAAAACGCTCAAAAATAATAATGAAAAATGGTGAATTTATTTTTTCTGCTGACATTTACTGCAGTGTAATTTTATCTTTACAAGACTATAAATTTTGGTTTTGCAATTTGTATGACTAATAAATTCTGAATAAGTTATTTACAAAAACTGTAGAACATGCATCACAACTTTGACTTTTTTTTTTTTTGCTAGAATTCTCTTTCCATGTATATTGTTTCTTCAGTATTCTTACCACCATCAGAATCTTTGAAGTCAGCATATATTACTGGTCGCTATATCTTCACCACCTCAATCTTTGAACATCTTCACCACATTTGAAAAAGCTCGGTCACATTCTGGAAGTGCTGAAATGCCATTTTTTTGCCAACCACTCAGTTATATGCATATCCTTTACTTTATTATCTTCCTCTTCAGCACAGTCTGGACATCTTCCTTTTCAATACACTTTCAACACCAAGCATGCTGAAAACAGATTTAGATGATTGGTTCTGTAATCATTTGCTGAATTTTTTTTAGTTTCATTGCATCAATAAATAAAATACTATAACTTATTTTTAATTGTCACACTTCCTAAAAATGGTTAAACTGAGGTGCGTTCTGTAATAACACTTCAAGGACCTGATCATGTCTTTATCCACATGTAGCAAGATCAAAATTGCATTGGGAGGCAAGAAAAGAATCTTGATGATTTCTATTTTCGACATTGGTGCAGTAAAATTGCTGATCAAATGATCTTTGACTTTTGGCCTGAACTTCTCTATCTGATTGTAATTCTTCTTCAAGCACTTCTGATGACAGACATACCTTATAATTATTAACTATTATCAGAAACAAAAAGAATCATATTCTTAAAGCATTTTGGCTTTGAAAACTTTATAATCACCAAATGTCTATGCTGCTGAGTGCTATTCATGTAGGCACACACCATATTCATGTAGGCATCAGTGTAAAACAAACTTTCTATAAAGGTGCATGTGTATTTTCCCTTTCAAAAAGGTCACTATTTTCCTTGCTCAGAAATAGTGACATTTAACAAACATCTAAGGAGAAAACAACAGCTATCTAAGCATGTATTTGGGAAGAAATTGCTTAATCTCACAACTACCAAAGTGTTACAAGTCCTGGAGTTTTAAAATCACATATAAGCTCATTGAACTGGAAATTCCTTCATGAAAATAAAAGCCTCAAAGCCCTAATACATATAGCTTTTGATTTCTGAAGCAGAGGTTTTTGATGTGAAAAGCTGAACTGTTTAGCATCATTACAAAAATCTTGAAATCTCACTTGTTCTATTAAGAAATGGATTATTCTCCAAGAGAGATACAATTTATTATGCATTTCTAACATTTTGATTACAACTAGTTCTGCATAAGAATTAATTTCATTTCTAATATACAACAATTAACTGTTAAAATTCTTTCTCCCATCTTTCTTAAGAACAATTTCTCACTAAAATAGGAAATGAGGACAAATTTACTGTTAAAGACTTGTTCTCCCTTGATAATTTCTGTAGTAAGCTACAAAAGATATAAACAACTGAAGGCACAGTAAAAATATATACAGTGTTGAAAAGTAGCAATTTACAAACAAAAAACTGCAAGAATGGCATAAGTTTCTAAGAAAATGTTAATACTGACAAATTTCTAAACAATTGCAGCATTTCAAATTAACATGGATGACATCAAACTCTGTATATAATGTTGTTAGGCATAAGAGTGGCACTCCTTGATCAGTGTTGAAAATGTGTTTTCTTTCTTTGTAGTGGCAAGAAACTCCATCCCAGATATTTATTTTCCGTTTCTTACCATCAAATTTTGAAACATTCTGAGTCTTCGATAATTTTTCCTTAAGAAATGTGTTGTTTTTAATCTATCCAACCTGTCATTTGAGTAGTCCCTCCAATGTGGTTAGTAAATATTAGCCCAGATATTGGCAGATTGTGGTTTCTGTGAATTATTTCAGCAATGTTTCTTTCAACATACTTATTTTTGGCTCTTCTCAACTGTGTCGTGAATATTTTTTCCTTGAGCAGAAATTATCAAGTTATAGTTTTCACTCACGGCACTAACTGTAGATTTGGATAAACTGTATTCTCTGCAGATATTGATTAGGCTACATTCACTTTATTTTTGAAATAATGTGTAACCTTGTCTTCAATGCTGAATGTTAACAGTTTGCCATACAGATGAATATTTGACAGAAAATTATCACTAGTGAAGTCAAAAAATATGTGAGGCTTTGCCCTTCAGAAAAAATTTAAAAGGAAGATAGTTTTGTCAGAAAATGCTCTTTGAAGGATCCTCCTCGTAGGCAAATATCTCTTATGGCTTTGCCACATTCAGATAGCCAAAAACCAGTATCCAGTGAGAATGGATTGTTTTCCCAAGAATATGTGGCTGCAAAGCAAAGGTGCAACAGCATTTGTAAAGAAATTCTGAACATTACAAAATACTGTATTAAAAAGACAGAACTTGGAGAATGTTTTAAATACAGAACAAAAACTGATAATAAATTTCTATTCCCTAAAAGAGAAATCACCTGTCTAGTCCCAAACATCTACCTCTTACTACGAGTTAAAAAGTTCACAGCATCAGCCTTAATGGAGCTGTCTTACAGTTCAGCAGACTTAAATGATAAAAACTTGAATAAGAGAACCCAGTCAAGTTCATTGGTTCCATAGTTGTTGTGCGTCTTTTAGAATATGCTTATTGTGTGTCATAGTTTTCCAAGAATTGGGTGTTAAGTCTCCTTTACATAGCTTTTGTTTAGGACACTTAAAATGGTGTGGCTGAAGGTAAAAGAACGTCTAAAAAAGGCATTTTCTACTATCCTGACTAGCCTAAACTTAAATTATTTTAAGGTTAGTAATTTTTCAGTGAAAATTGCAGAAATTCTAGACTGTGTTCATCAAAGATATCCATCAAGTTTGTTATATCTGGTTTTCATACATCGTGAGGTTCACTGTGGTCACAGTCAAAACCTTGTACATTATATACAGAGTTTGATGTCATCCATGTTAATTTGAAATGCTGCAATTGTTTAGAAATGTGTCAGTATTAACATTTTCTTAGAAACTTATGCCATTCTTGCAGTTTTTTGTTTGTAAATTGCTACTTTTCAACACTGTATATATTTTTACTGTGCCTTCAGTTGTTTATATCTTTTGTAGCTTACTACAGAAATTATCAAGGGAGAACAAGTCTTTAACAGTAAATTTGTCCTCATTTCCTATTTTAGTGAGAAATTGTTCTTAAGAAAGATGGGAGAAAGAATTTTAACAGTTAATTGTTGTATATTAGAAATGAAATTAATTCTTATGCAGAACTAGTTGTAATCAAAATGTTAGAAATGCATAATAAATTGTATCTCTCTTGGAGAATAATCCATTTCTTAATAGAACAAGTGAGATTTTAAGATTTTTGTAATGATGCTAAACAGTTCAGCTTTTCACATCAAAAACCTCTGCTTCAGAAATCAAAAGCTATATGTATTAGGGCTTTGAGGCTTTTATTTTCATGAAGGAATTTCCAGTTCAATGAGCTTATATGTGATTTTAAAACTCCAGGACTTGTAACACTTTGGTAGTTGTGAGATTAAGCAATTTCTTCCCAAATACATGCTTAGATAGCTGTTGTTTTCTCCTTAGATGTTTGTTAAATGTCACTATTTCTGAGCAAGGAAAATAGTGACCTTTTTGAAAGGGAAAATACACATGCACCTTTATAGAAAGTTTGTTTTACACTGATTGTTAAGAAAGTAATAAAAACATTATGCTATAATAAATTTAATGAAAATAACACTGTATTTGCTAGTGAATCTTTAATTCGTAATATGACATCAGGTAATAAATTTATGGATCAATAAAGCATATAATATAATAATAAAAAAATTAATGAAATATGCACACACCTAAAGTCACTTTCATGTGTGGTAGAATATTTAAAATGTGAAAGGGGATATTTCACACAGCTAAAATCTGCTTCCCCAGTTCTGACCTTTCAAAACAAATATCTGTAAGTGAATAATTTTCATTATCTGATAAAAGATTTTTGTCTTCAACATCAGCTTTCTCTTTAAAAAAAAAAAAAAAATTATCTTTAATGTTATTTCTAGCTATACTTTGCTTTCAAAATATAGCAATAGAAACTACTTAAAAAACCACCAAATTCACCCTTATTTGTGCAGGAAATTATCCAGTCCTGCTGTCATTTATACGAAGTAAAATTAACTAATTTGCGAGTTCAACTCATTCGTAATGCTGTCAACTGTTTTGAAGAACAAGCCCACTTCTGCACCCACTGGAGCAAAAATCTACTTCATGAGTAGGACTCATTCTTTACCAATTTAGGCAGAAATTTGTAATGCAAGCTATGCTCATTTGTGCTTACTGTGGCACGTAACTGAAATGCAAGATGAACTTGTTGATGACTATCAAGAGGTTAAAATAAATCTTCCAGTGTGAGAACTTAAATATAGGCAAAAAAATGTCAAGTTTAAAATCTGAATGAATTATGGGTATGAAATGTTTACTTTCTAGATGCTTCTCTTTCTCTCAATACTTTCACTTTTATTTATTCAAGTTACATACATGAGTTTTGAAGTCCAGACTCCATTCTGTGTAATGTCAGAAAACCTTCTAGCTACTATTCCCAGACTTTTATTTCTTCAGGTTATCTCAAAATTCTCTGAAGAGCCTGGATTTCTCTTCTTTGGAGACTGTTAAACATTACTTCGATAATTCTTTATGACTAAATTAATTACTTTTTTAAAAAATAAATTTTCTAAATGCTGGAGAGATCCAAGAACAAAATGGTACATATGATTCAATTAAATTTTTTTGTTTTCATGTTGCTTTAATTGTATTTACCATAAAAAAATGCCAAAACTTTCCAGACGACCAAATATATTTTCGAATAAAACTATATTTAAACCTCTGAGTGGCATAATCTTTTACGAGTGCATATGAATAAATGTATTTAAACAGCTTTTATTAGCTACATTTTTTAATAATTTGTCTGCTTTCATAAACTTTCATTCATTAAGATAATCATTAAAGTAAATAAAAAAAATATTTTAAATAAGGTAATATATACTAAATGATAAAAAAAAAAAAAAAAAAAAAAAAAACTCATGACCAAATAAAAGCAAACATGTCTCTTAGGGTGTTATTTATGAAATTGTAGAGAATGGACAGCTCTGATTTTCATGTTTGATTGGGATTTTTTAGATGCTGTCATTTATGAAATTACTGCTTATCTCTTTCTTCAGAGCAATAAATAAAATACATTTAACAAAAAACTTTCACTTTTTGAGGGAGCAAAAATATGGTGAATTTAAATAATGCACATTATTGTAGATGCTTTCATGCACAGTCCAGTCACATTAATGTCACCACCTCCTACTTTTGGCATGAACCTGAAATAACCAATCACAAAAGGCAGCAGAACTAAGAGTGAAGGGTATATAAAGGATGTCGTAAGGAATTGGTTGTAATGCATAATTCCACTCATTGCCGTAATGCAAAAATGGGGCGATTTATCCAATACCCAGAAGGGCATAATCATTGGCTTTTGGGCCAAAGGTGGAAACATTTCCAAAGCAGGTAATTTTGTAAATTATTCATATGCCATTGTGGTAAAAGTGTACCGTTTATTGCAAAATTTTACTACCCAAAATATTAGTGACATGGCAAATGTGGTGCACCATGGGCTGTAGATTACACAGAAGAACAATAGTTGCAGAAATGTGTTTAGGCAAATAGCCCAGATGAACCAAGGGGCTACCAGCAGTTTGCCCTCAACTGTTCTGCAAATGTTGCTGTGTATGGGCCTCCACACCACATAACCTGGTTAATGCACCTATGCTGACTGCTGTTCATCAGTGATGAAGGCTGGAATTTGCAAGTTAGTATCGCAACAGATGGCTTTTTCCCAATGAATCATGTTTAATGCTCCATCGGATAGATGGACGTTGGCAGGCGTGAAACATCTGAAAACAAAAACTCTGCAACAATTGCGTGAAGGATCCAAATTGGAGAAGGGAGCGATATGGTCATTGTAGATAAAAAGAAGTATCCATCTGTCCTTGTAGATCATGCCTACATGCAAGTTTTTTTCTCAGCACAATGGCATCTACCAGCAAGACTGCGAGATTGTCATACAGCCCACAGTGTATCAGCATAATTCGAAGAGCACCAATATGAGAGTAGCATACTCCGCTAGCCATCAAACTTCCCAGACGTAAACCCAATTGAGAATCTGTGGGACCGCCTTGTTCGTGCTATCAATCCCCAAGGAACCTAACATAGTTGGCCATAGGACTTGTATCCACATGGCTACACATCCCTGCGAATACCTTTCAGAACCTGTCTTCCATGCCTTGCAGCAGTCCACACTTCAGAAGGTGATTATTCGTGCTTTTGAGAGATGATCATGCAGTATTTGCTTTTCATTTATATGATGAAATATTTAGCTGATCATATGAATGTCAAAATTTCCAGTCTTAATTAAATGGAAATTATTTCTACTTTGAAATTTAAGCTTGTTTCTGTATAGTGCTTACCAAGCATTGGTGAACATAATCATTTTACGGTCTTTTAGCCTTCATATTTCAACAAAGGGATTGGTAAAGGTTAAACTCCAAGTATTATACAAATGCATGTCACCTGTACAAACTATTCTCCTTAGCTTCACATAGAACCATAGTGTTCAATATCTGTAGATAACTGTTGCCAGTAGAATTGTTATTTGGACTATGGGAAAGCATATAAAGGCTATCTACCTAAGGGAAGACAGAACTTTTTAAGTAAACTGGTTAGTATTCATGTTTTCATAGAGATTTGTCTGGCTTAGTTATTGTGTATACTCCAATTTCTAAGGTTTTATGTTAATTAACCATGATTTGAATATTTTTATCTTTACTGTCACTTCTACTTTCATTGTCAGCTGAATACAAATTAGTTAATGTACATAAGAACAGAGTTCTTGAAGTTAAGAGAGAGCTTTTAGCAGCGATTGCTGACCTTCTGTATATTATTTACCTGGATCAGATTTAGACTTCGGCTAGCCATGTTTGCTTGCACAATTAGTTTGCAGTTTTACTTTGTTGTGCGAATAGCATAATTTAATTACTTAAGTTTTATGTTGACTTTCATATTGTATTAAATTCTAGAAAATGCAGTGACTTTGTTCTGTTATTTACATGTACTGTGCAAGTTGCTAAATTGAAGCTGTAATAAAAATATTAATTTTTAACCTTCTGAGTTTGTAGTTCTTTCTCTGAAAGACTAAGACAGAGCGATAAGTTACCTGACTCTCTACACAGAACTGTAATTTAGCTTTGAATTATACAGATTCCATATGAACTCATTTGTGACTGCCATCTCCTTTATCTACAGCTAGCCAAGAGGATTAAAACAGAATTGTTACTCAGACAGGAGAATGAAATTTCAGTTGTGTTTTAAGAAAACTCCAGTCTATCTGCATAGTGTTTGTTCATTGGCTGTGCTAAAAGTAAATTAATAATGGTACCATCTTTTGAAACAAAACTTTGCCAATTACATATGACTTACATGTACATATATTTATATATAATCCCCTAAGTGTTATTATTTTGACTAATAGAGTTGTTTTTCTCAATAATTCATTTGCAAAAGAAATTAAATGCCTGCAATGCATTTCATCTAAGTAAATAATAAAATCAGAAATGACATTTGTTGATTTTTTAATCCAATGCATGAACTTTTAACACTAGATTTTTCTCCACCATTAATTGTGATAAAATTATGTCATTAATGATAGCTTTATTGTTTTAGAAATTCTTATAAATTGGTAAGAAAGTATAAATAATTCTGGAATGGAAGTTATTGTTCACAATATGGCAGTGTGAGGCTAGTTATATCTATCCTATTAAATAATATATAATTGCCAAACAATCACCTCAGTAATATTACAATGCTTGCTAAATTCTGAAAGATAAAAATAAAATTGTTGATTGAAAGATAAAAATAAAATTGTTTTAGAAGTCAACAGACTTGATGAAAAACTTTTAATATAGGCATATGTAATACAAATTAAATATAACATTTTATTAGAATTCAAGACATTTAGCATATTTAAGCAAAACATTAACAGAAAAAGTACTAATGAAAAATCATTTCTTGTTTTAAGTGGGCAATTTAAGTCAAATGAAGAAACATTTCTGCTGAATTTTTGTTTATTATCGCACAGTTTTTTGCCTTCAAGTGCTTGGTGATATCATAATTCTAGATGTTACTGCAAACTTGCTTTGCCTTTCTGAAGGATTGGTGCCGCGAAAACTGGCTCTATGCCAGCTGCCCGTAACGTATTCAAGGGGTTACTGGAAACTTGCTTTGCCTTTCTGAAAGAAATCTGATTGGCACTGTTGGCTCCACGCTCTAATGTTGCTCACGCGATACACAATTCGCCAAAAAAGTGACCGCTTCCAACATTGGCACGAAAATCTCTTTTTTTGGGGCGGGATCGCAGTATGAAATTCCCAGACTTTTCTAGATTTTGACTAAAATATTTAAATTCCCAGACTTTTCTGAACTATTTTTGATTTCCTGTTTTTTTAGGTAGCCTGGCAATCCCGTTAAAATCTGTTACATGAGGAAAAGAACAGTCAGGGTATAGTTAAAAAACTGTAATGTAGGGTTTGTCTGTAAAATAATGAGACCAGCTGCCGGGTGCTCCATTTGCGAGCAGTGCAGCAGTTGCATCCAAGCTCTGATGCATTGAGGATCATGCGAGCTGCAAAAGCTGTTTTCGAGCTTTTGTCACAGCAAAAAAGCGTTCATTGGAGCAGTGCTACATGATTAAATTTTGCTTTCACTTGGTCAAAACCATTTCTGAGGTGCTTGCCTTGTTAAGGAGGTTTACAAAGTCACTGCTTACTGTCAAGGGTGCAGGTTTTATGATGATTCATTGAATTCAAGAACGGACAGGAGACATTGAAGACATGGCGTGATCTGCATGCCCTTCAGTGAGTGGTTTGGATGAAAACGTGGACAAAGTACGAAATCTGCTGGACTCCGACTGTCATTAGAGTGTAAGACTGGTCGCAGAAGACCTCAACATGTGCAAAACAACAGTTCACAAAATTATTTATAAAAATATGAACATGTAGAAGGTTTATGTGAAATTGGCACCAAAAGTCTTGAGTGGTGAACAAAAACAATGACGAATTGATATTTTCTGTGAGATGTTGGGGCTGTTAGAAAGTGACTTGGATTCACTTGTTAGACAACATAACAGACAATGAATCATGGATCTTCCCGTACGACCCTGAAACCAAGCACCAAAGTTTGGAGTGGCACACCTCGAATTCCCCATGTCCAAAGGAAGTGAGAATGTCGAATGAAAAGCATGGAGTGGTCCACAAAGAATTTGTACCTCTGAGACAAACCGTCAGTGCCGTTTTCTATGAAAAAATCCTCCCGTGTCTCCACAGAGCCATCAAAATGGAAATGACTGAAAATTGCCTATTACTGGAAGCTCCAGATGGCAATACTTCAGCCCACACATCCTTAACTGTGACTGCCAATCTGGCCTGGATAGGGGTTGCATCCTTGCCACAGACCCTGATGTGGGCCTGGTAGATGGCCTGTAACAGTCTTAAACAGTTTACAGCTGACTTTACAGTGAGCCTTTGCAGCATGGGAATTGCGTCGGCAGTAGTGTATTGATGTCCAAGGAAAAGAATTTTAACAATATGTACCAATCAGACCCAGTCTTGTTACTTTTTGGATAAACTCTGTTAATTGGAATAGTCACTTGTGGGAAGTTCATACTTGTAGAGCTTCCAGTATAATCAGGACTTAATAGTACATATCGATGAAAGCCTTTTTACAAAATAAGTTGAATACTTTCACAGCTGTGGCTATTTGGTGGATGTCAGTATTGCAGGAAGTTAAATATTATTTCTGTTATAATTGTAAACACATTTGCTAAATTATTGTAATCTATTAATGAAACGCGTGTTTTAGCTTGGTTACAGTTTCCTTTAATTATGGACATTAGTTTGCTATTTTGACTATTTCTTATTTAAGATGTTTCTTGGATTTTTTGAAAGAAATATTTATTCTTTAATGTATTGCTGGTCTGTAATAGCATCAAATATAATTTAATAATGTATATATATAAGTTTCTCATCATGACAGTTTCTTACAATCACTTAAAAAATTTCTATTAACTCAATAATTCTATATTTGTCAAGCGTATATCTATCATGTACCTCTCCATGGTTAGCCAATCAACAATCCCCTCATTGCCAGCAAGCATGAGAGACGATGTCAGCTGAAGTTGTGATTTGTCTGCAGCAATTCTGAGTGTTCACACCTGAGTTTGTTTTTTAGCTTGTGTCAGGGTTGCCACTCAAACAGGAGAATGAAATTCCCTGACTTTTCCAGGTGTGTTCGAAGAAAATTCCAGTCTATCCGCGTAATGTATGTTGGCTGTGCTAAGAGGTAAATTAATTATGGTATTACTTGTATTGTGTAGCAAATTCACTTAATTATTCAATAAATCCCACAGGACATTTATTCTTAATTATTCTTGGTATATTTTGTTTACTTAATTTGTCCACTTAAGAAACTTAATAAAATTTAAGATATATACATTGGATAACAACTGTATGTTTTATTTAATTATTACTCATGATCATTGCCAGTTCAACACCAGGCTAATCCGGTCTTTATAAATCACAACGCAATGCTAAATAGTTAGGTTAGATTTTAGGTAAATTTAATTTGTGTGAGGTGTCTTCTTAAAAGGCACCTTAACACTTGAAAACACAAATATAATTATAATAGGAGTTGTTTTCTCCACTGAAGATTGAGATTAAAATCTGCCCAATCTGGAATAAAATAAGGTTTTTTTTTTTTGCAGACATTCTGCAGCTAAACGAAAGAAAAATCTATTTAATGATATTTATTTCACAGCATACATAAGGAAAAAATATGTGCATTAAATTTCGTGATGGTATGTCATCATACTGCTAGAATTAATTTCAGGATTATGCCAGAGAACATTTCCTGAAATTTGGAAATATTATTTACTAATAATAAATAAATTTAGAGGTAAGAAGCAACATTAAATGATACGAATAACATAAAAATAAAAATAATTACTTAAAAATTGAATTAGAATAATAAACGATATTTTAGCGAATATAGTTATATTACATGGTTAGCCTCTGATGCAGAGAGGTTTTCCTTCTTTACAATACATATTCTTCGATTCTAATCTCCATGGTATCGTAAAATAAGATTAAACCCATTTTGTTTTATACGAGAATAGGTACTTTCTTTAGTTCATGCACTGCACATGCGATTCTCCCAATTCTCGAGGTTACTGGAATGCAAAAGTTGCGGGAAACTTGCTTTGCCTTTCTGAAAGACAATCAAATAGGAGCTGCGAAAATTGGCTCTATGCCAGCTGCCCGAACGACACTCACGTGATACACAATTCGCCAAAAAAGTTATCTCTTCCGACGTCGGCGCAAAACTTGCTTTTTTTGGCAGAATCATTGTATGAAATTCCCTGACTTTTCCAGATTTTGACTAAAATACTTAAATTTCCTGACTTTTCCCTGAATTTTTTGGTCAATTTTTGAATTCCCTGACTTTTTCCGGTTTTCCAGATAGCGTGGCAACTCTGTTGTGTAGCTGGTTTATTGGGTGTTAATGTTAAGCCCTAAATGGAATATTTCAATTTACATACCCTTCAAAATTATTTCATCAATATGTACACAATCCTAACAGGCTGGTTGCATGGCTTCACAAAAGCATCTTTTCTCTAAAGTGCTTTATTGTAATCAATTAAACAATATATACACAGTTACGGAATTAAGCACATGATTTTCACAATTTCATAATCTGCCTCAAATAGCTGAAATGGATGATAAACAGGAGGAGGAATATGATTTTTCAAGAAATGCAGTAACTTAGTATACATCATGGAATCTGGTGATTCTGGTTTGCAGGTGCTCAAGTGATCCACTGGCAATGTATAAAATTTACCAAATCCAGGATCTAAAATAAGACATATATAGAAATCATACACTTAATAGCAGTTTTTGCACATTTAATACTGTCTAAACCAAATATTTTCAAAATTTATATTAGACTATAGAATAATTTGCATCCAGTACTTATATTTGATCCTGAACATTTCATTAATTTATCATAAATGCAACATTTCAAGTACTCATCTGTTTCCAAACTGTGTCCTACTTTGAAATTTTTTTATAAAACTTAAAATATATTTTTATTACACTGCAAATTCTTTGTTAATAACACATCTGAAAATGATATTTCTGTGTTAAGCTTGTATCTTGTATATTAGCTTGCTGGCCATCATTACAAGATTCATAACAGAATTTAAGTGAAATCATGAATTGACAAAGAAATAATGTTTACTATATAATGTCTCAGAGAGCTTTAATACTGATGCAATGTTTCCCACAAGTATTCAGCTTAAATGCCGGATATGCTATTTATGGATCCTGTGGTCAGAGGGTTACTGCTAATTTGGGATGATAAAAGATGAAATTTGAGTGGACGGGAAAGGAATGGTCAATGTTCTTACTCACAAGCCATAATTTATTGTAGGTGTATAAATTTTGTAAGAGTGATATTGTTTCTTCTGTATATATATATTATAACTGTAGAAAGTGTCTACACTGACTGGGACAGATAGTGTGAAACACAAAAAAAGGTGGGAACTATGTTCATATTCTATATGTGACTGGGATTTTGAATTATGAATATTCATATTATATTATCTGCTAATTACAAGCTTGTGCTTAGCATTTGCCAAGTATTAACATAATCCAGTTCTCAATTCTAATAACAAATTCCTTAAACTTTTCAGTTTAGCTAACGTATCATGGCTTTCATGCATCACAAGAACAGCTCTCAAACGAGTTGCTTGTAGAAACAGCCTAACCCATTTTTTATGAGGGTGTCTTGAAGAATTGCTTTTCAATGTGCCTTCTTAACAAACTCATTTTCTGTTTAAAACTTTCTCTTTCCTGTGGCTAACATTGGCCTAAACAAAAACAACATAAAACATTCAGTTGGCTCATCCCTACTTTAAATATATTTAGCCCTGTTGTTATAGCATGTGCCACCAACTAGATATGGCAAGAGCAATTCTTCTGATAGACAGACAGTAACCAACACCCCCTACCTTACTCAAGACCAGGGCGTGCAGTTTGTGATGTCATTGCAGTAGGGATACTTTCATCCTCGCTAACTTTAAGGATGCCTTCTTAAATATCCATTTGAAAGGCTTATAAATAAATTGAACTTAAACTTTCATATTTTGCTCTTATCGTTTATAAATCTGGAAAACACTTTGTTTTCATTAGAATGTGAAGAACCGGATTTTTATTTTTAGAATGTTTTGGATACGAATAATTAGAATTTTTTATTCCATTAAATGTTATCATTACTAATTTTACCAAATTTAATCGCTGAGAAACTCTTGTTAATAAAAGAAACTTCACACTTAATGAATCAGAATTTTATTTGTATGCAATAATTAAACAGAAAGACGATTTAAGACATGAAGGCAGGATATAGATATAGATCCTAAAAAATTAAGATAAATCCTAACTCATTTAAATTAGGAAGCTATTTTACCTGAAATCATGTAGCAACATAAAATCATTAATTGAAAACAAATATAATTAATCAAAGATGTTTAGTTGTCAAGGCTTAGTAATTATACTTACCACGATTTATGCCTCGACTAATAGACATCTTTGATAAGTATAAGTAATGTATCTTATTTTTGACATATGTTGCTGAATAATAATAATAAATATTCATATTTGAAAAAAAAATAACACTAAGCTTGCAACTATTTAAATAAGTTTTCATAATTATGAGACTTTAGTTGCACAGAGAGAAATATATATTTTGCATTCTAAATAGCAAACCTCTGATGTCTACAGGGAAATTTTATAACATGATTTAGCAGTATTATGTGGAATGTAAATGTAACAAATCCTAAACTGGGATACTGAACACAACAAATGTAAAAGACAATTATCATTGCATTATATTGCTGTCGATTAAAACTACTAAAATATAATGCCTTAAGATGCACTAAATTATACATTACAATTCTAAACAATTAATACAGAAATACTTTGGATAATATGTACATGCTTATTTTCAATTCAATCAACTCAAAGAGGAAGTATTATTCCAATAGAGGAAAAGAAGAAAATCATCAAAATTGTCTTTGCAGTAAATTCAGAATTATTCAAAACTGTCTATAAATGGCAAATGATAAAATATTACTTTTTTATTGTATACTGCATTTCATGAAATAAAAATGTATGGCATGATACTGCTATACAAAATATAAAATTGAAACTAATACATTTGGGGTGAAAGAGAATTTCATGATTTTTAACATATATATGAATTAATTAAATTAAAAAATTAAAACATAATAAAAAAATTTCATGAACTTTAACATATATAAAAATTGCATTGATATTGTACTATACATGTATATGAAGGGGAATACATAATGAATACCTTTGGTAAAAAAGAAATGAAACTCAGAATTTCGTAAATTTTGATGCCTACAAATATATAGAAATGCATGCATTCCCTGAAGCAGGTCAAAATTCAAATTTTGCTTTGAACAGTTTTTTATTTCAAAGAACAAATATTTTTTGTGACAGACACTGTTCAAAGAATGTTTTGTCTTTTTGGTACACGCATAGACCCACATTGCACGTTTCGCACATATCTTTTTCTATGATGTTTCTTCCTTGTGCTACAAAATGTACACTGATTGGATCTAAATTTCACTGGTATGTGTTCAGCGTTATTTAGTTTCTTTTCATCTGGCACATGAATTTTGTGGTTTTTTTATGTTAACGAGGGGGCTTGGTCTTTTTTTTGGTTTGGTACGGATCATTCGTTTCCCATTCATGCTTATTTTATTCATATTTCGTCTCAAAATATTCAAAAAATATTTTTAAATAAAACTTTACGCGATTTCTATTTTTAATTACAGCAGAGTATATTTACATTAAATTTAAACCACAGGAAATAATTTATAAAATCACAATACTAGCTTGGGGAGCAATTGTTTTGAGGTCAGAGAAATGTCTCTGGAAAAGAAAGACCTTTTTACTGGGTAGGTGCATGTATTGTTTAGTAATAAAATAACTCTGTGATTTCAAAACCCCTTATCTATATCCGGGTAAAAATAAACATTCCTATTTGGGAAGCAAGGAAACGCCATTGTGAAGAGCAGTGGTTTCAAGGCACGACCACCAAGCCTCTAGAGCATTGTGACACAACACTCTAGTGGTGCAGTGCTCGTGCCCTGAAACCACAAAGCAAATGCCATACATATAGAAGGTTTTTTTAATATATGCAGTTCAATTATTGCTATTTTTTATTGTTTATGATAGAAATCATGATGTGCGTCGAATAACTTTTGAAATTTAAAGTTGTTTATATTAATAAAAGGAAGTTATTTTGTCTCATTGAAAACAAATTTTAAAAGGCATCCGATTTGAAGTACTAAGACCTAAAACATCTATGATTCTGTAGCCATTTTGTGTTATTTAGAGGTCAAAGATCAGTAATCAATTGATTTTCACTCAAAAATTTCGGAAGGAAGAGGAGAAAAAAATTCGAAAATTGGTGGTTTCAAGGCACGACCACCGCGCGTCAAAGGGTTAACTTGATAAATAATGCCATTTACTACAAATTAAGTGACTAACATGATGATAAATAATGCCATCTGCTATAGATTGAACGACTAGCATGATGACAAACAATACTATCTGCTTAAATTAAATTAATAGTATGATTAAGTATATTAATATAATCACTATTATACTTACAAGAAGATTAAATATGTTTACTTTCTATAAATGTATGTACTCACTTTAATTTATGGTAATTATAATATATTTAACACAGAAGCATTTTTTTTAAGCACAGATAAGTATAAGCTCATTCATTAGGGAGGGGGGAAAGCAATTTACCTTCAAAAATTTTGTTGCCTTGAAATTGCCTCATGAATTGTGTTTATCCATTTGGTTAACAATTTTTTTTCATTAGGAAAAGAGAAAACCTGTACTTTTGGACCATTTGGATACACAGCACATGTGAACCATATAAAAAATTTGAAAAACAAATAATATTAAAGTGGAATAGTCTTAAAATATCTAAAAATTGAAAGAGAATGTTGACTGTTCTTATGAACGCCTAGTGACTGTCAAAACTCCAGAAATCCACCCACCACATTCCTGGGTGGGGAGAGTTAAGTGAAATGCAACTCCCACTAACATTGACGTCACACTTTCTCCTGGGAAACGCGACATGGCCTGGTATGTATCAAGGGGGTGCTGCAGTAACTCACCCATCACACTAGCAGTGACATGAAATGTAATTCCATTTTTCTGTCACTAAAAAGAATGTTTTTCCAGTGTTTCATATATCTTAATGGAAATGGACCGTATGCCACCCTGTTTTAAACTCAGAATTTCTGTAAATAATGTGCAGTAGCTAGACCATGAATAAACAGTTTGGATTCAAATGAAATTGTTGGATTCTGTACTGCTGATGTAAGGTAAATGTTCAAACCATGCATTTCAGATCTATGTCAGTAAGACTGCTCAACAGTATGTGCTTGTTTTAGATATTGGCCAGTATAAACAAGACAAAAAGCTCCATGAATTGATTTGTTATAAAACCTTATCACAGTATTGTCAAACTTGAATTATTTGAGCTATCTTATTTTTAACAAAGATTTATAGAAAGGAGGAAACCATTTTCTTTAATGCTACCTACCAGTACATTGAAATTATGGGTCGGGATGTACACATTAATTGTTGGTAATTCTACTATCAGTCTGGGTTTAAATTAAACTTTTGATATAATTTACATATTGTAAAAACATTTGAAATTGACAATTTATACTTGCAACAAACTACATAAAATATACTTTGAGAGGAAATAAGTATTATTATTATTATTTTAATTTCCTCAAGCGAAAATCGTTTAGTTGAAAAAACAAAGATATCCTAGCTTAACCCTATATTTATATAGATTTTGTAGCAGGTTGTGCTGCAAGAGTCAAACGTTTATTATATCAGTGCTTCTAAATAATTTTAAATCAATTACCTAAAACTTTGGCAACAACTAAGGAATTTTATACGATATGAAAAATTCAAAAGGGCCTCTTTTGAAAGTGCAAAATTAGTTTCAAAAGTGTCTTTTTTGTAAACCTCATCTAAAAAATAATTTAAATCAATTTTAAATATAGTTTTGGAGGGAATATTAATAAATTGAATCACATGGAACTAAATTTTAGTTTAGTGCAGTATTTCAATAGATGCTTAATGCCTAATTTTTTTGTAACTTGGATGCAGTATTATTAGATACATTGCATCCATTTCCAGGGCTTAATTTCTAAAATTAGAAGTGCCGGAGCCCTATGGAAGACCGTCAGCAAAGAACAAAAGTAGTTAAATAAAAAAGTTTATTACAATCACTAATAATTTTTTAATTAAATAGTTAATTATTACAAAATTAATTATTATCTAATTAAGAGCAATAATTAATATTTGTCAATTATTATTTAATTAAATAAAAATAATTATAATTACTAAAATAGTTAAATAATTAAAATAAAATGTAAAGACATAAAATTTAATAAGTGATTTGTAATATAATTTTACTACAAAAAAATTTTTTCGAGATTAAATTTCTACCGAAATTGTTGTTCAATTACATAAAAGAGCCGGAGCCTTCTGATTTAGGGCTCTGGTGTGCTCCGACTGGAATTATGATTTTCCCCCAAAACTAAGAAGTATCGTAGCTGGGCTCCAGTGCAATTCTATTCTGGATGAAATAATTAATGGTATGATCAAAATAAGATTTTTATGACAAATTTTAACAAATACTCTGCATATTACCATCAAAATTGATTTGATTTAAAAATGTTCTCATGTATTATGCAGTAGCAAATTCTAAATAGCTAATGACATACTTTTAAAGTATATGTGTCATATAAAAGCATTATATTATGCATCTTAAAACTTGAAATAGTCTAATAATATCAAATTTGCATTTCTATATCATTTGGCACAGAATGTTAAATTTCTTCAATAACTTTTTAAAAATTAATAATGGCATGATGAGCCATTAGATACTGGATTGCATTTTATTGGACGTCTTAAGATGTAACTGTTTCAGTACTTTCTGAATGCAGTGAAAATGGAAGGGAAAAAAAATTAGCTTCCTACTCTTAGATGAACAGAAAGTTTGCTATGAACAGAACTAAAATTTTAAGGTGGGGGTTTTTGAAGTGTAGAGTATTTACTCCCATATTTCCCTTTCCTACTAATTTTATCCCCGTTGATGAGATCTGCTTAAACAATAAATAGGAAATAAATTATTATAGCACATATAAATATATACTAATATTATATATATTTTAAAGAACTTATCAATTTCAATCATATTTTTACCTACACAAAATACATTCCTCTTAGAGCATACATTTTACACCGTTACCATAAATCAAAAGTTTCTAAATTGAATGCTGTAAAAACTAGAGGGAGAAATTGGCGTGTGTGAATAAAAACAGTATTTATTCACACTACCCTTGCAAAAAATGGGATCTGGCTAAATTATGACTGATATGCTGACAACTACACAACAAGAACCCGGGATAGGAATGTATTTATTTCATCCTCTATCTTATAAATGGGAAGAGGTAACTCTCAGTTCATGAGTCCAAGTTGTTATTGAATTACCATTTACCAATTTTTAATTCCGAGTGCATTTCCACAACATTTTGGGAGTTATTTCTCGAAAAGGTCTTGGTAATCTGGCATAAAATTGTGCTTGGCTTTTCAGAATACAGGACTGCTGTGCTGACTATAACAACAAAAGGAAGGCATGCCTTCAATTCCTTACAGGCTAACAATTTCAAGCTTTTATCATGGAATTGACTGAATACATTATCTACACATAATTTATGAGATGATTTTTAGTGATTTGAAGAGAGTCTTAAGAAATGTTTGCAAATAAGAGCAATTCCATTTTCAATGTTTTTGGAGAATTTCAGATATTCAAGACATTTTTTCCTCTTTAATTAAATATGGCAGAATTCAGATAATCTGCAAATGATTGTAATCCATGCCTAATTTTGAATGTAAAGAAACACAGTTTCAGTTTTCAGAAAACATAGCATGGCAAATTCAGTGTTATTTATTAAGTTTATGAAAATGAATTTGTTTAAAGAAATGTAGGTTATAACATATCTTGATCAAAAAAGCGAATTTATTTCATTAATGAAGTTAGCATTTTTTGTGTCTGTGCATTCTCTTTTTTATAATATTGTAAATGTTTCACTTTAAACAAATCTATCTAGTTAGATGCATTCTGCTTTTAATAATAATTATGAATTTATGTGGCTAATTAATTTTGAAATTTCATGACATTCAGGCTTTTCATAGATGGTTTTTTCATTACATAAATGGTGAACAGAAAGAACTTCTTGAAAGTAGCACTTGTAGAGATTTTTCTCACATTAAAAGTGGAAATCATGATAAAAAGAAAAAGGGTTATAGGGCAGAAATTTAGTTTTAAGAAATCCAAAATTTCTTCTCGGTGCTATCAATCCTACTGCCCATGCACAGAACATAATGGAAGTATTAGGGAATTAAATTAACTGTTGGGCTTACTTTCATTCACAGCTGAAATCCATACTCCTGGTACTTTTGTAAAAGTGTATGTATTTATTATCATATTTTTCTCTCACTTAAGAGTTCAAATTTACTTTGAAAATAATAATGTACAATTCTTTTACATGAAATTCTTTGTCAGATATTTACTTAAGTTCTGAAATATTTGTCTCTTTTATCTCTCTTCTATGTCTTCCCTATTACTGGCCTAATTCTTTTTCAATATAGCCCAACTGCACAAATCAAGGTCAACGCCCTTTCGCCTGTCCTTGGAATTTAACAACCTCATAAAGTGAAAGAAGTTTTCCTCTTCCCTAAATACAAGGAGTCTTCAGACTTAAAAGAGCCCCCTTTATAAAAGCTGAGGGTTACTATTTAGTTTATTTTTTGAAGCCCATAGCAGTTAACAGGAAAAGAAAAAAAAAAAAAAAAGAGAAATAGAATTACATGTCACACGAACAAGTAAAGAATTATCTAAAAAGCAGGCTAATTACTTGAATAACAGCAATAAATGCAAGAGCTAGCCAAGAAAATGAAAGGTATTAGTAAACACAAATATTTGTATTAGAAAAATCTTTAATTAAAATACTAGAGCAAACAGTATTATAAATCAGATAATTATATATTATTATATTTATAAAGCATATGAATTATATTTCTTATAATATACATATGTTAATGCTTTTTTTGACACATTTAGTCATAGTGTCTGGAACTAGACTGGAACATTTAATACAAGATAACAAAAAAACGTTTTCTGATATGGCACTGAAAGAGTAAACCCCAACATAAAAATAGTCGCCAAACCACGCAATGAAGTGGTTAGGATGGGAGTCTGGACATTGACCAAGAGTATAAAAGCACATTGCATCGGTACTTCAAACATAACTCGCACAACGACTGATTGAAATAGCCACGTCAAAGCCGCTCGTTCAATGTTGTTTGCTGTATGATTTTGAAGTGGGCCTGTCAGCAGCAGAATCAAGTCGCCGAATTCACCAGGCATTTGAGGATGATGCCGTTAATGAACGAACCGCTAGAGAATAGTTCCAGAAGTTCAGGTCAGAGGATATGTCTCTTAGTGATGCACCACGCAGCGTTCTGTCACAAACGCTGGAAGATTAGGCCCTGAGAGCAGCCATAGAGTGATAGTAGCCAAACATGTAGAAAATCTGCTGCATACTTCCAGGTATCTGATGAAATGATCAGACTCCATTTGCACTGCATACGAAAGGCTTACCAGCTGATCAAGTGGGTACCCACTCACTGTCCAATACAAAAAAGCAACAGTGCATCGCTGCATGTTTGGCATTGTTTACTCGGCACTGCAATCCATCCATATTTGATCGAGTACTCACCAGCAATGAAAAGTGGGTCCAGTATGATAAACCAAGGCATTCCAGACATTTTTTGTCACCATGAGACCCTGTGCCTCACACTGCAAGACTTTCTTTTCACCCATGCAAGATCATGCTCTGTATTTGGTGGACTAGTCGTCAAGTGTTGCACAATGAGCTCCTGCCAGTGGGCCGAACCATCACGGCTGGCCTGTACTCGCAGCAGTTGAAACATGTGCATCAGGCAATGATGCATAAAGAGCCAGCATAGGTCAATCGTAAATGTGTACTCCTCCTTCATGACAATGCAAGGCCACATGTGGCTTGGAAGGCCATGGACTGGGCAGGGAAACACTACCCCATCCACCATACTCCCCAGACCTTGTGCCAACAGACTACCACCTTTTCCATTCCCTGGACATGAAACGCTTCGTGTGAAATCCTCCAACAACATGCCAGACCTCTAAAAGGCCCTCGCAGACTTCTTTGCATCCAAGACTCCCGAGTTTTATCGCGATGGCATTACACAGCTAGCCACTCGTTGGCAAAAGGCACTAAATGCCAAAGGTGATTACTTTGAGGATTACTAGTGATTATTATTTGTTTTATACTTTTTCTTTCTGGCCGTCCAAAATGGCAAGAACTTTTTGGTTACCTTGTATAATTAAGTGGCATGCAAACGATTATTCGATACTAAGTATAGTTCTGAAATAAATGTGTTAAGCTAAGTAAGTATATGTGTTAAGCAAATTAGATGGAGACATAATCCATAATTTATCGATATCCGTATAAATTCCATGTTTTTGGAAAAGTAAGGTATAATTTGCACCAAGGTATCAATCATGAAAACAGAGTTAATTTCTTTACTTATTATTTTCTTATTAACGAGAAAATCATATGCTTGTCAAAGTAAAAGAAGGGTTAAGTATAGTACAGTTAGAGTAATTGGAAAACAGAATAAATAATTAAGTTTCCAATTTTTAAATATGGAATTTGTAAGGCAGTTAAATAATTTCAATGATTAAAAATGAAAAGCTTAATAAGACATATTACAATAATATTTGTGTGAATTTAGAAATGCTTAACAAACCTGATTTTTAAATTTAATGAAGAGAATTTTTACAATTAAATTAGAACTATTTACCTAAAATGGTTAATATGAGTTAAAACCATTCTACTATCTAAGAAGATTTGTTAACATTTAGCTTGACAAGAAAACTAACTTAAGGTGCACTATATATCTGATATTTGATAGGTTGGTTATATATATTTATCAGTTTTATACATATCAAAACTGATATACAAGTATATACAGTACAAAGTCTGTAATCCGGATGTCCATTATCCAGGATGATCTATAATCCGGACCTCAAAGCCACAAACTTTTTTTTGTATGCTTTACGCATGCGCGTTTAATGAGTTTACACATGTGCGTAAGACTATTTAAGACTTTTTGAAATTTTTAGCATAAAATCTGCTGTGTGGAGCATCGCAAGATCGTGGGAGGATGTGTCTCCAGATATGTTAAAAAATGCTTGGCATAATTTATGGCCAGCTACCATATTTCATAGTGAGGACGATGAAGATGATAGCCGCGAATTTGAAAGTTTTCGGAAATCGCAAACTAAAGGTGAAATTTTCCAGTTATTGTATTTTGTAAAGAAATGTGGAGAAGCGGTAATAAATGAAGATGATATAACAGAAGTTTTTTTTTGCGACGACAATGACCCAATCATCAATCAACGCACGGCAAAATCTGTAGTATGGTTCTAGATCTAGAAAATGCCGCTTCCAACAGTGAAGAAAGTGACAGAAAGGTTATTGAAAATGAAAAAATTTCGATTGACAAGTTAGTCGGCATTCTCAATACAGCAATTACAGGAGTTGAACAGTGGAAATTTGTAACTGAACAAGAAATCATGTCTGTTTATACAATTAAAGAGAAAATATTAGCACAAAAAACGAAGCAACTTAAACAACTTGCTTTGAAAGAAATGTTTAATAAAGTAAACAAATAAATATAAGGTTTTTTTTTTTGTGTGTGTGTAAAATTTGATACCCTTTAGATCATAATTGCTCTTTATTTCATAAATTACGGTTTCATATTTTTAATTGTATAATTTCTGCATGCCATCTTACCAGATTTAAATTGATGATATATAGTCCGAAAAAAACCCTAATCCGGAATCTGAAGTCCCGACGAGTCTGGATTACAGACTTTGTACTGTAATTTTCAATCCTATAATAATAATAAAGACTTAAATAATTATAAATTAACAGTGATAGTTGAGCTGATTACATTCTAATTCAGGCATTCTAATTTTTGAGTATATTTCTTTTAAATGAGCATTTCCATATTATTGATATTTGCTGGTTTTTATGCCATAAAAGTTTATCTTTGATATGTTCCCATTATTTTATATTTTCATGTACACTCCCTTTTCTTATTATATATATTTTAAATTTAAATCTTCATTTTTTATTTGTTTTTGCAAAGATTGCATTATATTTCTTATATTTCGTAATTTTCTAATGTTTATTTCAATTACTTTGAGTTCTATTTCATAATGCCAATTTCCAATGTTTAATTTTATACAAATAGTTTTGAATTAAAATGCATAAACACTAGGGTGTTGGGGGGACAATTACTCAAGTAATTTAACAATTTTACTGCATAAATTGCTTTTAACTCAAAATTGAATTAGCGAAAATGCTTAATCAGAATGACTTCTTTAATGCTCTGCATTGGTTCTTGATCCCTTCAATTCACGGAAATATTTGGCCTAACTTAAATTGCCAGTTTGGCATCGCCTTATTACTTGAGTAAAGGATGAAACACCTTCGTATTCATTTCTTAATTATTGTTCATTGAACAGGAGTTGGTTTGTTCCCCTTGAAAAGTCAACTAATTTCCGATCAATGGCAATGATTACTTCCTTTTAATTTAATTTCTTTTTACAACTGAAATTTTGTTATTCATGATTTAATTCAAGTCCCCGTTAAACATTTAAAAAAATTTACATTCAAGTTACTTTAAAACAATTTTCGGAATTAAACTTACTAACTATGAATTCACTCTTTTTAGATAATTCTACTAAAATTAATCTTAGGAGATAATATAATCAATATTTCTTTAGTAAATAAATTATTATTAACTTACTTTGCAGCTATTGCGCAAGTAGTAGAATAACTCAATTTCGCATTAAGTGAATTTAAGATCATACGACATATATATATACATACTTGTATTTGCTTTTTACGAATAGAGAATGTTTGTTAAAATATATATATATAACAGCTAAAATCTACATCTTGGAAATTTTTGAATTTCTGTGGAGAATAAACAAGATCTGGTTCATTATTCTTTTAAGTATTATAAAAATATAGTATGACTGTAAAAGAAATTCATTTTTACTTTAGCACATATCAGATTTTATTTTGAAATTTTTTTTTTATGCACAATTTTTACAATATTTGATAAGTGAAAATAGAGGCTTGTAGTCTCAATGAAATGTTGCATTAATACAACTTTTTTGTAACAACCATTTTCTTGGGAATTCAGATTCTTAGAAAGAATGTGGGGGGGGGGTCAAAGTCCCGCAGTTTGTGGGTCTTTGTTTACGCTTCATATAAAAGGTTAGGGATGGAAAAGCTGGTTATTGTTTATTGTAGGGGAAATGGCACTTAGATAAGGAGGGAGTCTTCAATTAAATTTTATGCGGTTCATAGCCTACCTTCTTTTTAATGTAATTATATATAAAATGTAACAGTTCATAACTAATGAAATTTAACTAGATAATTATTAAGATATTAACTTATAAGTAAATGCTACAATTTAGTAGGACATCTATAATTCTCAAAATTCAACAAGCCACATAAACCTTTGTCCCGAGTTATCCAGATTATCAAAATTCTAGTCTATAATAAAATATTGTACAAGTAATGAGCAATTAAAAAGAAAAATGACATTCAAAATTAGCAAAATTCACCCTTAGAGTAGCTTTGGTTTTATAAAAGAGAATGCATATTGAGAGAAATCAACATGAGATTTGTCTTTTCTAAGGAAGGCATAACATCAAGCTTCTTCAATAGCCAAAACATTTTTCTACAAAACAAATATATGTTTAATGTTAATTTTTGCCTAACTTTAAAATTTTGCATTAGTTTTCTTCTGTTCCATGTAGTCGGATTTCTATTAAAATTCAGCTTTTAATTTCAGAAGATAAGATAACAAGGATTGTCTGATTTCAACTACATTATAACGTAAAAATGATATAGTAATAATTTTAAATACCTGATGAATCCAATGACACGAGCACTGTTAAATTTAAGCCCCATCGGGATTTTTTAGTTTCCCCAAAGCTTAAAACAGCTATATTATTCTGAAGAACAGTATCTTTAAATTTTTCATGGAGGGATTGTAAACCTGAAGATCCTGAAAAATACCATGAAACTGATATACATATAATGACATACACTATGAAAAACAATTAAATTAAAAAAAGTTTAATGAATCAGTTAATACCTGGGAAAGGCAACAATAACAACAACAAAAAATATTGACTTCAAGAGGCTTATGTTACTACTTTATATTGCTAGCTTTGATATTTATCTTAACACTGATTTCATATTTTTAGATATTCACTAGGAGTGAAAGTTCAGAATTGAAATAACAGTGCAGTATAATCAATAACTGAGAAAAATGACAATATATGTGTAAGGAATGAATCGTCCAATCACTCTTGGATGAATATGGGGCAATGTTAATAAAATATGAAGTAGTATTTTCTAAAAATATGTCGTACCTTTATGAAGTTGGCTAATATCTACAGACGGTTGAAAAACAAAAGGCATCATTTGCAGTATGTTGACAATCTCACTTCCTTTATGTGGAACACTAAAGAAAACAATACCAACTGTGTTACATAAAACTGAGTGTGCTTTTTCATCTGTACTTGCAGCAGCTTCCACTAGTATTTGTTTGACTAGAAGACCTAAAATTTTAAAATGCTTCTTGAATTAAATTTAAAAAATTAAACACAGAATCTGACTAATTTTGTTCAGCTTTAAAATTCTTTATGAAGTTCCTTTCATTCAGCACTGATACATAAATTATGCTTTTTACCTACTATATAAACTTTAATACCAATACCGAATCATACAACATTTTACTGTAATCTTAAAAACCAACTTAATCAAATTACAGAACTTATCCACAAAAAAAAAAAAAAACTTTTTTAACATTTAGCCATCATTTTTCAGCAATTTATGCACATAGGTATAATTTAGAATGAAAGCAACATCATTACTGGTTATAAAACTGTTGTTATGCTCTTTCTGTATAATAATTTTACACTGCTTTTAAATACCTCTCAACTTATGCATTTATTGATACACAACTTATACATTAACTATATACAGGGTGCTCACTAAATGCTTTACAACATTAGCATTCACTTTTTCTTTCCTAGGATGCTAACTCCGCTTTCCACCAGATAGCTTCTTCAATAGTTTTTTGTAAGCTATCTCATCTAATAGCGCATAGCCACTTTACTATACCTAGACACCACTTTTATGACTGTAGCTGCAGCCATTCGGCACTTAAAGGACTGGAATTTAGTGAGCACTCTGTATATAAAATGTATGTATATTGACATAAGTACAAGATAATGACGAAATGAAAGTTTTGAGAAATTATTATGATAATACATATACTTTATTTCATTCTACATATACTAATTAATTATAACTACAGTCAAAAGTCATTAATCAGGAATGATCTATAATCAGGATCTCAAAGCTACAAACTTTCTGCGCATGCGTCAACGCATAATGCGTTCACGCATGCGCATAGGCGTTTACACATGCGCGTTTAATGTATAACGGACGGTATAAGCTAAGCTAAAATTATCTAATTATCTATTTCAGTTAATGTTGCAGATTGCGTTGTTCCTTCAAATTGGATACGGCTTATTATATTTTGCACACTGTTAGAGCAATTTTATAAAAGTGAGCTTGAACTTTCAATTATGTCAAATAGAATTTCCGATTCTGGAGCTCCCAAAGGATCTATCAACAAAGCGAAAGCATGTTTCGATGTCCATCAAACAAAAAGTGGAATTGCTGCAAAAAATGGATAAAGGCATATCCTTTGTTTTTCGTACCATTCTGAAATTTGTTTATCAATTTCACGCTGCTCTGCGAGGGGGGGGGGGTAGTGCGGCACGCTATGAACTGGAAGTTGATCTGTCAGCACTATCCTTATCTTCAGGGCAGATGTTTTTATTTTATTCGGCTTCTACTAATTCCTTACTAAATGTAGTATTTCATCTCGATGTACTCCGTCTTTGATATGATTTAAATCAAATTCCTCATCATTATAAATATCACGAATACACATCAAACAGTTTTCTGGTTGCAATTTTCTAATTTCGACTATGCGTAATGTATGCTTTAGGCATGCGCGCGTTGAAAGAAATGTTTAATAAACAAATAAATATTAAGCTTTTTTTTTGTAAATTTTGATACCCTTTAGATCATAATTGCTCTTTATTTCATAAATTATGGTTTCATAATTTTAATTTTATAATTTCTGCATGCCATCTTACCAGATTTAAATTATCTATAATCCGGAATCGCCGAAGTCCCGACAAGCCTGGATTAAAGACTTTTAACTGTACATTTTTTTTTATAACTCAGGGCAGGATTTCAGTATATGGTCAAGTGCATCTTTGAATATTGACAGAGCTTTTGGATAAGTGCACAGAAGATTAACTGCTTATTAATTATATTTGTATATTTTTCCGATTTTCTAATATGTTATGAAAATGGCTCCTTTCGAAGCAAATTCACACTAGAAAGCAGAAAGTACTCAAAAATTTTAAGCCCCCCAAAATAATGGTGGTTAAGAACAATTATATATATATATATATATATATATATATATATATATATATATATAAATCTTTTTAAGTAAACTTTTAAATAAGAACTGTGAATGAGCCTTTTCATGCCCTTTGAAGACTAGCTACCTGATCAGCCATTTTTTGTCTAATGAGCCTAATACTTTTCAGATATCAGTCTATTATTTCTTTGTACAACATAGTTTACTACTCTCCTTTTATCAAAATTTCCAGTGAATTACACTCTGACAACCAAAGAAGGGTTAAGATTCTGCATCACAAAAATGCATATATATTTATGAAGTTTAGCTAATGTTCATTGTAAAGGCAGAAATCTATAAAATGTTGTCCCCAGGATAAAGAGGCTAGTACTTTTATGAAGATTTCTAGCCTCATGTTAAAAATAGAACTTCATAAAGGAGTGGCACTTTTATGCAGACAGAGATACAAATGTTTTTGTTTTGATAAATACCAGCTTACCTACATAAAAGTAAGCCCATGTTGGGATATTGATATGAAGACACCCCCTCAATGAACATCATCATGTTCTTTATGTATTAACTGAACTAACTGAAAACTAAGATTTTGTGCCCAAGGTGAATATTACTAACAGGGATGAATGTTGTTGTTGAGAATGGATAGAGTACTATTCTACTCTCTCTTTATAAATCCTTTTCACTGAATAACAATATTTATTTAGTTACTGCATTTTATTACAAGTTATGGCATATATAGTCTACAAGAAAAAAAAATATCTTTATGACAGTTTGCCTAGATACAGATACATTTGCAATTCCAATTAACATCACAATCCTCCAACCTTTTGATCAAGTCTATAAAATTAGTAATCAAAATATGCAATAAAGTTCTAATTTCAAAATAATAATTCAGTTTAAAAGTTCAATCCTAAAATCTAGGAGTTAAGTCCTTCCAATTTTTGTCAAGACAGTTTTTTGATTCATTGGGGTGGAAGGAAGAAAGTGATCAGGTTAGGAAAGTCTCCCTTCTTTGCTGGGATCCTTCTTCAACAGATGCAGATATTTCCAAAAGGAAAAATTTTTGAACGGGTTGTGCCATCTCTCCACGAGCTGTTTTTAACTCAAACTACTCTGATGCTCCCATCTTTATCTTATCCAACTTTTGCTTTGAAAAAATTTTTAAGCTTTTGCAGGCATTGAACCAGTCGATCAAAATATTCATTTCTGTATCTCTTTCTTAAAATAGTATCCTTCAAATCTTGCTGATGTCTTAACCTTTTGTTAAGATTCATTTTATCAATTTGATCTAAGTCAAGTATTCCAGCTTCTCTAGTTTCTTCCAGAAACCTTGCTGAGTCAACGAGAAAAGGACCTCTGTATCATTAGAGGCATACATGAGTGGCCTAAAATTCACTACAGTTTCGTGAATACACAAAAGGCTCATGAGCTCCTCATATGTTAGAAATTATCTTCCGAAAACTTGATGTAGAAGTTTTTTAATTATCCGAATCATCCTCTCCAGAAACCCTCCCCACCAAGGAGCTGTAGGAAGAATAAAATTCTATTGGATTCCGTTTATTGAAGCTTCAGTTTTGTGGTAAAGGTAGTTGCTGCAGTTCAACATATTTTTACAATCAGATCAGTTGCATGAGCTTCTTGTGTACATAAGAAAAGATGCTAATGCTTTAGAGCACAATTCACTAACAACTATATAATTCCAATTATCAATTACTGCTTTTGCTATTAAAGAAGCTGGTCTCATAGCAGTGCACATAGCACATACTGGTCTTACAGCAGTGTTCCCACCAAAAAAAGAACATTATCTATAATCCCGGAATGCACTTTGAGATGAGAAAGAAACCAAGTTCTGGATAGTGCTGCCATCTGTTGAGGGAAATGGGAACGATTCCCCACAAATTAAATGACATCCCAGTATATGAATTTGAAAAGATTCTACGAAATTACTTCCATTATGACCGTAAATAACCATAGGACATCCTCTTCTTGCAATAAATCCGCACAATCCAAGTAAAAAACTTAAAAGATGAAGAGTTAAAAGAGAGGTTACTAATTTTAAGGCCCATTAGTGGCCAAGCGGTAACTCACTGAACACTGGTAGTTCGGTCCGAGATTCAAATCCCGCAAACGGGCTGGCTGCATGGGCGTTTTCGTGGTTTTCATCATGTGTAATGTGTATATGAGCCAGTTTACCTTACATAGTCCTCCACGAAGGCATCCCTCCTCTAAGGCAGATAGCCCTTGAGGCTTTGCCATGATCACACACACACACTAATTTTAAATGAATGGCTCTGTAGATAGCACAAGGAAACAAGATAATCCAGGCCTTTTCCTGATTTTTTTAAAAGCAGATCTCTTAAATCCACTCCACAGATCCCCAAAACAGTAGAGTCTCAAATACTATTTGCAAGTTAAGATACTGAAATACTCTCCATTCTTTTAGCTTCATGTTTTGCATTGTTTGATGCATCAAGATATAACTCTTCGAACTGTCTTCCTACTTTTCAGTATCTGGAACGTTTCTCTTAGCTTGAACAACAAAACATGTAAGCCAGCGTGATGCATCTCTAAATGCATATCTTTTAATGATATATTCAAGTTTGATTGCTTGGAAGTAGCATGGGATAGATAAAATCTTAGTGATCTTTCTTTCAATCAGTTTGGTTTTCGACTCTCATATTTTCTCTGTCCATAAAGACATTTATTATTCTCAATTTCTTAATGGTTTCTGCATCAAATACTGGTCTAACTAGTGTGAAGGAATTTTCTTTGAAAACTGGTTGATATGAAAGGTAGTGTATTTTCCCCATTTCATTATCTAGCACTTTTTCTACTATGCCCGATTGTAACCAGTCTTGCATTGCCACATTATAGTCTTCTAATCTAAGTTTCTTTGTGGTTGAAAGTAATCTCTTTTCAGCAGTGTCTTTATTGACTGGAAAATTGTCCTGATGATCAACTCATGGCAAACTGACTTCATGTCTACCATCATAATTTTTTCTCAAGGTCCTATTAAAGTGATCCAATACATCCATTTCCAGTTCTACATTAGACTTGATTCACTAGGATCAGTTATGCCCTTGCATCCACAAATAATCTAAATTATTGCTTCCTAACCAGTATGTTAATTCATACTGATTACCAAAGATGAAGGGTGAGATGAAATGCAGTTGTTTATCTTGACCATAACAATTAAGCCAAATAGTGTCTGTACTGGAACAAGATAAGATGACAAAATATTCCCAGTATGAAGACTTCCAGAATAGTGAGCTCCAATCAAAAGTACTGTAGGTAATGATTCTTTTTCTACATCAGTAAGTCAGATGCCTTTATCCTGTAATTCAACCATCCAAGGTCCTTTTTGAATACTAGGAATGTATACACAAATAACTTGCTAATCCAGAAGTTGGATTTCACAAGAGTTAACAAATTTTCGGGAATGCATGAATCCACAAATTGTACATACTTGTCAGTAGTTATGCTAATCGACTCAAATGTAACTCCAATATGGTTAAAAGTAACTTTTTTATTGAAAAGCTTATTTTTACAGGTAGACTATACTAGATTTAATGTATTTACATACTTATTTGTTTTTGTGGGTTTTTTTAAAAACATTTTAGTCATAGTGGTGGTTCAACCTCGCATAATCAGCAAAACATTGTAATCCTTTTCGATTCATTTGCAGCAATATTTCTATCTCATTGAGCAGATAAGGATTGATAACATTCACAGCATCGTTTCTGTGCTTTCTCCCAGTTCCGAATACTTCTCAAGAAAATGTGCAATTCTTCATTTAGGTGTTTGTGATTCTGTAGGCATTTCATCCAGGAGCTGATCAATAATATTTCCTCTAAATTTTAAAATGCTTTAGTACCCTACCTCTTACGAATATACCATGCATTGACAACTGATATTGTGCAAATCAATTCTGTGATAAGTTTTCTGTATCACTTAACAGTTTTGCATAAGAAATTGTAATATGATACAATTTTATCGGATATATCAATGCCCTTCTTCGCATTATTGTAGTAAAAAATAGCATCAGGTTTTAGTTTACTACTTGCTCCTTGAATCACAGTACAAGTATGCAGACATAATTTTCAACACACTATAAAGTGTTATTGATTATTAACTTTTGTTTTGCTTAAGAATACATAAAGTATTACTTTCACTTACATGCAATATTTTTGCAATTAACAATAATTTGCTGAACTTAATAACCATAGATCACTGCAGCTGAATATTTTTTTGCACCAGACTCTAAAAATATCAAGAAACACATTTAACTTCCAACCCTACTGAATTTATGAATGCTTTCAGACCATAAAGAGAAGTTGTTTGATAAATGGTCTAGTGTGGTGCACTGCTGCTGGCACTTCATTCCTGTTAGTTGATTGCTTCTATGCATCCACAGTACTTCATTATCAGGTATTGAATTAAAATTATTGTCTTTATTTGGTGGTTTAAAATACATACATGATCTGGATATTGTTTGAAGATTATATAGCAGACATTTTGAAATTAATAGATTTTATACAAGAGAATATTACATACAAGAGATTATATACAAGAGAAGTGAAATATATGATTTCTAAGATTTCAAAAGATATGAAAGGGAAATTATGCTCAACAAAGTAATAGAAGAAATTCTTACTTCATCAGCTGAGAACACTTCCTTTGAATAAAATGACACATTTGAAATTAAATTAATACGTAATTTGAGAGGGAAAAATCAGCTGAAACCTTAATCATGTATCATGGGATTCTAAGGAAGGGGGAAAGGTAAAAATTTGGCATGCATTAAATGATTTGAAAAAGAAAACTTGTAGTGTCGCAGGTGAAAATTTATTGAATTTTTATTTTAAAAGAAAGCGAGGACTTCTAAAGGGAAATGGCTCGTATTCACCTTATACATAGGGGATAATGCAAAAACTTCCATGGAACTCTGTTCACTGTGATTTGAATCCGTGTTGAAATAGTTGTGTCAGCCATTTAGTGGTCAACTGCTGATGGCTTTACAATTTTGAAACTTGAGTACAGTGTTTCCTCATTTTTCACAGTTAACGAGGACTGGAACCTCCCGCGAAAGCTAAAAAACCGCGAAGTAGGATTTGTCCCTAGGAATTTTCATGTATGCGGGTACAAGAATGCTTTAAATATGTAAACAGTATTTATACTTTACACATCTAAGACAAATTACAACAGTATACATATTTACTTAAACGTGTCAGTGCTAATTAATAAGGTTAATTACTTGGAGGGAAACATGGTTAAATTTTAATTCAATACCTGATAATGGGTAGTTGTTGTCTTTGTTTTTTCTTTTCCTTCAAAATTCCACAGTACAAGGACATAACCCCGTAAACGCGATTGCTGAACTCAACAGCTCGAACCATATTGTTGTCAAAGTCTTGTGCAAATTGTTGCATCGCTCTTGCCATGTTGCAGACTCTCCAGGGTAAGGCCACGATTTTCAGGTTCTTCTTCGTCTTCCTCTTCGTTTTCTTCCTCACTTGCAGACTTTGTCATCTCAAGGAGGACTTCATTGGTCAGTGGGTCCGAGTGGCAATCGATAAAGGCGGCTGATGTCTTCTTTGTCATGTAGACAAATCCTTCATTCCTTATGGGTGTGAGCCAGCCTCACCGCCTTCTCCACTGCTGAGTGATGAACTTCTTCAGGAGTGAAGGACGGATAGTCATGCACCTCGTTCGACCATAATTTCTTCCAACTAGAACTCATGGTTTCACTCTTCATGTCCTTTAATGCTCGCTGAATATTAGACAAACATGAGGCAATGTCGTAACTGCGCCAGTATGCTTTCAAGGTGAATTCGTCATTGGCATCGTCAACTGCCGAAATGAGACCTTGAGGCACAAATGACACATTGATCCATCAGCTTAATTGGAGATGTAGTGTTTTGGGGCAGAAACTCTATCTGCACACCATCATATTGCAGGACCGTTGCATGGCCTCCTGCACAGTCCATCAGGAGAAGGACCTTAAAGGAGAGGCCCTTTTCAGCCAGATGCAGCTTCACCTGGGGAATGAAGCAATGGAGGAACCATTCAAGAGTCAGAGCTTTCGTTATCCAGGCCTTGGAGTTATGCATCTAGAACACGGGCAACAGAGGCGTATTTTTGTTTTTTTAATGCCCGTGGATTCTTGGCTTTATAAATAAGGCCTGGCTTAAGCATAAAACCTGCAGCATTGCCAGCCATGATGACAGTTACACAGTCTTTGTGAGCCTTGAAGCCTGGCCTCTTCACTTCGTCCTTGAAGAGGAATGTACGTGAAGGCATCCTCTTCCAAAAAAGTCATGTTTCATTCATGTTGAAAACTTGTTCAGGGAGGTAGCCTCCCTTACTGATGAGGTTAGGAAACTCTTCCTCCACATAACGAAAAGCAGCATCGTTGTCAGCAGAGGAAGCCTCACCATACAGAAGCACGCTTGTGAGGCCGTATCTTTTTTGAAATTATTCGAACCAGCCTTTGCTGGTTGAAAAGCCTCATCCTCGAGGAGGCAAATCACTACTGGAAGCGCTATTACTGGCTTGAGGCTTGTCAAAACCTTCTTCAGCCTCTTCATTGTCATCATCGGGCAAGATTTGGTCGTAGACAGCTTTGGCCTTTGTCCTGATCATATTAGTGTCCAAACTCACTGTCTTTTGTCACTTGTCAGCAATCCACAATGCCAGTGCAGCTTCAATTTTCACAATTCTGTTATTACGCGGAGTTACCACACGTTTCACTTCTTTATTAAAGCAGTTTTGCGGATATTTGCTTTCTCTTTCTCGATGCACCGCACTGTAGATTCATCCCCCCCCCGTAATGGTGTGCCACAGATGCATAAGTTCTGATCATATCTAAAAGTTTCACTTTTTCACTGATGGTCATCATCTTCTTCCTCTTGGGCGCCCTGGAGGAAGCTTACACAGGAGCGCAGTGCTTAGGCGGCATTATAAGGGCTTAATTAATAACAAAAGTTATTGCTTAAACAAAAACAGTTATTGCCAACACAACACTAAAATACAGTATGCAAGACAGTCAACATCATGGACAAGACTGGCGAGATACAACAAGAGAATCTGCTAAGTGAGGCAGCAATGATGCACAGACAATCAACTCACAGGGATAAATCTACTCGTACTCTCATTGGTCGATGTTGCACCGGAAACCAATCACACTCCTTTAAAGCCCATGGTATGTACTCTAAGTCAACTCATCTCTTTGTTTGACATGCAGGGATCCTTCTCTCTCGTGCATCAACATGAAACAATGCTCCTTTCTGCAATGTGGCTGCCGACATGGTTGTATTTTTTCATTTTTATTTTTGATGAATATTTTGGAAAAATCCGTGGAGCGCTGAAGCCACAAAACATGAAGCGCGAAGTGGCGAGGGAACACTGTAATTTGATTCAGTTTGCTAATTGTAATTGGTGTAAAACAGATTATTTTGTTCCTTTTTATACTGCATTTTTATCAAGGCTGAACATTCAATCTGTAATTAGTGTATTTATTATTACTTGCACTAGTTTTGCTTGTATCACTATAAATGATTAAGTTACAATGCATTTTTCCAATGTAAAATAATTTCGACATTTTATTGCATTCTGACTTAATTTTTCAAGGGTTAAATTTCCATAAGTTCTATTTTTATTTTAAGATTGTGTGTACTGACAGACAAAACATATTTGCTTTTTATCACTTCATTTGTTTCATATTTCTATTTGATCAATTCATACTGATCAGGTTTGCTAAATTTCCAAACTTGAACATTGAAAATTTTAATAGCTGGCAAATAGTGAGTGCCATTTTGCCAAATCTCATTATTTTTACCACTTTTTTACTGCAGATCTATAGAATATTAACAGACATATTTTATACTACAGTACAAAATCTGAGATCTGAAATGTTTCAGACTTTGGCGATTTCTGATCATCAGTTTAAATCTAGTAAGATGACATGTAGAAATTACAAAGTGAAGAACATGAAATAGTTGTTCATGAAATAACGAAGCATTTATGATTTTATGGGAATCAAAATTTACAAAAAAGTTCAATGTTTATTTGTTTAATTAAACATTTTATTCACTGTAAGCCCAAATATGTCCTTTGTTTAAACTCCTTCTTTCTTTTTGCGTTAATACTTTATTTCTCTTTAATTTTATAGACCGACACAATTTCTTGTTCAGCTACAAAGTTCAATATTTTCAATTGAATCATTGTCTTATAACAATTGCTGTGTTGAGAATTCCCACTAAACTGTCAATCAAAATCTTTTCAGTCTGCAAAATCTGTCTGTAGCTTTTTTTACTAATCACAATGGAAATCACATCATCATCAAACATTGCCATCCCAATGGAAACTTCTGTTACATCATGTTCATTTATAACATCTTCAATAGTACTCAAAATTTAAAACAAAATGCAGTTGTTGTTTTGCCTACTTTTGAAATTGCACTTTCGTAAATCCAAATTGCACCCATCCTATTTTCTCTCACTAAGGCCATTACAGAAGAGTAGTACCAAATATGTTTTCATTTTGCAGATCCTGCTAAAGTTTCAAAATTAGAAACTCTCTTTGGCATAATCAAAATTAAAACTTTGATTTTGATAAGATAGCCATAATAGCAGCCTGCAAAAAAATGGTGACCTGGATTAAATTAGAAACTTAAGAAGAACATCTGCTATGTTAACTGAAATTAAGTACTTTGGGATCTAATTCTTTCTCTCTTCTGACCAGCTGTGCCAAAAGAAAATCTGTATGATCAACATCCCACTCCAAACATATATGCCAAATATGTCTTGAGATTCATTTATTGATAAGGTTAGACAAAAAAATGTTAGCCCTTCCAACAACCACTTGAGGGCCAAAGGCATGGTCACAGCCAACAAGAGTCAGCATACTCACATTGACCTCAGTGGAGTTCCCTAGCCAGCTAGTCTTTGAAATCGACATACAGGAATCTCAGCTAGTCAGAAGAAAAATCACTTTTACATCACATCTACTTATAATATTCCCCACTCTAAGATTTTATGAAAAAAAATTCAAGGGGAAAAATACTGGTGGTCAGGATATTACATCGTTCAGGATCATTTGGATTTCAGATGATTAGACCATGTGTACTTTTTTTTTTTTTTTTTCCCATAAAACTGAGTTCAAATTAAAAGAGCTTCCTTGTAAGTAAGGATGGTGTCAAACAGAATATTTCTTTTCTCATCCATGAAAAGTTATCACATTTGACAGCTGAAAAGAATTCTAAAATATTAGATAGCAAAAGTGCCATGTGATTATTAGTTACTTGAACATGATGATGGCCTTGATTTCATGCAGTAGAAAAATTAAAAAACCATATAGTGTTTTATTGTTCAAATGATTTTTTGTTTGATATTTTATATGAAACTCTTTATCTATTCAGCAGAGTGGTAGAGATACCCGTGTGGTGACCAGGTGTGAAAGATTAGTCCCAATGTAGGCTATGCATCTCATAAGGTGGTGTATGGTGTATTTAATTATGGCAAAGCACACGAGGGCTATCTGCCGAAGGGGAGGGATGCCTTTCATGGAGGACTTTCTAAGGGAAACTGGCTCGTATACACATTACACATGGGGAAAACCACGAAAACGCCCATGCAGCCAGCCAGTTCGCGGGATTCGAACCTCGGACCGAACTACCAGTGTTCAGCGACTTTACCGCTCGGCCGCTGGTGGGCCATGCATCTCATAAGAGATGACTAAAATGGGTACCCAATGTCCAGGGGTATAGCCAGGCATCCTGCCCCTGGGGATTATATCAGGGATTGGTCCTCCAGGTTGAAGGTGGAGCATGAGGTTCACAATCCCACCTTGCAAAATCTACCTGTCCAGAAATCTCAAGGAGTTAATGACAGATGGATCTCACCCAAGCAACATGGCAAGAAAATGGATTTGATTATTCGAAGCCGGAATTTTAGAACTCTTTATAGGAGTGAAGCATTGAGAAATCTTGTTGGTGTTTTTATTGAGTTCAAAATTTATGTCCTGGCATTGCAGGAAATTTGCTGGACTTGCCGGGGGGGATCTTTGAAAAGAGGTAACACTGTGTGTACTACAAGTTGTCAGGATAACCAGCATCATTTTAGTGTAGGGTTCATTGTGAGTAGGAGAATGAAGGTTTATGTAACTGAATTTAAACCTGTTAATGAGAGAATTTGTAAGTTGCGCCTGAGGATAAGCATTACAATATTAGCATTATTTTTGCTCATGCACCCACTGAGGATAAGGATATTACCGAAAAAGAATCTTCTTATGACAGTTTAGAAAGCACCTTTGATGGTTGTGCTCAAGAGTGGTATGAAACTCCTGATTGGAGACTTTAATGCATAAGCTGGAAAAGACAGTACAATAATACCAAACATTGCGGTACAGAGCTTACACCTTATAAGTAATATCAATGGAGGTTTTTTTGACTAATTTTGCTGTTCCAAACAAATTATAAATTGGTGCACAGTGTTTCACCACAGGAATATACATAAGGCAATATGGAGGTAAACAGATGGGAAGACTTCTAACCAAATCTACCATATTCTATTGGATGTTCGATGTTACAGAAGAGCGAATGTGGATTCTGACCTTTTCCTTCTTATCTCTAAAGTTAGATGTTGACTTTAAAAACTTTTCTACCATAAGAGGGAACAACCAAGCAAGGGGTTGGCTGTTGACAAACTCTAAAAACCCTAATATTTTAAATGCATATGGAACTAAGCTCAGAACTAATCTGCAAGCAGAAGTAACTGTACAGAATAACAACTACATTTGAGAAAGACAAGCAAATAATATATAATTCTGAAACTGACACCATACCAGAGAAGAAAAAGAATGGGAGTACAGACTGGTATGATTTGGAATGTGCACTGGCTACATTACAGAAAAATATTGCCTATAAATTAATGATTCAAAATCATTATACCAGAAGAGCTGAGGAGGAATGCAGGGAGTTAAGACGGCAGGAAAAAATTCTACATAGAAAGAAAAAGAGGCTTTTTCTTGAGGAGCAGTAGAGAGAAATTGAAAAGTTTAAGGCCCAAAAAGAATCAAGAAAATACTTTCAGCTGATAAATAATACCAGGAAAGATTTCACGCAAAATGGAATATACTGCACAAATAAAGATGGTGTGCTCCTGAACTAAAAGAATGAGATCTTAGCAAGATGAAGGAATACTTTAAAGATTTGCTCCATGGTTAAGACACTATAGATATAGACAATAGAATTATATTTCCTCTCCATACTGATGAACAAGACCTTCATTTACCAGTATTTTTGAGATTGAATCTGCAATCAAGAAACTTATTTGAAACAGATCAGCGGGCCGTGATGAGATTAATGCTGAACTGTTGAAGGTTGACGAACCTGATCTGACTACGGCTATATGTGCTATTGTTTGCAGGGCTTGGACATCGGAGCAGGTGCCCATTGAATGAGATGCAGGCTCCATCTGTCCCATCTTTCAAAAAAGGTGATAGACCAGACTGTTGCAGCTACCATAGAATTACTCTTTTGAATACTATATTTAAAACAGCACTACAGTTAAAGTTACTATTATTAGTTTATTACACACTTAGTAAGTGATTTCATGAAATAACTACATATTCAATGAAATAACTCAATTCACTTTAACGATAATACATAAACAATATATATATATATATATCAGAATTTTTAGAAAATGTCAGTTCCATAGATACTCCACAAAATAAAATTTAAAGGTTTAAAACGAAGACCATGGCTTAGTAACAAATATGTGATTTTTCAATCACATATTTGAGTAAAATCTGAATAATAGGCAGGAATTTATTGTTTGCAATAAAAACCTCATATAAAGTAATAACTTCATATATACATTCTCATGCAACTGTTCAAATATAACACTCATAACTTACCACCCATAGAATGAGCTACCCATACAATAGGTCTCTCCCCAATCTTTGACAACAGCAATTTTTGCAGTATGTCCTTGGCTTTGACATCTAAATTATCTCTGTGTAAAGCAACACAATAAACAAAAAATTGCATTAACAATTTGACTAATAATTCAGTGAATATCAAATTATTAATTGTAGAGTATATTCAAACAATGTATACATCTAATTTCAATAAAACTAATTATGTTACTAAAATACAGAAATATAAAATATTACACATAATGAATTTTTATTCACATTTCAGTAATTCTGTAATTGTGATAAACAAGTTTTTAGTTATAGCTACGCTCCATTAAAGATGATCACTTAAAAGATTAAAAATCACATAGAAGAGCATAGTTTTCCCCCAGTTTTTGAGATGAATATAAGTAAAATCAATGCACTGATTCATTAGATAAAATATATAATATTTTTATATTACACGAAGGTGTCTTTCAAAGTTTAGATAAAGGGAAACTAAATGAAGAGTTTCAGTTTGCATAATACAAAGCAAAATATTTCAAAACACTTAGCATTTCCTAATTTTGATAACCATTTGCTGTCCTTTTAGAGAAGAAAGTTTGAATACATGAAAGGATTCCCATAAGTATACCACATTTCCAACTTTATGTTAGTAATTCCCTGCCTGTTTCTCAGAGTTTTGATACCAATAATTGCATTATCAAATGAATGAAAAACTTAACATGTAATCCAGACATGTGTTACATAAAGAACTAACTGTCACATGATAAAATATTTAAATTTTGTACTCTTCAGGGCATTCCTTTAAAATTATGTATTAAAAACCGAACTTTATGTTACAAATGATAGCTAGTGCAAAAAATTCTTTAGAATGGAAATATCAAATTGAATATGATTTCCTTCAAGACCTATATACCTAATTTTCACATAATTCTGACAATGGAATCTGAGAATCTCGTACCACTCTTGCTCATAACCAAACACTCAAAAAGACTTCCTGATTGAGAGATTTTAAGTAAGGAAGTTAGAATAGAAATAAGGAGTGTTTCAAGCTTTCTGTATTATTTGAAAATGAAATTTGTTTGACAATGGGCAGCTAAGTTATTGTCAGCAAAACATGTGAAACTATGTTTTGTAAATATGTTACAATGAAATGCAAAATTTTTATTCTAATGTAATGATGATGGTATTTGGCCTAAAAAAACTGCATACCAAGAAGTAATTGTTAGATCATAAAGAAACTTAGCATGAAGGTATGTGTCAGGCAGATAGGCAAATGACTAGAAATTCAGTGCAATTGCACATTGCATAATGCCACTATAGGACAATGAATTTTGATCTCTCTAGCATATAAAAAAGGTTCACAAAGGCATTTTGCCTGTACTCAATTTTTTTTCATAGGGATGCTGTTACATTATCATCAATATGATTAATAGTCACAGTCTGAAAGAGAAATCATTGGAATGAATCATTGGAATGATGGAAGTTCAATGTTCAGCTTGGCAGATATTCTTCCCACCTAAATCATCCTAAATTATTATTAGGAGATCTTAAGACCAGCAGATAAAAGGTTGCAAGCAAAGCGGCCAGGGTCAGCCTGCCCTCAAAAGCTGAGAGGATCATCATGACAACCCAATAATTTGTTCATGACATCTTTCAACCACCAGTATTTCCACATATGGCAGGGCTGTCAGGAGACATCTTTAAACAGGACAATACTCAGTTATACACAGCAGGGTTGTCACAATTGTCACAAGAATGCTTCTGCCACATTCCCAACCTTTCCATGGCCTGTCCACTCTACAAATCTGACGCTGTTCAATCATGTTTGGGGTAATTTGGGACGGGAAGTTGCACAGACTATGAGTTTGATCAAATTACAGGCATGCTTACAGCGAATGTAAAATGACATGATACAGGACATCATATGGGACTTGTATGCCTCAGTGCTCTCTTGTATCGCATGCTAGAATTGCTCATGAATACAGAGTACTAGAACCTCCATTCATTTGGAGCTTTTCCTGTAATAAAATGATACTCTTGTTTTTATTTTATAATCATGTGTATATACTGGGTGGCCATAATTAAACTGACAGTGCTCACAGTGTTCTGTAGCGAGATCTATTTGCGAGAATGACGCCACATTTTGTAGGAAGATTAAACAAGATGGGGGATGAAGGATTCTGCGAAAAAACAAATTAGTTCTAAAAGTCACTGCTAGGGAAATATTTGGCGCTGTGTAATAGAAAATAGAGTGTTAACAAATGCAAATCAATACGGAAATTACCTTTTATTTTGCATTCAAATGAGGTTCAATGTGGCTGCCGTTGTTGTGGACCACATATTGCATTCTGTGCACGGTATGCCCAACAGCAGAAAGTAACATGTCTGCAGGAATCTCCCGTACAGTCCGTGATATGTTATCCTTCAACATAGCCAGGTCCTGGACCACTCCTTGATAGACCTTGGATTTAAGGTAACCCCCATAGCCAGAAGTTGCATGGGGTAAGATCAGGCAACCGAGGTGGCCATGCAGTTGGAAAGTAGCGGCTGATGACTCTTTCTGTTGTGAATTTCAGTCATAGCATCTGTTGCATCCGCACAACAACGTGTGGAGGGGCTCCATCTTGCATGAAAATGATTTCCCCCAGGCATTGTCTTTGCTGCAGTGAAGGAATGACAAAGCTGTTCAACACATGGTGATATCTCTCTCCGGTAACAGAACAGGTTTCCGGTCCTGTTGAGGTCATGTTCTCATAGAAGAATGGACTTACGATAAATTCCGCTGTGAACCCACACCAAACAGTTACCTCTGGTGAATGTAAGGGAATTGCTGTGACTGCATGTGGTGATTTGTCATCCCAAATTCGGCAGTTCTGGGTATTCACAGTTCCATTCAGGTAAAAGTGGGCCTCGTCTCCCCATAAGATTTTCCACGGCCAAGCATCATCCACCTCCATTCTGGCAAGAAAGGTGAGAGCAAAAGTCAATCACTTATCATGGTCGGGGTACAGTAACTCCTGTACACGGCTGATCTTGTATGGATAGAAGCTGATAATCTTTCGTAAGATTTTCCATACCGTACTGTTAGGCACAGCCATATTCCCAGCCACGAGCGCTAGAGGTGGCAGCAATATTGTGTGGTCCTCTGTTGACAATCGCTGTGGCAACTGCTTCGATTGTATCCTGTGGTACAGGTTTTCGTCTTCTGCCTGACTGAACCTTCAGAGAACCTGTTTTCTCAAATGTCGCAGCCATTGCTTTTAGCCCATTAACTGACACAGAACCATTACCTTTATGCACTTTTTTGTGCATTCTAAAAGCACAAAGAGCGGCTGACGCGTTGCACTGGTTGAGGTAAAAGAATCTGACCAGTAACACACGCTCGACTAAAGAAGGAGACATTGCACATAAACTTTCAATCCAATTGATTCGAAACGTAACACAATGCCTTTTAGAACCCAAGCAGCTGGCACTGTGCGAATGGATGTAACATGATATTTGAATAAAGAACTTCTTCTTCTGCTCAGCGTACGTGATATTGCAGATCATGAGACTTTATCGGTGTTTATGTAGATTTTGCGCTTTTTTAAAAGTATTGCCATATTGCACTTGAACTAAATCAGAAAATGTGCATAATAAAAGGTAATTTTATTTATATTATTTTATTATTTATTATTAAAAGGTAATTTAATTTGCATTTGTTAACACTCTATTTTCTATCACACAGCGCCAAATATTCCCCTAGCGGTGACTTTTGGAACTAATTTGTTTTTTTCGCGGAATCCTTCGTCCCCCGTCTTGTTTAATCTTCCTACAAAATGTGACGTCATTCTCGCAAATAGATTGCACTACATAACACTATAAGCACTGTCAGTTTAATTATGGCCACCCGGTATATATATATCAATGTTGAACTCTCATAAAATTTCACTCAATTCTCGAAATTCGTTTTTGGTGCATACATTTTATGGATGTTTTACAACTCACAAAATGCAAGAAATTATGCTGAAATACTGTGAAACCCCCATGCAATATCAGCATCACTTAAAATTCAAAATGATATTTATATATATTTTAAGAACTTGTTTACTGCTTTGCATTATTTCTCAATTCAATTTCCCCCCCCCCCTGCTGTTGGTTACTTTTCAATATTTCCTTTTCAATTTTAGGAATAAGTAATTTCACATTTACTTGGAAAATAAAAGTAAGTTCTTAGAGCTATTCTTATTGCTTCAAGTTTCTTAACCTGATTAAGGAAATTGTCCTGCATTCAAGCTTGATTAAAATCTCAAGTTTAAAAAGCAATTAGGGCAGAGGTTGTCTGTTGTAAACACTGAACTATGACTAATATTTTATTATATTTTTTACTGTGATACCTACATATAAATTTATCAATCTTTAGTATACATTAAAAAAAGATACACTTCATACAAAAAAAAATTTTAACACAGCATAGTTTAGCTTGAATAAATGTATAATCTACATTCATAGCACAACACAATAAATAATGTACATGTATATAGTTGAAGGGTTACTACTATTATTTTTCACTTACCAATTATTTTACATTTTGAATCTTTACTGTTACTTCTCATTTCCATTTCCCTGCCAGTATGTAAATGAGGTAGCAAGAGAGTATTTAAAGGAAAATTTTGGAAGTTTAATTCAGAACATGTTCTGCCCCTCAAGAATGCATTACTAGGTTTTTGCTAACTCACATAAGATTTCACTCTTTGGCTTTGCTGACATTAATGCCGACATTTAAATATTTGCGGCTGTTATATCTGTGAGCCAACATCGCATTAACCGTTTGACTGCTACACGGCACAAAAGCGCTGCGTTCATTTGTCTCGAAAACCGCGACGCAGTGCTTTTGTGTTGTGAGTTTCAGTGTGTCTTTGTTGCTCCGCGGGTGTGAACGTAGTCTGACCTCACGTGTACTTTGTAACAAAAGTGCATTCTAAAATAACTTTTTACCGTTTTTGTATATTATTTAAAAAAAACAACCATGACACAGTCTATTATTTTGAACGTTGATTCGATTGCTAGTGATTCTGAGGATGGTGAAAGAACAGACACAAAGTAGTGATGATAGCATTATTATAACTCATCAAAGAAAAAACAGGATTGAAAGTGAGTCTTCTATCCGATCTTCAGAAACAGAAGAAACACCAACTTTTACGAATATTCCTCCGACAAATGTGTTTTCCAAAGCAACAAATAATTTTTTCGAGACTCCTGGACCTAGATGTGCGCCTTTCCCCGATGCTACACCATAACATATTTCAAGTTATTTTTTACCACATCACTGCTTGAAACCATCGTAAGGGAAACAAATCGATATGCTACCCAGTTTTTTGCCTCGCACACTGTTTTGAATAATTCTCGGGCAAAAAAGTGGGCGCCGACAAGAATATACGAAATAAAAGCCTTTATTGCAGCCTCACTCGAAATGGGGATTACAAGAAGGCCAACAATTGATAGTTATTGGATAAAATGTTCCCGATATATACCATGGTTTACAACAATGTTTTCAAGGGATAGGTTTCAACTGATTTTTTCACTTGATTGACAACATGTTATTATTTGATCCAGGCCATCTGAATTATGACCCATGTGGCAGGTTTGATATGCTTGTCAAACATGCAAATACTGTATTTCAGTGGCATTATTTGACAACATCAAGTCAAAATAGGTCCCGCAGTTTTCGTGAGTTCTTGCAAGAATTGCGTGAAATGCATTGCAAGAATTGCTTAGCAGTCAAACGGTTAAAACATTTGTGTAACCCTTGCTAATAATCTTAGTTTAAACCTGAAATCTGAATTTACCATTACTTTAAGTTACACTGCCACAAGTGGTTGGCTGACTTCTAAGCATGAGTCATGCATTTATGTTTAAAGTTCCGATTTAATAAAAAGGTTTATTGAAACCTTCTCAAGTTTGTCATTAACTTCAGATGCAATGATAATTCGCTCCTGTTCTGTTAAGAAATGGGACTAAGCTTATGTTACCAGAGCAAGTCAAACTTTATATAGTAAACAATACATACATAACGGGTAAAATTAAATTTTTAGTTCAATGCTTTCACCATTTATTAAAATATGCAGTTTTTTTAAGGGGCAATTTGCTCAGAAGAACTATTAATTTCGCTTTGACATTTTGCATTGAAAACCATAGATGGCGACTCACTTTTCAAATTGTTGCCACCGAATATTAGAGCCCTGTATTATATTTAATGAAACTAAGTAATGAAGCTTGCATAAATGTATGTATGTTTCTTGCACTGTGATAAAATAACGGTACCTAGAGCTATAAAAATTTGAATAACATAATCTTCCATAGAACATGGGCAGGTGGAAGCCCGAATTTGAAATGCATTTTATTATTGATTTCATATTTTGATTCACTTCAACAAATTTTTGATTAACAAACTAAACGATTTCAAAGCGAGCAATGGCAACACTGTATCGGGGGGAACATTTTTATCTCCAGTGTACGAGACTCTGTATCAGAAATTCTAAAGATATGCTTATTTTAAAATTATTTCGCGATATTGCTGTTGAACTGAATTTTATGGTTTGAGTACGTAGAACATGATATTTAATAAAAAAAGGTAACACACAAAACATTAAAAAAATGCCCCTTTGGACATAATTTAAAATCTGAAACCTTTCAGATTTTATACTTAATTTTTTTAACATTTCATGAGAATTAAAATCTTTTATACTTAAAAAAATTCAAATAGTACACAATAAAATCCTAAAATATATCATTGTATGTTAAGGAATAACAATATCAGTTACATATAGAAACCAAAAATTATTCTTTCATAATCTGCTTGCTAATAAGTTCTTTACTTCACATACATGACAAATATGTGATGCAGAAATATTTTTCAATATATTTTCAAAATTATAAATAGAACATGAAAAAAAAATTTAGCATTTTTTTATGAAATATAATCCTAATGATTTGTTTTGATCTTCAAGGAATAAAATTGTATGCTGAACATGATTCTATAATTTTTCAAAAATAAAAGTGAATGATATCAATCAGTGGAGGGAGTAAAAGGGCTGCTCTGTGGATTTACTACCTAAGGCATATGCTCACTCCTTTACATTAAGTGTCCCTATTACGCAAAGGCATTACAGTTGCAAGTGTCCATGATTTTTGCAGAATTCAAACTCAAGCCTAGTCTTCTCTAACCATCATGACATCACAAAAAACCTTGAATTATTCAACTTGTATGATTAAGAATGAAATGAATTTATATGTATTACATTTCAAGAGATTGCTTAAGGGATGCAATGATCAGTTGAGGAAAATAATGAAAGATTACACAGAAGTGAGATGGATCTTAGTAAAAAGATATTATAGAATAAAATAAATATAATCATAAAAAGATATTGATGGGATTATTTAAATATTTTCTACTAAAAGTAAATGAACACTGGGAAGCTAAAATACATATATTATAATATCATATATCATAAAAGTTCAACAGCAGCCAAATGTGTGAAAATAAAAATGTCCAACAAATTTTTGAAAATTATAAATTAATATTTTTTTCTGTTTGATCAACAATCGTTCATATGCTGCATATTTTGAATGTTTATAATAACAAAGTTACATAGATGCTAATACATGAAGGAAGTTTTATCAAAAAATAAAGGCCAAACACTATTGCTACATTTAAATTTGCAACACTAACTAGCATCCACTTGCTTTGAAAATATGTACACAGCAGCTTATTTTTATTGTACTTGATACTCAAGTTAGTTACACAGATCATTTACAGTTAACAATTCATTGTTAGTCTTTCTTCATATATACTTGACATTAAAAAATGCATACACGGCAATTTTCTTTTTTGAAAGTTGCCTTTGTATCTGCATTTAAAAACAGAGAAAAATGAAATGTCTTCTTATTTTTTAGATAAAAGAATGTCATGCAGAATTTTAATCACTGATACATCAGCCACTCATATGATCCATAATATGACAGTATTAAATTAATATACTTGTGTTATTTCAATATATATGAAGCAGATAAACTTGCACTATACATAATAACATTTTCTGAAAGTTCAAAATACTGAGAACTATTGTTAGCAACACTAAAATTCATAGTTTTATAATTCACATAGTTTTTCAGAAAATATTCTGAAGTTTCTTCTCTTTCTTTATTCCATAGCCTACAGGATATGTTACTCACTCAGATATTTGCTTTGTTTTTAAAACTTGCAGAGATATAAACTGATTTTCTTTACTCTTTCAGTTACTACCACAGCTTCAGAATATGACAACACAGTGACAATTTTATATAGTGGAAAATTTAAAAAATTCAAACGTTATGACCTCTGGCTACCAGGTGTGTTCCTTAATGTTTGTTTATATCAGAATTAGTCATTTGTAATTTTTTTAAGTAAAATAATCTTCCTTTTATTAGAAGGGAAAAAATATGACAGGATAACGCTTATTACTGAAAGAGATTATGAAAGACCTTTCATTGGCGCAATACTGTAGAGGTATTAAGTTTTTCAAAGTGCAAAGCTTATAAAAATTTACTGTTACCACTGGGGTTCAGACCATGGATCATCTGCCTTTCATATTATGAAAGCATTCACCATGACTTGATAATTCCTTCCCCCCACACTTAAATAACAACAAGGAAAAAGAGACCAGAGATATCATCCACCTCATTTTATTTTGGATTATATTACAGAGACTATTGGATTCCTCAGACAAGGAAGTGTGAAAAATCAACTGTGCCCTCAATAAGATTTAAACCACAGATCTTCCACCTCCCAGCTGAATATGCTAACTAATCATGTGAGCATGCATGGAGGAATGTAACAATTCCCCCACAATGTAAACTAAAGTAGTTGCTCATAAAAAAATCTTAATAATAAATAAACAGACAGTTTATTTATTATCCCTATAAAGCTAATGCGACATAATTTCAAGTAATAAAAAATACAATATAAAAAGCTTACATACTTTTCTTTTCGTTGTGAACACTGCAATTTCCAGTTACTGAGGCATGTATTGTAATCAACAGAAATGAGACGGAGATTAGGAAGATCCCTGGCAAGCCAATCCTTTATATTTAAAAATGTGGATGTAAATAAATTTGTATTAAGTCAGTAATATTCTCACAGTAACAACCGGTAAAATACGCAAGTAACAAATTTTAATATTAGGGGCTAAAATACACAGGACATTATAAAAATAAACATACTACTTCCAATAACAGCAGCAAAACAAAAAGTTTCAGATGCCTTTTAAATCGCTCAAATGATCTACAAGCTCTCCAGGTGAATGAATATGATAATATTAAAAATTAAATATTTATTTAATTACATGCAACTTAAAATTTACATTGCTAAGTAAAAACATAGAAAACTATTCATTACACTGTATTAATATTAAAAATTAACAACCAGTGTTGCCATTCAACAAGTAAAAAGTAAAACAAAAACATAAGCTAAAAATCGTTGAAACTAGTTAAATAGTGATATTAATTATTTTACTATCTGTAATATACTCCCACCTTGCTAAGTGATAAAATTTTAACTTTGTAGTTCAAATTCAAAATCTTGACATGTTTTTACATCAACTTCTTTGTCCCAACCAATTTTAGATTTCCACAAATTCTGCAGCCAGATTTTCAGACACAGTATCACCAGATCCCTAGAGGATCAAAAACTTTCCATAAAGCAGATAAAATATTTTTTTCCCCTCTGATTACTACATTTGTTGCTTCTATCACATCAGGGATGTTGATCAAAAAAGTGTAAAATATCACAATGTCTGTCCTCCATCATTTTTGGAATGCCTGTTTGACTTAATATAGATTCCAATGGGTTAGTATATTCCTACCTTCATAAATCAATTTTTCTTTCAGCCCTTTCAGTGGCAACTTCAATAAATTGCTTCAACTCTGATTCAGTTTTGATGCCAGTCAAGTAATTATCCACACAGAAGCTGAGTCTCAGTTATCAGATAATATCTTCATGATATTTTTCATTTCCTTGCATGGCTTCATCTAGTTTCTTTCCTAAATGGTTATGAGTGGTTGACCCAAGCAAGAACGAACTAAATGCAACACCAAAGACAACTTTGCGATGGTGATAATGTTTCAGCTTTCCATTTTCATCACAGCATAGCAATCGTAGAAAATCTCTCTTGTATACAGACTTATTTGCCAAACCTTTTTGCTTATATCAACTGTTATACCAAATTTATACAAGGGAAACCTTGTTATCATGGAAGGAATTAAATGTATCAAATTCAATCCCTTCAATCACTGTGAACACAATCACTGTGACTGGGAGTTCTCTTTTGTTTAGAAGAAGCATTAAACATAGGCCTAATCTTAGTCATACTGTTCTCCTTCACCACGTGCCGTGCATGGGCGTTTTCGGTTTTCCCCATGTGTAACCTGTATACAAGCCAGTTTCCCTTAGAAAGTCCTCCACGAAGGCATCTTTTCCCTTAGGCAGATAGCCCTCGAGGCTTTGCCATAATCACACACATACACACACCACGTGCCGAAGGGGCAAATAGTGAAAAGATGACTTCATTTCTTCTTCCCCAGGAACCTCTTCGATGATGCCTTCTTGTTATCATTCTTTGAAGACTTCTCCATACTCTTCATATAACTTGCCAACTTTGAGCTTACAAATGGTCATTTGTAATCTCTTGAATGTCTAATTAAAATTGTCAGGCAAGGGTAAATGAACAAGAAGCGGTGGTAGACCAACGAAAAAATGTCCATTTTTGACAGTCTTTAACAAGTGTTCCATTAAGGCCTCTTAAAAGTTCCTTAGTTTCTGATCTGAAGGATCTTGTATCCATAAGGAATACAATTTCCACATTTCAGAAATATCAAATTCTTTTACTAAAAGGGAAATTACCAGCATAGCATTGGTTACAGATACTTCTCTGTCAGGTACTTTTTCCCCATAAAGTCCAACCAAGTGAAGTTTCCATGGTTTCAAGTCTACAGGTCTTTTACACTGACCTGCCGTAAGTTTTCCTATTATGTCAGCTCCAAGGAGTTTATTTATATTTAGCTAAAGCTTGCAAATCGGCTAGTGGTCACAAGGTAGAGAAAAGCCATATAACAATTCTTCTCATTTGCAATGCTTCAGGCGATTGTATAATGAAACCATTGGTTATTAACATATCAAAAACATCATGCTCATTCAAACGAATAAACATAAATAACCTTTCCATTTCTTGGATGGCTAATAGGAAAGCATGGGTCACTGCCATAGCTTTCAATGAATGGTTTCATAACATGTTTGTCCCAGATGTCAAGAATTATTTAAGTGAAAAGGGATTACCTTTTAAGGCTCTTCTATTAATTGATAATGCAGCTGAACATCTTCAAGATTTACAACACGAAAATGTAGAAGTTGTCGTTTTACCAAAGAATACAACTTCCTTATAACAGCAATTAGATCAAGGAATAATTTCGACTTTTAAGACTTTCTATATCAAACAGACCTTCAGGTAGATTTTAGAACAAATGGAGAATGAAGAAATATCTTACTCTCATGGCTCCTTGGAAGAAATTTACAATATTGGATTGTGTTAAGCATGTTAAACTGTCATATACTCAGAGTTAGCAATCAATGCTCAAATATACTCAGATTTAGCAATCAATGCTCAACGCATGCTGGAAAGCAATATGGTCGGATGCTGCTACAGATGATAATGATAGATAACCATTACAGCAAGAATATTCTCAGATCAGTAAATTGGCCCAAACTATACGAGGAGAAGGTTTTGAGGATTTAGCTCAGGCAGATATTGAAGAAATAATGGCTGATGAAGAAATAAATGAAGATGAGTTAATTAACATGATTCATGAAACAAACATGAAGACAATGATTTTGATGAAACCAGTTGCGTTCACAGGAAGTCATCAGGGTAAGACTTGAATTGGGAAGAAAATTAAGCAATCATTTTTTACAATATGTCACAAATGTTGAACGAGCTCTCCGATTCCAATGGGAGCTCAGTAAGTGCTAAAATCAATATGAGGAGGTTTACAAAGATTTAGGAAAAAAAACCTAGGCAACTGATTAATTACGGATTTCACTACAAAGTCTTGGCGATTGCTAATTTGTCCACCATTCAAGCAGAATCTTATCAAGAATGCTCAAGTGATGAAAGTGACATACTAATCAAGAAGAAAAGACTGATAGTTCATGAAAGTGATGACAGTGATTAAACTTATAATAATTTTTTGAATGATCTTATATTTTTCTAATGCAAAATAAATTAAATATGTACTTTATTACTGAGACATATTTGTTATTTTATGAATGACGTGTAACTTTATTTATTTCAAGATGTCATGCTTTTGTTTTACACAGTATGTTTTTCGTTTTACACGGTTTTAGATAGCAAAATCCAAGATTTCGATTTACACAATTTTGAGCGGAACCTATCTTTCATGCAAATTGAGGGATGGGTGTATAAGAGTTTCTTTCCTTGCTGGACTATATCACATTTCTTTCACCAGATTTTTTAAAATATATGTTTTTGAGACTCTGAATCTAGGACTGTTCTAACAAGGAAATCCTTACTATTTGATACTAGCTTTATTTTCATGATCTGAAGGATCACCTTCGGACCATACGTGATGTTAGACATGATGATTTCAAAACTTGCACATTTTCCATCACTTATCCAATGTCTTATTCCGAGCATCTAGTTTCACACATAAGTGGCACATGTGTTTTACCACATACTACACATCACTAACACTTTGCACTTATTAACTAGATGTCCAGCCATTAGGCATGCGACACAGCACTCTTTATCTCTTAAAACACTCTGCATTTCAGCTGAACTCGTCTTTTGAGCAGAAAAACAGTCTGAGCTTGGGTGTTTCCCAGAACAAAAACACATAATTTCTTCATATCCTTTTAAGCTGTAATAAGTAAATTGGCAGCTGTAGACACTTTTCCTGCAGTCAAATGCCCTCCTCCTTTCTTAAAAGATTGGTGATTTTCACTTGAACAAAAAGCAAAACTAGACATCGCTAAATTTATTCTTTCTTTCCCTTCAGCTTCGGCTTAAAGGAAGAACATAAAATTAATCATCCGTTCCTCAGCATCAGCGCAAGAAGATATATGACATACCAGTTAAGAAAAATGCATGAAATGAAACCATAACTCAAAAATAAATGAAAGGTAAGAAATGTATAGCTTCTGTGCCGTTTAGGGACATTTTCAAAAATTTTCTGCTCATCTAATCATTATTTCCTATCTGGTTCATTTGCGGTTTTGCAGCTGAAGATGGTGGTTCGGTAAAACCATCGAAACTAGTCCTGTGAAAATTTTGTAAATATAACGCTGATTTTTGTTGTTTGACTTCTGAATTAATATTTATTTGGCGTGTTATTGTGTCTTAAAATAACGTTCGCAAAAAGCAACTGAGTGGTCTTTTGTGTGGGAACAGCACCAATCTATGCACAATGACAAGGCCATCCAAACTATGTACAATGACCATCATAGGAAATATTTTTAGTGCACCTAAACGCCACATGGGTAGAAACGCCGCACCCGCTGAAAATTTAAGTTTTAAACACGTAAACGCCGCGGCGTTTCTTCCGGAAATTACGGTAAGTTTTTATACTATCAACAGCTTTGGCATAGTTGGCTGCTGGTGGAGAGAAGCTTTCTAAAACTTCTCATGCTCTGGACCCACTTACACTAGCTTGAACAAGGTACTGAAATTTAATTTCAAGTGCAATGTCTTCATTATCATGAATCTCAAGAATTGACTACAAAAGGGTAGCCTTAATGTCACTACTAAACAGCCTAAACTCTAATTTTGATAGATTTAATTAATTTTTAGAACCAGTAAGAGGAGCAGAGTTTTGAGACTTCCCTGCCATTGGTAATTTTATATGAATTTGTGCCAACTCCAGTTCGTGTTGCCTTATCTTTCCCCCTTCTTCGATTCTATTTGCTTTAGCTTTTCCTGATCCTCATATTCTATTTGCTTTCATCTCTTTTTTTCTTTCTACCTCCATTTACTGTCATTTATCTCCATTTTGTCAAAAAATCTGTAACAAATTGCGGATTTTCTACACACTGTTTACTCTGTAAAATAACTTCTTTCAGTTTTGCTATTGTGATCTTTCGAGGTAATGCCACTCCAACTTCTTTGACGACATAAAACAAGCCCTCTTTCAGTCCTTTTGCTGCTTCTTTCCAAATCATAAGTAAAATCTTGTCGCAAAGGTCAGTAAAATGTAAATAACAGCAGCAAAACAAACAAACAAAAAAGAAGACACCTTTTAAATCACTAAAATTAATTGCAGGTTCTCCAGATGAATGAATATGACGTTATTAAAAATTAACAACTATTTATTACATTAAACACAACTTAAAATTATCATTGCTAACAAAAAAAAAAAAATTGAAACTACATTCTATTAATATTAAGAATTAACAATCAGTGTTGTCATTCAACAAGGAAAAAATAAAACAAAAACATAAGCTGAAAATCACAAATGAAAGCAGTAGTTAAGTTGAATACTGATATTATTATTTTACAATGTGTAAGAAATGGCATCCAATAATCTGGTATTTATCTGCAGACAAATGAACACTTTCTTAATACCATCAGGATGTTAAGGTCTGTTATGATGATTATTTGAATACATGTATTAAACAAAGAGACAACATTAAATACAGCTTGTCGAACCAGATCTCATGAAAGCGAGTATTTTTTAATGGAAACATATCAAAGATAAACTTTTATGGCATAAAAACCAGCAAATATCAATAATATGGAAATGCTCATTTAAAAGAAATATACTCAAAAATTAGAATGCCTGAATCAGAATGTAATCAGCTTAACTATCACTGCTAATTTATAATTATTTAAGTCTTTATTATTATTATAGGATTGAAAATTACAGTACAAAGTCTGTAATCCAGACTCGCCGGGACTTCAGCGATTCCGGATAAGGGGTTTTTTTGAACTATAGATCATCAATTTAAATCTGGTAAGATGGCATGCAGAAATTATACAATTAAAAATATGAAACTGTAATTTATGAAATAAAGAGCAATTATGATTTAAAGGGTATCAAATTTTACAAAAAAAAAAATAAAATAAAAAAAAAATAAATAAAAAACCATCATATTTATTTGTTTACTTTACTAAACATTTCTTTCAATGCAAGTTGTTTAAGTTGCTTCATTTTTTGTGCTAATACTTTCTCTTTAATTCTATAAACAGACATAATTTCTTGTTCAGTTACGAAGTTCCACTGTTCAAGTCCCGTAATTGCTGTGCCGAGAATACCGACTAACTTGTCAATTGAATTTTTTTCCTTTTCACTAAGCTTTCTGTCACTTTCTTCATGCCTTTATCCATTTTTTGCAGCAATTCCACTTTTTGTTTGATTGACATCGAAACATGCTTTCCCTTTGTAGATCCTTTGGCAGCTCCAGAACTAGAAACTCTTTTCAACATAATCGAAGGTTCAAGCTTAATTTTTATAAAATTGCTCTAACAGTCTGCAAAAGATAATAAGCCAGATCCAGTTAGAAGATTAAGGAACAGCACAATCTGCAACATTAACTGAAATGCCTTAGAATCAGTAAAGATAATTTTAGCCTAGCTTATACCATTCGTTATACATTAAATGCACATGCGTAAATGCATCACGTGCATGCGCAAAGCATACAAAAAAGGTTTATGGCTTTGAAATCTGGATTATAGATCATTCCGGATAATGGACGTCCGGACTTTGTACTGTATATATACACTGGTGTTCAAAACTTAAGCAACAGGTGTTCTTTTTGACATAAATCCACGAGATATCATCCGAGAGCAGTCGCGTAGCTAGGGTGGGGCAAGGGGGGACATCTGTCCCTGGGTGCAGCATCTAAGAGGCACCAAATTGATGCTACAAATTTTAGAATGAAATGTTTCCCATTCTTGTAACACAGAAAGAGGCGCAAAATCTTTAGTTATCCCCGGGCGTTAAAAACCTTAGCTACACCTCTGTCTGAGAGACATGAAATTCAGAAATAAGAGACAGCATTTTGTATTTAAACGATGACGAAAGCATAATTGCGCAAAAATGAATACAATGCATACAGTATGGAATTAAACACAAACATGCTTTATTGAACTCATAGTATCGTTACACATGATTGTCTATATAAGAAGAAGAACAACAAGCAGATGTTCCTTAGTATGGGATATGCCCTCCCCTTACTGCAATGGTTGCTTCTCACCGTCTCCCCACACTCAGCACCAGATTATCCAACAGATCTTGAGGTGAGAGTACCCATTCCTCAATCAGCATTTGTTTCAGTTGTTGGGTGTTCACCGGAGGATGTAATCATGCCTCAAAGCATCTCCCCAAAGCTTCCCATACATGTTCTATGGGATTTAAATCAGGGGAGTATGCTGGTCAATCCATTTGAGTGATATCTTCAGTTTTCAGTAGCTTTTGAACAGCAGGAGTCCAGTGTGGCCGTGCATTGTCATCCGTAAAAACAAAGTCTGGTCCAATTGCACCTCGGAACAGATGCACATAGGGAAGGATCACCTCCTGACAATAGCGATGTCCGGTTACAGAACTTCTGTCGAAAATGTGGAGCTCTGTCTGCCCGTTCAGCATAATGCCTCACCAGACGAGATCTCCAGGACACCATAATGGTCTCTTTCCGTGATGTTACCGAGATTAAACAGTGTCGTTATCTCTCTCCAAATAAGTTGGTGTTGAGAATCGCTTGGGGCACTAAAACGACCCTCACCCGTAAGGAGGACACGACTCCATTGATGAGATGCCTAGTTTTTGTGCTTCTTGTACCACTCTAAATGGTGGTGCCAATGGCCAACTTTCAAAGGGACGCAGCGTTCAGGACGGCGGGCGAATAGGCCATCTTTGTGAAGGTGTCTGGACACAGAAAACCACGACAATTGTCGCCGGTTGCTGTACACAGTTGCTGAGCTGTGGAGCTTGCTGACTGGTTTTGGGTTCTTTTCGCCTGTAGGACAATATATCGGTTATCTGCTGCAGTTGTTGTCCTGGAGCGGCCCCCACCAACCTTTCTAATAGCAGTACCTATGGTTTGGAAGGCTTTCCAAGCCCGCAAAACGACACTTTTGTTGACTTCGAAATCTTCAGCCACACTGGTCACACTACGTCCCTCCTCCAGCTTTTCGATCATTCTTCCACTCGTGAAGTCATCCAGATGATTTCTTCTAGCCATATTTCATGAAAGATTTTACTTGCAGCGAATGTCTTTAATTGTGTCTTCATCCTTCCTTTTATGGTAGTCTCAATTGGAGCGCACGCGTTTTGCGTACGATCACGTAGCCTGTGATGTTTTTTTTTCGAACATATGCATATGCATGGCCTTTCTACTGAATTGCGTGTTCATTGTACCAATAGCAAGAATCCCTTTTTTGCAACTGCATGGTTATCTGATTAAAATTTGCATTGCTGCTTAAGTTTTGCACACCAGTGTATATACACACATATATATATCTTAGTAAACAATGCATTTATAAACAGTCAAAAAGTGTACACATTTTTTTTCCCTAACACCCTGTACATTATACTCAATTATATAAATTGATGAATTTAGCATAGCTAGGAATTACTAACCTTTTCCTTATTTTAAAATGCTTCAGCAAAACTTTACATAAAAATTCAACTAAGAATGAGAACAAAAAAAGTATTTTTCAAAGGGCTAAATGTACACATAATGGAAATATTCTTTCATAAAGAACATACTATTTCTAAAAAGAAAATACATCACAACTTATATGTTTGTTAAATTTACTAGCAATTAACTAAAATTTCAATTTATTAATTTATGATAAATCTTACCTTTGGCCAACACAGAGTATAATTTAAAGAATTACAAAGTTCATTATGTGTATCTTGTTCAGGTTTCCTTTGTTTTCCACTAGTAGAGATATTGCTTCTTCTCTGATTATCATGCTGACGCCATGTCCAGAAAGTGGCCCCCAGTAACCCATGAACAAATATTATATCAGCCAAATGATCTATGGGGCTGGGAAAGAAAAAATAGATATCTTAACTAAAATTTTCATAAACATTTCAAACTGTTCCATTAATATGCCAGGTGAACAAAAAATAAAACAAATAGCATTAATATACATACACTCAACAATGAAATGTCAGTACCAAGAAGGCAAGATTGTAAAATAACTGTAAATGAAGGAATGAAAAGAATGAGAGGTATGCCCGAGATAAGCAAATGATCAAATTTTCATGAGTCTAGGTCCAGTTAATGACATAACAGTATATAAGTCTTAGGTGGAAAGCAGGTTGTCATCATATACAAGATTTTCCCTTAAGGATTGATTTTTGGTCAGATAATTCCCAGAAGCCTTTTTAAGCAGCAGATTAAAGTAAATAAATGAACATGTCCTCAATAAATATCAGTACAAATATTCAACGTATAATTTGTCATTGCTTATTATAATGTGGAAGAGTGATGAAAAGTCTAGTTATATTGCAGTAAATTGCCTCATATAATGTGTCAGCTATTGCCAACTGCCAGATTCCGAATCTGATAGAATCTCTTAATGTAATACAGAAATTTTTTTGGTCAATATCAAAACACATGCATGCAGAAAAGCACCATTTGATACTGTATACTATACTGCTTCTAAAGACACTTATGAACATGACAATGATGAAGAGGAGTTTAACAGAAAATGTTTATGTTAATGGTTTGCCATATCCGAAGACAGGCAGAAACTTTCCTTTTTATAAATGCAAGTGAATTTAGATGCTACTTATAATAAACTTAACAATGTATAAATAAACCATGAAAAATGGTTCACATGATTATGTTTTTGGGCTGGATAGCCTGTGCCAGTAACTTAATAAAGTCCGTATCTTCACAACGTTTGCCTAACTTGAAGCATAAGATGCCAATAATAGAGTCTGGAATAAATGAATATCTTATTTAATTATAAACATGTTTTTCTCACATTAAGTAACAATGGCTGGAAAACAACTGGAGGCAGTGCACAAAGAAAATGAACAAGCATACACACAAACATGCCACTAATCAAAATAATAGTAATAATAACAATAATTACACTTTTACATTACTTTCAATATGTATCACATTTATATTCATTATACACTGCCCTTAAAAATTTAAGGAACAGTATATTTTTTGTGTCTAATTTGAGAATGAAGTAACACAGAAACATGGAATTTACAGGACATGTTCGAATGCAACATAGAATGTTTCTGAAGTTAAAATTGCCCTCTTGACAGAGAAATCCAGTCTTGAAGAAACAGTATATCATAGTTTTTTTTGAGGAAAAATGGGATAGTAACATTACAAAATGAGTTCTGATAAGGAATGTGTCCATGCCCAGCTGCAATACATTGTTGGCAGTGACGTACCATGCTGTCAATTAAGTTGTCGGTCAGTGAAATGGGATGCAACAACCAGACATGGAGTAATCCTCACTCAAGCTCATCTATCACCTTGGTGGAGAATTTAAACCAGCAACCTGTCTCGTAAGGTAGTCCCAAAGATGCTCTATTAGATTCAGGTCTGGTGATTGAGGTGGCCATTTCACCCGCTCCATACCATGACCCTCAAGATATTCTACATATAACCCCAAGCTCAATGTGGTTGTGCATTGTCATCTATCAGAAGAAATACAGGACAATAGCAGCGACATATGGGCAGACATATTGATCAAAGATCTCATCTCAATATATCACACTGGTCAAAGTTCCTCCATGGAACACATGCAGGTCAGTGTGACCACCGAGAGATATCCCAGACCAAACCATTATATATTCCACCTACTCTGTAACTGTCTTTCCACAATGTGGCATTGGTTGTATCTGGTATGTTGTTCCCTCCAGATCAGCTGACAACCTGAATCACTCTCCAATGTGAACCTGGACTTATATGTGAAGTCAATAGATGCCACTGTTGACTGTCCAGGAGACGTGTTCCCTTGCCCAACATAAACGGGCACCTCTGTGTCCTCAGGTCAAGAAGGCACAAACAACTGGTCGTCTTGCATACAGACCTGTATTGTGCAGCCATCTGCACACTGTAGTAGCTGAGGTTATTGTTCCTGTTCCCACTAAATGATCTACCATGAACTGAGGTATAGTAATGTTACTCTTCCTTTGGGCCGAAGGAGCTAAATAACAGTCTCCCGCAAGCATAGTAACTCTAGGTCTGCCTGGAATATGTCTTCTAGACACAACATTCTCGGATTCAAACTGATTCCATAGTTGGTGGACCACACTACGAGAGACATTGAGACTTCTAGCAGTATGAGCTTGTGACATCCCCATTTCCATCCATCCAATCATCTGCCACCTCAATGTAACAGGCAAACCATTTCTCCTGAACATTGATAGACTCTCCTGGATATCATCCACGAAACTGTACTAACAACTGAAGATCAACAGTCATGAACAAAAATTACAATTATTGCATTTTTTCTCCAACACCTATATAAGTATACATTTCTAAAAAATAAAAGTGGTAGCTATTGATTTTGCATATATTTTTTTAAACTTCCTTACTGTCATGCATGTGAACTGTGAATTTAAATGTTACTGACCTTTTTGTAACAGTGAGCTTTGGGGGGGGGGAAACCATGCTGTTTCTTAACTTTTGGAAGGCAGTGTATATTCATTGGTATTTAATATGCATGCTCATGTTGCACCATACAACTGTAGTAAATGGTGCTGTTGCGCTTTTGCTATCTCCTAATATGGCAAGTAAAGTGCATGTTGTTAAACAGCAATAGCATGTGGTATGTTGTCTACAAGTGTAGCTAACAATATCTGTGTCATTGCATTATACTTTATGTTCATATATTTATATATAAACTATGGAAAACTTTGTAAAAAGAAGAAAAACAGCTAACAAATTTAAAATCCAATGGCGTAATGAAATAGTTGAAAGAAAGACGCTAAACAGTAAAAATAAATTATGAATTCCATCATGGGAAATATTTTTATACAACGAAGAACATAGAGTTATTTGTATTTACTGTTGTGAAAACATGGAAGTAAGGATTTTATTAGTAGGGAAAGATAGGTAGATAATTGGAAACTAAATTTTTTAAGGGAATATAAATAGTAAATCTCGTGGACAGAGTAACAAAATTAAAAAGCAAAAATCCCTTGCTACTGGCAACAGGATTGGTATGTTTATTGAGTGATACTTCAGATGTACATCAAAAGAAACAAATCCACTCCTGAAGAAGTGAAAATATTAATTTATAATGTTGAAATGACTAGCAATTAAACATAAAATTGAAACAACTAAATTAAATTAGCAACAAACTGACAACTGAAATGACTAGCAATAGAAAAATTGAAATGACTAGCAATTAAAATGAATATTTCCTTGCACTCTGTCCAAGATATAAATATGGGAAAGCATGTTAAAATTCAAGAAAACTGGTGAGGTAACAATTATATTTTTCATTTTTTTAAATGATTAATTTGTGGAAAAAAAAAAATATTAACCTTAAGGAATCTAATTTTTGCCCTTTAACTGTCGACGAAAATATTGACATTTTTATCACCAAATGTTTAATACTATAATTTAGAGGTAACCAGAATAACCAAAATAAGACTTTCTTTGGTGTAATAACTAAAAAAAAATCATGTGATGCTTTTCAGTTGTTAAAAGAATTTTATAAAGAAAATTTAAAAGAATTCTATGATGAAAATATAAAAGAATTTTATAAAGAAAATATACTGAAGGGTTATGTTTACTTCTAATGGAAAAGCTGTTACACTAAGATTTAGGTATTTACAATGCTTCACAAACATAAATTAATGACAGATATTGAAACTTTGATGAAAATGATATACACCATGTTTTCTAGATCTGAAAGAAAGTGTAAATTTAAGATACTGCTAATGATTTAGAAAATGAATTTATTACCTTTAAACCATCAAATGAAGTTGGGGGGTTATCTAGGTACCTTGCAATGAAAGAAATAATTAAAAATTACGAAGCATTAATTAAATATTTTAAAGATGATGATGGAAGTAACCATACTTCAAAATACTGCATACAGAAATTGGAAAAATACTGAATTTCATATAAATTTATATGTTATGAATGATGTTTCTGAAGAATTTGTAGCACTGAGTAAAATTTTTCAGTAGTGCAATCAACACCACTTCATGCATTTCACTTTGTTCGTATTAAAATACATAAACTTAAAGAAGAATATCTTAAACACAGCATCATTATTTGGAGTAGTGCAACGAGAATACTTTTCCATAAAGCCGAAAAGAAATATCTAATGAGGACACCATATGACTTCCTTGTATGGTTTACTAAATTATACACATTTTTTGCTGCAGTTCATTTAAACTTATTTCCTCGAATTTCATTAGAGATAAATTTTTTATTCAATTAATGCAATTCTCACTTTGCAGTACGGGAAAAATACATAAAATCTCAAAGCATCTTCATTAAAAATTTTAAAATGCAGAAAAACATAAAACACCAAATACATTTAAAAAGAGTTTAAAAAATTTACAATTAAAATTAGAGCTTTTGCACAAAAACAAGCAATTCGGGAAACAGGCATGAAGACGGAGTTTTCGGTGCACAAAACTGAAAGTTTACTTTTGGTCTCACTCGGCAAAAACACTCTGAAGTTGGTGCACAAACTGATTTAATTCACTATTCTACTAAGAGTTTGAAATGTAAACAAATGGAAGCCTAAACAAAAGGATATTTTTACACTTAACACCACTTAAACTTTTATATTGTTGATAATTCTATAATTATTGTACACAGATTAACTATAGGCATAAAAACCTTAACCATAACAAACAAGAAACACAACTGAATCATTTTTAAAGCAAAAAAAAAAGCACAATTTATTAAAATATAGGAATAAAAAAAACTGGGCTCACTCAGCCAGGTAACAGAGTAGTACATGTGTGTGGGTAACGAAAACAGTCTTAGAAGTAATGAATATTGTATATTTTTTAACTAAAAAGGAAAACGGATAATAAAGCCATAAAAGCTTATTTAATTGAGTATGATGAGATGAGATAATCTGGATAAAAGAAATCAATATTGTCATTTATGCATGCAATGCCATATTCAATAACAAACTTATAAATTGTGAAGAAAGGATGCAGTTATCTACCAATAAGCCAATAAGAAGATGAAAATTAATGACACTTCATGATTCTTAAATGAAACTTCAGAAGAATCCAAACATATGCAGCAACAAGAAGGATACAATGATGGTTCAACGAAGTCTTCAAGCTTAAATATAACTTTTATGGACTAAAATAAGCATCATGTTGTTGGAATAAATATTTTCAAGAGACTGCATCAAAACTTGGCTTCAAGACAAGTGAAATTAACCCATGCTTGTTCTTATGCTGTATGCAAAATTCCTCAAAAAACTGAAATTCACGATTCAAAATCACAACCAAATCAAGCAGCATACTTTCTTATACTTATAGAATTAAGCATCTTCAAGATGTAAGCATTAAAATTAGTGAACAAGCTTACACAAGGAAACTCCTTCAGAAATTTGATATGGAAAATCACCAAGCCAGTGATCACCTCTTTATGCTGAGAGAAAACATGCAAAATAAACAAAGCAGTCTACCCTTACAGATAAACTATAGGTACTTTAAGGCATCTTAAGTACAAAACCAGTTTTAACATACTGTATACGCATTTTTCGTGTCATTTAAAAAAAAAATCCTTTAAAAGTGAATTTGATCAAAGTGGATCATGTATGAACACATAACTAGTTTTTAAACTAAATATGTTACGAATAAGAGCGTAAAACAAGTAGGAATTTTGGAATAGTATAGTGACACAGATTTTAGAAAATGTCAAGAATTGGGAGAAGCATGGAAAAGATGCAGTAATGTTATGGATTAGCCAAAGACAGTCAATTGTTGCAACCTCAACAATAGAAGAACAGATAAATGCAGATAATGAGTGTTAAATAGAAATTGCATGTTTAATCCTGTTCTTAATTCAGTGATGTTACAAAGTTACCCGAAAAAAGCACATGAAAAAGCAACAGATACCTAGGGAGACAGACATTGCTAACATAATGACAAAAATCACCATTTAAACTATAGCTGTTGATTTTTTGTAATAAGATTGGCCTCTTGTGACTTTACTTGTCTATTATTTTTTCATAGACAAGGTAAAACATAAATTTATGCATTATATAAAAAATAACACTTTCTAATTCAACTTTTAGCCTTTGGTAACAAAATTTTAGTTGTTTTTCAGTATCAATTTGACTGCTTGTGCATTACAACATTGTGAAGTTTGATGCAAATTTTTGCAATTCTTATTAAACAACGACTTTTGCTCTACAGTTTATTTAAAAAATACTTTAAAATAATTTTGATATTCATGAATGCAAACTTTATTTTTGATTTCAATTCTTACTAAAAAAATTACATATCACAAGAAATGTGAATTTAGCAACACCTTTGCATAACAACAAATTTTAATACTTTTAGTAGCATACTGGATTTCCAGTAAAAATGAAATATTAAAGCTGATATCCATGTATGCATATTTAGGAACTTCATGATTCACATGAGAGCCTCATGTTCACTTTCAACATACACACTTTTGAACCAAGTAACTTCCCTAATGGAACCATCATTAAAATAAGATACTGAAGTACTGTATGTACAGTAGCACATTTCTTGAATTCCTGGATGCTGAGTTATCAAATGGTAAAGTTTTTAAACCCATATAATGACTTTCTTACTCCCCACAAAGTGGAATTTTAATAATTATTTTTATAGGTACTTTCCTTTCCCGATTCCCACTCTTTTATCAATGAAATTGCATAAAATGTTTTAAAACATATTCTATTCTCAGTAGCTCATTTTCCATTAACACTTGCTTACTTGTTATGCTGAATTTGGATTAAATTTTTAAAATTGTTAAAATATGTTAACTGATCTAACATACTGTTAAATAAATTGTACTTAGATTTGGTTACAAGGAGCACAGCAACAATTTTCATATTTCAAATTTGCTCAGTGTAGAGAATTGTTGATTGAGTTGTCTGTAAAGTATATGCCAAGCTCCATAGCTTGTTGAAGGTAGTAATGCCAGTTTTACTGAATGCAGATAAGGCAACTACTTAAATGAACATGAGAGAAGTTCATGTACAGTTTGCTTTGAACCTTCTTGTCTAATCCATGCAAGGGCTAAGCAAAAGAGATGCCTCTGTGAAGAATTCTCTCACAGAAACTGGCTCGTATTTACATTACTCACTGAGAAAATAATGAAAATTTATATGCAGCCAACCTATTTCTCAGATTCTGAATCCATGACAAACCAATAGTATTCAGTAGTTTTATGCACTCAGCCACTGGTGGGTAATAACAGACAAGAAAAAAAAGCTGCAAAGTGACAGTGAGTGAGTGAGTGAGTGATTATGGCGCAAAAACCAGAGATGATTATGACGCGCCAAACAAAAGATGAGATGATTACAA